>NC_081414.1:520387136-521587136 GCF_030272615.1 Cryptomeria japonica | reverse complement strand
CATCACCCTTCTACTTTTTGCTTGTTGTTTCCAGTGTGACTGGTTTCCTCTTCTGCATAGGCTTCCTTACCAGTGGTGGAGGTGCAAGTAGGATGAGCTACCTTTCTAACAAGTCTCCTCCTTGGTTCTTCCTTTTGTTGCTCTATCGGTTGTCTTACCACATCCTTCCTTTGTACCCTTCTGAAAGCCAGAGGCTGATTATGCTCAAGGTTAGAGTCAAAAGTGATTGGGGAAATGTGTACTTATGTCTTATTCACTTCTTCACTAGCAACTTCAGTCAGTTTGACTCCCTATTTAGATTGGGAACCTAGATGAGTATGTATCTTGTAAATCACATTCTACACATATGCAGACATTTTCTCTATTTTCTTCTCTCTCCTTTTTCTGTTGAAACTTGTTTTCACTTCAAGAGCCTTTTCTCCTGTTGTATCGAAGTGCTATGTTTTGTCATCCAAAGGGGCATCTAACAGTGTCTTTGCATAGACTTCAAAGATCATGTTATCTACCTCATATCCTAGCTTAGTGATCCAGATTTGCCTGGGTTCAACGACTTCCATGAGTGTTTCATCAGTTTTCACCATGAAATATATGTCAATGGAATACTTCTCCACAATATTCTTAGAGATTCTTTCTCTTTGCCTCATGTTCTCTTGAAATTTCTTGAAGTAACCCGAGTGCTTCTCATCCCTACTGATACCAAGATCGGTGATAGCCATTTTGATTTGCATACCTACCAATATGTTATGAGCCCATTGGTTCTTTCCTAAACCAGGTAGCTCATTCAGGAAATAAAGCAGCAAACAAATAATTAAGTTTCCATATCTGAATGTGCCTTTCTTGGTTCCTTTGATCTTCTTAAGGTTTAACATTAAATCACTCCTCATCCATTCACATAAGTCATACTTCACATTATTTCTTAACATTTGATATGCGCCATGAATGCATGAACTTGCAACATAATTCAATCGATTAGATTGAGTTACCTTATATCTTATGATCATGCTTACAAATTTTATGTCTGAGTTAGTGATTGTACTTATCCTCATAGATCTGTTATCCAGTGTGGAACCAGTGAGTTTTTGAACCTCTGTGTTGGAAATTTTCTTGCCAGGTTCTTGTCCAAGCCTAGGTAAATCGGTGACATCTTGAATAGCTTTCTTTGTGATCATGTAGGGTGTGTCTAACCAAATGAATTCATTTTGAACCCTACTCAGGATGTATATAATAACTTCATCCTTGAATTCCGGTAAATATAGAATACCAGTTAACCCTAGATCATCAACTACCTTAAATTCCGGTTCGATGTTTCTGGTGTCTCCCAGTATCACTGATTGATACATGCCTTTTATGTCTTTGGTGCCCAAATCCTCAAGAGTGCAATGGCCTCACATATTCAACATATATTACTCCTTCAAGAACCCTAGAAAATGCTCTCGCATAGTCTTCCTTCTTCGCAATTTTGGGAACCTCCTTAAAGATTGTCCTTAACCTATCCTTAACTTTGATGATTGTCGGATTTACAATAAAAGTAGGAGCGGAAGATCCAGATGCCATTTCGGAAAATACCTGAGTGAATGCCAGTGAAATATTTGAGTACTTCAAATAACTGCTTGAAATCCTCTCTCAATGCTTTGATCGCTCTTAGTTCACCTTTACTTCACTCTGATTGCTTGATTGATCGGTGAGTGAAAATGAATTCACTTAGCCTCTTTTATCCGTGAATAAAACCCTAATTTTATGTCATTAATTCTTCACAAACAACCCTACAGATGCTAGTTTCACAGTTAAGTGTCCGAGTAACCTTCATCAATGATGAACACAATTCTCCATATTTCTTTCCTGATCTCCTTAGATCTCTTCCAGGGTAATATGCAAAATTTAGCAGTGACTTTGCCAACCCCTAAGGTTTATGCCTCAGTTACCAGTGGAATTTTCTGTCGATGGAGGATTGCCTTGTTCTTCCAGTAGATATACTGGTATAGATCCATCTCCACTTTGTTCTTCAGATTCTCTAACCCATCTCTTGGTATGATCTTGTTATATTTCATCTACCTTATGCTTCCATTTCTCATTGTCTTTATCATTATTAGTCGGTTGAGTCTTGCTTCCATAGTACTTAGCAATATGACCTAATTTGTTGCATGCATAACATGTAACATTGTTCTTCTAAATTGCTTTGACATATACGATATTATTATTATTATTTCTTGACCTACAATGATTAGAAAAATGTCCAAACTTTCCACATGCAGGACATTTAACATTCATTATGCAGTCTTCTGATTTATGGCCATATTTCTTGCAATTTGTGCATTGAACGAGAATAGAATTGTAGTTTTGATTTGCCTTATTTCTACATTGTTTAGCCATGTGCCCAAATTTATTGCAAACAAAACATCTACCATTGAATTTATAAGTATTAGATTGCCTTATCGGTTTCCTTTGTTTTGATGAGTTTTGCATACCAGTTGTCTAATCTTCATTAGCAGTACCAAAGCTTTCACCTTATACAAATCCAAGTCCTCTAGAATCATCAATCTGTCTTTGTCTTTTCTGTAAGTCATTCAATTGTGTAGTACTGATCCTAAACTTTTCTTTATATTCACTTGCAGTAGTCAGATCATCTCTCAGAGTAGTTTTTTCCCTTTCAAGTTCTTGTTCAGTATTCTGGGAGTGTGCCAAATCAGTTCTCAATAGATTATTCTCATGATTCAATCTTCCACATTCTAAAACAAGACTGGTGCAGGAGCACTCCCTCAAACAACCTCTCATGCCTCTCATTAGTCATTTTATGTTTTTTTTTGGTCTTGGAACATCTTGAGATGTTTGTAGGGGGTCCAAGGATCCTTTTTCATGTTTATATTGTAATAACAACATTTGGTTCCAAATTGTGAGACCTAGAGGCTTAAGGTGCATTATAAACCTTATAAGCCTACTAAGGTAAAAAAATGAGTCAAATATACTTGTTTTGACTTTGCATTATATTTTGTGTCTATTTAGGATTAAATTGACATGTTGAGTCTCCTAGGATGACTAGGAAACAAGTTGTGTGCAACAAATTGCAAAATTGTCAAAAATGCTCATTTGTGAGAGCAACTCCTCAAAAAAATGGTTATCAATGGCTATAACCCCCCAATTTCAGTTATAACTATTGGAAATTCTTTAAAGTGGACCAGAAAAATCGAATGGAGGTTGTTGAAGTTGTTTGTAATGAAGTTTTTGTGAAATCAATCAAGAAAAGCTATTTTTTTTCAAAAAATTGCTTCTCTTTTGCTTGGAACATAATTTTATAGATTTTTGGGTGAAAAATAACTCCATGGGGTTGTAGGGGGTCTCTTACCTTTCTTTTGAATCTAATGAGAGGGATGGAGGTGGTTTTTTGAGGGAGAAATCAAGCAATAATAAAAAACAGCCCGTGAATTGGCCTTAACCTAGGGTTTCGTTTTAAAATTCTCTTATCTTCCAATGTAACCGTGGGAAAATTACAAATATTTGTTATATGGAAGGTGAGAGAGTGTAATTTAATTCTCAATAGGTTTCAGAACTGGAGGAGACAGTTTGGGCGAGGTTTGATTGAATTTGGCCAGGCATCTCCATGTGACTAGCAATGAAAATATGGTAAAAAGGCACAACAATCCCCATAACTTTTGATGGGTTTCAAACTAGAGTCTATAACCTTGTAATTGGTGTGGATTTGGATTCCCCAAGGTGCTAAAGTTTTCATTTTTCTATGGTTACATGTCTGAAGGGTACTTCCTCCATTAAGTGCCTTATTTAGCCCTTCTAGTCCTACATGAGGGTTTCTTAGAAGTAGGGTTTATTGGATGTTCCAAGACCTGCCCCTTTGGGAAAAGTGTTTTCCATAGTAGAGTATAAGTTGTGTCAAATAAAAACTAATAGTCCTTTGGATATTTTTTGAGTAATGCTACAAAGTTGGTTTTGTGGGTTAGTAGGCTTGTCATGCCAAATTGGGCTTTGTTGCCTTGGAGTCTTGGGGTACCAAACCAAAGGGTTGTTTTGTATCTCTTGTGGTATTTGGAACTTGTAAAACCTATTTTTAACCTTTGAAAGCCTAAAAATCAATTGGGAGGAGTGGTGAGCAACTTGAGCAAGTTTTGAGCACTTTTGCCTGTGGGGTTTGAGAGCCAATTTTGATAACCTTTACATAATGTCTCAGTGTGGGTTATGGGGATTAAAATTCATGTGTTGAGATATTGATATGATTCTCATAAAGGTGTGAGGTTTGGTTGGAGAGATTCCTAAGTGAGGGGGATTGTCACTTATTGCAGAAAGTGAGTAACTTGAAGGCATTTTCAAGTTGTTTGAACCGTACCTCTACATCAAAGACTATCTTCCTTCTTCTTTCTATCCTCAATATCTTTTGATAACCTCATGGTCAGATCTTGCATTTCATTCTTCATGAGCATATTTTCTTGACTTAGTTTCTGACATTGTTCCTTATGAGCATTCTTCTCCTCATCATCCGGTTGTTGCAAAAGTTCTTTCTTTTTGGCTTGAGCAACTGACAACCTTTCTTGTAGAATTAAACTCTTCTTGTAGTTTCAAGTTCTTCATCCTTTCAGCATCATGATCCTCAAGAGCCATCTCAAGTTGTTTCTCCATAACCATGTTCAAAGATTCTAGTTTCAGGATCTTACTCAAGCTATTAAACTTCTTCCGAGGTACCAGGCTCTGATACCAATTGTTGGGATCTGAGAACTCTAAGAGGGGGGGGGGTGAATCCATTTTCTACCATAATTAATAGTTTTCAACTTACTACACCATGCAAGTATGTACTGGTAAATAAATAAGCATATAACAAGAAGCCAATAAACCATCCACATAAATGAACACCATAACACACAAAATTTATACGTGGAAAACCTCAATGAGGAAAAACCACGGTGGGATTTGTGATCCACAATATCGGTTCACTGGCCATATGAAAAGATATTACATAAATAGGGGCCTACACTTGCATGAAGGCATACTTCTCATCACCAAAGAGTCTCACTAACTACAAGCTTTCTACTAAAGTAAATTACTAAAAATGAACTTAGGACGTTTATTCAATGTCAGCCTTGAAAATAATTACAAATGAATTACAAAAATAAATCTTCCTTGATGCCGACTTCCTTGAAGCAATGATGCCAGTGTATCCCTGAATGCTTCCAATGCTAGTATCTTCTGGTATATGCCTCCTAGTGTCAGTTTGTGACTTTCATCAAATCTTTTTGCCTTCTATTTGATCTTAATGCCATCAATGACAACAAAATGAATCCAATGAGTCTCAATTGGCAACAATTGACTCATCCAATTAGATTAGGGTGGGGATAATTCTTACTCACTCATATATATCATGAGATTGTGTATTGAGATGGGAAGACTATGGTAGCAGGTGTGGTGCATTGAATCATAATATGTAAGGCTAAATGAACCATTTTTTCCAAATATATCATATTTGGTCCATTGTGAAGTATTAAAAGTGTCCATGTAAGGGTTAGAGTCATTTATGTCAAAAATGCAAAAAATTTAAAAATTGCAAAATTGCAACATTGCCAAAAAGTGCAACAAGAGTGTAAGAATGAAATCCATTGGTTATGAGGTGGTTAGAGTAGTTAGGAAAGAGTTGTAAATGGTTTATAAAACCATTTTTGTTCAAAATCAAGTGGGTAGAGAAGTTTGGAGGAGATTTGACAAAGATTATCCATTAAACCCTCGAACTATCATAACATTTTAAGGAATCTGTGACTGTCATAGATCCATGGAGGATCACATTTGGCCTAATTTTTATATATATATGTTTTTTAATGATATAGTTATGAAATATATTTCATATTAATCCTTTCTCATGCATTTTTGTGGAGTATTTGGCAAGATATGTTTGTTTTTACAAAAATTGTCAAAACCCTACCAAAGGTTACCCGTTTTGGAAAAATCCTCATTACTTTTGATTTAACCATTGGATCTTGCTATAAATTTGAGAGAATTTTTTTAACTTAGTAATATAAAGTATGAATAGAGATATTTTCTTTATAATCAATATTTAAAAAGTTATTAATGATTGTTTGCTACAGTTTATGGTGAAAAGTAGATTGGTGAAGGGAGCAACAATCTGGTTATAGAGTTTGGTATAGTCACATGACTAATCATAATGAAAGGATATATATTATAAATGTCTCCAAATCCTCTTTCCAGTGCTTTTTATCTTACTTAATTTTGTTAAGAACTGAATAATTTGTGATTATTTTGGTGAAAACAGTTTTTAAAGGATGAAACCCTGAACTAGGGTATTCCATGGAAAGAAAGAATTTGTTCTCTCATGTTATGGTGAATGTTATAATCTGAAATATTGAATGAAGGTTTTTAGGGAGGGAATATAATGTTTTAAAGTAGTTTGGAGTTGATAAGAGTGGTTGATCTTTTTCTATGCCTCTTGATTCAAGTTTAAGGTCTTGTATTAGTTTTGGGTCAGTAATACCCTTCAATGAAGCTTTTATGGTTTGTGATAGATGTTTTGCATCAAATTGTTATCAAAGCCAAAAAAAAGATCTAGGCTAAGAGATATTTTGTGTTTTGTGTTACAAATGATTTTTGTTTGCAGGTGCTTGTCCACCTAGCTGCAAAAGAAAGTTGGTGTTGTGTGTGGGTAGACAAGGAAGGTATGTCAAGGGCCAACAGGATGGTCTAGGGCCATGGGATGGTCCATTGATTGCCAAAAGACTAGGGAGAGAGGAAAAGAGGAGAACCCCTAGCTTAGGAAAAAAAGTTTTTGTTAAGGTGATGCAGCACAAAGAGGTGGACTTATGGTTGCTAAAATAACTTGGATGGCAGCCACTACAAACTCCATTGGTAGGAGTCACAAAGCAATTGTTCAAAAAGGAAGCAACAACATAAAGAGGCATAAAGAGGTAAAGATGAAAAAAAACGTGAAAATTTCACTCAAAATATTTCTTGCAGGTCATTGTACCCATGTTTGCAAGGGAGCTGGAAACTTTTCAAGGTTGGGAGTATGGTGCAAAGGCATCTAAGCACACAAGCATACTAGGAGGTCAAAAGTCATAATATGAGCAATTTTATTGTATTTGAGTCATTCATAATCTATTAAGGATATTTGAGTCCATTGAATCATAACATGTAAGGCTAAATGAGTGATTTTGTCCAAAGATATCATATTTGGTCCATCTTGAAGTATTAAAAATATCCATGTAAGGGTTAGAGTCATTTATGTCAAAAATGCCAAAATTGCAAAGTTGCAACATTGCCAAAAAGTGCAACAAAAGTGTATGAATGAAATCCATTGGTCATGAGGTGCTTAGAGTAGTTAGGAAGAATTTGGAAATGGTTTATAAAACCATGTTTGGTCGAAATAAAGGGGGTAGAGAAGTTTGGAGGGGATTTGGCAGAGATTATGTATCAAACCCTCAAACTATCATAAGGTTTTAAGGAATCTGTGACTGTTGTAGATCCATGGAGGATCACATTTGGTGTAATTTTTATATGTAGATTTTTTTGAATGATATAGTTATGAAATATATTTTAGATGAATCCTTTCTTATGCTTTTTTGTAGAGTACTCGGCAAGATATGTTTGTTTTTAGAAAAAATGTCAAAACCCTGCCAAGGGTTACTCGTTTTGGAAGAATCCTCATAACTTTTGATGTAACAGTTTGATTTGGCTATAAATTTCAGAGAATTTTTGTAACTCAGTAATATAAAGTTAGACAAGAGAGGTTTTCTTTATAATCAATATTTAAAAAATTATTAATGATTGTTTGCTACAGTTCATGGTGAAAAGCAGATTGGTGAAGGCAACAACAATCCGGTTGCAGCATTTGGTATGGTCACATGAGTAATCATAATGAAGAAAGGATATATTTATTGGAAATATTTGTGATCCTATTTCTATTTCTTTTTGTCTCACTTAATTTGGTAAATAATTAAATAATTTGTGATTACTTTGGTGAAAACAGTTTTTAAAGGATGAAACCCTGAACTAGGGTATTCCATGACAATAAAGAATTTTTTCTCTCATGTTATGGTGAATGTTATGATCTGAAATATTGAATGAAGGTATGTAGGGATGGAATATAACCTTTGAAAGTGGTTTGGAGTTGATAAGAGTGGTTGATATTTTTATATGCCTCTTGATTAAAGCTTAAGGTCTTGTATTACTTTTGTGTCACGAATACCCTTGAATGAAGGTTTTATGATTTGTGATAGATTCTTTTCATCAAATTGGTATCAGAGCCCAACAAAATATTTAGGCTAAGAGATATGTTTTTGTTTTGTGTTACAAATGAGTTTTGGTTGCAGGTGCTTGTCCATCTAGCTGCAAGAGGAAGTCGGTGTTGTGTGTGGGCAGAAAAGGAAGGTGTGTCAAAGGCCAAAGGGATGGTCTAGGGCCATGGGATGGTCCATTGATTGCCAAAAGAATAGGGAGAGAGGAAAAGAGAACTCCTAGCTTAGGAACAAAGGTTGTTGGTGAGGTGATGCAGCACAAAGAGGTGGACTTATGGTTGGTAAAAGCACTTGGATGGCAGCCACTACAAACTCCATTCGTAGGAGTCACAAAGCAATTGTTCAAAAAGAAAGCAACAACATAAAGAGGCATTTAAAGAGGAAAAGATGAAGACAAAGTTGAAAATTTCACTCAAAATATTTCTTGTAGGTCATTTTACCCACATTTCCAAGGGACTTGAGATCTTTTCAAGGTTGGGAGTATGGTGCAGAGGCATCTAGGCACACAAGCATACCAGGAGGTCAAAAGTCATAATATGAGCAATTTTACAGTATTTGAGTCATTCATAATGTATTGAGGTTATTTGATTCCATTGAATCATAACATGTAAGGCTAAATGAGCCATTTTTTCCAAAGATATCATATTTGGTCTATCTTGAAGTATTAAAAGTTTCCATGTAAGGGTTACTCATTTATGTCAAAAATGCAAAAATTACAAAGTTGCAACATTGCCAAAAAGTGCAACAAAAGTGTAACAATGAAATCCATTGGTCATGAGGTGGTTAGTTCAGAGTTGGACATGGTTTATAAAACCATTTTTGGTCAAAATCAAGGGGGTAGAGAAGTTTGGAGGGGATTTGGCAAAGATTATCCATCAAACCCTCAAACTGTCATAAGGTTTTAAGGAATCTATGACTGTCATTGATCCATGAAGGATCACATTTGGTGTATTTTTTATATGTAGATTTTTTTGAATGATAGAGTTATGAAATATATTTTAGATCAATCCTTTCTTATACATTTTTGTGGAGTATTTGGCAAGATATGTTTGTTTTTACAAAAAATGTCAAAACCCTGCCAAGGGTTACCTGTTTTTGAAAAATCCTCATAACTTTTGATGTAACAGTTTGATTTGGCTATAAATTTCAGAGAATTTTTGTAACTCAGTAATATAAAGTTTGACAAGAGAGGTTTTCTTTATAATCAATATTTAAAAAATTATTAATGATTGTTTGCTACAGTTCATGGTGAAAAGCAGATTGGTGAAGGCAACAATAGTCCGGTTGCAGCATTTGGTATGGTCACATGAGTAATCATAATGAAGAAAGGATATATTTATTGGAAATATTTGTGATCCTATTTCTATTTCTTTTTGTCTCACTTAATTTGGTAAATAATTAAATAATTTGTGATTACTTTGGTGAAAACAGTTTTTAAAGGATGAAACCTTGAACTAGGGTATTCCATGACAATAAAGAATTTGTTCTCTCATGTTATGGTGAATGTTATGGTCTGAAATATTGAATGAAGGTATGTAGCGATGGAATATAACCTTTGAAAGTGGTTTGGAGTTGATAAGAGTGGTTGATATTTTTATATGCCTCTTGATTAAAGTTTAAGGTCTTGTATTACTTTTGTGTCACAAATACCCTTGAATGAAGGTTTTATGATTTGTGATAGATTCTTTTCATCAAATTGGTATCAGAGCCCAACAAAATATTTAGGCTAAGAGATATGTTTGTGTTTTGTGTTACAAATGATTTTTGGTTGCAGGTGCTTGTCCATCTAGCTGCAAGAGGAAGTTGGTGTTGTGTGTGGGCAGGCAAGGAAGGTTTGTGAAGGGCCAAAGGGATGGTCTAGGGCCATGGGATGGTCCATTGATTGCCAAAAGAATAGGGAGAGAGGAAAAGAGAACTCCTAGCTTAGGAACAAATGTTTTTGGTGAGGTGATGCAGCACAAAGAGTTGGACTTATGTTTGGTAAAAGCACTTGGATGGCAGCCACTACAAACTCCATTCATAGGAGTCACAAAGCAATTGTTCAAAAAGAAAGCAACAACATAAAGAGGCATTTAAAGAGGAAAAGATGAAGACAAAGTTGAAAATTTCACTCAAAATATTTCTTGTAGGTCATTTTACCCACATTTCCAAGGGACTTGAAAACTTTTCAAGGTTGGGAGTATGGTGCAGAGGCATCTAGGCACACAAGCATACCAGGAGGTCAAAAGTCATAATATGAGCAATTTTACAGTATTTGAGTCATTCATAATGTATTGAGGTTATTTGATTCCATTGAATCATAACATGTAAGGCTAAATGAGCCATTTTTTCCAAAGATATCATATTTGGTCTATCTTGAAGTATTAAAAGTTTCCATGTAAGGGTTACTCATTTATGTCAAAAATGCAAAAATTACAAAGTTGCAACATTGCCAAAAAGTGCAACAAAAGTGTAAGAATGAAATCCTTTGGTCATGAGGTGGTTAGTTCAGAGTTGGACATGGTTTATAAAACCATTTTTGGTCAAAATCAAGGGGGTAGAGAAGTTTGGAGGGGATGTGGCAAAGATCATCCATCAAACCCTCAAACTGTCATAAGGTTTTAAGGAATCTATGACTGTCATTGATCCATGGAGGATCACATTTGGTGTATTTTTTATATGTAGATTTTTTTGAATGATAGAGTTATGAAATATATTTTAGATCAATCCTTTCTTATACATTTTTGTGGAGTATTTGGCAAGATATGATTGTTTTTACAAAAAATGTCAAAACCCTGCCAAGGGTTACCTGTTTTTGAAAAATCCTCATAACTTTTGATGTAACAGTTTGATTTGGCTATAAATTTCAAAGAATTTTTGTAACTCAGTAATATAAAGTTTGACAAGAGAGGTTTTCTTTATAATCAATATTTAAAAAATTATTAATGATTGTTTGCTACAGTTCATGGTGAAAAGCAGATTGGTGAAGGCAACAACAGTCCGGTTGCAGCATTTGGTATGGTCACATGAGTAATCATAATGAAGAAAGGATATATTTATTGGAAATATTTGTGATCCTATTTCTATTTCTTTTTGTCTCACTTAATTTGGTAAATAATTAAATAATTTGTGATTACTTTGGTGAAAACAATTTTTAAAGGATGAAACCCTGAACTAGGGTATTCCATAACAATAAAGAATTTGTTCTCTCATGTTATGGTGAATGTTATGGTCTGAAATATTGAATGAAGGTATGTAGGGATGGAATATAACCTTTGAAAGTGGTTTGGAGTTGATAAGAGTGGTTGATATTTTTATATGCCTCTTGATTAAAGTTTAAGGTCTTGTATTACTTTTGTGTCACGAATACCCTTGAATGAAGGTTTTATGATTTGTGATAGATTTTTTTCATCAAATTGGTATCAGAGCCCAACAAAATATTTAGGCTAAGAGATATGTTTGTGTTTTGTGTTACAAATGAGTTTTGGGTGCAGGTGCTTGTCCATCTAGCTGCAAGAGGAAGTTGGTGTTGTGTGTGGGCAGCCAAGGAAGGTTTGTGAAGGGCCAAAGGGATGGTCTAGGGCCATGGGATGGTCCATTGATTGCCAAAAGAATAAGGAGAGAGGAAAAGAGAACTCCTAGCTTAGGAAAAAAGGTTGTTGGTGAGGTGATGCAGCACAAAGAGGTGGACTTATGGTTGGTAAAAGCACTTGGATGGCAGCCACTACAAACTCCATTCGTAGGAGTCACAAAGCAATTGTTCAAAAAGAAAGCAACAACATAAAGAGGCATTTAAAGAGGAGAAGATGAAGACAAAGTTGAAAATTTCACTCAAAATATTTCTTGTAGGTCATTGTAACCACATTTCCAAGGGACTTGAAAACTTTTCAAGGTTGGGAGTATGGTGCAGAGGCATCTAGGGACACAAGCATACCAGGAGGTCAAAAGTCATAATATGAGCAATTTTACAGTATTTGAGTCATTCATAATGTATTGAGGTTATTTGATTCCATTGAATCATAACATGTAAGGCTAAATGAGCCATTTTTTCCAAAGATATCATATTTGGTCTATCTTGAAGTATTAAAAGTTTCCATGTAAGGGTTACTCATTTATGTCAAAAATGCAAAAATTACAAAGTTGCAACATTGCCAAAAAGTGCAACAAAAGTGTAAGAATGAAATCCATTGGTCATGAGGTGGTTATTTCAGAGTTGGACATGGTTTATAAAACCATTTTTGGTCAAAATCAAGGGGGTAGAGAAGTTTGGAGGGGATTTGGCAAAGATTATCCATCAAACCCTCAAACTGTCATAAGGTTTTAAGGAATCTATGATTGTCATTGATCCATGGAGGATCACATTTGGTGTATTTTTTATATGTAGATTTTTTTGAATGATAGAGTTATGAAATATATTTTAGATCAATCCTTTCTTATACATTTTTGTGGAGTATTTGGCAAGATATGTTTGTTTTTACAAAAAATGTCAAAACCCTGCCAAGGGTTACCTGTTTTTGAAAAATCCTCATAACTTTTTATGTAAGTGTTGGATCTAGCTATAAATTTGAGAGAACTTTTGCAACTTAGTAATATAAAGTCTGACTAGAGATATTTTCTTTATAATCAATATTTAAAAATTTATTAATGACTGTTTGCTACAATTCATGGTGAAAAGTGATGAGTACTAAGAGGGGGGGATGAATTAGTATACCAAAAAATACTGCACTTAAACACTTGAACAATCTAGTAGTAAACTGGTAAAATAGTTTAACAAACAAACTGGTTGACACACATGCAAACCAAATAGAAAATAATGCATTCACCCACAGGAGCAGTAACACCATAACTCAAGATATTTGATGTGGAAACCCAAATGGGAAAAACCACGATGAGATGAAACTCACAAGTAACTATCTACAGAATAGAAACTAGACTAGTTAAGGTTAGACAGATTAAGGTTGTACAATATTCTTTACCAGAACAGATCCTGTTAGGAATCTCAATCTCTGTTAGGAGATAAGTCCGATTAAAGACTACCTTGCTAGAGGATTTTAGATCCACAGATGTGAACCACCTTGTTAGACGATTTAAAAAAGGCTTTATGGACCCACTCGGTTAAGGGCTTTAGACTTGTTGAAGATGTCAGTAATCAACAAGTGAGTGATCTAGCAAATACCATAGATTTCTTGGTTAGATCCTTGATAGCTCATTCTTAATGCATTCCAGCATTACTTCATTCTTGAACACATTCACACTCTGCCTCCTCTCATAGACCTAAACTTCTCTTCTCTGATCACACTTACAAAAACTCATCAACCACTTTCGAAAACCCTTACAACCACCTAAAACCCTAGACATGATGTCCTTATAAAGGAATCTGATTTCATGTCAGTCCAATAGGTTTACAATACAATTTTCTAGGTTCAGTGCATCTAGACATATTTGGTAAAATGACAGAAAAATCACTGCCAAAGTGTCGGCACCACCAAACAATCGGTGGATGGTAACTCAACACAAAATGCCAGTTGGTAAATCATCATAGAGTATTACTGGTTCATACAAAATATTAGTTTATGCAAAATACCGGTTGCTAGTTTTTCAAAAATGAAGACTGGGAAATATGTGTTTTTCCACTTCGATAAACATGTTCTGCAAAACAATGATAGTCTAAAGACTAATACATGATACTAGTTTGGAACAATTACCGGTTGAGCATAATTCATACATTCTTAAAGTGATCTCATAGCAAGTGTGGGTCCATCAATGAAAATCACAACATAATCATCAAAATGCCAACAATCTCCCCCTTTGGCATTGATGTAAACACTTAGGAAAATTCTGACATCTAAGTGTTTTACAAAATCATACCATAAACAAAATCTCCCCCTAATCATATACACTATCCCTTTTGTAGAAAATACAATGTATACTACTCTTTATCAGAGATAAACATGAAAGTATACATCAAAACATCAAAATTTATATAATTCTCCCCCTTTGC
Organism: Cryptomeria japonica; assembly: GCF_030272615.1. Taxonomy (NCBI): domain Eukaryota; kingdom Viridiplantae; phylum Streptophyta; class Pinopsida; order Cupressales; family Cupressaceae; genus Cryptomeria; species Cryptomeria japonica. The sequence continues at coordinate 521,572,916 of NC_081414.1, read as the reverse complement.
CAATAATGACAAAAACATTGCAGACTAACCCCTATTTCATTAGTATTAAAATAATAAGTGTTTATGACAGTAAAGAGTAAAAATTGTCAAAAATTGATTTAAAGACCTGCAAAAATTGCTTCATGGATAAGGACCATGACTCAAGTAGGGATGTAGCCACCTCTTTCTCTATCTGCATCTGGGAGACCTATTCTTCCATGGCATCTATTGCGCTCATCTCTTGAGTGACCGTTAGGGCATCAATATTTAGATAGCATTTCTGGAAAATCTGCAGTCGTGGTAGTAGGATCAGTTGAATTTCCTACAAATTATGTGTCCGGTTGCTTATCTCTACCTCTATTCTTGCAAACTGGATTTGAAGTCGGTGAACAGTTTGACCATATGTGGAAAAGAAATCATATGGCATCTTGAAGGTGCTAATAAATGACTGCATATCAGATTGAAGTTTGTCCTTCTAAGTGAGCACATCATCACATAATAGATGAGGTTGACATATCTTACTAAGTAGTAGATTGCCCTCATCCATTGCATCTTAGATGTTCTTTTGTGTCTTCTAGAGTTCTGACTGAAGCTCATTCAACTTCTTCACCAAGGCAATGTTCAGAGCCTTTTCATGCTCCTTTTTGGCATTTGATTCTGCAACTTCTTCCAGGCTTTGGAACTAGTCATCCACAACTATACATAGAAGCTTTAAATGGGCAAGTGAGGAATCAGTATTAGGGAGGTTTGTACCAGGTATCAAATTGGTAAGTGTTTCCACCATAGTTTGGATAACATATTCCTCCTTTTTCTTCCTTAGAGCATCCAATCACTCTTGAGAAAGCTTAATGCTCTGCAATAGCTCCAATTCATTTGCAAACTGGAGGTCAATAGGACTAGTAATGTCAGTCAGTTTGGCTTGACTACCGGTTGCCTTTTTAGTCTCCATCTGAGTGCTCTATGCTGCTTCTTTTTTCTTGTCTTCTTCTACCTTCATTTTCTCCTCTTCTTTCTGCTTCTCCTCATCTTCATCCTTCTTCTTCTTCTCCTCTTCCTCCTTTTTCTCCTCTTCCTTTTTCTTCTCTACTTCCTTTCTCTTCTCCTCTTCCTTTTTCTTCTTCGCTTCCTTTCTCTTCTCCTCTTCCTTTTCTACTTCCTTCTTGTTCACATCTTCCTGTTTCTTATTTTCCTCTACTTTTCTCTTTTCTTCCTCTTTCTTTTTCTTCTCATCTTCTTTCTTTTTCTTCTCTTCCTCTTTCTTTTCTTCCTCTTTCTTTTTCTTCTCTTCCTCTTTCTTCTCTTCCTCTTTCTTTTCTTCCTCTTTCTTTTTCTTCTCATCTTCTTTCTTTTTCTTCTCTTCCTCTTGCTTCTTTTCCTATTCTGCCTATTTTGTCTCTTCAGTCTCTTGTTTCTTCCTTTCTTCTTCTGCCTATTTTCTCTTGTCTTCCTCCTGTTTCTCCCAACCTTTTGTTTCTACTTGTACATCTAGAGTAACGTTGTCATGTTTTAAGGCATCAATATCAATCGGTTCCATTTGAGTGGTGACTGGTTCTCCTTCACTATTGTATACTTCATCTGGTTGAGTGATTTCTAGTTCTTGCTTTGCTTTCCTATTGGCTTCAGCCACTTCATGTAGTCTTAAAGCTGATTGAGAAAGGGAGTGGGTATCTTTGACCACTTCCAGAACTTTTCCTTCCAATAACAGGAGTCTTCTTCTTCTCATGAAGAAGAGGCCCTTATATTTCTCCACCACTTCATATAGTTTTGTTTTAGGCACATCAAGAAAGTATTGTGCAAATACTTCCTCTCTTATTTCTTGTTCTTTTTCTATGGCAATGTGCCACTTATTGTCTAAAGAATTATGCAAAGAATCAGGCACCTCAGATTTAATTTCTGATGGCCACCGATCATTAATGCATAAATAATTGATAACTTCCTATTCAACTTCTTTCTTTTCATCATCATTAAAATCATCAAAGCACTCTTTTAAATCACCAAGTACTTTTCTTCTAATATTCTTAATTGTTCTTTGACAATGTGTGAAAGGTTTGTAAGAGGAAATATCAATATTTACTGGTGCAGATGATGCCAGTTCACTCTTTGTCTTTTTCTTCACTTGCCTAGTCTTCTTAGGTAGTTCTTTAGAGACAGTGTCCTCTGAGTCTAGTGTATTGCTTTTTGTCTTTCACTTCCTCTCAAAGACTTTGGCGGGTGCCGCTTCTGGTTTCTTCTTTGCTGGTGACCGCTTGGTCACTTTGGGACTTGTTGTGGTAACCAGTGCCGATGCTGAAGGCACTACCTTTCTCTTCTTTGTTGAGGGTTCTTCAATTGGTGTAACCCTTTCTAGATAGGTGTCAGTTCTCTTTGTGTTTGGATCAAGGGGCGAGGCAATTAGGGTAGAGGCATACCCATCTAACATGCCATTCATTACCTCATATCCCATTGGCTCCACTTCTTCCTGTCTAGGCTCAACTGCCTTCATTATGCACTCATCAACTTTGATGGTGAAGCAGATGTCTTCCTCATACTTTTTTACTATATCACCAGATATTCTTACTCTTTGGTTCATTTTGCATCTGAACTCATCAAAATATTTGTTCAGCGCTTCCAGATAGCCGATTCCAACCGCTTGTAGGCTTTCCTTGATTTTTTTTCACCTGTTGGTCAGTAGACCATTGAATATCACCTACTCCTAGAATGTAATAGTTGTTCAAACTTAAATTTTAGGGAATTGTCTTGTTTGATTGACTTGAGGTTCAATAGGAGTTGTCTTTGCATACTGATGCATAGATCAAATGATGCATCTTCCTTTATCATCTTGTAGGCGGCATTTACTGTTGTAGTAGAGACAGAGTTGATTCTTCTAGCATGGAACATCGAGTATCCTATCACCATACATGCATATTTGACAAGATCATCCTTGATTGAATTCATAGTCATTCCTCGTGAATCACTCATAGAACTAGTGAGCTTAGTCATTTTTGTCTTGCTAATCTTTCTTAGGGCTAGCACTTCACCGACATTACAGAAATCGGTGACGACATGAATTGCTTTAGGTGTGATATCATGCATCCATTCTAAGTACATCTTATCACCGTGTACCCTACTCAGAATAATTCGAATGTGATCATCCAAAAATTCTTCAAGAAAATAGGCTGCGTTGTGAAGTTTTTTCTTTTCCAGAATGTTGAATTCCAATTTAATCTTCTTATCCTTTCCACAGAACAGACTCAACTAGGAATGAATCATCAAAGATCCTAGGTCTTCAATCTTGTAGTCAATGAAATCTGAAATGCCTTCTTCCACTATGACACTAGCGGGGTATTTGAGATAGGGTATTGTATTTTGCCTTCCATTGAATCAAGTCTACAGAATCAATGGGTGCACTAGAGCTAGCATGTGATGTTGAAGCCATGATAAATAGGGAATTTTGAAAAATACCTTCGTAGATCAAAATTTAGGGCTTCACAATTTGAACTTTTCTTCACACTCCTTCGGTTACTGAAATACTACTTTGCATTCTACACTTCTCCAACAGATGTTTGCTTTAGATTCTTCTTTAGGTTTTTGATAAATTCCTTGAATGGCAATGTAAATCATTTTTATTCACTCTGTAATTGAAAACTTCTTTGCTCGAGAAAATGATAGTGAGAAATGATTTGAAAATTCCTTTTAAACAAATTCTCCACCTACCATAATAAATGCTCCACTATTAGGGCATAAACCCTAATTTTGCCTTATACCATTTCTGGTCTTCTGCCAATCTGATAGGTATCTCATACTGGTTAAGGTCTTTTACTAGTGTCAATTGAGGGTTCAATATATTTCACCATTTTCTCCCCCTAAGCTTGTATGATGCTTAGTTTGCCGGTTCAGCAACTTCCACACTGGGTGTAGAAACCGGTTCTTCTTGAATCACTTCTTCAAGTTTCTTCCAAGTTTTCTTCATGTCTTCCTGAATAATTTCAACATCAATCTTTCCTTCTAGAGTGACTAGTATATCATTTGATATACTCTTTCTACTTCTGTAGAATCTTGCTGGATGACCCAGTTTGTTGCAATGATAGCAAACTGTTCTAGGTGCTCTTCAAGGTCCATTATTCATGTTCCCATTCTTCCTTCTGCATGTTGCAGCAGTGTGGCCATGACCATGACAAATCCAACAGTTTTCTCTCCATCCGGTTGTTACTTGATAGCCACCGCTACCTGATTGATGATTATAAGTATTAAACCGGTTTGAGTTCTGGTTCCCAAATGGCTCAAGAAAAACTCCTTGATTCCTTTGAGGATACCTTCCAGTATTGTGCATGACAGACCTGCATTCAAATGCTTTATGCCCAAACTTATTGCATGCATAACAATTACCATTGAATCTATTGGATCTAGGCTTATTGTTTAGAAAATAAGCAAAATTATTGTAAGCCTTACTTCTACATACATTAGTAGTGTGTCCTTCCTTGAAATATTTAAAGCAATTAGGTTTGAACTTTTGCTTACCTTTATCCTTTGATGCCGGTTGTTTTTGATTAAGGAAAAAGCAAGTTTTGAAGGGGCCCTGAAACCCTTTACAAGTAGAACTTAAAAAGAAAAGCTATGAGAAACAAAAAAGAACATAAACCACAAAAAACTAGCGGAAAACTAAAGAAAACCCCAAAAAACCCCAAAAAGCTAGTAGGCCTTCCAGCATTCAGATTTTTTCCAAGGCTTTAGCTAGGGTGTTGCTGATATCATACAACTCTTTGATGTTGTCTTTGAACTTAGGGGGATCCTTTGCTAAAGCAGCCACAACTTTCTTGATACTGGCCCTGGTTCTCTTCATAGTACCGCCCACCGGATTAGCATCACCTCTTCCAGTTTGGATGGTCTCTTCCTCCAGGTCAAGATCCACGACTAGTTTAGGAGTGCAGGTATGATCAACGACCTTGGTGATGTCCTCTAGGTTTTTAATGACAATAGAGAGGATACTTAGGATAACTCCCATCATATTTTTCATCGCTTCTTTTCCCTCTTCCAATTTGATGCCAGTTGTTTCTTTGATGTTCCATCTTTTGTTCTAGAGGTCCCACCTTTTTCATAATTAGAGAAACCAAGTCCATTGGTATTCTTTACTAGTTTAGCTAATTCAAGCTTCTGCTCTAGCTTGACAGTGCTCTTATTGAATTTGGCAAGTATTTATTTTGTCTCAGTGAGTTCTTTGGAAATGGCAGCATTGGATTCCTTCATGGTTGCATTCTCAGAGATAGCCATGTTTAGTTCACCTTGCACTTCTTCTTTTTCCATTTTGCTTTCATGAAGACTAGTGGTAAGTGCACTGATCTCTTGCTTCAGCTTGGAGATCTCATGATCTTTTTCTTTTACCAGATCTTCAGCATTCCTCCAGTTCTCAAGCTCTTGACACATTCAGATAGTCAGTCCTTCCAACTCTTTTCTCAGGTTAGAATTGGATTCATTCAACTTTTCTACTTCTTGAATTAGGGCTTCCATGTCCACTTCATCAGAAGAACTATTTTTAGATAGCTCCATCAGTTTTTCAGCATGCTCTCTTCTTTTTGCCTGAGAGGCCTTATATTTGACCATAAGTTCATCATAGGCTTGCTCAGACTAAGTGAGCCATTGAGTAAGTTCCCTCATAGTGTATTCCCCCATATCTCTTTCCTAGTGGTTAGACTTATAGAAAGGTTGGCTCTGATACCAATTGATGAATACTAAGAGGGGGGGTGAATTAGTATACCAAAAAATATTGAACTTAAACACTTAAACAATCTAGTAGTACACCGGTAAAATAGTTTAACAAACAAACCGATTGACACACATGCAAACCAAATAGAAAATAAGGCATTCACCCACAGGAGCAGTAACACCATAACACAAGATATTTGATGTGGAAACCCAAATGGGAAAAACCATGGTGAGATGAAACTCACAAGTAACTATCTGCAGAATAGAAACTAGATCGGTTAAGGTCATACAATGTTCTTTATCAGAATAGATCTTGTTAGGAATCTCAAACTCTATTAGGAGATAAGTCCGATTAAAGACTACCTTGCTAGAAGATTTTAGATCCATAGATGTGAACCACCTTGTTAGAGGATTTATAAAAGGCTTTATGGACCTACCTGGTTAAGGGCTTCAGACTTGTCGAAGATGTCAGTAATCAACAAGTGAGTGATCTAGCAAATAGCATAGATTGCTTGGTTAGATCCTTGATAGCTCATTCTTAATGCATTCCAACATTACTTCATTCTTCAACACATTCACACTCTGCCTCCTCTCGTAGACCTAAACTTATGTTCTCTGATCACACTTACAAAAAATCATCAACCACTTTCAAAAACCCTTACAACCACCTAAAACCCTAGACATGATGTCCTTATAAAGGAATCTGATTTCATGTCGGTCCAATAGGTTTACAATACAATTTTCTAGGTTTAGTGCATCTAGACGTATTTGGTAAAATGACACAAAAATCACCGCCAAAGTGTCGGCACTGCCAAACAATTGGTGGATGGTAACTCATCACAAAATGTCGGTTGGCAACTCATCACAGAGTATTACCGGTTCATAAAAAATACCAGTTTATGCAAAATACCGATTGCCGGTTTGTTGAAAATGAAGACTGGGAAATATGTGTTCTGCCGCTTTGAACCTTCGTGTCGCTTGAGATTGGTAAACACTTTCTGCAAAACACCAATAGTCTAAAGACTTACACATGATACCGGTTTGGAACAATTACCGGTTGAGAAAAATTCATACATTCTCAAAGTGATCTCATAGCAAGTGTGTGTCCATCAATGCTAATCACAACATAATCATCAAAATGCTAACAAAAAGCAGATTGGTGAAGGCAACAACAGTGCAATTGTAGCATTTGGTATAATCACATGAGTAATCATAATGCAGAAAGGATATATGTATTGGAAAGGTCTCTGATCCTCTTTCGATTTCTTTTTGTCTCACTTAATTTGGTTAATAATTTAATAATTTCTGATTATTTTGGTGAAAATAGTTTTTAAAGGATGAAACCCTGAACTAGGGTATTCCATGGCAAGAAAGAATTTGTTCTCTCATGTTATGGTGACTATTATGATCTGAAATATTGAATGAAGGTTTTTAGGGATGGAATATAACCTTTGAAAGTGGTTTGGAGTTGATAAGAGTGGTTGATATTTCAAATGCCTTTTGATTCTATTTTAAGGTCTTGTATTAGTTTTGGGTTAGTAATATCCTTGAATGAAGGTTTTATGGTTTGTGATAGATTCTTTGCATCAAATTGGTATCAGAGCCCAAAAAAAGAACTAGGCTAAGAGATATGTTTGTATTTTTTGTTACGAATGAATTTTGGTTACAAGTGCTTGTCCATCTAGCTGCAAGAGGAAGTTGGTGTTGTGTGTGGGCAGACAAGGAAGGTCTGTCAAGGGCCAAAGGGATGGTCTAGGGCCATGGGATGGTCCATTGATTGCCAAAAGACTAGGGAGAGAGGAAAAGAGGAGAACTCCTAGCTTAGGAGAAAAGCTTGTTGGTGAGGTGATGTAGCATAGAGAGGTGGACTTATGGTTGGTAAAAGCACTTGGATGGTAGCCACTACAAACTCCATTGGTAGGAGTCACAAAGCGATTGTTCGAAAAGGAAGAAACAACATAACAAGGTATAAACAGGTAAAGATGAAGACACAGGTGAAAATTTCACTCAAAATATTTCTTGTAGGTCATTGTATCCACGTTTCCAAGGGACTTGGAAAATTTTCAAAGTTGGGAGTATGGTGTAGAGGCATCTAAGCACACAAGCATACCAGGAGGTCAAAAGTCATAATATGAGCAATTTTATTGTATTTGAGTCATTCATAATGTATTAAGGTTATTTGAGTCCATTGAATCATAACATGTAAGGATAAATGAGCCATTTTATCCAAAGATATCATATTTGGTCCATCTTGAAGTATTAAAAGTGTCCATGTAAGGGTTAGAGTCATTTATGTCAAAAATGCAAAAATTGCAAAGTTGCAACATTGCCAAAAACTGCAACAAAAGTGTATGAATGAAATCCATTAGTCATTAGGTGGTTAGGAAAAAGTTAAAAATGGTTTATAAAACCATGTTTGGTCTAAATCAAGGGGGTAGAGAAGTTTGGAGGGGATTTGGCAGAGATTATCTATCAAACCCTCAAACTGTCATAAGATTTTAAGGAATCTGTGACTGTCATAGATCCATGGAGGATCACATTTGGTGTAATTTTTATATGTAGATTATTTTGAATGATAGAGTTATGAAATATATTTCAGATGAATCCTTTCTTATGCATTTTTGTGGAGTGTTTTGCAAGATATGTTTGTTTTTAGAAAAAATGTAAAAACCCTGCCAAGGGTTACCTGTTTTGCAAAAAATCATCATTAATTTTAATGTAACTGTTGGACCTGGCTATAAATTTGAGAGAAGTTTTGTAACTCAGTAATATAAAGTCTGACTAGAGATATTTCTTTATAATCAATATTAAAAATTTATTAATGACCATTTCCTACTATTCATGGTGAAAAGCAAATTGGTGAAGGCAATAATAGTTCGGTTGTAACATTTGGTATGGCCACATGAGTAATCATAATGAAGAAAGGATATATGTATTGGAAAGGTCTATGATCCTCTTTCCATTTCTTTTTGTCTCACTTAATTTGGTTAATAATTGAACAATTTGTGATTATTTTGGTGAAAATAGTTTTTAAAGGATGAAACCCTGAACTAGGGTATTCCATGGCAATAAAGAATTTGTTCTCTCATGTTGTGGTGAATGTTATGATCTGAAATATTGAATGAAAGTCTATAGGGATGGAATATAACCTTTGAAAGTGGTTTGGAGTTGATAAGAGTGATTGATCTTTTTATATGCCTCTTGATTCAAGTTTAAGGTCTTGTATTAGTTTTGGGTCAGGAATACCCTTGAATGAAGGTTTTATGGTTTGTGATAGATTCTTTGCATCAAATTGGTATTAGAGCCCCAAAAAAGATCTAGGCTAAGAGATATGTTTGTGTTTTGTGTTAAGAATGAGGTTTGGTTGTAGGTGCTTGTCCATCTAGCTGCAAGAGGAAGTCGGTGTTGTGTGTGGGCAGAAAAGGAAGGTGTGTCAAAGGCCAAAGGGATGGTCTAGGGCCATGCGATGGTCCATCGATTGCCAAAAGACTAGGGAGAGAGGATAAGAGGAGAACTCCTAGCTTAGGAACAAAGGTTTTTGGTGAGGTGATGCAGCATGGAGAGGTGGGCTTATGGTTGGTAAAAGAACTTGGATGGCAACCACTACAAACACCATTGGTAGGAGTCACAAAGTGATTGTTTGAAAAGGAAGCAACAACATAAAGAGGCATAAAGAGGTAAAGATGAACACAACAGTGAAAATTTCACTCAAAATATTTCTCATAGGTCATTGTACCCACATTTCCAAGTGACTGAGAAACTTTTCAAGGTTGGGAGTATGGTGCAAAGGCATCTAAGCACACAAGCATACGAGGAGGTCAAAAGTCATAATATGAGCAATTTTATTTTATTTGAGTCATTCCTAATGTATTGAGGTTATTTGAGTCCATTGAATCATAACATGTAAGGATAAATGAGCCATTTTGTCCAAAGATATCATATTTGGTCCATCTTGAAGTATTAAAAGTGTCCATGTAAGGGTTAGAGTCATTTATGTCAAAAATGCAAAAATTGCAAAGTTGTAGCATTGCCAAAAAGTGCAACAAAAGTGTAAGAATGAAATCCATTGGTCATGAGGTGGTTAGAGTATTTATTTGAGAGTTTTAAATGGTTTATAAAACCATATTTGGTCGAATTCAATGGGGTAGAGAAATTTGGAGGTGATTTGGCAAAGATTATCCATCAAATGCTCAAACTGTCATAAGGTTTTAAGGAATTTGTGACTGTCATAGATCCATGGAGGATCACATTTGTTGTAATTTTTATATGTAGATTTTTTTGAATGATAGATTTATGAAATATATTTCAGATGAATAGTTTCTTATGCATTTTTGTGGAGTATTTGGCAAGAAATATTTATTTTTACAAAAAATGTCAAAACCCCGCCAAGGGTTACCTGTTTTGGAAAAATACTCATAACTTTTGATGTAACTGTTGGATCTGGCTATAAATTTCAAAGAAGTTTTGTAACTTAGTAATATAAAGTCGGACTAGAGATATTTTCTTTATAATCAATAATTAAAAATTTATTAATGACTGTTTGCTACAGTTCATGGTGAAAAGCAGATTGGTGAAGGCAACAACAATCTGATTGCAATGTTTGTTATGGTCACATGAGTAATCATAATGAAGAAAGGATATATGTATTGGAAAGGTTTGTGATCTTGTTTTGAGTTCTTTTTGTCTTACTTAATTTGGTTAATAATTGAATAATTTGTGATTATTTTGGTGAAAATAATTTTTAAAGGATGAAACCCTGAACTAGGGTATTCCATGGCAATAAAGAATTTTTTCTCTCATGTTATGGTGAATGTTATAATCTAAAATATTGAATGAAGTTCTATAGGGATGGAATATAACCTTTGAAAGTGGTTTGGAGTTGATAAGAGCGGCTAATCTTTTTATATGCCTTTTGATTTAAGTTTAAGGTCTTGTATTAGTTTTGGGTCAGTAATACCCTTGAATGAAGGTTTTATGGTTTGTGATAGATGTTGTGCATCAAGTTATGCTACTTTTATAGATATGGGCATGGGAGTGCATCCTAGTATGTAGACTTATTATAGATGATTCATGGGAGGTGCACGAGCCTATGGTATGCTATTATTCAGGCTATGTTACAAGTCCCACTTGGGCAAGACTGACTATTGGAGGAGGCAGTTGGATGATTTGATTGCAGTTGTATGGAGACCGTATAGGGTCCTAGAGCTATGGGACTATTGGAGAGTATAGAGGAAGGACATGTTTATGACTCAACCTCTCATTGGCAGATTGGTGTCTATTATTGAGCAATTTGTAGTATCTAGGGTGATGAGGCAATATGGGAGACCACAAAGTATATCCTAAGAGTTCATAGCCTATGCTCGATATGGAGAGGAGGAGAGATGAGGATGGGCACTAAGACTATCATATGCATTGAGAATGCAAGAGTTAGTAGGTTTACAGTCATAGAGATGGGATTATCTAGAGGATGTAGAAGATGCAGGGGCATTGCCCCAGTATAGAGATTGGTTTTAGAGACATCCTTTTCCTTGGTTTATAGATCCCAAAGAGCATGCACCTCTTATAGAGGAGGTTGAGGAGGATGCACCAGAACAGGGATAGGTACTAGGTCAAGTAGAGGGATGAGGACACGTACATGGATAGAGAGTGGATATACCTAGGCAAACATGAGGTGATCTTGCTGCTACTAGTAGTAGGACAACAGCGAGAGGTCGACAATGAAAAAGAGGGGAGGGTGGATCTTTAGGAGCTATTAGGGTTGAGGCTAGCGGTTCTAGGGTAGTATAGGTTGGAGGTGAGGAGAGAGGGGCTCCTAGGTAGGTTAAGCAATAGAGAGATGAGAAAGGAGATGGAGAGGGGTTTGTTGGGAGAGAGAAGGAAGTACCAAATGTAGTACGGTTTTTGAGGGCAAGGTTGATGGGTTTGTAGTGGTGTAGATGCATCTTGTAGTGAGAGACCAACAACTTGCAGAGGTGAGAGTAGAGTGAGATGCTCTTTAGAGAGAGGTTTTGCATCAGATGAGTCATGCAACTTATTACGTTGCAACTTATAGTGTACCGGTCCTAGTAGCGTAGCAGGTTGTTCCATATTCTCAGTATATGGCTTGATATGAGGGAGCTAGGGCACCTAGACAAGACATCGGTCAATAGGAACCACCTCCTCCACCCACTGATGAGGGAGAGGCAGAGAGCGATATTTTTTATATCTCCTATATTTTGTTATATACCCCATTTTTTGTAGCCTATATGATTCTTGGTTCGATGAGACATTGTATTTGACAATTGATGTCATTTGTACTCTTAAACACTGAGATTATGACAAGATATGTGAGCTCTTTATTTGATTTTATTTTACTTGTGTTAATTTATTAAGATATGTCTTTCTATATGCTTTATTCTACATGTATGCATATCTTTTCAATATGGATGATTTTTTTTTTGTTTCTTTTTCATATGCAAATAAATGATGAAAATGAGTAACTAGTAATGTAGATGTTTATTTTTCATGCAATAAGATGAATGCCAATAAATATATAATAAAATGTATGGATCTATATAAGATGCCCATGCATCCAGCTAACACCTCAATACACAAGTATTCGATCAGAAAAATGATAATGAAAAAGAGACCACTTAGCTGAGAAATGATGATTGCCTCAAACACTCATTCAAAAGATAAAGAGATCATTCTTCTCATGCTGAAATCACTTGAAATGCATAAAATTTAGAATGAATGCAACTTAAACTTAGTCATTGGATTTGGTATACTTAATTTTCATCTTTGAGCTTTTTACAAATACAAAAGGAAAAATAGAGTTCCTTTCTTTCATATGAAATATTAATTATCTTGTCCGCAATGACTCTTTTATTGTTCATATCCTTGGACAGATTACACATGCATCCATATTGCACACTAAAGAAATTCCCTCAAAATAGGAAAAGAAATGATGCCAACCTCCTTGTAGAATACAAATAAGTGGAGTCGAGGTATGTGTGGCGATTGCACCTTGATGTGAAGGCACTTATCACAAAAACTCAGTTGATTAGATGTTTCTATTAGTATTAACTGATGACCAAGAGGGGGGGTGAATCAATCAAAACAATTTATACACAATTGAAACTTTCAAACTAATTGGTCTGCAACTATCCTAATGAATTTAAAACATTTTATTTATCATCAAAGCAGAGAACATCAAAGAAAATAGATTTGCATGCACAAATAAGAATCACATAACACTAGAAATTATATGTGGAAACCCTCAGTTAGAGGGAGAAAACCACAGTGGGGATAACCCACAATCTCTTTTACTGCAGTGAAAAAGAGTGCCCTATTAAGAGCTTACAATCGATTCTTTCTGAGAACATCACCCTATTAGAAGTGACTGGTATCGGTTAAGAATACCTTAGAACCTGTTAAAGTTCACCTTTCTAGAGGATTTTACTTCATATTAGAAGTAACTTTGTTAAGAGATTTTACATGAAGAACCGGTCAAGGTTCACCTTGTTAAGGGATTTACAATGCTGCAATTGTTAGAAGGCAATAAAGATGATTGATCTCTCTAATGAAACTACCTCTGTCTCATAGATCCACTTTGTGTGCTTTGTTCTTCTGATCAGTGTCGGCTCCACCGATTCATACCTCTATCTACTGCACTCTATTTTGTTCGCCCTGTTAACATTCATACACATATTTTTTACATACTCTCAATCATAATATTTAGAACAAAAGATGTGAATATATTATCCTTTAGTTATGATGACAACTTTCCCTCCAAAAAATAGATTCAAAAATCTGTTATCGCACCTCAAATTGCTCTCCAAAAATAATTCCAGGAATATTGGTCAAGATAACCATTCATGTCGACAAGCTTGTCGATTGAAAAGAGAAGAGTGCCTATTCAATTGGATATTTCTAAGTTTGTCAGTTGAGACTCCTATGATACTAGTTGTCTTCTATGTATCAGTCCAATTTTGCCTAACCAGTTACCTCCTATATACTAGTCTACTTTATACTTAGCTAGTTAACCCTTGTATACCAGTCTATTCACTGCCGATAGGAATAAGGACTCTTGTTCTTCACCAGTTACCCTTTACTCCTTTACCGATGGACTATAGAGACTTAGAAGATGAAGTTTCCAACAATGACAAACATTTCACCGGTCATACAAAATGCATCATAATGCCAACAAACCCCCCCTTTGGCATTGGTGGCAAACACTACAAAAAAGGTTCAATGACTTTGCTGCAAAATAGTCATGTATGTGACCCATGTTTCATCTACCTCATGTATATATACAAACTCCTCCTTTTGACATCAATGGTGAAGAATATACAAAATAATTCATGAAAGTAAGGAATAATTGTCTTTGTAATTTTCCTTAGCAGCTTGCAAAGAGGATTCCCATGCAGGCTTCACCTATTTCATGGTGTTGAATTGTCCATACAAAATTGTAACAAAATCCTCCATATCATCTACTATCTTACAGTTAGGTGCACTTATGAGGCTTTCTACTTCTTTGATATTCCTTTACATGAAATCAATGATCGGTGCAAGGTAGCACTGTAGCTCTAATAGATTAAGAGCTTGTTTATCCTCTTCCTCTTTTAAATTTTTTATTTCATGAGTTAACTATTTGACCTTTCCACTAAAGGTCACTGCAGAGCTTGTAAGAGGATCAAAAGAACCTATTAGATCTTGGATTTCACTTTGAGTCTGAGCTCTTTTATCTTCAAGATCTTTGATTAAATCAGTGAAGCTTGATGATTTGGCCAATAATTGGCCAACTTTCTGTAGTATAGATTTTACCTCTTTAGTGCTAGTGGAGAGAGCAACTTTGCCAACTGATATTTGTTCCATTAATTTTCACCTCTCCTTGTTTCATACTATCTAACTGCAACCTTCTCTAGATCGGTTGTCTCTAAACCGATTAATTTGACAAGGGTGCCCAACTGATCAATGATGGGTGCATTGTCATCAATACCAATGTCAGGAATGAGATCAGACAAAATTGTCTTGGCAAAATTGAGAATTCTCACCTTCTTTTTCTTTGCCCTAAGTTTTGCCTTTTCAGCTTGAACTCTCAATTTTTCTGAAACTTTCATTAATTGTTTGGGGATCATCTTATTTATTTCAATTACAAAATCTTTCTCTTCCTCCTCCTTTGTTTCTTCTTCCTTTCTTCAGCCTCAACCTCAGAGCTAGCTGTGGTGGTGAGTTTAGCTTTCTTCTTTTCACTTTCCTTTTCTAAATCTAAGTTCCTCTTTATCGGAGGAGTGTCCACCACTATTTTCTTACTTTCTACTTTCTTTTCTTTTGTTTCCTTCTCCACATCTTCCTTCTTTTTTTCTTTCTTCTTTTCCTTTTCCTCCTCTTTTTATTTCTTGTCATCTTCCTTCTTATCTTCTTGCTTCTCTCCTTTTTCCTTCTTGTCTTCTTCATCAACAGATAGCATTGATGAGTTTGTCACTTTTGAGTTTTCTTCCTCTGCACCTTTTTCTAACAAAAGAGGTTCATTGTAAGTACGATTTATTATTACCAAAGTTATATGAGGTTTATCTTCATACAATATATCTTTATGATGACTTCATCTTCACTGGGATGCTAAGCTTGAGTGGTTCCCTATACCAATGAAACATCAATATCAATAATTTCAACAATTGATTTGTGTTCAACTGGTTGCTCTACAACCTTTGCCAGATTAGGAATATCTGACACAACATTACCTAAGATATCATCAGCTGTAAAAAAATCAAATTCATCGGTGTTATCATTTTATTTTCCTTTGCTCTTTTCAAGACAAGCTATATCTTGTCCTTGTTTTACTTCTTTTGCTATTTCCTCCTCAGCTTCCTTTTGCTGGCTCAAAATTGTTTTCCATAAGGCAACACCCACATCATGCACACCTTGGACATCTCCTATGGCCACTCTCCTTGTCCTATTCCTTATTTTTAAGCATTGAACACATGCTTCTACCACTATTGAATCTTGATTAAAATATAAATCATGTTGCACTTCCATGAGTTCTTTTATCGTGTTCTCTTTCTCAATTGCTAGGGTTGTTTTCCATCTCCCTTAAATTTGATTTTGCAAGTATGATGAAATTATTTCATATAGTTCAGTGGAAGTTCTGCAGAACTTATGCAAGTTCTAGATAAGTTCTTCTTCAATTTTTCTTTTGTCCTCCTCATTGCAAAGGGGATATTTTCTCCCAACACCAGATATACCTCCATACTCTTTGATCCCATGGACCAATTCATCAATAGTTGGAACTACATTTCTACCACTTCTTTTGACTTCTTTTATTTTCACATCAGATTGGGTGTTAGTATTATCACCCTCCTTTTCATCCTTCTTGGGCTTCTTTTTAGCCTTTGTGTCAACTATCCCTTCACTCTTTTTCTTTCTTGAATATGTCACTCCTACCAGTCCACCTTTACCTGGGGAAGATGTGGGACTATCTGAGTCCTTTTCTTTTGTGTATGCTACCAACTTGTTGGATGCAGTACCCTTGGGTTTTGCTTTCAACATTTTCTTATTTTCTCCTATTTGTTCTTCATCTTTGTTTGATTTAGCCCCTATTTGTTCACTTGTACTGGTGGAAGCAGTGGCACTATATGCTTCTCCTCCATATTTTTTGTCAAGGGTATCAATCATTTTCCTTACTCTCTTCTATAAGTTGGGCTCCTTGAGTTCCCTTTTTATTTTGGAGCTTGCCTCCTCACAAGTTCCAAATTTCTTTTCTTTTCTGTCTACTAGTTCAGATAGTAACATGTTTGCATATAATTTAGTAATGTCTGCCCCAACCTCATAACCCATAGCAAATACCCAAAAGGTTCTAGGTTGAACCACTTGAATAGTGCAACAATCAGTGTCAACAAGAAAACAAATGTTGTCCTTGTACTTTTAAACTATATCGGTTGGAATTCTCTCTCTTTTGTGCATTCTGGTTTGCAATTCTTTAAAATAACCCCAGATTGTTTCTCTAAACTTATCACCTAAATCTCTAATCATTTCACCTATCTGAACCATGATAGGTTTATCTTCAGACCACACTACATTGCCCTTACCAGGAAATAAATTTTACACATAGAAGAATATATATACCAGTAATGAACCATACTTGAATGATTTCTTCTTTTTCTTCTTAATTCGATCCATGTTCACTAGGAATTGACTTCTGATCATCTCACAAATATTGTATGTAGCATCCTCCTTGATGATTCAATAAGCTGCATGGATAGCACCGCTCGACACACTGTTTATGTAGCTTGATTCATAAATCCTATATCCCATCACTGCAGAAGAAAACCTCACTTATGCGTCCTTAATATGAGTGATTGTCATTTCTCTCATGTCACACTAGGATTGAGTTAACTGAGTGACTTCACTGGTTGATATTGTCCTTAGGGTTAGTGCTTTACCTATTGCGTTAAACCCTATTACTCTTTGAATACAATCCTTTGTGATTTTGATTGGTGCTTCACCTTTCAACCATAGAAATTGATCATGCACTCTGCTTAGCACATACCTGACCCAATAGACATGAAATTGATCTAGAAAATCAACAACATTCAACAAACCCTTGGTCTTTAGATGCAAATATTCTACCTTCAATAGATCATGATCACATAGCCCTTTGAATTTATTTCAAAGAAATTTATCTCCAAGTTCTTCAAGCTTCTAATGGATGAAGGAGTGAATATGTTCAACCCATAACACACCAGAAGGTAGAGATGATAGGGCATCGGTCATGTCAATCTCTCCAGCCTTCATAGGATGCAACTTGAACTCAGGTTGTGGTTATTTAATTAGTTCAACACAAGAGTTGACATAGAAGCTGGCATGATGAACTTCAAACAATTTTTTCAAAAAAATAGGGTTTGAATACCTTCTCCTCTAGGGTTGCCAATCACCACTATAACATTGCTTGATCACTTCACACAAATAGCACTAGCAAGATTTT
Source organism: Cryptomeria japonica (assembly GCF_030272615.1). Classification (NCBI taxonomy): domain Eukaryota; kingdom Viridiplantae; phylum Streptophyta; class Pinopsida; order Cupressales; family Cupressaceae; genus Cryptomeria; species Cryptomeria japonica. Next base: position 521,555,296 of record NC_081414.1, on the reverse strand, counting down.
GATCGAATTAGGTTGCATGAGAGCTCAAGAATGTTCACAAGAAATCAAGGTAAATGAAATGTATTGTCATTTATTTATTTTTTCAGTAAGATTTATCATTGCTTCAATACAACAACTAGTTTGTATTATTTTGACCATTTGCAACTTAAGGTACACTGATTTACTTCTTATCGGTTGCTTGTTACTGATACCAGTAGACAAACAACATTTACACAAACCCTCAAAACATTTACCAAATAAGAGCTTTAAACAAAATTTTATGCATCTAAACTATGCAAATAGACATAACCTTATATCAGTCAAGGGGATTCAATATTGATCTTACCATATGTGCTCCCCCTAAGCATCGATATGCTTAGTTTGAAGAGAAAGTGTCATCACCGGTCTATGATGACTTAGTTTCAGAATGTGTCTCTCCTTCTTTTCTTTCTTTCTTCTTACCCCATGCCTTTTTCATTTCATTCCTTACCTCTTTAATTGTCTTCTTTCCTTTCAAGTCATTTGGACCTTTCTTCTTGCCAAATTGGTTCTTGTCTTTAGACTGATTATAGGACCGGTTCCTATATTCTTTGGCTAAGTGACCGATCTTATGGAAATTAAAACATGTCATACTAGTTGTCTTCCATGGTCCTACATTATTTCTCTGACCCATTCTCATTCTGCAATTTGTTGCACCATGACCAAAATTGCCACAAGTGGAATAGGTGGCATTGAACTGATTACTCTTTCTACTAGGGCAAACCAGTTTGGATGGAGATCTTGATGAATTTTTCTTGAACATGCATTCCTCAGCTTTGTGTCCATATTTATTGCATGTAAAGGAATATCCATTAAAGATTCTTCTACTAGACATGTTGGTAGATCAAGATCTACACTCATAAGTAGTGTGTCCATACTTGTGACAGTTATAGAAATAACCATCAAAGGTGAAAGACTTCTTTTGCCTGATCGGTTGATTTATATAGACATATCAGACTTATGACCTAGTTTACCATAATAATTGCAAGAAGATTTAGAAAACTTCATATCTTTCATTCCTGATTTGTTCCTTTTACCATCCTTTATCTTTTTGGATTTAGATGATTCTCCAATTTCCATAGGACCTGTACCAAAGTACCCAAGACCGGTTGTCTCCTTTGTTCTAATCTGATCTTTTAATTATTCATCTATCTTCTTAGAGCTTTCATTAAATTTTCTCAACTTTTCATTTCTCTCATTTGTAGCTTTCAACTCATTTTTGAGTTGTTCAATCTCTTTCATCATCTTCCCCTTTTCCTTTTCTTTGTCATGCAGATGCTCATGCATGGCTTCATTCTCTTGAGTGAGAATTCAGATTTATTCATCTTTTTCAATGATTATTGCATCATATTCTCTTTGGGATTCTTCAGCAAGCCTTTTAGCTTTTGACAAAAAATATTCTACATCTCTTTTTCTTTCATCTACTATCCTATTGGCTTCTAGTATTTCAATCATTCTCAAGGCCTGAATTTCATGCTCTCTTTTTAGATCTATGATTTCTTCAATCAACTTCTTGTTCTTTTTCATCAGTTCTAAGACTATTTCTTCTACTTCTTCAAATCCACTCTATTCAGAGTGTTAATCTATGATATCCTGAATCTCATTTAGTTGTAGAGTTAGTTCCTTCCTTTTAGCAAGTGATTTTCTTAGCCTCTCCTTTAGTTGAGAAATCATTTCATTAGATTCATCAATTTGCTTCTGATATTGGTATTCCTCCATGATATTTTTCCTCAAACTATAAAACTTTCCTTCAGAGGACCTAGGCTCTGATACTAATTGTTAGTATTAATCAGTGACTGAGAGGGGGGGTGAATCAGTCAAAACAATTTATACACAATTCAAACTTTGAAACTAACCGGTCTACAACTATCCTAATTAATATAAAACATTTCATTTATCATGAAAGCAAAGAACATTGAAGAAAAGACATTTGCATGCACAAATAAGCATCACATAACACTAGCAATTATACGTGGAAACCCTCGGTTAGAGGGAGAAAACCATGGTGGGGATAACCCACAGTCTCTTTTACTCTAGTGAAAAAGAGTGACCTGTTAAGAGCTTACAACAAGTTATTTCTGAGAAAATCACCATGTTAGAAGTGAATGATATCTGGTCAAGAATACCTTAGAACCTGTTAAAGTTCACCTTGCTAGAGGATTTTACAACTTCATATTAGAAGTGACTCCATTAAGAGAGTTTACATGAAGAACCAGTTAAGGTTCACCTTGTTAAGGGATTTATAATGTTGTAATTGTTAGAAGGCAACAAAGATGATTGATCTCTCTAATGACACTGACACTGTCTCATAGATCCACTTTGTGTATTTTTTTCTTCTGATCGATGTTGGCTTCACCAATTCATACCTCTATCTACTACACTCTATTTTGTTCACCCTATTAACATTCACACACATATTTTTCACATACTCCCAATCATAATAATCAGAATGAAAGATGTGAATATATTAGCTTTTAGTTCCAGTGCCAACTTTCCCTCCAAAATTCAAATTCAAAAATCCATTATTGTGCTCAAATTGCTCTCCAAAAATCATTCCGGGAATATCGGTCAAGACAACCATCCATGTCGAAAAGCTTGCCGGTTGAAAAGAGAAGATTGCTTATTCAACTGGCTATTTCTAAGTCTATTAGTTGAGACTCCTATGATGCTAGTTGTCACCTATGTACTGGTCCAATTCTCCCTAACCGATTACCTCCTATATACTGATCTAATTTCTACTTAGCCAGTTAACCCTTGTATACTAGTCTACTCACTACCGATAGGAATAAGGACTATTGTTCTTCACTGGTTACCCTTTACTCCTTTACCAATGGACTGTAGAGACTTAGAAGATGATGTTGCCAACAATGACAACCATTTCACCGGTCATACAAAATGCATCATAATGCAAATAATAACCCGATAATTGGAATCATTCCTACAAGCAGAAAACAAAGAAAAGTATTATGCCCCAAATCCTTACTCCTCTTAGTTAAGATAGACTTCCTCGAGTTACTCAGAGGGAATAATAATCAAAAGCCAATGTAAAAGACAACACACAAATAAAATTTCAATCATATCTCAAATAGTTTAGTGATTGTTTTCAGTAGTCTTGTTTTTCTTGTTTACTCAGTGATAAAACTCTTCAGTAGTTTGGAGATAGGAGACTGACTCAGAGTGGATGTCCTGATACTACCGATAGAAAGATGACTTGGTTGATAGTTCTTAGGACATATAAATTGATCAATCAATTACCCTAAGACTAGAACATTGATCAGTTTCAAGTCATGAGGGTTCCAAGAGAACTAGATGTCACAAAAGTGACTAAAAGATATGTACAAGCAAAAGCAAAGATGCAGGAAAGCAGGAATGAAAATAGGAAATGCCAAATTTGTGTTGATAGATGGAGCACTTTGAGTAATAGAGGCACTTGTTTACTAGGTTTTCACCTGCTTGGGAAATAATTTTTTATTTATTTTTACCAAGGTGCCTATTTACCAAGTTTTCACCAAGGCAATTTCTCTTTTTTTTTTTTTTGATTTTTTTTTTTTAGTTGTATAGGTTGCTGGAATAGAGAATACTAAGTGAAGAATTTCTTCTAGTGGATGGTTTTGATCAGTTCATAGAGCTATTCTCCTTCGGTGTTGAGAGTTGATAGGAACCAGAGCCAAAGACTATAGTAATGATGTAGGGACCCAGCCAATTGGGTTCAAACTTCCCTTTGTTATCTTGAAACTGTTGATTTTTAGTATTTTCTCTCAAAACAAGGTCACCAACCTGAAATTCTCTTTGTTGAACTTTCTTGTTATAACCTCTAGACATTCTCTTTTAGTATGCTCTCAGATGATCAAATGTCACTTGTTGATATACATCCAGTAACTCGAGTTCTTGCAATCTAGATATTATGTAGTCTTCATCAGTAATAAGACCTTGCAAAGAAAATCTTGAAGAAGGTATTTCCGCCTCAATAGGAAAGACTGATTTGGATCAATACATGAAAGCATAAGGTGTAACCCAAGTAGGTGTTATGATACTTGTTCTATAAGTCCATAGTGTAGGATTGAGCTGCAAATGCCAATCCTTTCTAGATTTGTTTACCATTCTGTGCAAGATTGTCAGCAAATTTTTGTTAGGTGCTTTAGCTTGTCCACTACCTTGAGGGTAGTATATGGATGACCAGTGCTGTTTGATTTTGAAATTTTCATAGATTTCATCTAGATCTTTGTTTTTAAACTACCCTCCATTATCAGTCACAATTGAAGAAGGTATCCCATACCTGCAGATGATATATTTAAGGATGAATAGAGCTTCTTGTTTATCAGTTGCTTTAATTATCGGAGCTACTTCAACCCACTTAGTGAAGTACTCAGTGGCAATTATGATAAACTTGTGTCCATTCGTTGATGCAGGATAGATTTGGACAATGAGGTCAAACACCCATTGTTGAAAAGGCCAACTTGTGATGAAATGTAGTAGATCCCTTGTTGGAGAATGTATGATATTTTCATGTAGCTGACACTTCTCACAAGCTTTATCAAATTTAATAGCATCTTTCTCCATATCTGACCAATAGTAGCCAACCCTTTGCAATTTTTGAGCTAGAGTGAGACCATTTGAATGAGATCCACAAATACCTTCATGGACTTCAGATAACGCGTGTTGGGACTCTTAAGGTTCTAGACATCTAAGAAAAGTACTATCCAAACCTCGCCTAAATAGATTGTTAGCGATGATGAAATATCATGAAGCATTTCGAATAAGGTTTATTCTCATTACGAGTAAGATTAGCAGGAATAATTTGGTCATGCAAGTAAGAGTAAATGTGGCTATAGTGAGATGAATCATGTCCAATAATAGAATAGACCATCTGGGACTTAGGGGAATCATAAGTTGGATAATGCAACTCTTCCATCAAGAATTCATAGCGAAACTCAGATTCTTGTAGCTGTGGTATAGATGCCAAGGTAGTCATAGCATTTGCTACTCTGTTTGCTAATCTAGGAATCCGTTGAAATGATATAAAGTTAAATTATTTAGTGAGATCATCAACCATTCTTTTATAGGGCATCAATTTCTCATCCCGAGTCTATTATATATCATTGATTTGGTTGATAATTGACTGAGAGTCTCCATAGATGTGTAACTCAACAACCTTCCATTCAATAGCTAGTTTGATTCCATTTACCAAAGCTTCATATTATGCAATATTGTTTGTGCAAGGAAAGAGAATCTTGTACGCCTTTGGGACTAACTATCTCTAAGGAGTGATAAAAAGTATTCCAACACCAGAACCTTGTTGAGTGAAAGACCCATCAAAGAACATTTTCTAGGATTGCTGAGTAAGGTGCATGATGGATTCATCCAGAAATTATATGTGCAAAGGTTGATTATCTTCAAGTGGAGCATCAAAAAATTAATCTACAACGACCTATCCTTGATAGCTTTGTGTTCTACATATTTAATATCAAATTCTCTAAGAACCATGACCCATTTAGCCAATCTTCCTGTAAGTGTTGCTTTGCCTAGAAGATATTTGAGTGTATCAATCTTAGCCACTAGCTTGATAGAATGTGCTAGCATGTAGTGTCTTAATTTTTATGATGCAAAGACCAATACCAAAGAATATTTTTCTATGATAGTATAGTTCATCTCATAGGAAACCAAGGTCCTACTAATATAATATATAGCTTTGTCCTTTTTATTCTCATCCTGTTGTACCAAAAGTACCCCTAGTGATGTATCGGTAGCTGATATGTAGAGAATCAATGGCTTGCCTTGAATTGGTGGCATCAATATAGGTGGATTAGAAAGGTATTCCTTGATTTGATTTAGATATTTTTCACAATCTTTATCCCAGTTATATATAAATCCTTTCTATAATACCTTTGTGAATGGTTGAGCCGTATTTGCTAGCTGAGAAATAAAGCATCTTATTGATTGGAGTTGCCCTTGTAAACTTCTCATTTGACTGACATTCTTTGGAGGTGGCATTTCCATGATAGCCTTAACTTTTTTTGGATCCACTTCAATTCCTTTCGCTAAAACAATATATCCTAGGAGCTTACCAGATGTAACCCCGGATGCAAATTTCTTAGGGTTTGATTTGAGTTTGAATTTTTCCATTTTGTCTAATATTGGGCCTAGTTCTGATAGATGTGTGGATCTTTTCATATATTTAACTAGAGTATCATCAACATAATTCTCCATGTTTTTGTGCATCATGTCATGAAAAATTGTTGTTACAACTTATTGATAAGTAGTGCCTGTGTTCTTTAAGTCAAAAAGCATTACATTCTAGCAGAAAGCTCCTCATGCATAGGTAAATGTTTTATCTTGATCCTCAAGTGCAATTTCAATATGATTGTATCTAGAAAAACTATCCATCAAAGAGTACATTTCATAACTAGCAGTCATGTCCACTATCATGTCTATGTTGGACAGTGGAAAATCATCCTTTGGACAAGATTTGTTTAAATCTTTGAAATCTGTGCAAACACGTATAGATTTGTCAGGTTTAGAAATAGGTACAATATTAGATATCCACTCGGCATAATCAATTTCTCTGATGAATCCAACTTTTAGTAATTTTTACAACTCAACCTTAACAAGTAATGCAATGTGAGGATGCATTTTTCAGAGTTTTAACTTAACAGGTTTAACTCCAGGAGTGATAGAAAGATGATGCATTATGAGGCCAGGATCCATACCTGGCATATCAGGATATGTCCATGCAAAATTGATCTTCTTTTCCATGAAGAAATCAACAAATTCTTTTAGTTCTTCGGCTAACAAGGATTGAGCTACATGTATGGTGTTTTGAGCTTGTTCTGTACCAATGTTTATTGGTTGTGTAGGTTCAATTAGCACTGATGATCACTCCTGAAAGTGATTAGGCAAAATGTTGAGTATCTCACCTTCAGGCAGCTCAGAGAGGTTTTCACCATTAGGTACGTCCTTTATTTTTACTATTTTTGATTCTGACACTGCCACAATTTGGTTTTTGCCATCAAAACTCTTATCTTTCTTTTTTTTTATTTTTATGACTAAGATACATAACATCTACTATCCTCATGTTCTCACTTTTTTCACTGGTGGAAGGCTCCGTTTGTTCAACTGCATTAAGATAATAGGCTAATATATATTCATTGGCAATAGTAGGTATATTGAAAGGTTGATCTTGGAGAGTAAAATCAATAAGCTCAGGATGTACCAGGGATAAAGATTTAACAGGTTCAAGGGAATTCGTGATATTATCATCACAACTTCAGACCGACAAGTCGAGTTCTAGAAGAATACCTTGTATAATTGTCTCAAGACTAGGAAGAGTTAGAACACAATTATCAAATTTTACGTCAGTATCTATGAAACCTAACCCAATAGACCTACCAATAGCATCATCCTCAACTTTGGACTGGACTACATATCATGGCTTGATAGTAACAGGTTCAATAGACAAAGTTTCGATATTTATGACAAAGTAGTCATAGTTTGGTGTCGAATAGGTAATGTCATAAACAAATATTATTTCAGAGTGATTAGAATCATAAGATGAAGCCTCTGACTCTTATTCAAGTATTTTAGTGAGAGCAAGTATAGTATGAATATCTACATCTTTGATGGTAAAAGTTCCTTCATGATTTGGTTAAATGATCACTTGTATTTGACATACTTGTTGACATAACCTTGATGACTTTGTTAGTCTCTGTCATCTTTTCCATTCATCTTCCTTTGGACTAATGACCAGCCCTATTTCTATATCCTCAACCTCTTGATATGTAGTCCCATACCAGATTTTCTCTATCTCATTAGAGGAAGATATAGTAGGTGAAAACTTTTCTCGTGTTCTTTCTTCTTTTAGTTGTTGTTTATAGTCTTCTTGTCTTTTTAGTTTGATTTCCTCTATTTCCTTTTGTAGTTTTAAGCCAACTATCTCTTGGGCTTCATCTAAGATATCACTAGGTTCTTCAGGAATTTCTTTAGTAGATTCATCTGATAAAAGTTTTGTACCCCATTCATACTCATTCGAGTCAGTTTCTGAATTATCTACTCGCATTCTACCTGTGTATGTGACCAGAATGTTTAGTGGTAAAAACAATTCTTTAGTTCTTTCTATTTCTTCTCTCATGTCTTCTAGGATTTCTACTCCTTGTAGTGTCACTGTTGATACAGTTGGAACTTGATTACAATGTGTTTCTTCTCTCTTGATTGCCAATTCTTCTGGTTCTTTTTCATATTCTTCTTGAGTTTACTAAGTATTTACTTCCTATGATATTTGATGTAGTATATTTTTCCTCCACTTAGACTGATGATGAGAAGTATGTTTATGACTTGATGACTCCTCTAAATGGTATACAAGTCCATCTTTATCATTTGTAGACTTATCTTGTAGCTGAATAGGTTTAACAATACCTTCTTGACTCTTGCCTAGAGGACTAGTACCTGAATATCCCATGTGTTGAATCATCTTATAGCCTAGATAATATTGTTCAAGGGAAATCTCATAGTATTGCACTTCTTTGTTTTCACTATCCTCTTTGAAAATCCATTTGAGAACAACCTCCTCTTTTGTTTCATCTGCAAGGGAAGTAGATGACTATACAAAAATACCATCATAAATGACATTTGGAATTGAAGTTTGTGGCTTCATAGCCTCTGATGGTTTTCTAGACTATCTTGGTGATGGAGGAAGAGACATTAGTGAAAGTATAGGTTCTATCATGTATCCATCCATGCCAGTACCTATGATTTTCAATTTCTTTTCTAAGTCTTTCATCAAATTTTCTAAACTTTCAGATGCAAAGGTTTCTTTGTTATGAGGAACAAATATATCAGTACACTATTTGAATGCACTACAAGTGTAACATGTATCAATAGGAATACTGACTTCAACTCCATTATAAGGAATTTTTCAAGAACTAGTGATAGGTAGATGGTACTGCTTGCATTTTGTGAATCCATGGTCTGCCTAGCAAGATGTATGAAAGAGGAAGATCAAGCATCTTAAAAATAACATCTCTTTCCACGGGTCCTACCTTGATTAGTAATAGTACCAGAACATTAGAGGTTCTCTCTTCTTCATCATATGCTTTGATTATTATTTTCTTTGCTGGATCAATGACATTTTCATAAAATCCCAATGGTATCAATAAATTGTAGGTATAGATATTCAACCCACTGCCTCCATCTATCAAAACATGTTTGACTCAGTGTTTATGGATCATAGCTTCGATGTGTAATCGATGATTATGCAGGTGATTTAGTGAGTTTTAATCTTATTAAGAGAAGGTGAGGTAATGAGGCAAAGTTAGGTGATGCACCATAGAGTAAAACTGATCTACATCTAAATCTTTAGGTACATTAGCAGTGAGAAAATCTTTGGCTAGGATCTCTCTATGAGTAGAAGAGATCTTAAGCAGTTAATAAATGGAGATTTGAGCAGTAGTTCATTTTAATTGTTCAACAATGTTGTAACCAGGAGAGAATGATGAAGCCAGTTGCTTAGATTTAGGCATGCTCATATCTAATTGTTTGTTTGAAGAAGTTGGGAGGTTTGATGTTGTTTGATCGAGAGTTGAGGAACTAGCTCCTTTAAGAGTAACCTTCTTTTGAGTGTGGGTTAAATAACTTGTACTCTGCATTTTATGTAGTTTATCTTTGACTATGATCATGTTACAATACTCAGATTGTGAAGATTCAATCATGTTGATCACATGGTCATTGTTGGTGTAGGTGTAATTGACTTTGGCACCTCCCTTGGATTTTGAGGAATCACCTTGTTCATAAGAAGGCAAGGGATCTTTAAAATATTTATGATCAATGTTAGTTGTGTGATTTCCAACAACAATTTTGCCAGCATTGATGAGGTCTTAAATCTCATGTTTGAGTTTCATGAAGTTGTTTGTTATATGACCCTTGTTTTAATGATATTCACATTATTCATTTTACCTCCATCATTTGGGTTTAAATTTTGGATCATATGGTCTAGATTTGTCTGGCAATGTGATCAGATCATTTACCAATAGATTCTTAAGAGATGATTCATACGATTCCTCCAAAGGAGTGAAATTGTGTTTAGGCTTTGAAAGCCAAAGTTTTTCTTTAAACAACTCTTCTGATTTCTTCGGAGGGTTTTTCGCTGCAATTTTAGCTGCTTTGAGGGCTTGTGTGCCTCTAGCCAATTTAAATATTGTGGGTTTTGATTTTGGTTTAACTGTGTCTACCACTCCATCATTAACAACATTTCTATTGTTATCATTGTTGTATTTCTAGTATTTATTCTTTTCTTTGGAACTAAAGCCTTGTTGTGTTTCTTTCCAAAGTGATAGGTCTCCTTTCTTTATAAGAACATCTTCAATTCTGAGAGCATTATCTACCATTTTTTTGAATGATGGGTACAATTGCATTTAGATATTGTATTTCAATTAAGGGATCAAGTTGTTGACAAAAATGTCCATTTTCTCAAAATTAGGAACAGGTCGTGAATATCTATAGAACATCTTTCTCCAATGTTGAAGGAAAGTGAGAAAAGGTTCTCCTAATTTCTATTTGGTATTGCAAAGCTCGATCATAGTGACTGGATGATGAATTTTATAGGAGTATTGTTGGAGAAACAATTATACTAATTCCTCAAAAGATTTAATTCCCATAGGTAGGATTGAAAACCATTCCATAGCTTGTCCTCCTAAACTCCTCGAGAAAAGGTGCATGAGATATGTCTGTTCATGCATGAACTCCATACATAAACCACAAAATTCTCTAACATGGTCTTGAGGATCTGCATTACTATCATATTTATCAAACTTAGGAATCTCCACTCTTGAAGGAAATGAAGGCATGTAAAGGTTCTTGTCAAATGGGGGTAGCCAAATCATGTCTAAAGAACATTACATAGATGATTTATCCTTTTTTTTTATTTCTTTTATTTCTATCTGTAACACTTGTAATTGTTTGTTTACTAGCGTTAATGGTGTCTTCCTATTTAGTGATAAGGGTTTCAATGTTATAATCAGTAGGAAGTTTAGCGCCTTGTTTAGCTAGCTCTAGAAATTGCTCTTCTCTTTCTCTAGCCATGATGATTTTCATCATTTTTCAGAAATCTTTTATCATTTTGACAGCTTTGTATAATAGCTTCTGTAGGTTCAGAAGCTTCAGACTCACTCAATGAGGAATCACTATCATTAGCATGGGTGCTGATATTTTAATAAGTATCATGTTTAGCAGCTTCTTTTTCTTTCTTTTCTCCAGACATAATGGGAGATAAAGGTTGATTGAAAATTGGTATATTTGATGATGAAGGTTTATTAGAGACGGGGTCCTCTATGAAGAATGGATTATCTTGTAATGAGAAGGATGATCCTTTGCCTTTAGAAACTTTCTTTCAAGAACTTCTAGTTTGAATAAGCATTTATAACTAATACGATCAAGAGCTAGATGTGATGCAAAAATCAAGATCAAATTGAAGTTAGTTGTTCATTTGACTTAGTGATTTGAGAGAAGTGACTAAGACTCAGTCTGGTTTCAAGAATGATCTATCCTATATAAGACATGATCTAAGTAACTTAGTTTAATTTGAGAGAAGTGACTAAGACTCAGTCAGGTTTCAGGAATGATCTATCATGTATAAGACGTGATCTAAGTAACTTAGTTTGATTTAGTTTGATAAGTAGTTGATTGAACTAGCTGAAAGATGATCAGCAAAATCATGCAATACATCGATAGGGGTACACTATTAAGATTGTTTATGCTCTAAATTATGATGACCATATTTATGCTCACTGTAGAATGATTAGGAAAGTATGACAATTCTAGAAAAGTGAGCAAATAGACAAGTTTCTGAACTGACAAAATTAGAGATTCGTACAATAGAGAATTAAGACCTAGAGAACAATTTAGTAGCTCCCAAATGACACAAATAGTTTCTTGTACGAGTTGCTTCCTATACTCACATGATAGTTTAGTGTTCTCTAGACTATAATCTAATGAGGATAATGATTTTTCATACGATAGTATACTTAAGGCCAGACAACAATTTTGAGAACCCTGATGATAATTTTGATAGGACTAGATGATAAATTGATAGGACCAATGAAGACTCGTACAGAAACTCGTATATAGGAAGATGATTATTAAGTAGACTCGTATGATAGAGGATTGGAAAAAGACTAGTTTTTGATACAAATAAAGTTTTGATGACTAATAGAGACTAGTTTTTGACTTGGATAAAGTTTTGATCACTGAGTTTTTTATTGTTTTCTCCAATTTTAGTGTTTCAGTGTCAATTTCAAGGATGAAGACCTAGTAAACATGCAAGATGTATAACAACTTCAAGTGCATCATGCTAACCCTATAAAAGTTGGCTTAGAGAAGAAAACCTTTACTTGCAGAGTCGGGTACACACCCAATGGCTAATCAAAAAATGGCCACTGAGTCTCACACAATGGATCCTCAACACCATATTAGCCATCTCCAAATGCTAATGGGGGCACAAAATGGCAAGTATCTTGGGAGAGTTACTGTATCCCTTGCACAAAGATTATCCCCCTTTTGGAGGTGAATCAAGTAGCCTCTATCTTATAGTTCTTAGTCAAGAATTCCATTCAAAATTACCCCTTGAACTCATGCAAGAATGATTGAGGCCTATAGCCCAACAAGGTACCGAAACAAGCTATAGTCACATAAACGTGATTGTGACCATGGGGCCCTACAAAATTCTCAATATGAGAGATCTCAAAGAGAAAACTCAAATAATCTTGTCCTCTGAGAATTTAATCACCAAAGGCCTATTTATTATTTTGAGTTGGAATGCTCAGGTCCAGTTGTACTCACTTGGGTCATTTTCACAGGGTGATTACTTTTTCCCACTGTGACAGACCTGCTAAAGGTACACAAATCTCAAAACTCTAGAAATATCTTTGAGGGTCTAGATTTTTGATTGTCTGTGCAGACAAGAGCATACTCTCCTATCTCTTAGATTTTTCTTAAAACACAAAAGATAGATTTGTTCATTAACTAGATAGAAATTTAAGTGCCTAAAAATGAATTTAAAGAATACACAAAGTTCACTTGAATCTCCTTAGACAACTTGCAAAAACAATGAATCAATAGTCATATTGTTTTTGTGCGACAAACGTTCTGTAAAAAACTGATTAGGTTGTCAAAATCTCTCAGGTAGACAGATAGCAAGCCAGAGTCAACATTAGTACCATAAAAATTCAATAAAAAAACCCTAAAATAATGCAATCTATTTTAATACAAAAAAAAACTAGAATACCATATGAGTATTCACACCCAGTCGTATGACAATTCACAACAGACCATACGATACCTATAGTTTGTCATTCGGTCCTCTGTGAAAAATTGTATGAGTTCTTGTAGTAACTATATGGAACAAATTCAAAAAAAAATCTGAAAAATAGAAATGAGTTAATTTGTGAGGCTGAAAGACATAGTCTTCTATCCCCATGGTGGGTGCCAAAGATGTGTGTGTGAAAAGTGTAATAAGTTTGCAAGCTTTAAGACACAACACTTCAATTAAGTCATTGCATGCTTGTTTAGATAGATATAATCATGAATATGAAAACTATAACAAATTGACCTATTGCCTTCTAAAAGATGCGAGTAAAGACTTGCTCTTAGATTTATCTAAGCAATACTAGTGACTAGACTATAGCAAGATGGAGGATTTAATCTATATGAGCACAATAATAAGCTAAATGTATGCAAGATTAAGCTAGATGAATGAATATTAAGCTAAATGAATGAATATTAAGCTAAATAAGTGGAGATTAAGCTAGATGAATTCAAGCAATCTTGATTAAACTAAATATGTAAAAAGCTAAAGTAAGATGCAATAATATGAAAGCATAATATCTTCAATGTATCCAAAGCAAAAACTGCACAATAACAATAAATCTCCAGGGTGTTTTGAATGAGAGATGAAGGCTAAATTATAGAGACTCAAAAGAGAGCAATGATCAAGATCAATTAGCAATGAGCGGTTGATATTCCTCAGGAAAAAACACAATTGAAATAATTGAGAGATCAGATTAAGCTAACCTTGAGATAGATTCCAATTATAGCCTGAGTGAATGCATTCAAATTATAAGTTCGAGTTTGCATTAGAGATAAATTTAGTTGATTCCATGCACTTGAGATAAAAATAGATGATTCCATGCACTTTCCTTTAATTTGCTCAATATTTTTGTTTAGAAAAAGGCTTTTCAAGTTAACTAAACCTCTTTCCTCAAGAAAAGCTTTTAAGTTTTATTTTTAGAGAAAATGATTGATTCAATTTAATTGCTTTTTTGATTTCTCAAGTTATCTCAATTTTCGAAAAATAAATATCTTAAGTTTGATTTCTTCTCTTAATTTAATTCTTTTCTTTTTTTTTCAATTTAACTCTTTCTTTTGTTGATTAATTTATCTTTTTGTGTTTAATCTCTTTTTGTAAATTAATTCCTTTTTTGTGATTAAATCTCTTTTTATAAATTAATTCATTTTTTTATGAGTAAATGGAAAATTTATGTATTAATTAAATATGCTAGGATATTTAATTAAACAAATAGGATAATTGATCAAAGTGATTTACTTGGAATGATTTAATTAATATAGAGTGATTAACTTGCCATGTAACATTGTTGATTGAAGAATTAATTAATTAGGTGCTCAAGGTTGACTTAATTACCTTTGGTTAGGACCTTGGTGATGTTGTCAAGATTAGGGCCCATGATTTAGGTGAGCATTTTTAGGGTATTACATTAATATCCTAAAAAATGAGCTCAATATATTGCTTATCTGGTGAAAATAGGGGGTTTTTTAATTCAAGCTATGAAGAAATACAATATTTGGTAAACGTGGGGGGGTTTTAATTCAAGATGTGTATTGGAAGGGGGTGAAAAAAAAGGAGTTTAGGGCAATATTTTTTGAAAATAGGGGGGATTCTTTAGCATGCCATGAATGCACATGATTTAACCCTAGTTCACTAACTGAATCCCCCGTGTGTGCAACATAATTGGCCCCAATCACCTTGGTACTAAGACATTTACACATACCTTAAAGATGGTACCCTTCCACAAAATTTATCCTAAAATGAATGCTAAAAAATCATCCACTATTCTACTTGATTCATCATCATAGGAGACAATCTATATTATTGAGGTTATCATGACATTATTGTTAGATGTTTAGATGTTAATGAGGCTAATCTTGCGATGAAATAAGTGCATGCTAGATCTTGCAATGCTCATGAGAACATATATGTTTAGGATAAACAAATCTTGATAGTGGGATACAGTTGGCCCCACTATGGAACACAACTGTTGTGAATTTGTCAAAAATTGTGTGCCTTGTCAATGGCATGGAGATCTGATTCTATTCTAGCAAATTAATTGTAGCCTATTGTTACACCTTGACCTTGTTGGTAAGATCCATCCTCCATCATTAGATGGCCATAAATTCATCACCACCACCAACTATTTCACCAAAATGGGTTGAAGCCAATCCACTCATCCTCACCTCTAGTGTCCATGTCTCCAAGTTCATTCTATACCATATCATTTGCCACTGTGGAATCCCATCCACCATTTGTTGGCATTATACACTCTTATGAGAATAGTTGGTGTTGTCATCATTGGCAACCAACTGGTATTCATCTAGTAAGCCACCAAAAATTACCAGCAGTGGTATAGACATCTACATACACCGGCAGACACTTCACCAACAGCGACAACAATACATATCAACACCCCAGCTGATAGGGAATAAACTTTTGTTTATTGTATTTAAGTGTAATTATCTTTTGTAAAGCCAACATGGCATATTGTAAAAGACTCATATATATCTATGGATCTTATAGGTAATTTTGTGTAGTAGTAAGAAAGAGATAGAGGATGACATTATGATATAATTGACAATGAAGGTTTTTGTAATGGAATGAGCTTAAACTGGTACTAAACCTGACATAGCTGATGCTAATTTGAAGTATTACATTGTATTGGATTTCATAATCTACCTTTGTAGTTAGTGTGACTCTTATTGAGTAGTGTGCTCTAGGCAGTTGACCTTTCTGCATGTGCAGGCCCCTCATTGTAAGTAATATTTATTGATTGGCCAGTGAGTGAATATTGTGGGTCACAAATCCAACCGAGGTTTTTCCCACACTAGGTTTCCTTGTTAAACATCTTGTGTTATGTTGTGTTTTCTATGTTGTCTTTATTGTTACTGTTTACTGCATTAATTCTTATTTACCGGTACACTGTTTTGGGATGTAAAGTTCTTACTAAGTTTAAATATTCTACTAACCGGTTAGATACTAATTCACCCCACTCTCTCAGTATCTTTGGGACTGTCATTAATCCTAACAATTTGTATCAAAGCCTGGTCCTCTATTTTCAAAAGCCTCATAGCTTGAGGAAGATTCTGACACTAGTACAGATGGAGAACTTAAGAAAACAATTGGAAGGAGCTCTTGTAGATTATGATACAGAGAAGTTGAAGAATATCAAACTTGAAGATGATCTGGGGAGTGCATAGGAATTCATTCAAGGAATTTAGGAGAATCTTACTATAGCTTGAAATAAAAGAAAAGAACTTCAGGAGAAGATGCGGAATTATAATGATGAAAAGAAAACTCTTAATGAAATTGTGAATAAGTTGAGACAAGAAAATAGTACTATAACGAATGAAATGCAAGATATGACTATGAGCTTTTGTAAAGATATTGAAGACATGAAGAAGAATGATGATGACTTGACTAGTAGACTCAATGATGCTAAAAAATGAAAATCTAAGACTCAGTCTTGAGAATGACATGTTGAAGATAGATCTGATTCACATGCACATAAGTTTAGTTTTATCATGATCATAGTAAACCGGTAAGACAACCTAATGCTTACAATTTTAATGGCAAATGTTTTAATTGCAACAAATATGGTTTTAGAGAAAATCAGTTTACATCTAGAAACAATCAGAAAATCAATGCACCTACCAGTCAATGTTCCAAATGCAACAAAGTTGGTCATAATTTAGAAAACTACAGAATGAATGTGAAATGTTACATTTGTGGAAGATATGGGCACTTATCTAATCAATGCAGAACACAAACCGACATAGGATATGGAAAAGCTATTCAGAGGAATAATGTGTCTTGTTATGCTTGTAACAAGATTGGACATATTGTAAAATTCTATAGAAGTAAGACTTCACTGACAAATAATAAAGGATCTGGTTTGAAAGGCAAAGAAAAGGTAAATGAGGTAAAGCAATAATTTTTAAAACAATGGATTACGAAGACAAATCAGAATATTGATGAGACTATTTCTTCACCGGTAGAACAAAATATTACTCCACCAACAAGAGATTCTTCATCCAACTAAGAAGTAACCCTTTGGGGGTATTGCAACAAATTGAATATCATGCAGATTACCCTCGGTCAATGGTGAGAAGATATATTTCTTCTTTACCGACATATGTGTTAAGTTTTCACTTAAATGGTGAGCATTTTAATTATAAATCATCAGATTTCCCTCATTTTTTATTCACCGAGCATTCAAAATCAGTAGAGAGTGTGAAAAGGAACTAAGGCATTCAAGACGAAGGTTTGAAGCAATTTCTTTCAAGCATTCAGATACTCTTAGGCAGCTAAAGGTATTTTTCAAATGGCTTCATCTTCTTCTCCCAAATTTATTGCGTACCCTACTATCGTGGAAAATGTAAAATGCCCTAGGCCCATGTTTAAGATAATTCCCGAAGTAGCTAAGCAAGATGACTCCATAGGTACTTTTTCAAAAAATTCCTAAAGGTGTAGCTTATGCTGAAGACCCTAGGATTTATATTCATTGCAACATTGAAGAATTAGGTTCTGAGGAATTGTTCAAAATGTTTAGAACCATAATTTGTGATAAAAATGGCACTGTCAAACCTGAACATAAGATTGTGGAGACTTTAGGTTTTGTTGAGATACTGAATATCCCTGAATTTTTGGAAGTAGTGAGAATTGTCCTAAGGAGAGCACATGGAGAATTTATATGGTTGGATTCTGTCTGCAAATTTACCTGACAAGCAATTAGGGCAGTAACAAGTTTACCCTCAACTGGCAGCACACCAGACAAAACAAAAAAAGTTCCTAACAACAAAGTAATGACCCTAACTGGAGCAACATCAGACAGTAGATCACTAAGAGTGAATGACATCAAAGACATCAATGTGAGATTCATAAGTATGATACTTGGTTATAAGACTACACATGCAAACTAACTTAATTTAGTTTCTAGTCATTGCATCAATAGTGCTTATAAAATGGTCAACAACAATGCAATGATTGATGTGTGTGAGTGGCTAAAACATGAACTCATAGATAATTTGAAAAAGATTAAAGGAGACAAGAAAGGGGCATTTCACTTTGGTAATCTTTTAGTATGCTTAATGTTGTATTTCACAAAGGAAATCTCTGGTATAGGACATAAAGACTTTGAATATGACATACTAGTCGGAAAACAATTATAGGAAGCCTTTACCGGCATGGGAACTACAAAGGACAACAATATAACTGAATACTTTAAAGCTTTTCAAGCCAAAATGAAAACTAGAGAAAGACAACCGCAAAGTGTAGTGGACAAATATGATAATGAAATCTATTTTGTAATAAAAAAGGATGAGACATGGATGGAAGTTGTACTTCCTAGGACTGTATGGGTAACTAAAATGGGTTATGAGGTAGATCTCAATATTATTGAGACTTATGCAAAAGCTTTGTTAGATGCAGCAAGAGAACCAACAGAAGAAGTTTTTGGTAGTGCAGAAACTATTGAGAGTGGTGTGAAAACAATGAAGCAAAGGAAGAAAAGAGAAAAATATATTAGAGATGCATCAAAGAAGGTAAAGGAAATCAAAGAAAATGTTATGAATATTACTGGTATAATGGCTAGTGAGCTGGAAGGATTGCAACCAGAGGCACACATTTTACTGGTTGGCACATCTTCTAATAGTGAGATACCAGCTGAATTCAAAAGAGTTGAGAGGAAGAGAAAACCTTCACCGGTACCCTCTCCTTCACCCAAAAGATCAAGGACCTTAAGGAAGGAACAACAGGCAATAAGGCAACTAGCTAAGAAACTAACTCCCAAGAAGAAACAAAAACCTGTCATACCCTCATTAGAAAATCTACTAAATGAAATAACTGATGATGGCAATTTGGGTAATGTAAGTAAATTATATAACACATTCAAATATTCAGACAAGGAAAGAATTAAAAATAGTATAATTTTACATCTGAATATATACAAGAAAGTTTTAATTGAAGTTGTGGATGACTTGCCTAATGAACTCTATAGAAGGTTAGATGCAAAGAGGATTGCAGCGATGGAATTGGACAAGAAACTAAAAGTTGAAAAACTTCTAATTGTACATCTAGTTAACTCAAAGAGGAAATTGATGGCCTAATTTGTGAGGCTAACAGATCTATTTTTGCTAGTGGTCACCGAGAAGTAGGTTTGATGGTAGGTAGAGTAAAAGAGATTGCAGAGGAGATTACTGATAAATGGGATATCTTTTTTGTGGAAAAGGAAAAACAAGAGGAAATGAACAGGCCAAAGAAAACATTCAAGGTATATCAGAAGGATAAGGACAATGGGAAAGGTAAAGTTGGTGGAATATTGAACATCAAGATAACTGATAATTTGCCGCCACCTTTGGATATTGTATCGATACATACTGTTGATCCACTGATTATTTACACTGAAGGTATCACACATGATAACACTAATCCTAAATCTGAAATACTATTCACCATGAATGTGGATACTCAGGAAGTGAATATTGTTGTGGATAAGGACACTATAGAGGTTAAGGATAATAATGTTGATAGTGGCAACATTGCTGAAAAACTGGTAGAGACTGTTGAGGTTGAGATCCCAATAGAGCAATCATTACAAACTGAGAAAACATTACAAACAGAGAAACCATTGGATACTAGGAATAATATTGATGGTATAGATGCTAGCACAAAGAAACCTATTGAGACTGAGATACTGACAGTTGAGCATATAGAGAAACCTACAGAGGCAGAGGTACATATTGAAGCAGAGAAACCAGTAATCACTGAGACACCTGAATAATTAGACAAACCTTTACTGATTGAAATGTAAACTCAGATTGATCCACCAGAGGATAACACAAGAAAAGTGGTTATAAATGTTGGAAGCATAGAGGTAATTAAGGTAATAGATAAGACATCTGACACTTCATAAAGTGAATTCAGACCTACTAATGTAACAAAGGTACTCCTGGATTCAATCAAGAAGATAATAGACTATAATGCATTGGCTTACAAGGAAATTGATGACACCATACCAATTCTTAAATTGATAGAACCAAAATGTAACATAGATCATGTAAAGGATTCTTTAGGTAAATTGGACACATTGTCCAAATTCATTACTGACAATGTAATAACGGTTGATAAGGTGAATGAGGACACCTTCAAAAAGAAGGTTGAAAAGGAGAAGGATAAATTCTTTAAGGACACAATAAATAAGTGTACAGAACACTTGAATACACTATTACCGGTACTGAACACTACAATATTGGAATATAAAGAGTTGCACAAAGAAACATGCAAACCACATCTTTTGATAAAGGACATAGAAAAGGAAATCAACAGAGTACAAAAAGAAATAGATGATATAGCTGATAACATAATTGGTTCATCTAAACCTATATCAGTTATTGACTAGGAAATAATAGGTTTTGAGGAGAAATTGGAGAAATTTGAGAAAGAGAAGGCAAGGATTAAGGCTAATGCTAGAGAACTTAAGTAGAAACTTGGTGCTAAGTTGGACAATCTAATCTCTCTGAGAAATTAAATCTCTAAGGCATTACTTCAAAGAGAAAGATAACTGGAAGAGCACATGCATCATCTCATCAGCATGATCCAACAGACTGAGGCAACCTTGAATGACAACAACATATTCATGCAGGGTATTAATTTGGTTTTGGTAGACATATTTCAGATTGTAAAGAACTGGTTACAAACTTTGAGGTGACATTTTTACACTCATTTGACAATTTTTGACAACCTTTGTCATTGATGTCAAAGGGGGAGTAGTGGAAAGAGAAAAATGATTATTTAGAGGAGATCACTTGCTCATGGGAAGCACATCTTTTTGGTTACTTTTTGGACTACGGTTTTTTGAACAATTTTTGTATTTTTCTCATGAGTGTTGCCATCAATGCCAAAGGGGGAGATTGTTGGCATTCTACACTCTTATGAGAATAGTTGGTGTTGTCATTGATGGCAACCAACTAGTATTCATCTAGTAAGCCACCAGCAATTACTGGCATTAGCATGGACATCTACATACACTGGTAGACACTTCACCAACAACGGCAACAATGCATATCGGCACCCCAGCCAATAGGGAATAAACTTTTGTTTATTGTATTTAAATGTAATTATCTTTTGTAAAGATGACATGGCATATAGTAAAAGACTCATATATATCTATGAGATCTTATAGGTCATTTTGTGTAGCAATAAGAAAGAGATAGAGGATGACATTATGATATAATTGATAGTGAAGGTTTTGGTAATGGAATGAGCTTAAACCGGTACTGAACCTAGCATAGTTGATGCTAATTTGAAGCAATACATTGCATTGGATTTCATAATCCACCTTTGTAGTCAGTGCGACTCTTATTGAGCAGTGTTCTCTAGGTAGTTGGCCTTCCTGCATGTGGAGGTCCCTCATTGTAAGTAAGATTTATTTATTGGCTAGTGAGTGAATATTATGGGTCACAAATCCCACTGAGGTTTTTCCCACACCTGGTTTCCTCATTAAACATATTGTGTTATGGTGTGTTTTCTATGCTATCTTTATTGTTCCTATTTACAGCATTAATTCTTATTTACCGGTACACTGTTTTGGGATGCAAAGTTCTTAATAAGTTTAAATATTCTACTAACCAGTTAGATACTGATTCACCCCCTCCTCTTAGTATCTTTGGGACTGTCATTAATCCTAATACCATCATCACCAACAATGGTAATCCCTTCAAAAACCAGTATACGTGTGACCTATGCACCACATTCCACATTTGACATCATTGGTCCACTTTGTACTACCCAACAAGGTAATTTTCTAGCCAAGGCAACCAACAAAAACCCTTTTCCACATCCTTAAAAAGATTTTCAATGAAATTGGTCATGACTAGCACCTCCATCTCAATCCCTTGATTTGGGATTATCACACTAGTGTCTGCACTCAGACCAACGCCACCCCATACTCACTTGTTTATGGTGTTGAAGCAGTCTTACCAATTAAGGTATAATTATCTTTATAGATATCCTTGAAATACTTAATCTTTGATGAAGATTACCATGTGGTAAGGATCACTCACTTGGATCTTCTTGATGAATGATGTCAAAGGGCCTATGATGAGTTCTATATCTATCAAAATGAGATTAAGAAAAACTATCAAAAGAAGGTTCACCCTTGTGATTTTGAAGTGGGTGACTTGGTCATGTAGAGGACTAGATTTGTCACCTCGAAGATGATGAATCTTAGAGGACAAATTGATCTACCATTACCTCACTTAAACTGGTGATAAGGGTGAGTTAGGCGATAAAAAAAAAAATACTTATGCTAAAAAAGTAATTAAATAATTTAAAGTTTCAAAATAATGAAATACAAGAATCTGAATTAACGAAATGATACAAAACTCAAAGTAGATTATACAATAGAGTCAAGAAGGTCGTGCATTTTGGATGCTAGCACAATGCCTATATGATAGTGTAGTGCGTTGTCGTCTGCATGACTAGAAAAAATAGAATCATCACAAGAATCAATAACGAGTCCCTTCCATTGCATGAAACCTGTTCATCACCTACCCGGGGGAAATTTTTGGGCTAAATAGGGGCTTGTCTTAGTTAGACCCCTATTTTGGTGTTTCCACCTCCACGGATAACCAAATAGATAGATATGATAAAAGTTAAAATGATAAAATGCAAATAGAAACTATATTTTACTTAATGAAATAAAACCCATATTGCAAATAGATAAAAGTGATGTATTGATAAACTAAAACCACCTAGATAATAGATACACTTAGAGATATGATAAAAATATAGCATGCAATGATAAAAAGAGATAGATAAATGATAAAGAGAAGACAAGGCATGTAGACAAACCCCCTTTTTCGAGCATGATAAAGATTGAAATGAGTGATTTGTGGTTGCATGATAGTTGCAAGAAAGTTGTAGATAGAGATAGCTTGATAATGTTCTTAGAGAATTCAAGAGAGCCAAAAATCTAAGAGGGAGAGAGGCAAGAGAAGAAATGAGTGTGTAGAATCCTTCCAAATGAGCAAAGAAGAGTTTTTCAACTTGAAAGAGGAACAAAGAGCTATAATAACTGAAGGCAAGCTAAAAGACATGCATCAATAAGCATCTGACTCACTGCAAGGTTCAAGATTTGGCATGTTTATTAGGACGGCAGGTCAATGCGCAAACATCTGCACATCACACTTCCATTTTGCCAAAGATAAGCTCAAATAGGGTTTTAGGACAAATAGAGGAACTTTTCCTTCTAGGCTCATGATGTGAAAATGATGATATATTGATGCTAAGTTCATCATTAATGCATTGGGCACCATGTATAAGTGTCATAAATGCACTAGGTGAAATTTATGACACTACATTTTGCCCCCACTTTAGTGGATTGAATGACTCAAGAGATCAGGTGCACTAAAGTAGTTTTAGAAAGATAAATTCATTTAGCCCATGTAGTGTAATGAATGTAATAAGTGCAATAAATACTTATTCCAAAAAGGATATAGTATTCAACATGATGAATTTCATACTGCAAAATTCAAAAAATTGTTAGCATGAAAAAAAGAGGAAACTACTTCGGCGAGAAGAATGCTTAAGGAGTATTAATTCAAATAGAAAACAAAAATTAGATAAAGGTGAGTATATTCCCCCTAAATTTTTTCCCCCAATGAGGTGGGGAAAATAGGAAGGAAAATGAGCCAAAACAAGCCCAAAAGGGTCAAGAAAATTAGGCTATATACTTGAAAGTGGTCCCTAGGGAGGGTCATTTTCACTATTCATCATGGAAATTTATACAGATTATTGAATAGAGTCTGGCTAAAAATGCCATATAGATGAGAGTATAGAGTAAGCATGATTAAGGAGCTTTGGACCATAGTAGAGCAGGGCGACGAGACCAAAATGATACACCTCAAATCGCATTCTTATGTGTCATTTTATGCATTTTTTAGCATTTTTAATTTTAGTGTTTTACAGATGTCCAAGGGGTGCATCGAGGTTTGGGCATTGTATGTTCATCCGAGACAGGTACTATCATCCAAAGATTGCATTGTGGTCTACCCTAGATGCTGGCATGTCCATAATACACATTGGCATCTTAAGGATACACTAGCATCTAAACCAAATTGTCAATGGAGACTAATGAATAATTTTATCTCTATGCAAATGTTGTCCGAGATGTAGGAGAATACATTAGGCCATTTGCTTTAGACCTTATGGGAGCAAGCAAAGGAGATGTTGGTGGTAGACATATGACTCCTCAAGAGAGAAGGACTATGATGCACATTTTGTCTTATAGAGTTCCAGTTTCATGCTTCGATACTACGAGCACTCATGTAGAGGTGGGATGCAAATATTATGTCATTCCATATTCCCATAGGGGAGATGACTATGACTTTGATCAATGTATATCACATCCTCCAACAACCCATCTAGGGGGAGAGAGTATCACCCACCATTTTATCGGCAACAAAGTTGAGTAGGCAATAGGAGTGGGCCCTCGGTCAGAGAGTCTATGCAATAGGACATGTATATTTGCAATCATTGGGCAAGGGTCAAGTTCTAATTACCCTAGTACGACACATCATGATAGGGACCATGGCACAATGGGTACTCATAGACAACCACACATCAGAGATGACTATCAGGTTCGTGCCCTTGATATGGGAGATGGAGGAGCATGGGACATTGTACACGTGGTGGTGGAGCATGCTTGCCCATCTCTACTATGAGCTCTCAATGTATATGCACCATGAGTATCAAAGCCTCACAACATGCACTATGCTATTGGTGTGGACCTTTGAGGATATCACATGCACACAGCTAGTTAGATTCCCAGTTTTGATGCCATTAGCTATGCCAAGGGAACATGGTTATCTATTATAATGTGGTGAGTGGTAGACCGAGGACCTTATGTACTTGAGGGACACCCTAGATCAACATGGGATAAGGGATGCCATCTAGAAACCATTCTGGGATTGGGGGTCTGGACCATAGGTCATATGTAGCTCTCATAGATGTAGCACCACTAGTTCCTACTTGGGTGCGCAGGCCACATTGTTATATTGTACTACTGGCGATAGTACATGTGGTAGTTTGGGTAAGTGTAGACCATCCCACCCATCATGCCTACATATGTGCATTTGGCCAGGAGTGCAATATGACCCCAGGACCTACATTGCCCCACCCTTGGAGATGTTCATGATAGATCTGATGGTAGTGATGATGATGAAATCACTCCACATATGGACATTAACAATGTTAGAGTTTCCCCAAGCTTCATGAGATGGTGGGGTAAGGTAGGGACTGCTTCGATTTTTCTACTAGATATAGTAGGTAGAGACGTTAGAGCTTTAGGAGGGGATAGCAATGACCATCCCTCCTTAAGAAATGAGGGCGAGAGGCCAACTCAGAGATAGTGGGTGGGGAGCTCGAGCCTAGAGAGAAAAGTGCCTACGTAGAGGGGGCTCCCACCATCACCTATTGCACCACCGTCCGCACCACTAGCACAACCATCAATACTAGTAGTTTTCACCAAGGGATACTTGAGTAGGGCACCTCCATGAGACCTAGAATGGCAGAGGTGCAATCTTGGTATGTACTGTGATTTTAGTTTGCATATTTTAGTCTTACTCATACATGATTTCACATATATAAATATTTTGATACCATCGATATTGATAGAGAAATGCTTTGTGTTTGTAGACAAAATTGTTAAGTGGCTGAGCTTCATCCATCAGGCACTTGTAGAGACTATGTTGGGATTGACAAAATCGGTCAATCCTTAGAACCAATATATGAACTAAGATTTGTCATTGATGTCTAACACTAACTGGTGAAGTGGTATCGGTAGAGTGTTGTATTTCAGCAAGCAAAGGTGAACACTTGTAAACACATGAAAACAACATAAGAGACAAAAGACCAAAGTTCAATCAGCTCAAGGGAAGATAGACTAAGCTAACTACTTTGTCACTCAAGAAGATCGGTGTTGAGGTTAGATCTTCAGGCTAACTAGTCTAATGATGATGAAGTCACAAAAGGTGACTTAGGAAAGAAGGCTTGAGGTTGTATACAAACCGGAACCTCATTGGAAAATGGAGAAAGAGACTTGATGATAGCACCACAAACTAGAAATCAAAGGATAAACTGGTATTATAGAAGCATAGTGGCATACTAGTACACTGATATGACATACAGAAGATAGGTGATCACTAAAAATCTCAGAGTAGTGATTGGTTATTCAGTTATGGTGGAAAAAGGTAAGTTGGTGAGTTTGGTGAGCTTGTATCTACACCAAATCACTAGTTGGTGAGGTCAACTTCAGTTATCATGCAATCAAGCCATGATTACCTAAGGATTTTTTGGTTCACACCTTAATGACCGAACTCGACCTAGAAGTTACTATTTTTGGGGGATGTGGTGGCATAATTCATTGAACACTTGGTGGAGTTGTTGCAGGGTGCTATGAGAAAGAATGGGAAAATTTTGAATTTGAAATCTTCCAAAATCTGTGATTGCTTTGATTGAGGTGACAACAAAAAATGTCTAAAGTATTTTTGAGTTCATTTAGAAAAACATGATCATAAAATTTGCAAAAAGAAGAAATTGTTGAAGATGATCCAAAGTGAAGAGAAGAGTGAGAGGAAAGGCTAAAATATTTAGCAGAGGAGAGAGTGTTTCAGGTAGACTAGATGAGTGGAGAGCCGAGGGATAGAGGGTCGACTGAGTGTAGAGGAAAAGGTCAAAGAATTGGAAGAGTGCAGAGCCGAAGGTCAGAGGACTGATAGAGTGTAGAGCCAAAGGTCAAAAGACCAATTTTGTGCAGAGCAGACACAACCGGTGTGGACATAGTATGATTCATATTATGATCTAATCAAACTATCAGTAGCTAATTCAACAAATAATTTTGTTGTTTCTTTCTAACCATTGAAACTTAAATCCCTTAACTGGGTGGACTTTAACAGGTCCCTTGTAAAATCCCTTAATCAGGTGACATCTTAATTGGTGTTCTTAAGTCCTTTAATCAGGCTATCTTTAATAGGGTAAAGGTACTAACAAGCCTTAAACAAAATTCCTTAAGCGGGTGGCACCTAACAGTGTCTTTGTAATCTCCTAAGGGATGGCTCCTTACTCAGCATACTCAAAAAGAGTAAAAATTTTGTGAGTTCCTACTCACACCATGGTTTTCTCCCTTTTGGGTTTCCACAATATAAATCTTGGTGTCATTGTATATTATTTTCATGCATGCATATTCCTCTATAGTATTTAAGTATGTTGATGAATATTGAATAAGTGCAAGATTAGAGTTAAAGTTTCAATTGTGAAATTTGATAAGGTGTTGCTCCACCCCTCCCCTCTCAGCACCGATTGGGGATAACAATTGGTATCAGAGCTTCAGGTCCTTAAATTTAGAAGAAGCTTCATCAGCTTAAGGAAATATCCAAGATGATGTGAAAGGAGGGTCCTAAGTTCTCTAAGGAGAACTACACCTTATGGTGTGGAAGAATGAAGCTTTATCTAAGACCCCTAGGAGAACATTATTGGAATCATGTAATCACAGAGTATAATGAACCTTCAAGGACTCTCACTCTAGATCAGATCAAAGAAAGGCAAGATAATGCTGCAGCTATGGATCTGATTGTTAGCACTCTTTTTGATAAAGAGTTTGTTGAGGTTCAAGATTTGAAAACAATTTTTCATATATAGAATAAGTTGAAGATAGTCTATGGGGGGAGATCCTCATGTTCAAAAGGCTAAAGTAGATAGCTTGAGAGGAAAATATGATGAGATGAGGATGCAAGAAGGAGAAAAGATAGAGCAATATAGCAAGAGAATAAAGGATGTAGTAAATTCCATTAAAAGTGTTGGAGGAAAGCTTGAGGAGGACGACGTGGTTAGCAAAATCCTAAGAACCTTGTTACCACAATATGACATAAGGGTCTCTGCTATCCAAGAACTTATATCCTTAGGAACAGTTAATGTATCTCTTGATTCATTGATCGATAAGTTGATTGCATTTGAACTGAGAAATTATGACAACAATGTACCAAAGATTGATGTTTCTTTCAAATCCTCCATGATGCATGCACCAACAAGGAGAAGAAAATAAACCTAGAAGTAGTTCTACTACAAGAACCGATCATTCCCATGAAAGTGACAATCTATTATCTGAAGAATAGGAGCAAGATGAAATTGAAGCTCTATTGGAAAGAAGATTTCCAAGAGGAAAAGGAAAGTATAAAGGTAAATTACCCTTAAAGTGCTTCTCGTATAATAAGATAGGTCATATTGCTTCAAGATGTCCTGACAGTGATAGAAACAAGAAGGATAATTTCAAAAGCTATAGGGACAAGAGCAAGGAGTGTTATCTTCTAGAAGAAGGAGTCACTGATGAAGAATCAAAAGGATTTGATGGAGACGGAATTGAATTTGTGGTAGTTAATGAGGATATCACAAATGAAGGTGATTTTGACACTAATTTCTAGTGCAAATCAGTGTGGATAATGGGTGATTGATATTGGCTGCACTCACCATATGACCAGTGATAGAAAAAAATTCCTCAGCATGGAGGATTGCAATGGAGGAACTGTGAGATTTAGAAATGATTCTCCTTATTAAGTAAAAGGTAAGGGATCTATTGATAACTCAATGATGAATGGATAGTACCAAACTGATACTGAGAGGGGGGGTGAATCAGTACAGACAAAAACACAATCCTAAACCAGTTTGTCAGCAAACACTGCGCTTTGGTAGACAAACAGTAACACCGGTCTTAAACAGAGTACAATCGGCAAAACCTAGAATAACTGAGACAAGCATAAACAAGTTGACACTTATCTTTTCATACAATCTAATACTTCATTCCATTTCACCCTAGTGCATGAACAGGTAATCTATCATCAAAGATATATATAAATAGCTAGATCAACAAGATTTACCTTCAAACAAAAATCACTTAAACCATCACATGAATAACACCACACATGACACACAGATTTTTCACATGGAAACCCAATTGGGAAAAACCACGGTGGGGATGAATAGCCACAAGCTATTTTTGAACTCTTTAGAAGTCTGCTCTATTAGGAGCCTTGTCTGGGTAAAGATTGATACAATAGGTTTTGTTAGGAACCGATCCTTTTAGGGATCACTTGGTTAAGGGATGGCTAGAATACCCGATTAAGGGTTAAACCCTATTAAAGGTTACCTTGTTAGAGGATTTCAAGAACTCAATGGTTTTGAGTCACCATGTTAAAGGATTTATAGTAAGCCGGTTAAAGCTACCCTATGAAGGGATTTCCCAACTATTGAAGTGGTTAGAGATCAACAAGTATTACAATGATCTGGTAACAACACTCAATGCCAATGCAGATCTGCTTTAGCTCCTCTTCACCTTCTGCACTTACAATCTCCAGGTATCACTTCTCTCTTGTGGTCTGACAAGAATCATGCATCTCTTCACTTGGATACTCACACACAACTTTTTCCAACACCCTCATAAAGAAACACAACATTGACCTTATAGGAAATAGATAGGTTCATAGCATAAACCCTAAACCCTAAACCTATTAGGTTAAGCAATTCAAATGGTTCAATCTTGACCATTGAGCACATTGCATTAAATGTAACAGTCTTGAACTAATTTCAAGACATTCTCCATCATTTGTTTTCCACCAATTTCATGGCGGCTAAAAACCCATCATGCGTTATCACTATTTACAGACTTCACACATTCCTGAGGTAGATAGGGACAATATCCTTCATGCAAGATCCTTCACGCGCACAAGGCTGATGTGGAAATGCGATTTGTTCTTCATTACAATGCTAACTCACCACACAAAGTCATCAATTGAGTCACACAAGCATGAAGCACTTCAACCAAAAACCCTGAAGTTGAGACTACCAACTGGTACTCATACAAAGATTCTATGTACCGGTTCCCATAACCACATGCCGGTTCACCTTGAACAAACACACCACTTCACTTTGGCACATATACTGGTTCACAA
Organism: Cryptomeria japonica; assembly: GCF_030272615.1. Classification (NCBI taxonomy): domain Eukaryota; kingdom Viridiplantae; phylum Streptophyta; class Pinopsida; order Cupressales; family Cupressaceae; genus Cryptomeria; species Cryptomeria japonica. Next base: position 521,524,948 of record NC_081414.1, on the reverse strand, counting down.
TGTTATACCAGTTCTCACATATACCGGTGCTTGGTAACATACCAGTTCTCTCTTCATTAGCATATTGACATCAATGACAATATACAATGTCATCATGTCCTCATACCGGTTCACATAATGCCAACAATCTCCCCCTTTGGCATTGATGGCAATATACAAAGATATCTCCCCACTTCACATCTTCTCCCCTAATTTCTATAGATATCTTCTCTGCTTCACTTCTTCTCCCCATTTGACAACAATGCCAAATTGGAGGCACAAGCTTCCCTGTTCCATTATGTTGCTTCCCCTAAGGAGTAGCATCCTTCAACACATCAATCCTGAAGAAAAATTTGACTATGCAATACTTGACTGATGTGGAGCATATACCTTTAGTTTACCTCCTTAAGGAGTGGCACCCCTAATTCACCTCTTAAGTATATAAATGTAGCCTTTGGGAGAGGCTTGGTGAATATGTCTACTAACTGCTCCTTATTGGAAACATGTTCTAGTGCAATCTCTTTGTTCCGAACTTTTTCCCTTAAGAAATAATACTTAAGCTCAAAGTGCTTGGTTCTAGAATGTAAAACAGGATTCTTGGAGATGTTAATTGCACTAGTATAGTCACAAAATATACTTACCGATTTAGATACAGGAACTTTGAAGCCATTTAATACATGATTCATCCAAATTGTCTGAGTGCAATTCATGAAAGCTGCAACATACTCTGCTTCCGTTGTAGACTGAGATATACAACTCTTCTTCTTACTCATCCATGAGACTAGTCTACCACTGAGAAAGAATGCACCACCAGTTGTGCTCTTTTGGTCATCCACATTACCTACCCAATTAGCATCTGTGAATACTTTCAGGTTGAAATCCTTCCTATATGGATACCACAATCCATAATCAATAGTTCCCTTCAGATACCTAAGAATCCACTTGACTGCAACCAAGTGGGATTCTCTAGGACTTTTCTGGAAACTTGTAGTAATGCCAACTGCATGTGCAATATCTGGTCTTCTATGCACTACATAATGCAATTTACCAATCATTAATCGGTATTCCTTCTCATCAACCAATGCTGAGTCATCCTCTTTAGATAGTTTACAACTGGTCACCATTGGTGTACCAACCGGTTTGCTATCTTCCATGCCAAAGGTCTTCAACACCTCTTTGACATGCTTGGACTGAGTGATAAAGATTCCATCTTTCATCTGCTGAATCTCCAGCCCAATGAAGAACTTAATCTCCCCTATGAGTGACATCTCAAACTCTTTCTTCATCTCATCTGTAAACTCATGACTCTTCTTGTCATCTCCACCAAAGATAATGTCATAAACAAATACCTCATAGATCAAGAACTGATCTCCTTCAGACTTCAAGTAGAGTTTTCTATCTTTGTTTGTTCTCTCAAATCCAATCTTCACAACATGGGAGTGTAGGCGTTCATACCATGCTCTAGGTGCCTGCTTTAGACCATATAAAGCTTTATGTAGCCTACACGCCATATCACTATCTTCAGATAGGGCAAACCCATCTGGTTGATCTATATACACCTCCTCTTCAAGTACACCATTTAGGAATGCAAATTTTACATCCATTTGATATACTTTGAATCCTTTAAAAGCTGCATATGCAAGAAGCATACAAACTCCTTCCAATCTGGCTACAGGAGCAAAGGTTTCTCCATAGTCTTCTCTTTCTTCTTGAGCATATCCTTTACACACCAGTTTGGATTTGTTTCTAATCATCGTGCCATCCTCATTTAGCTTATTTTTGAAAACCCATTTGCTACCAATGACATTTTTATGCTCCGGTCTAGGTACCAAAGACCATGTACCATTTATCTTTATCTTGTCAAGTTCCTCTTCCATTGCCTTGAACTAGTCTTCATCTTTATGTGCCTCTTTGAATGATTTAGACTCAAATTCAAAGATCATACATGAGTTTTCTCTGACCTTTCTTCTTGTAAGGATTCCTGCATCCTTATCTCCTATGATCTTCTTAGGATCATGATTCAGCTTGACATACCAAGGAATGGTCTTGATAGATTCCTCTTGCTTTTCTTCTTCATCCTCATCTCCATCAGTATCAGCATCTACATCTACTAGTGTAGGAACACTGTTACTGGTACTTGGTTGACTGGCAACCGATTCCCAGAAGGTTACAACTAGTTCATTTACCGCTTGCTTACTATCGGTTTCCTCAGTTTTCTTAGAGGTTTCATCAACTCTTACATTGATGTTTTCCATAATTCTCTGAGTCCTATTATTGAAACACTTAAGAGCTTTGCTCTTGGTGGAATACCCTAGGAATATTCCCTCATCACATTTCACATCAAATTTTCTCTAGTGTTCACTCCTCTTGATGTAACATTTGCTACCAAACATTCTAAAGTAGATAACCACAGGTGTCTTACTAGTCTAATACTCATAAGGAGTTTTATCCTTACCTTTCTTGATGAGTACCCGGTTCATTGTGTAGACTGCAGTGCTCACCACTTCTCTCCAAAAGGTGTGAGCTACCTTTCCTTTAATCAGCATTGTTCTTGCCACTTCAACCAGAGTCTAATTATTCCTCTCTGCTAGGCCATTCTACTGTGGAGTCCGGGGGACAAACAGTTGCCTTTTGATGCCATGCTCTTCATAGTACTTGTTGAATTCATCGGAAGTGAATTCCCCTCCTTGATCAGTTCTTAGGCACTTGATCCTATTACTGCTTTCCTTCTCCACTAATGCTCTGAAATCTTTGAACTTTACAAAAGCTTCAGACTTATCTTTCAAGAATGTGACCCACATCATTCTTGAGCAGTCATCAGTGAGAATCATGAAGTACCTATCACCCTGCACACTCCTAGTTTTCATAGTACCACACAAATCAGTATGCACAAGATCAAGCAAATTGTCAACAGTGAAAGGTTTACCTTTAAAGGTTGAGGAAGACATTTTCCCTAGTTGACAATCTCTACACAAGGTATTTTCCAGTTTACTCAACACCGTCAACCCTCTAACTGCCTTGATCTTACTGGCCTTCACAATGTTATCAAAGTTTACATGGTAGAGTCTCCTATGCCATATCCAGATATCATAAAATTTAGCCATAAGAAATGTACTTATATTTGCATTCAGCTGAAATAGGTTACCTTTGGTCTGCATGTCGGTGGCCACCAATTCACCATTCTTTCCTTTGATTCTGCACACTCCATTCTTGAATTCCAGAGTGAGACCACTATCATTCAGTTGGGCAACACTCAGAAGGTTGTGTCTTAGACCATCAACCCAATACACATTGTCAGCACTACTTTTTCCATTCAGAGAGATGGACCCTCTGCCCTTGACCATACATGGTGCATCATTACCAAAGAAAACCACACCACCATCATATTCTTCCAAGGATAGAAACTTGCTCCGATCACCAGTCATATGGTGAGAACAGCCACTATTGATAATCCACTCATTGGAATTATCAAAGCAGGAGACAAGAGCCTTCTTGTCTGACACGTCTTCCTTGACAACAACAAACATAATATCTTCATTTTCTTTATTTTCTGACTCCTCATCTGTGACACCTTCATCAATTGCCACAAAATAGTTTCTCTAGTTTCCTCCTTTGAATTTCTTGAACCTTTCCAGTTTGTCCTTGTTGTCACCATTAGGACAGTTTACAACAATATGTCCTATCTAGTTACAAGAAAAGCATTTCAAAGGGAGTTTACCTCTGTATTTACTGATTCCTTTAGGAAGTTTCCTAGCAAGAAGAGCTTCAAATGCCATAAGAATCTCCTCATCATCCATTTCTCTACTCTGTCTTGGTTCACCACTAGTGCTAGCTTCTTTTCCTTTTTTGGATGGTAAAGAAGAAGCTTTAAAAGTTAATTCAGTCTTTTGAACACTGCCATCAAAACTATTTAGCTCATAGGCTGTCAACTTTGCAATGATGGAGTCTAGGGATACCTTAGTCTTTTCTATTGATCTCAACTCCTGAATAGCATCAACCCTTATTGCATAGACCAGTAATAAGGATCTCAAAACTTTGCTTACTATGGTGGAATCTTCCATTTTACCACCTGCACTCTTGATATCTCCAACAATAGTTTTGATTCTTATTCCATACTATTGAATGGTCTCACCTTCAACCATCCACATGTCTTCAAACTTCCCTCTAAGGCTTTCTTCCTTAGCTTGTTTTACATGCTCATCACCACCATAGATATTTTCAAGAGTATCCCATACTTCTTTTGGATTTACTTTATCTTGGACATCAGTAAACTCAATGTCAAATAAACTGCTAATTAGGGCTTCCATGACTTGCCCGTTCTCCTGCATCCCTCTCTTTTGGTCATCAATGAGAGTACCAGTAGGCGCAACATAAGCATTCTCAGCATAGCTCCAGTGTTGAGCACCCATGCTTCTGATGTATATCTTCATTCTGTCTTTCCATATACTAAAATTATCTCTCTTGAACTTTGGACCTTCCCTCTTCATCATTAGACTGGGATCTTTTCCTCAAGCAGTTAAGCTTATAACATAGAGAACCTAGAGGATGCTCTGATTCCAATTGATAACTCAATGATGAATAGATAGTACCAAACTGATACTAAGAGGGGGGGTTGAATCAGTATAGACAAAAACACAATCCTAAACTAGTTTGTCAGTGGACACTGCACTTTGGTAGACAAACAGTAACATCAGTCTTAAACAGAGTACAACCGGCAAAACCCAGAATAACCGAGACAAGCATAAACCAGTTGACACTTTTATTTTCATACAATCTAATACTTCATTCCATTTCACCCTAGTGCATGAACAGGTAATCTATCATCAAAGATATATATAAATAGCTAGATCAATAAGATTTACCTTCAAACACAAATCACTTAAACCATCACATGAATAACACCACACATGACACACATATTTTTCACGTGGAAACCCAATTAGGAAAAACCACGGTGGGGATGAATACCCACAAGCTATTTTTGAACTCTTTAGAAGTCCACTCTGTTAGGAGCCTTGTCTGGTTAAAGACTGATACAATAGGTTCTGTTAGGAACCAATCCTTTTAGGGATCACCTAGTTAAGGGATGGCTAGAATACCCGATTAAGGGCTAAACCCTGTTAAAGGTTACCTTGTTAGAGGATTTCAAGAACTCAATGGTTTTGAGTCACCCTGTTAAAGCATTTACAGTAAGCCGGTTAAAGTTATCCTATTAAGGGATTTCCCAACTATTGAAGTTATTAGAGATCAACAGGTATTATAATGATCTGGTAACAACACTCAATGCCAATGTAGATCCGCTTTAGCTCCTCTTCACCTTCTGCACTTATACTCTACAATTATCACTTCTCTCTTCTCGTCTAGCAAGAATCATGTATCTCTTCACTTGGATACTCACACACAAATTTTGCCAACACCCTCAAAAAGAAACACAACATCGACCTTATAGGAAACAAATAGGTTGGTAGCATAAACCCTAAACCCTAAATCTGTTAGGTTAAGAAATTCAAATAGTTCAATCCTAACCATTGAGCATATTGCATTAAATGCAATAGTCTTGAACTAATCTCAAGACATTCTCCATCATTCATTTTCCACCGATTTCATGGCAGCTGATAACCCATCACGTGTTATCATTATTTACAGACTTTGCACATTCCCAAGGTAGATAGGGACAATCTCCTTCATGCAAGATCCTTCACGTGCACAAGGCTGATGTGGCAACACGATTTGTTCTTCATTACAATGCTAACTCATCACACAAAGTCACCGATTGAGTCAGACAAGCTTGAAGTACTTCAACCGGAAACCTTGAAGTTGAGACTACCAACCAGTAGTCATACAAAGCTTCTATGTATCGGTTCCCATAACCATTTGCCGGTTCGCCTTGAACAAACACACCGCTTCACTTTGGCACATATACTGGTTCACAATGTTATACTGGTTCTCACATATACTGGTGCTTGGTAACATACCGTTTCTCTCTTCATCAACATATTGACATCAATGACAACATATAATGTCATCATGTCCTCATACCGGTTCACATAATGCCAACATCTATAGCCCTGAATGATAAAACAAATTATGATGATGTCTATTAGGTAGAAGGGATAAAATATAGTATGTTAAGTGTTGCACAACTTAACAATAAGGGTTATTGGTTAGAATTCAATGAAGAAATATGCAAAATAAATGACAAATCAGGAAGTCTAATTCCTACCGGTAAATAATCAAGAGGCAATCTGTTTCACCTAGACACCACCATAGGTAGTTGTCTAATGGCTAAGGTAGAATAAAGTTGGTTGTGGCACAAAATACTGTGTCATGTTAACTTTGATAGCATAGCAAAATTTAGTAAGACAAAGTCTGTTAGAGGTATGCCTAAAATATTAAAACCTAAAAAATGCTATGTGAAAAGAATGTCAACTAGGAAAGTTGACTAGGTCTAGTTTTAGTAGTAAATCCTTTTCATCTGAAAATGTGCTGGACTTAGTTGATATAGACCTATGCGGTCCCATGAGAACCAAGAGTTTCTATGGAGACCAATATTTTATGCTGTTTGTGGATGACTTTCAAGAACGATGTGGGTTGTATTCTTGAAGGAAAAATCTAAAGCCTTTCACATGTTTAAAGTTTTTAAGGCTCAAGTAGAAAGAGGAATTGATAAGAATCTGAAGTGTCTAAGATCAGATAGAGGATGGAGTTCACCTCTCAATATTTCATGAATTATTGCAAGGAACAAGGGATTATGAGATAAATGTATGCACCCATAACACCTCAACAGAATGGGGTTGCTGAAAGAAGAAACATAACTCTTATTGATTGTGCAAGGACTCTGATAATACAAAAGGACATTCCACATATTTTCTAGAGAGAAGCAATAAGTGTTATTGTATACACCTTGAACTAGATACAGGTAAAGAAAGGGGCAAATAAAACTCCCTATGAATTATGGTGTGGATATTCACTTAATGTTTGTTATTTCAAAGTATTTGGAAGCAGGTGTTATATCAAGAGGGATGCATACACTGGAAAATTTGATCCCAAGAGTGATGAAGGAATCTTCTTAGGTTACTCCACAAAGAATAAGGCATATTGGTGTTTGAAAAAAAGGACTGGTAAGATTGTGGAAAGTGCTAATGTCAAAGTAGATGAGTACTCTGAGAAAAATGAACAATACAATAAGAGTGAACCAAAGGACTATAAAGGGTTTGAGTACAATGTACCGGTGGAACCTATTGAAGAAGATCTTATTGAAGTGGAAAATGAAGAAACTTGTGAAGTAGAACCTGCACAACCAGTAGAAGAAGCTCCAAGAAGTGAACTAGTATTGGCTAAGTATGTTAGAAACAATTACTCTGCAAAAAATATCATCACTGACAAAGATGCAAGAGTTATAACTAGAAGAAGAGAAAGAGAAAATGGTTGTATTCTCTCCATATTTGAGCCCAAAACAACAAAGGAGGCTCTAAAAGATGATGACTGGGTTAAAGCTATGGAGGAAGAACTAGAGCAAATTGAGAAAAATGAAACATGGACTCTAGTGCCCAGACTGGAAAACAAAAATGTAATAGGCACTAAGTGGGTGTTCAGAAATAAAATAGATGAAACTGGTAAAGTGATAAGAAACAAAGCAAGATTAGTCTATAAGGGCTATGCTCAAGAAGAAGGTTTGGACTATGGAGAAACCTTTGCACCAGTGGCCAGGCTAGAATGGGTCAAAATTTTGTTGGCCTATGCTACTTACATAATTTTTAAAGTTTGCCAAATGGATGTCAAATCGGCATTCTTAAATGGGGTGTTAGAGGAAGAAGTATGCATAGAGAAACCTTGAGGGTTTGTATCTGAAGATGGAATAAATATGGTATATAGGTTGTAAAGGCTCTATATGGGCTAAAACAAGCACCAAGAGCTTGGTATGAGAGGCTGCACTCATACTTACTAAGCATAGGGTTCAAAAGAACCAATGATAATAGTAACCTGTATCTGAAGAATGGAGATGAAAGTAAGCATCTAATTGTTGAGATCTTTGTAGATGACATAATCTTTGGAGGAGATGATGAGATGAGTAGAAGTTTTGCAGAACAAATGAAGCAATAAATTGAGATGTCCATGATTGGCAAGATAAAAAAATTTATTGGCTTGCAAGTCTCACAGCTAAAGAATGGCATTTTCATCAGTAAGCCTAAGTACATAAGGGAAATTTTGAAAAACTTTTGGAATGGAAGATTGCAAACCTATTGGAACCCCAATGGTTATAGGTTGCAATCTCTCTAAATATGATGAGGCTAAAGAAGTAAATGAGACACTTTAGTGGTCCATGATCGATAAGTTGCAATATGCAGTCCATAGTAGACCAGACATAGCACAAGTTGTTAGCTTGGTTGCCAATTTTTTTGCAAATTCGGAAGAGACTTAGATGGTGGTAGACAAGAGAATATTTAGATATCTCAAGGGGACTGATGAGTATAGTCTCTAGTATCCACATAAGGGAGACTTTAGATTAAGTGGCTTCACTAATTCAGATTGGGCAGGGGATATTGATGATAGAAAGAGCACTAGTGGAGGAGCATTCTTTCTTGGAGATAGGATTGTATCTTGGACAAGCAAGAATTTTTTTTTCATATCTCAATCTATAGTCGAGGTTGAGTATGTAGCTACTACAATCAACTGCACACAAATGTTTTGGATCAAGAAATTATTGGAAGGTATCCAAGAAAAGGTGATTGGATCGGTAGTAATTCATTGTGAAAACTCTAGTGCCATTGACATATCAAAGAATTCGATGATGCATTCCAAAATGAAGCATATAGCTATCAAATATCACTATCTAAGGGAACAAGTTTAGGAAAAGGAAGTGATGTTGGAGTATATCCCAACAAAAGAGTAGGTGGCTGATATCTTCACCAAGCCACTACATAAGGACACCTTTGAATATCTCAGAGGTAAGTTAGGGGCGATGCCCCTACCTACAATAAAGTAAGAAAAAAGGACTCTATATTAATCTAGTATGCTTTCATTTTTCTTCTTCTAAGACTAGATTGATAAGTGTGGACTACTCTGGCTAGGGGGAGCAATCTTGTAAATGTATTGAAATGAATCTTTGGCTTTGTTGTCGAAGGGGGAGATATGATTATAATTTTTTAAGCATTGGTAGGCAGTGGTTGAGCCAAAGTTACAAGTTGCTGAAACAAAGTATTACCACCAGTGTTATGGGGAGATATTCATTACTCAGGGAAAAAGTAATGATTTGTACTAAAATGAAACTGATAAGACAGATTTTGAAGTGTTGCCATCAATACCAAAGGGGGAGATTGTTGCGATTGACAAAACCGGTCAATCCTGAGAACTGGTATAAGATCTAAGATTTTTCATTGATGTCAAACACTAACCGATGAAGTGGTATCGGTAGAGTGGTGTATTTTAGAAATAAAAGGTGAACAATTGTAAACACAAGAAAACAAATTAAGAGACAGATGGCCAAAGTTCAACCAGCTCAAGGGAAGACATACTAAGCTAACCGATCTGTCACTCAAGAAGATTGGTGTTGAGGTCGGATCTTCACACTAACTATTCTAATGATGATGATGAAGTCACAAAAGGTGACTTAGGCAAGAAGGCTTGAGGTTGTATACAAAATGGAGCCTCATTGGCAAACAGAGAAAGAGACTTGATGATAGTACCCCAAACTAGAAATCAAAGGATGAACTAATATTATAGAAGCACAGTGGCATACTGGTACACCGATATGACAGAGAGAAGATAAGTGATCACCTAAAATCTTGGAGTAGTGATCATTTATTCAGTTGCGGTGGCAAAAGGTAAGCTGGTGAGCTTGTGCCTATGCTAAATCATTAGTTGGTGAGGTCAACTTTAGTTATCATGTATTCAAGCCATGATTACTTGTAGATTTTATGGTTCACACCTTAATGACTGAACTCGACCCAAAAGTTACTATTTTGGGGGGATGCGGTGGCACAATTTATTGAACACTTGGCGGAGTTATTGCAGGGTGTGCAGAGAAAGAGTGGGAAATTTTTGAATTTGAAATCTTCCAAAATCTGTGATTGCTTTGATTGAGGTGATGACAAAAAATGTATAAATTATTCTTGAGTTCACTTAGAAAAACTTGATCGTAAAATTTTCAAAAAGCAAAACTTGTTGAAGACAATCCAAAGTGAAGAGAAGAGTGAGAGGAAAGGCTAAAAGGATTTACCAGAGTAGAGAGTGTGTGAGGTAGACCAACTAAGTGGAGAGTCGAGGTACAAAGGACTGGTTGAGTGTAGAGGTGAAGGTTAGAGAGTCAATAGAGTGTAGAGCCAAAGGTCAGAAGACCGACAGAATGTAGAGCCAAAGGTTAGAAGATCGGTGTTGTACAGAGCAGGCACAACCTATATGGATAGAGTGTAATTCATATTGTGATCTGATCAAGCTATTGGTAGCTAATTCAACAAATCATTTTTTTTGTTTATTTCTAACCATTGTAACTTAAATCCCTTAACTAGGTGGACTTTAACAGGTCCCATTGTGAAATCTCTTAACCGAGTGACATCTTAATTGATATTCTTAAGTCCTTTAATCAAGCTACCTTTAACAGGGTAAAGGCACTAACATGTCTTAAACAAAATTGCTTAACTGGGTGGTTCCTAATAGTGTCTTTGTAATCTCCTAATAGGGATGACTCCTTACTAGGCGTACTCCAGAAGAGTACAAATTTTTTGAGTTCCTACTCACATCATGGTTTTCTCCCATTTGGGTTTCCACGAGATAAATCTTGGTGTCATTGTATATCATTTTCATGCATGCATATTCCTCTATAGTATTTAAGTATGGTGATGAATATTGAATAAGTGCAAGATTAGAGTTAAAATATCAATTGTGAAATTTGATAAGGTGTTGATTCACCCCTACCCTCTCAGCACTAGTTGGTCCTAATAGACTGTCCTTGCTGTATAGACCTAGAGACTAGTGTTGGATTCCTACTGGGCTCTCTAGATATCAAGGAGACACACTCACCTATTTGAGCCTATAGCAAGACTATGGACAATAGATGAGGAGGGCCAAGTTGAGTTGGTGTAGGGAGCAGCATAGCTCACCACCGTGATAGGATAGAAAGATCAGTCTTTGTTGGAGGTTCACTCTATCTTGAAAGAGACCAGGTGGTGACATAAGATCTAAGTATCGAGAGGGAACGTGACACTCTACAAAGCTAGGTTGAAGACCTCCATTGATAGGGGGATGTCTCTCAACAAGGCGCAACTAGTCACCTTGACCACCTCAGAGTGCATGAACGGATGCCAGACTTGGAGGTGGCATGCAAGAGAGAGGCTTTAGTACGAGAGGAGCTCATGATGCAGTGGGAGACCATGGCGAAGCTACACTAGGATTTGAGTGGCTTGTGGTTATAGAGCACCACTACTACGAGATTACATTCCACCTCAGTGAGACAACCCTCATGTCGAGACTAGGATCCTCTAGCACCTATGACCTTAGGGACCCATCCACCACATGGGTCATGAGAAATTTTTATAGAGATTCATTGATATATAGAATTATTTTGATGTATATAAGAATATATTTATGTATTTCACAAACACATATGCGAACATCATGTATTTTGGTATTAATGTGATACATATACATTGATATTGACATTATACACACACACACACACACACACACATATATATATACGAGACTCATTGTTTCGATCTTATCTTGTATAATTATGGATGGATGTACTTATATACATGATCATGTGGTGGATGGTTTATATTAGATGTACATCATGATTTAATTTATGCATTATTGTATATATGCATGATTAAATTCCATCATGATCATTACATGGATATTTTTAGGATATAGATAGAACATGCATACACACACACAGATACGCATACATGAATACACACAATCACTTCATAACACATAAATGAGTAAATATTGTGTTGATGAAGATATATATCATGGCATGACCACTACAAAGACTTGAATGTCACACATATGATATATAGCTTGTCTTCTATGCATAATATCGATGTAGGTGTATGACGTTGATAGGTTATTTGAGAGGCATACCATCCATATAGGATAAACCATGGGAAATTGATCCATAAACAGAGGTGACAATGTATGGACCCAACCAATTTGAGCTTAAATTCCCTCATTGATCAGGTGGTGCATTGGCATTTCTCTAATTCTCACAAAGAACCAAGTGACCAATCTTGAAGGCCCAAGGAAACACACTTTGGTTATATTGCTTAGATTCTTGGAGATATTGAAGGGCCTTTAAATGGTTCTCATCTAGCAACTCAAGTTGATTGAGATGAAGAGTGTGATAAGAATCATCATTAATAACTCCTTTCAAGGAGAAGTGCAATGATGGAATCTCCAACTCAAGGGGCATGATAGTATTGATGCCATACACAAGGTTGTAAGGCATTGTCCCAATAGCTGTACAGACACTTGTGTGATAGGCCCATAGCACATATACTAATTGAACATTCTAGTTTTTACCATGTCTAGTAATGGTCTTATGTAAGATCTGTTCAATAGTCTTGTTAAATGCTTCCACGTGATCACTAGATTGAGGATAATAAGGTGTAGATAAACAATGCTGGATGTGAAATTTCTCAATAAAATGCTTAACCTCTTTTCTCTTTGTGAGATTTTGCCAAGATCAAGGGCACAATGAAAAGTATTAAAATAGAGACAAAAGAATGACAAGAACAAACTGTATTCTCATCAATATGAAAATGATCAACTAGATTCCCAATACAATGAATATAGGCTTTCTTATATAGGCAAGGCCATATGGATGTACGAGCACACAATCATGACATGTGGCTCAATGAGAAACAAGGGTAGGTAAGAAATACTAGGGGTAAGTAGGAGAAATAATATAATATTCCACAAGAGGTGGATGACCCACCGAATGTGGAGTATAACAACAAAACAAGACCACAAAAGGTGGAATTTCTCCAACAAGCTCTATCCCTATGTGTACACTTCCCTAAGTGTCTCAAATCCAAACTATGAAGAAATGCATTATCCTAAGTTAACTTAAGTAAAGTGTAATAATATCCATAATGAATATTTATTTACACCAACACCCCCCCTTAAGTGCAACTTAAGGGAATGAAGACTCAAGTCAATAATGCAAGATGGGTCCCAGCTACTAGGCCATGATAGGTACCCATGTACACTATGCAAATGCAAGCAAAACCATGCAATGCAATCTCTCACAAATGGAGAAAAGGAGAAAACCCAGTGGGAAAAAACTCCCCCCCCAAAAGAGAGATGAAAGTACAAAAGACTCTCAAAGTAGAAGGACAAAACCTCAAAGAGGAAAAAGTCCCCCCCATAAGAGAGGAAGGAGAAGTCAACTAACCCCCACTAATGACACATCCTGCACCCCCAAGAGAGCTAGCAACTGCTGGAGCTTACTCTCAGTGAAAGGTTTGGTGAATATGTCAGAAACCTGCTCCGATGTAGGACAATATTGCAAATCAATGACCTACTCTTGAATGAGCTCTCAGATATATTGCATATGAAACTCAATGTGTTTGGTCTGCTGATGCTAGACCAGGTTCTAGCAATAGCACTCTAATTATTGCAATGTAGAACTATCGGTCGTGGAGTGGTGAACCCAAATTGTGTGAGAATCTGCTAAAGCCAAATGGTCTCAGTCGCTACATTAACAACGCCTCAATACTCAGCCTCAGTCAAAGAAAGAGCAATAGCATGCTACTTCTTGCTTTACCAACAAATGGGGCCTGAACCAAGGTGAAAACTGTAACTAGAAGTAGACTTACGATCATCAAGATCGCTAGCCCAATTGGAGTCTGTGTAACCAACCAGGCGAAGTCTTGTGCCTGCTGCATAGTGAATCCCATAGTGATGTGTACCCTGGATGTAATGAAGGATGCATTTGGTGGCTTTCCAATGAAGCTCATGTGGTTCCTGCATGAAGCGGGAAACCATGCCAACTGCAAATGAAATATCAGGGTGTGTATGGGTCAAGTAGACAAGACTACCCACAAGTTGACGATACAAAGTGGCATCAACTAGTGGAGAAGAACAATGAGCCTCAAGCTTGACTCCTAAAAGAAAGGGAGTCAGTGCAGGCTTACAATCAGCCATATGAAAGCATGCAAGTAGATCAAGAGCATACTTGGGCTGTGATAGTGTAATCCCAGAAGGTGACTGTGAAATCTCTATCCTGAGAAAGTAGTGCAAAAGACCCAAGTTAGTCATAGCAAATTTGTCATGCAAAGAAGATTTGACCCTGCTAATGATGGATGTGGTACTCCCTGTAATGATCAAATCATCAACATAGAGCACAAGTATCAAGTGAGAGTCATCATTTCACAAAATATAGACATTCGGATCAGAATGACACCTGGTGAACCCTGCTGAGAGAAGAAAGGAATCCATCTTGGCATACCAAGACTTGGGGGCCTACTTAAGGCCATAGAGAGATTTCCTTAGTCTACAAACCAAGGAAGTATCCTAGATGAAACCCTGTAGCTGCTCCATATAAATCTCCTCATCAAGGTCACTATGAAGAAAAGAACTCTTCACATCCATATGATGTACAACCCAACTATGAGCTGCAGTAATAGCAAGTGTCAAGTGAATGGAGTTCATCTTGGCTATGGGTGCAAAGGTCTCAGTATAGTCAACACCTGCAACCTGAGAGAAACCTTTCGTAACAAGCTGAGCCTTATACTTATCCACACTACCATCCGCTGCATACTTGGTCTGATAGATCCACTTAAACCAAACCATCTTTCTCCCCTTAGGGAGATGGACTAAATCCCATGTGTTGTTCCTCATCAATGAACTATACTCTTCCTCCATAGCTTGGTCCCACTTAGGAACACCTGATGCTTCCTAAAATGTTTGTGGATCAGAAGTAGTAGCAATGAATGCATGTGGAAGATCCTGATGTTGTGATCAAGTTCTCCATGTATCTGAAGGATCCCCAACAAGAGAACCCATGGACTAAAGTGTCTATCAAGCCCAATGAGGTCTAGGTGGAGGTGGAAAACAAGGCTCCTCAACTGTAAGTGGACCTTGTGGAGGTGTAACCCTGCAAGTCAGAGTTGAAGGAGTCTCATAATATGAATCACTAACATCACTATCCACAATGGACTAAGGTGGAGGAGGTAGAGAGGCTAAGCTAGGAGAGCTTTCCTCAAAGTGAACACTCCTCTCAATGAACACCTCATGTGTCTCAGGATCCATCAATCTATATGCCTTAACACCCTTAGGTTATCCAACAAATATGCAAGGCCGACTTTGAGGTTCCAATGCCTTGCATTTCTGTGGAGGTATGTGAGCCCATGCTGGACACCCAAAGACTCTGAAATGTCTCACAACAGTTTCCTACCAGCCCAAGCTTCAAAAGGAGTAATACCTTGCAAAGCTTTGTGAGGAACCCGATTCTGGATGTGTGTGGCACAACTGATAGCCTTTGCCCAAAAAGCGGGATCAAGAGAATGTGCATGTATCATACAACTAGCCATTTCTTTGAGAGTTATATTCTTGCATTCTACAACTCCATTCTATTGTGGAGTGTATGCTACAAAATGCTCAAGATCAATCCCCTCAAATGTACAAAAATCCTCAAGTCTCTTGTTCACATATTCCCTTCCATTATCTATACGAGGAATCTTGACCACTTTCCTAGATTGCTTCTCCACATGAGTCTTGAAGTCCTAAAATCTGTCAAATACTTCACTCTTATGAATGAGAAAGTAGACCCAAGTGAAGCGGGAGTAGTCATCAATGAAGGTGAGGACATAGGAGGCCTTGCTAAATGAAGGCGTTGGAAATGGACCTGCTACATCACTATGAACAAGTTGAAGAACTTCCAAAGCTCTCCAAGCTTTCCCCTTATCAAACTTCTCTTCAGGATGCTTGCCCATGGAACAACCTGAACATACACCCTTTGAAAAACTGATTCAAGGTAGACCTATGACCATGTCTTTAGTGTTGAGCTGCTGAAGATAGCAATAGTTGAGGTGACCAAACCGCTCATGCCATAGCTTACTTTCAGAATTTGAATGAGTAAGAAAGGCCCTAGAAGGTGAACTTGGCACAAAGTGGGAGAATGAATAAAGCCTTGAGTTGTCATTGACTTGTCCCACTGCTACCAAGGCATCATCATCAAGTTCCTTTACCACAACTAAATCTGGTGTAAACTCAACCTTTTTCCCATTCCCATAGTGAGTGATTTGGTAGATAGAGAGAATGTTGGTAGACAAGTTAGGAACATAGAGAACATTCTCAAATGTTCCATCATCCATGTCAACTGAACCTTACCCTTCAACCTCTACTTGTGTATTATCACCTATGTAAATGTGAGGTACCTTAGATGGCTCCAATGAAGAGAACTACTCCTTTGTAGAACCCATGTGATATGAGGCACCCGAGTCAAGTATCCATTGCTGTGAAGAACTTGTTGTAGCTACAAATGCTTTCCCTTTTCCCTTAGACTGTGAGGAAGAGGAAGGAGATGAATCCTTCTTTGTGTAGGTGGATGGCAAGTTGATGTTGTTTTTCTTAAGAAGATTAGTTAACTCATCAACTTGCTTTGTGTGGCATCGATGCTCATCATGACCATACTTCTTGCAATATGCACAAGTTGGTTCATCCTTCTTAGGTGGTGTCCCCTTCTTGGAAGAGGATGAAAAATCACCTTGTGATGGAGAGGATGATTGTCCTTTTTCCTATTGTGGCTTTGACTTAGAGTGCTTCTTCTTATTGTTGGAATCTCTACCTTGACCTCCTTGATTCCCTTGATTAGCCACCAAAGCCTTGGACTTTGAAGACTTGAGAAGCCCCATGTTCAACAACTTAGATTGTTCCAATATCAACATTTCTGTGAAAGCATAAAATGAAGGCATAACATAGGAACTCCCCACTTTTAAACGATGAGTTTGGAAGCTAGACACAAATGTTGCATATTATGGTGCAAGCTTGTCCAACAAGTTGAATATCAACTGAGCATCCTTTTTGTCAATTCCACAATCCTTAAGCTTTGCTCTCAGCTCATTTGCTTTGGTGACATAATCTTGGATTGTATCAAAACTCTTAGGATCCAAGTTGGTGAGCTCATTGTCAATCTTATAACCTCTGATTTCATCAACTTGACCATACAATTTTTGAAACATATCCCAAGCATCTTTGATTGTAGTACACTTTTCAATGTGAAAGATGAGGTCATCTGATACATACTTGCACAAAGTTCCAAGAGCCATGCAATTCTTAGTGAGCCATTCTAACTGAGCATTAGGATCAACCTTAGGATCAGGTGGTGTTGCTATTGTTCCATCTACGTAATGCATGAGACCCTTTTCCATTAATTTGCTCCATACTTTAATTTTCCATGATGCATAATTATGTGGAGTTAAAGGTGGAAATTTATGAGGACTCATTGCAACAAAAATGAAAGAGCACAAGGAAAGAGAGGTACAATCACACAAGACACTCCCCCAAATTCACTCAATCAAAGAATCCCCCCAAAAGTGATGATTTGGCACTTTATACTTAGTGCATGTACAATGGGCCACTTGCAAAAAATGGAAAAGTGGTCATCTGATTTCAATTTTACAAATGCCTCAATAAGGCCAAAAAGAGACTCAAACTAATAATGCAAGAGATCTAAACTAAGATCCAAGCAATTTACAAGTACCAAATAGGCCAAATAAGACCAATATCTGAAAGTACAATTTCTACTTAAAATCTCTAAAATCTAATCATAGATTATGAAGGTAGATGAAAAAACATGCACTTGCAAAAAAAAGGGCACCTAAAAAGGAGGTCGTATGAGCTCAAATGAGGCCTTTGAAGTTGCAGAATTGAGGATTGGACAGGTACAGCTGAGAGAATCTGAAAATTCCAAAAAACCTATGCACCAAAACTAGAAAATAACCACACCATTGCGAAGAGCACAAAAAATTAGCCCAAATCAAAAAACATTGCACCCAAAAAGGAGCAAAATTGAGCAAGTTATGGGCCTCCAAAGTTGACCCAAAAATCCAAACTGCTCAATGGAGAGGGGTCTAAAAATTTCCAAAGAAAATTTTGACTGGGTGCTGATTGGGTGCTGCTGACTGGGCGCTGACTGTGCGCTGCTGACTGGGCAGAAGCTGACTAGGTAGAAGGTACGAATCCCAAAAATAATTTTCAAATTTTTTATTTTTTATTTTTATTTTTTTTCAAAAAAAATTTCAAACTGGAAAATAATTTTCAAAAAAAATAATTTTTGTTTTTTTGAAAAAAATCCGAAAATTCCGTATCATACCCCCTGAATTGGGCAAAAAATTTCCTCCACACCCAAAAATCATTTTTCGCCAAAATAGGTCAAATTTATACTCAATTTTTATGGAAACGGCCTCCTGGATGCAATGGTGAGGTTGAAAATGCTCGAAGATGCCTCCAAAAAGTAGAGTTCCTTAGATCCAAAAATAGAAGCCTTCCACAATGTCTCCAAAAACCAATCAATGAAGCCCCAATGGCTCTGATACCATGTGAGATTTTGCCAAGATCAAAGGCACAATGAAAAGTATTAAAATAGAGACAAAAGAATGACAAGAACAAACTGTATTCTCATCAATATGAAAATGATCAACTAGATTCCCAATACAATGAATATAGGCAAGGCCATATGGATGTACGAGCACACAATCATGACATGTGGCTCAATGAGAAACAAGGGTAGGTAAAAAATACTAGGGGTAGGTAGGAGAAATAATATAATATTCCACAAGAGGTGGATGACCCACCGAATGTGGAGTGTAACAACAAAACAAGACCACAAAAGGTGGAATTTCTCCTACAAGCTCTATCCCTATGTGCACACTTCCCTAAGTGTCTCAAATCCAAACTATGAAGAAATGCATTATCCTAAGTTAACTTAAGTAAAGTGTAATAATATCCATAATGAATATTTATTTACACCAACACTCTTAAATGGCATACCATTATAAAAAATAGGGGTAGTAGGTAAGATAAAATGAAAGATGATGTTATCCATGATGAAGCCACAAATCATGTCAATGGTGGTTGATCTCAATGGTATAGACTCAAACCACTTCATGAAATAATATGTAGTAGTAATGATAAATATATGACCCTTTGATGAAGGGGGAGATAACTTTCCAATGATATCCAACCCCCATGTCTAAAAAAGCCAAGGAGGAACATGAGTTTGAAGCTCATGTGTGGGGGCTTGAATCAAGCGACTGTGTTGTTGACATTAGGGGCACTTCTTGACAAAGGAAAAGGAATCTTGTTCCATTGTTTGCCAATAATACCCCATGTGAATTAGTTTGTGGATCAAATATTTTCCCCTAAAGTGCCCACCTCTAGGGCCTGAATGGGCCTCCTATAGGGAAAGGGGTATCTCAGCTTTTTTCAAGCAACACAAGAGAAGGCCATTATATGATCTTTGATAAATAACATTAGATAAAAGATATAGTGATTGGTTAGCTTCCAAATTTGCACACACGATCTCTTGCTGGAGTCATTTGGAAAGCTTCCGATTTTGAGGTAATTATAGATTTGTGTAAACTGTTCTCCAGAATCAACATAAGAACACATGAAACTATCAAATTGGTTTTAATCAATCACATCTGAAGAACAGAGGAATTGTACCATGAAATAATATTCATCCTGACCAAAGTTCATGCCTACAAGGGAAGAAATGCTTGCCATTACATACACATGATGGTGTAAGTAATGAAATATTTCAGTTTGGATGTTACCAAATCCTTATACTAAGATAAATTCAGCTACTCAACATGATAAGCACATGTAACTTAATTTACAATAAGTCTAGAGTCCCTATGGATGCAAAAAAATTTCACACCCATGGCAATCACAAAATGTAACCCTGCAATTAGGGCTTCGTACTCAACAATGTTGTTAGTGCAATGAAATTATAGACATAATGAGAGAGGGATTGTTTTTCCTTCAAGTGAGACCAAGACCACACTTGCTCCCGAACCAATTTGACATCTCAATCCATCAAAATACATGTCTCATACAGATTTGTGGTTAGTGACTAATACATCTTCATTAGGAAAAAGGTCTAAGGTAGGAAAAAAAACTTAGATGGGTCTTCAGCCAATTGATCAGTGATGACCTATCCTTTGATTAACTTTTGAGTTATGAACTTTAGGTCAAACTCCAAAAGAAACATCACCCACTTAGCCAACCTTCCTGAAAGGTTAGACTTTGAAAAGAGATTCTTAAGGATATCATTCTTAGCTATATCCCTTGTTTTTGTATGGAGGATATAATACCTTAACTTCTATGTCACAAATATGAAAGATAGACATTTCTTCTCCATAACAAAATATCGAGTCTCATATTATATCAAGGTGTGACTAATGTAGTAGACTTCTCTTTCTCAACCTTCATCATCGTGTTGGGCTAACAAGGTTGCCAGAGCATGGGACAAGGCAAAGATGTAAAGAAAGAAGGGTCTATCAGACATAGTCAACACTAGAATGGGAGGATTAGCCAAATAATTATTAATAGAATTGAAAGATTCTTGGCATTCCTCATTCCATTTTAAATGAACACCTTTCTTCAACAGTCACATGAAAGGAAGAGTACAATCAGCCAATTGTGTCATGAACCTGCGAATCGTCCAAATTTTCCCTTAAAAACTACAAAGCTGGGAGATGTTTCTAGGTGGAGGCATGTTTACAATTGCATGAATTTTGTTAGCATTTATTTTGATTCCTCGACGAGAGATAATGAATCCCAAAAGTTTCCTGATCAGTGAAAACTTTAGTCGCTAATATTTGCCAATTGGCTATTTTTTGAAATTTGGGAATCAAATTTGGCTAATAATTTCAACTTTTAAGGTGACCCAAATCACCACATTTTTACAAATTTTTATTTTAATGTTATTTAAATTGCTAGAGAATTTATTTTATGAATTTTTTTAACTTAAAGATTTACCATAATATTTGATACATGATTGGATTAGATTCGCCAATATTTAATAATTTATTGTAGAAATCCAAATTAAATCACCAATAGTATATAATAATTATTAGCTACTTTAGGGTTATATCAACAATATTTTGTTTCCACCATTGATTTAAAATATAATCTAATGACCTTCATTGTATTCCATGAGGTAAAATGTACCTACAAGTTGTAATGCTCGTGGGGTTTGAAATTGCTTTTGAATTGTTGACTTCAATGAAAACCAATGGTCTAAAAGAAATTTTTGGTCCCATGAGTATTAAAAATTGTTTGTAAATTTTATCTCATAAAATAGAAAGAGGGCTATTAGATTATTTTAAGTCAATGGTAGAAACCAAATAAAGTATAGTCTAACCCTTAAACTCATTAATGATTTCAACCTTCATGTGATTATTTTTAAATGAAAGGAAATGCAATTGTAATTAATGCATACAATGATTATTTTCCAAGATTCACCAATATTTTCTACCAAAAAAAAATGATATTAACAAATTTGCCAATAAAATTAATTTTTCTTTTATAAAAAGGAAAGATTTGCCAATAAACATTATTATTATTTTTAGAAAAAAAAATATTTTCCAAGATTTTATACATTTTTTTGAGGGGGGATTTCTTAAAGTTATCACTGTTCTCGACGTCCACACTGAAAAACATATTTAAGGGGATTCAATCTCATCTTGTATAATCGAATCCTTTTGAAGACCAACTGAAGATTTTTAATATGCATTTGACGAGTGATAGACTTTACCAAGATATCATCAATATAATATTCTAAGATATTATGGATGAAATCGTGGAATATCAAGGTCATAGCTTGTTGATAGGTTGCTCCTGCATTTTTCAACTCAAATGGCATAAAAACATAGCAAAAGGTTCTCCAAGGATTTGGGAAGGTATTTTTATACTGATATTCCAAATTAATATGAATTTAGTTGTACCATGAGAAACCATCCATGAAAGAGAGTAAAGCATATCTTATGGTTGAATCTACAATTATGTCAATATTCAGGAGTTGAAAATCATCCCAAATGGAAGCTTTATTCACATATTGAAACTCAATGCAGATACAAATTCGACCATCAGGTTTGATGATAGGGATAATTTTTGATATCCAAGGCACATAGTCGATAGGGCAGATAAAACTAGCTTTCAAAATATTTTCTATCTTTGCCTTGACTAATAAGGCCACCTTAGGATTCATCTTTCGAATCTTTTATTTCACTGGTTTAGCACTAGGACTAAGAACAATATTGTGTACCACAATTGACTCATCAATACCTAGCATTTCTTAATAAGACTAAGCAAAGATGTTAGGGAATTGATGTAGAAGATCAGAATATTCCCTAAAATCCTAAAAAGATAAACGCTTCCCAACCTTGATGGCTTTTTTAGGAGTTTTATCACTCATAATGACATCAGTAATTTCACCACTAAGGAGTGCACTCTACTTTTCTAAATGAGATGTGGGTATATGCTCTTCATTGCAAGATAAGGGTGCCCCCTACTTAATAGATTCCCTAAAATATGTTTGGGTATTCAAGAAATAAGGGAATCAATGTTTATTGTGACAAGAGGGAAAATTATCATATGCACCTAGAAACTCCTTCAAGGAATCCTCTGAAGGGAAGAGGTCCACGGGAATTTCAATAAGCAAGGTAGTGATATCAATAAGCTCTAGATGAACAAGCTTAAGAGGAAGAGGGTCGACCAAAATCATGTTAATAGCTAACCATGGCTTCATGTTTTGACCTGTAGGGTGATGTCCTAATCCAGTGTTGAGTTGATGAGGTTTGGCTTTCAAAGGTATTTGAATTCCTTATTAATTAGGCCCACAAGCTTTCTCATCATAGCCAAGCTATGATACAAGATTGTATCCAGGACCATAAATGTCTTCCAATTCCCTAAATGAAGGAGGTTTCATGTAGAAAAGGTGATCTACATGATAAGCATCACTTGGCTTTATGGACGCATAGTCATCTTTTGTAGCTGATGTGAACAAAATCTTAGGAAACTTCAAATGGACAAGGTCAACCTTATATTCGCCAACATAAGAGTCAATAAAATCTAAGGAACCCCAATCATCACCCATACATGCATTTCTCTTTGATGGAGAAGGTGATTTAATCAGAGAAGAATTAATAGAAGCAGATTCCAATGTTTGTACCTTGAGGAGATCTACCTTTTGGGAATCTTCTTTTAAAGAATATTTCTCCATAGGTAATTTCTCCTTCATGACATCTTTCTTTTTAGGGACTTCCTCCTTTTGTTATTCCTTTTTAGGAGGGAAAACAAAGGTAGAAGTTGTCATTGAAGAGGATAGAGTAGGCACATAATTTTGAAAGGAATGTGCAAGTGAGGTTTGATCCTGTTGGTTAATGGATTTTCCTTTTCTTTAATTTTATATATTTTACAATATTGACTCATGCATACCCCTCATGAAAAAAAAGAAAATGAACCAACAGTTGGGTGAACTAAATTGAGGTTCATCCTCTACATTAGAGTACAGCTCCTCGTGAGATTTTCAAAAAAAAATTATGCACTTAACTTAGAAACAAACACACTTTTCACCAGAAAGTGAGAAAGGCTTTCATATTCATTTCTCAACACAAAATAATGCTACAAAAGATCTATTTATAAGTGTAAAGCTCATAGACTTTTACTCCTGCACATATTCATTCAATAAAATCAAATTAGTATAAATGTTGATCGATTCTCACTCATGGCTCACAAGACAAGGGGGATCAGAGACATTTAAACAACAATGAAACTTCTTTTAAACAAAAAAATCAATGAATTCATAGACTAAGAAAGAATTAGTAATGAAATGACATATCTTGCACATTAGCATACATCCGAACAAAGATTGCTAATCTTTCAAACACATAGATTTGAAGATAGTATCAATATAGCATTTCATTCAAGTGTGAAAAATATGAGTTCTGAAAATCCAAAGAAAATCAAGTCTGTTCCTCTAAATCAAAGCTTTTCAGACCTTAAACAAATCTTTCTTTATTACATTTATAGCCCTTAGGCTAAGAGTTTGTTTGATAATAATCCTAAATTTTTTAACTCTATCCCAAAGTTAAAAGAAATTTTTTGTTTTGAACTATATGAAACTTAAATAAATAAAGGCCATAAATAGGATGACAACTCATCCATAAGCTGATCAGGACTTCTTCATGGAAGAAGTGGCTGCTGATTTGTCCTTCTTTTCTGCAACACCACACACATTATGCCACTCTAGATGTGCTACTGAGAAATTCAAGATAACCTGAAAGTATGGGAGTCCAATATGTAAGATGCGCTTCTTCCAAACTTCCTTGTACATATTCACCTACATAAATTTTTCTTTATGTGCTTCCAAGTGATCAAAGCAGACTATCAACATCGACTCTATCCTTACCACCTTAAAAAATTCATTTGTGGTCAGAGACTTCATTTCTTTAATAAGTTGTACTCTTTCTTTGAAGATCCTTGCCATGTCTGCCACACCTTCAATTTTGTGTCCATCCTCCTTCATGAGTTCTATATCAATGCACTTTAAATCCTTCTACATTGTATCAATCAGTTCCTTCAATCCTTTAAGTAATTTAGCAGATTCCTCTTGACCTTGCTTAATGATAGAATTTCTCCACTTGAAATTCTTCCTTGACACATAAAGCACATTATCATCTAGGTTTTCTACTGGCTTCTCAGTTAGAAATTTTATCACACCAAATTTTGGTATATCATTCATCTGTGCCAAGACCACTACCCATTTGGTTCTTTCCTATTCCCATGCAACAACTTCTAGCTCTAATTCTTTCCTCACTGTTATGGCATCTTCATATACTTTAACCAGGTTGGCAATGTAGTTTCAACCCTTTTGTACTATACAATCAATCCACTCATCGAATACTTCAGCTATCATGTGGCTCCTCTGGACTTGATCTAATAGTTTTTGGTTTATCAGTGATTTGGGGTCAAACAACAATGTCATCCGAGACAGGGTCTGAGGGCTCTGATGATGTATGGTGTTGATGTACTTTGCCATTTGGGTGACAACCTGTTTCAGTTTATTTTTGCCTTTCTCATCTTTCTAAGACCTAGATATCATCCTCTTTGTGGAGGATTCCAAATGTTTAGCATCTACAACCCTTGAAGAAACTACCAGATCATTTTTCTCCACAGTAAAATCATCATGAGTGTCCTTTTCTAGATCTCTATCTAAGATGGGTTTAGCTACTTCAACTAGCCAATGACCTATTTCCTCATGAACTTCCACCATTGCCTGTGTTTTGAGCTTCTTGGGTTTAGATATTTTCCCAAGGCACTTACTTACCGTATCCTCCATGGGAATTGTAAGAAGAACAATATTATGTTTCTTCCCAATCGAAGCTCCTAGCCATCAAGAAGTGCTAGAAGTTTCTTTAGGCGGCGAAGGTGTTTGAGCATCAGGGGGGTCAATAATAGTCATAATGCTCATTAGGTTTGGCTCTTCTTTAGGTTCCTTACCTGCATCCATATCCTGCACTAGAGGGTTACTCAACACTTGTTGATCCATTGTCACTTCAGTTTCTTCACTTGGATCCAAGTCTACAACAATTTGATTGAACACTCATTCTCTGTTCTTCTTTTTGCTCCTCGAGCAAGTAACTCAAACTGCTAAAGAAGTCAGTGGAGACCTCTTTGATATTTTGGATTGAACCTCTTCAATAATTGGCCTTGTCTCACCTGCTACCACCATTAGATATATGAAACCCTCGAAATAATAAAGCTGAAATTACCTTCGGCATCTCTGGCTCCTTCAATAGTAGTAGCTACAACTTTTACAATTTTTAGAATTCAAATGTTAAAAAAAAAGGAAAATAGCTGAGTAACACCTACACATGCCTCATAATGATTTATTCAAATGTGTGAGATAACCAATGATTTGATAGGAACCTGACACTTTCTTAATTACACATCAACTCCGCACAAATGGTTTATGCTTTCATGATTTCTTTCTAAATTTATAATTTTAAATTATAAGATGCTGAGAATATTCCTTTTGTCGCACCACCTTCAGTCTTATTAAAGTTCTCAGAACCAAAACTTGGAATGAACTTATGAACTTTGAACCAACTTGCAAGGAGTTCAATTATTCAAGTTCAATTATAAAAAAAAAAAAAAACTATCAACTTGCAGCTCAACATAACACTAGGAATGAGCAAAGACAATTAACAAACATAAAGGGAGACTTTGAACCTTGAACCAACTCGCTAATGGTTCAAAGCTCAAGTTCAAGACTCACTTAACACATTCACAATTGCTCGTTAAATAAAATTACAAAGCCGTTGTTGGCATTGGACACTCATTGGTTTCATATGTTGTCATCAATGGGAACAAGATTTTATAGAAGTCATATATCAGCATTAGGAGGTATTCACTGATAGATACCAATATTCTGTATCCAGGGTCACAACCAACACCGACATCCAACACTTCAAGGAAGCCAACATCAGTCTAGGATCTGAAGGAAGTTTTATTTGTAAAATCATTTTTTAATTATTGTATTAGGCCGACATTGTATATCTTTTGTAATGTATTATAAGCCGACATAAGGCATATTATTTGTAAAGGGTATACAAGTCAGTTTATTAGGTCATTATGACATGTATATGGAATAGGAGAAAAGATGACAAGGCAGTAGAGCTGTGTAATGTGAAGGATATGTATGTAGATCATTTGTATGCAAATGTTATATCATGCAATGATCTGTAGATAGTTTGTAAAGCATTCTTGGAGGAAAGGAGATACCAGTAGAAGTGTTTAGGGTTTATGAACCGGTACAGAGCAGAGCTATAACTGAAACTCTTTTTGGCATTGTAGATGCATTTTGTGAGTTCATTATTACTATTTTATCTCAACAAAAGCTTGTAGTCAGTGAGACTCTTTTGTGTTGAGTATTATTCTCTAGGCAGTATGCCTTCCTGCATGTGTAGGCCCCCTTTCTATGTAATATATTTCATATGGCCAGTGAATTGATATTGTGGGTCTCAAATCCCACCATGGTTTTTCCTCTTTGAGGTTTTCCATGTATAAATTTTGTGTGTTATGGTGTTCATTCATGTGGATGGTTTATTTACTTCAAGTTATATGTTTCTTTATTTACCGGTTTATATGTGTATGTTATAAAAGGGTAAAATCATATCTTACTAATAGAACACTGATTCACCCCCCCTCTTAGATTTCTTGGATCCCAACAATTGGTATCAAAGCCTGGTGCCTCAGAAGAAGTTTAACAACTTGAGAAAGATCCTGAAACCAAAATCATGAAACATGGCTATCAAAAAGCAACTTGAGATGGCACTTGAGGATTATGACGCTGAAAGGATGAAGAACTTAAAACTACAAGATGAATTGATGATGAGGAGGTATAATACAAGTTGGTCTTCTTTGAGGTTGGTGGGATTTTGTTCTCAATGTGCTTCCCAAATCAATCCCTAGGCACAAATGGGATTCTTCTAAACCTTTCTCCTATCTCCTCCTCTCTATTCAACACTGCTTGCACCCTATTGTATTGTACATCACTCCCCCTTACCTTCCATGCTAAGGCATTCAAATCTGAAATGAGGTCCTCTTGGGTGTCACCAAAAATGAACAAGTTTGGTTGTCCAACTGGCTGAATCTCCTCTCTTCCAGGAATGGGCAGCTAAACTTGTTCATTTTTGGTGACACCCAAGAGGACCTCATTTCAGATTTGAATGCCTTAGCATGGAAGGTAAGGAGGAGTGATGTACAATACAATAGGGTGCAAGCAGTGTTGAATAGAGAGGGGGAGATAGGAGAAAGGTTTAGAAGAATCCCATTTGTGCCTAGGGATTGATTTGGGAAGCACATTGAGAACAAAAGCCCACCAACCTCAAAGAAGACCAACTTCTATTATACCTCCTCATCATACTTTCTATTATACCTCCTCATCAATTGAATCCTGCTAAAGAATTCATTATTGTCCTGCAAGAAAGGTTATCATCAGCTCAAGCTAGGAGGAAGGAACTTTTGCAAAAATAGGATGATGACAATGCATTCAAGGAACATTGTCAGAAACTGAGTCAAGCAAACATGCTCATGCAAAATGTAATGCAAGACCCGACTATGAGGATGTCAAAATATATTGAGGATAGAAAGAAGAAGGAAGAAAATAATGTTATATCTCTGAAGAACAAATCTAAAGAATGTGATAGATTGGCTCATGAGAATGATCTGTTGAAAACTGATTTGGTGCAATCCCAGAATAATGAACAGGAACTTGAAAGACAAATAATAACTCTAAGAGATGATCTGACTACTGCAAGTGAGTTTAAAGAAAAATTTAGGATTAGTGCTGCACAGTTGGATGACTTATTGAAAAGATAAAGGTAGAGTGATGATTCTAGAGGACTTTGATTTGTACAAGGTGAAAGCTTCAGTACTGCAAATAAAGGTCTGACAACCGATATGCAGAACTCATTAGGATGGAGGAAACCTATATGGAAATATAATGTTTATAAATTCAATGGTAGATATTTTGTTTGTAATAAATTTGGGCATGTAGAAATAGAGAAAGTCATGCAACAAAATAGGTCATGTGTCAACTTCAATTTCATCCTTAGAATGTTACCTACAATAAGTTAGTTTCACAAAATACAAATGGAAATACTATAAGTTATGCAATTTCAACCAATGAAACCACATGAAATACATATGAATAAAAAAAATACTAATATTACCTTCATGGTTTATGTCTCATTGTATCCTAACTCACAGATGCATATGATTGATTGAAGACTTACTCTTTCTCAACTGAAGCTCTTGATTTTATAGACCTTGAGAGGATTAGATGATGTGGCTTAGATCAATGGTCCTGATCAAATCTACAGATTTGAATGGCTATGAGCAAAGGTGAAGGTTGAGAGAAAGGGGGAAGGAGAAGACAAGTGTCACTCATCTCACCTTGACTGGGTTGTTGACCAACAAAATCTAAGGATGGTTAGAGGAAATTTAGGCATGACAGGAAAAGTGGACTCAAGTCCTTCCTAAGATGTAGGGGGCATTGGAGAGAATATAGGAAATGGTTATGAAATATGTGTAAGTATACAATATTCATCGAATTTGGGTGTTGGATATAAATGATGAATTAATATTTAAGAAATATTAATTTCCTTAGGCACATGTTTGATGAGTTGGCAAAGGGAAGATGAAGTGAAAATGGAAGGTGAGTTGGAAAAGGGATTACATAATTTAGAAATTATTTAATATTTGAGACTATAGGATAGGAGAATAACTATTAAATATTAGACATTTAATTGTTTGGAGAAGATAATTAAATATTTAGATATTCAATTAACTTGGTTAAAAGGATAATTAAATATTAGATATTTCATTAACTTGGTTAGAAAAATAATTAAATATTAGATATTTAATTAATTAGAGGAATAAGATAGATGAATTAATTAATAAAATATTAATTAATAGAAAGACACAGAAATGAATTAAATAAATTAATCTTTTCAAATTAACTATTTAAGAGAAGAATAATTATTAAATAAATATAAAATATTTATTTAATTACTCATAGCCATTTTTATGTGTATACATTTTGCCCCTCTTTGAAATGATGTCGAGACAACATTGTTTCAAAGACTAAATCAAGTTTCGATAATGCGGCTGATGGAGATTGAAAATTTAGATTGTGTACCCCCTCAGGAGATTGATCATGAATTTGTTGAAAACTCTAGTTTGAACGATTGATCTCATGATATTTGATAAAAAAAATAGTCAATTAAACTCATTTGTAAAAAAAAACAAATTAAATTGCCCCATTAATTAATTACTCTTCAAATAGTAAATATAAAATTAACCAAGGCTCATTTTAATTTTATTGTTATCCTTGTCAACTTGTGGAGAAAATATTCTTGCTAAGGTGGTGAAATGGTGATTCCCGTAGAGAACCATCATTTTGAGCATGTTCGGCAATATCAGTGACCTGTTGAGTATGGGTATTTGATATGTATCTTTTCTTGAGCTTTATTTTCAACTTTTTGTGCAAATTTTTCATGTTTTAGGTGCATTTTTGAATTTTTTCGGTGTTAGGTTAGTGCTTTTGCATTTTGTTTTAGCGCATATGCAATTAGGTTAGCACATTTGCATGTTTTAGCACAAATGGTCTTTTTACTATCGCATATGTTAAGGATGTTAGTGCTTTTGCATAGGATAGCACAAATGATTCATTTGTTAGTGCTTTTTCTCAATAATGTAGCACTTTTGCATGGGTTTGCGCATATGCTTGTATATTTAGCGCATTTGTTCAAAAAGATAGTTCATATGCACTAGTTAAGCGCAAATGCTTTTAGATTTAGTGCATTTGCTATAGTTTAGTACAAATGCTCAATAGGATAGTGCTTTTGCTCAAATTTGAAGTTTTTTTGATAAGTGCAAAGGCTAAAAATCACTTTGATGATTAGATTTAACATGTTTAATATGCATTGATAATGAAATAGGGACTTGATTGAGCGATTACGTGATTGATAGATTGATAGATAGCTTTGATTGCTAGATTGATTGATAGGATTGTTTTGATTGTGTGATTGATAGATTGCTTTGATTAGCTTGATTGTGTGAGTTGCTCTAAGAAACCAATTTAGTTTCTAATGTAAGAGTTTAGCAAAGTTTTGAGTGAACTCAGTGATTAATAGAAACCATGATTGATAAGTTTTAAAATGATTTGATAGTGTAAGTTGCTTCAATTTGATTTGATAGATAGATAGCGTAGATTGCTTAAGTTTGATTTGATAGATAGATAACATAGATTGCTTCAATTTGATTTGATAGATAGATAATGATATGATGATTGATTGATTTCTCTTGATAAATGGGAGAAACTTGATGTTCTCCAATGTCAGGAGAAATTACCAGCAATACGTCATTTAGTGCCAGAGTTGACACAGGTTGAGATTAGACATATAGATGTTTGTGGTTTATGCCATTTGTTGTATATGCCTGAGATTACGCATAATAGAGGATTGTTGATGACACTAGTTGAGAGATGGCACAACGAGCATAACACTTTCCACCTACCTACAGGTGAGATTAGTGTGACTCTTGAGGATGTCTATAGGATTCTGCACATCCCAGTGACTGGCAAGCTAGTGCAATATGATTTTTAGGATCGTGTTGGTATAGAGGCTTGTAGAGTCATGTTTGCTGATGATAGCATTGGTAGAGGAGAGATCTGATGGGTTGATATGGTGATGTATTACGAGGCTCTTCCCATTATTTTTGATAGTTTGATTGGAGGATTTATATGTCCTAATAGGCGATCACGAGGTTTTTTGGTTGGATGGGGTGAGATTCTCCTGAGTATGATGCAACATTGTACTCGATATGCTTGGGGTGTTTGCATGCTGGCACATTTATATCATGATCTTCATCAGGTAGTGTATGATGAGAGTGTGAGTTTGTCTACAAGATGAAATTTATTGTAGATCTGGTGTTGGGAGCACATTACTATTACACGTCCTATCCATCATAGAGTTCATGGAGAGAGGCAGCCATATGTGTATTTCTATGCAGTTATCCTTACTCAGCATAAGCTGGGTAAGATGGAGTATTGGCGTTGGGTGCTTGATTCATTGGATAACATTACTTGGAGACCATATCTTGATTGTGAGCCATGGATGGATGATACATAGACATTACCATTTATCATGTAGAGTAGATATCTCATTAGTCGGACACCTTACATTATTGAGTGATAGTTGATTGGTCATATTTTAAGATGGTTTGGTGTCATCTAGCCTATGCCTACTAGTGTGATGATATATGCTCAATGGTATAGAGATAGGCGAGATTGGGGACCTTCTTTGTCATTTGAGATTGCTTGTGCAGAGTTTCTTTCTACTCTAAGAGTAGCTTATGATATGAGATTGCACATTCTTGATCCTGGGGTTATTGAAGATTATGATCAGTATATATTAGCTCATCCATTTCCTCACATTACTGATCTAGCAGTTCATCCTCCTAGCTTAGGAGATGAGGATGATGACTCAGATGATCCACTTTCTAGGAGACAAAGATAGAGACAAGAGCTCAGAGCTGCTCATGAGACTGGGGGGGAGAAGATGAGGGTGGGGATGGAGGTGGTGGTGGTAGGAGACTTGTACAGAGGGGAGGTCGACTGAGATTCCATGGAGGACCATTTGGACCAGTTGGTAGGATTGGGAGACTATGTCCTATGGGTGGAAGGGATGTTGGATGGATTGGGACAGAGCATGGTAGGGCAGGTATGAGATCACTGAGAGGGTTGCCATTGACAGGAGGAGGTAGGGTGACTAAACTGAATGGGGGTTGCAGGAAAGGCATTGATTTTGGACATATTCAAATAGACCCTAAGGTTATTGCAGCGCATGATGGAGATGATGAGGATCCTTAGGATCATGTTCCCCTGATTACACGATGGGTTTGGAGAGTTATTCAGACTGAGATTCTAGCAGTTGGATAGGTTGTTGGTGAGGAGAGGATTGGGGTTCATGCACCACAGCAAGATTTACTAGAGAAGAATGCACTAATGCATGATATGCCAGAGTAGGATGCATCAATGCATGATGTGCTAGAGTAGGATATCATTGACAGTCTAAGAGCATAGATTGATCAACTTCAAGGATAGGTGCAGACTCTTATGACTGAGAGGGATAGAGTTGTTAGGAGACATCAGGATACTCAAGGCCTTCTTGATCATATTCAGTAGGTTGGATTAGGTACTCTCTCGGTTGACACTATTAGAGCATTAGTTCAGGCTGGGAAGGAGACTTCCCACTGGCGATGACTATATGAGGAGGTAGTTCTAGAGAGCTAGAGAGCAGGTAGTTATCATGCCACCATGTTGATGGATACTAGAAGTGGTGGGGTCATGGGACCTCCTTAGAGGAGTGGTGATCATGGGAGACAGGCATCTGGAGGATCTTCTTGCCCATAGCCACAGAGATGGACAAAGTCAAGTGGTAGTGGTACATGACAACTGTGACTTGATTTGAGGCACTTGTATTGTTTATCTGATATCATTGTATACTTGGACTTTTTATTGTTTTATGATGATCTATATGCAGACATGGACTCTATATGATGATGATTATTTATATATGTTACTCTATTTGATGATGATCTATATGCATGGATTATATGGATGTAGTGATTAGATGGATAATGATCTATATATGATAATGCAATGATAAATGTTCTTTCTTCTT
The DNA here is from genome assembly GCF_030272615.1 of Cryptomeria japonica. NCBI lineage: Eukaryota > Viridiplantae > Streptophyta > Pinopsida > Cupressales > Cupressaceae > Cryptomeria > Cryptomeria japonica. The sequence continues at coordinate 521,491,706 of NC_081414.1, read as the reverse complement.
CTTTTTCTGATTTTGATGATTTTGGATGTAAATGAAAATGATTACTAACTGAAATGATATATAAATGATGCAAAAATGTAATGATGGAAATGCAAATGAATGATTGATGTGGTTTATTTTATGATGATGTAAATGATCTATATGAAATGTTTTTTATTTTTATATGTAATATTTATAATGATTATGAATCTAAGTGCAAAGATGCAACTAAATGATCTTTAATGAAATGGTAATGTAAATAATAATGATACTACATGATTAATGCAATGCACTTAATTGAATGCAAACTAATGCAAATGATTTATATACAACTAAATGAAAATGGATGATGATTAAAATTATGGTGTGTGAAAAGTGAACCTGTATCTGTATTTGCAATACACAACACTTCAATCAAGTCATTACATGCATGGTTAATCAGATATAATCAATGAATAAATAAACCATAACAAATCAACCCATTGCCTTCTAAAAGATGCAAGTATAAGATTGCTCTCAGATTATTTAGCAATACCAGTGACTAGACAACATGAAGACGAAGGATTTTATCTATATGAACATGATGAATGCTAGATGGATGCAATATTAATCTAACAAGATTTAAGCAATATTAAGCTAAATGATTTAATTAATATGCAATATATTAATGAGTCTAGAGCAAAAATAGTATAATAACAATATATTCTCCAGCCTCCCTTTGAATGAGAGACGAGCCTAAATTTATAGAAAACTCAGAAAGAAACCAACGGTTGAGATCAAATGATGATGAGCATTCAAGATTTTCCAAGAGGAAGCACAATCCAGGTGAATTGATGTGATTGGATGCTTTTCTCAGTTTTAAAGGAAATTGAACTAAAATTAAGATTAAATTAGAAAAAAACTAATTTATTATCTATTTCATTCAATTTTAATATTTAATTGTTTTAATTGCTTTCTTTGAGATTATTTATCAATTTTTAATTTGTTTTTTCAAGATTGTTTCCAATTGATTTCTTTTCTCAAATTTTAATTCTTTTTTGTCAATTAATTCCTTTTTTGATTTATTTCCATTTTTGAAGATTTGTGCTCAATTGATTTATTTAATTGAATTAATTCCTCTTTCTTGATTTGTTTCCTTTTTTGAAGATTTATGGCAATTTGATTTATTTAATTAAATATGCTAGGATATTTAATTAAAATAAATAAGATAATTGTTTAAACTGATTTACCTGGAATGATTTAATTAATTAAATAAATATTTAATTAATATTGAGTGATTGATTTTGCCATGTGACATTTGATGATTTTAGGAATTAATTGTGTGCTCAAGATTTATTTAATTGCCTTTGGTTAGGACCTTGGTGATGTTGTCGAGATTAGGGGCCTATAGTTTAGATGACCATTTTTAGGGTATTACATTTTCCCCTCTTTGAATTAATGTGCGAGCAGTGCATTGGTTCAAAGAATAGTTGACGTCTAGGAGATGCTAGTTCTGAACTTGATTGATCACAAACTAGATTGTAGCGTCCTAAAATTGCGACACTTGCAATTTCAACTGCATTTGGGTCTTCACAATGGCGACGCAACACTAAACCTGGATGGAGACCCCGAAACTTGTTCATGACATCAAAAACTGCATTTTTCAGCACCCTGGTCTGATCCTCCTTGCACCCTGCTGTCCCTAGAGGTGGGACCATGGCGCCCAGCGCCCTGGTCCTATTTTTGGGCCCGGTCTCTTTTGGGTCTCGGGTCTTTATGTTCGCAAATTGGAAAATAATATTTCCTGGTCGGCCTAAGGTCGGGAAAATCAGTCTATCAGCCCTAATTGACAAGTATATAAACTACATTTCCTCTCCCATTTTGGTAGAGGGAAAAAAGGTGGAAACAATATTCAAGCATTCAAGCATTCAAACATTCAAGCATTCAAGCATTCCTTCAAACAATTGAGCATTCTAAGTCTCCATTCAAGGCTAGGTGTTGCATTCAAGATAAGGATTCAACCATTGAAGAGGAGATCACATACAACATACAACATACTACATACATTACACCTTCGCATGTAAGAATACAAACATTCTTACAACAAGGTTGCAGGTATGCGGCTGTAATTGAAGATCTGGAATCCTTGTGCAGAGACGAACAGATCCACCTTCGTTTCGTGGATTTTTCGGAGGACCGTGTGCACGTCGGGCGCCATCGTCCCGTCAACTTTCGCTCAAATTTGTAGAACAGCACCGTCTCGACATTTTACTACTAATTCCAGGTCCGCAGCTTCATCCCATATCCCTATCTCTATTTATAAGCGAATATTTCCTACTTTACATGCATTCCTAGTTCAATCTTTCTATCTACATTCTTTACAAAAGAGGGTATCCTTGATGTCTTAACCCTTGAAACTCATTTAGAATCCAATCTTGCATTGCATGGGATTGGATCTTGTGGGTTTCAACCCCTCTTTTGAATGTAAAGTCTCCCCTAAGTGAAAACCATCAACCCTAGTGACTCTCCCTTCTCTCTCCTTGGAGTTGGGGAGGGGAGAACAACTAGGGTTCGATTTTTCCACTTTACATTTTGGTGAACCCGACGTGAACATCCTCATTCTGATTATTCATGGTTAGATCTGAAAATTTTGCTTTCCTAAATTTCTATGTTTAATCTTTTGCAAATTTTAGAGGTTGATTGCATAAAAACCCTAAAATTTTCTTTTAAGTAATTAAACCTGTGAAATGTTTAATTATTAATGCTTGTTTCAGATCTACCCTTCTATTGCAAATTGTCAATTCGTATTTGTGCTTTAATTCTAAAAATTAAGTGGTTAAATATCAAAACCCTAATTTTTAAGACCTCCTTGATTCAACCTTTGACTGATAATTTCACTAATCAAAACACCTCTAAATCGGCTGTAACTTTGGATTCCGCAATAAAATCACAATATCTTTCATCCCTGAAAATTTGGAAAAAAGTTGCGAGGACCGTGTGCACCCCGAGCGCCATCGTCCCCGACATTTTTTCTGGAATTTCGGGAGCTAGATCTTAGTGTTTTTTTTTGCTAAAATCCAAAATTTTGGCTGATTTTATCAATTTTAACACCTTCAAAATTAAAGTCAAAGTTGGTCTAGTGATTGCTTGGATTGAGGCTTCTAATCATTCAAAAATTGTTGAAATTGAAATTCATATCAAAATTGTGTTTCTTACTGTCCTAAATCTGAAAAGTGTGTTAGCATTCATTCAAAATTTCAGTGCTTTATTCAAATTCTTGCAGTTTGTGACTTTTGAAATTAAGTGTTTAATTGCAACAACCTTGATTTCCACTTTCAAATTCGAATTTTGCATGAAATCGAGTCAACTTTTAAATTTCAAAAATTGCATTGCTTTCAGCATTCCCTCTAAAATCATAAAATTCAAAATTTCAGTTTCCCCCTCTTTTTCAAAATTCAAATTTTACATTTTTCAACAATCTTGGTAGGGTTCAATTTTGAGATTGCAACTTTAATTTGGCGTATCTACAGATCGTAAAATCACTCAATTTTTTCAGATTAGCTTTAAAATCATCATAACTTTCATCCTTGAAAATTTCAAAAAAAGTTGCGAGGACCGTGTGCACTCCGTTCGCCACGGTCCCGGACATTTTTTCTGAAATTTCGGGAGATTGTCCTGATTGCATTTAACAGCATAAATCTAGGAGTTTGGCTGATTTTATTGAAATTTTCTACCTCTAAAATTCAAAATCTTCTCTCTTTCTTTAGTGCATGAGTTTTACAACAATAGGCCCTACTTACACTATTCCCGTTAGACGAAGCCTTAGAATTAAGTCTTTCCGAGGTTTAATTACTGAGGAGATGGAACCTAATTTGAATGGCCTTTTTAACGAAGACATGGGTAATTCCTCTAATCCTCTTAATGATGAAGAAGCTCTCCATGAGGTTTCTGTAGAACAACTTTCAAAATTGGATAACCAATTTGATGATTTTCGACAATGGATGTCTCAAGAATACCCCGATAGTGAAGCTCTTTCATTAATTGAGGGTCTAAAACATATGGTTCAAAGTGATAAGAATGGAATTGATATTTTTCATGGTATTGCACACATTGTGGATTTGAATGTGATGCCTATCAAGAGTTGTGCCAAAACTTTAGGTTATACACAACCTCCTACTCAAGTTAATCATTCTATTCCTTTGACAACTCCTATTGCTAGTATACCTACTTTCACATCAAACATAATGACTACTTCAATACAAGACATTCCTCCTATGATCACTAGTCATGGGGGAAATCCCTCTTCTTCAATCAACCCTCTTCCTTCATTCAATCCGGCTTCTTCATTCATTCCTTCAATGAGTGTTCCTCTTATATCTCCACAAATGAACATGACACAAGGGGGCAATTCATTTTCCATTCCTCCTTGTAGCGTTCCTCCTTTCCAATCATCTCCTATGACTAACTATCATAGTGTCCCACCACCTTACTCTCTACCTTCTTTCAATAACGTAACACCTCCATCACAATCTAACACGTCTAATATGAACTCTTCGACTGAAGCGACCATTAACAATCTTGCACAAACTGTCTCTTCTTTACAACAACAAATTGCCTCTATGAATCAATCTAAGTTTAGTGTGCCCACATTTGATGTTGCGAGCCCACTTTCTCTTGACATTGTTCGAGCTATTCCCCCTAAACATGTTGAAATTCCACATTTGGAACTTTTTAATGGTAAGGGTGATCCTCTAACACATGTTAAGACCTTTCAAACAATATGTACTGATTTTGCTTATGACCAAAGGTTGCTTGCAAAACTATTTACTAGAACATTAAGAGATAAAGCCCTACAATGGTATTGCTCGTTGCCTTCTTATTCTATTACTTCTTTCGAACAACTTGCAAATGCTTTCATTCAACAATTTCAAAACAATATAAGTCCTAAAGTTACTTTGATTGATTTAATGCATTGTAAACAAGGTGTTAAAGAAAAAGTGACTGATTTCATTGGTAGATATAAGCATTTGTATGCTCAAATTTCTTTTCCAGTACGTGACAATGATATTCAAAGAATCTTTATTTCTAATTTACAAAAAGATATTAGAGAAAAACTTCTATTTTCTGAGTTTACTTCTTTCCAACAGTTGTGCGCAACTCTTCACAATTATCAACTGACTGTGAGTCAAATGGAACAAGCAAGTCCTATGGCTCCGAGTGATAAGGGTGATAGTAGTCAACAACCATTTGGGAAGTTTAAACCGAACAGAGAGTCCATTAAATTCAATGAAAACATCATCAACAACAATGTGAATGCAGCATCAGGTGTGCCTCCTATTTCTAAGTTTTTCAAGAAAGAAAGAAAGTTCACTCCTTTGAATGAATCATTGCATAGTATTATGAATAAGTTATTGGAACAAAATGTGCTTACTCTTCCTCCTATAAGGCAAATAGATCCTGCAAAGATTAATTCACCCTATTTTGATAACAAATCTTTTTTTCAATTTCATCATCATCCTGGGCATGATACTGAAAAATGTTTTGCTTTAAAGGGTAAAATTCAAGATTTTATTGATAATAATACTATTTTTGTTTCTGGAGTGAATGATAAAGGCAATACATCTATAGCTCCTCCTAACCAAAATCTTAAGGTTTTTACTGATCCATTACCTTCTCATACCTCTAATGCGATTAATACTAATGATTCCTCTGTCTCACCTAATGATCTTGTGTCCATGACTCCAAATGTGATTAACTTTGTAGAGCAGTAGAAAATCCCTAAAGAACCTTCCATCACATTTGATTCCAATGAAACTATCAGGGCACCTGATGGTCCTTTATATATAGTTGCAAAAGTCAAGAATACACCTTTCCGTGGAGTGCTTATTGATCCTTCTTGTATGGTTAATATCATTACTGAAGAATTTCTTTTTACTTTGCAATTGAATCAAGTGATCTATGATGAAACAAATGTGGTTGTGAAACTATTTGATGCATTTTCTTCTCCTGCAATTGGTTCTATTACATTACCTATTGAGGTCCATAACAAACCCCTTGATGTGGACTTTTCTATTATTCCATCATCCAAACAATTTCATGTGAAGCTAGGCTATCCTTGGCTATCTTCCATGAAAGCTATTGCTTCTCCTATTCACAAGTGCTTGAAATTTCCCCATAATGGTGAAGTTGTTACTGTCAATCATAGCCTCTTTAAACCAGCTGAAAGAACTTCTAGCATTCCTATTGATTACTTTTGGCCTAAACAATTCCAATCTCTTCCTCCGCGAAGTGATCATCTTTTCAAATCTTATCAAAAGTGGAAAAAAGATATGATCCTATCTCTAAGTGAACCTAGAACACCCAAACTTGACATTCCTATTGTTCTTGAGAAGGAAGTTCTGCCTTTGAAAGATAAAACTAATGTCTTTCCTCAAGAAGATTCCCAACCCATTCCTATGAATGTGACTATGCCTATGATTAATAAACTTCCTAAAAGTAGACCTATACCTCCTCATCATGATGGACTTGGTCTCCTTCCTAAACCAAATATTCCTCCCTTATATGGAGCAGTTCCTCCTCCTTCCTCTTATGGAGAGAAGAGACCTTCCTCTTCTCCTATTATTCAACTTAAGAGACCACAACCTAAACACCCAAGTGATAAGGATGAGAACATTCCTCCTCCTCAATCTTCTCAACTTCCTACTAAGACTAGACGAAATCGTTCTACACGTGAACGCCGATGAAAGCATCGTCTTAGAGCTCAGGCAGCTGCTTCTCAAACTTTGCAATCCCCAAAAACACCTTCAGCTAGTATTATTCCATTTTCTCCTCATCCGAAAATTGAGCCAAAATCTCCTAAACATAAGATGTATGATGGTCTTGACCCTGTGCGAGTTAAAGATCCTATTTTTATAAATCTTGATGATGATATAGATGAAAATGTTATTCATGATGAAAATGTTACTCCTGTTCATTCTGATAGTGAATATGAATACGTTGATGTTGATAACTATTTATCTAACGAATTTTCTAAAGCACTTATCCTAGCTCCTAGACAAGAACAATGTGGCTCGGAACTTGAACATAGCCCTTGTTTGGATCTTGTGATAGCTCCGTCTACTATGTTGGATGTTCCTCCTCTAGCGTGTTTCCTACCTTCCCGAAATATTGATCAGCAAGATCGGGGGGTAGATGACGTGCTAGACTAGTTCATTAGCATAGCAGATTCTCTCCTCCTCTCTTGATCTCTTTTGTTACTTCTTCTATGTGTTATTCTCATTCTTCTATTTGTTGTCCTTAGTGTTGTCTACTTGAGGACGATGCAAAGCATTGGGATCTCTTTTGGTCTCTCTCATGTTGACTCAAAAAACGCATGTGTTCCCTTCTTCTAGGTGATCTTCCTTGATTGGGGAATGAAGAACAATTATGCATACATACATATGATATACATGAATTATCATAAAACATACTGACCCCGAGGAAAGCGAAGTCACCTCGTGCTTTGTGTTTTGCGTCTATTATCCTTGGGCTTATCTCACACTTGGGGGCTAAATCCTTGTGATAACGTGCTCCTTTCTCATTTCTTATATGTATCACTACCTTAAAGCAATCACCCCCGGTGAGGCGTGTGCGATCGCTTTAACATAGGGGGGCATACATCCCATCCATATCTTTTCAAGATACTTGAAAATTTCTTGAAAAATTTAGCTTTGCCTTGAAAATTTTTGATATCTTTCTTGCATGACTCATAGTGAGGGAACCTTACTACTGATAGTCATGGTTCTCCCTCGTGATCTTCCCTTTTACTTTGTCAATCAAAGTCGTAAGATCCTTAGTCCACTGGAGGCTTGGTGTATCTTGCCTCCTTGACGTGGTGAAAGTTTTTCAATGTTGTTTTCCTTGTACTTTACCGGAAGTATGAGCGTACGCTTATACTCCCGCTAAAGTGGGGGCTAAATGTAGTGTCCTAAAATTGTGACACTTGCAATTTCAACTGCATTTGGGTCTTCACGATGGTGATGCAACACTGAACCTGGATGGAGACCCCGAAACTTGTTCATGACATCAAAAACTGCATTTTTCAGCTCCCTGGCTTGATCCTCCTTGCACCCTGCTGTCCCTGGAGGTGGGACCATGGCGCCCAGTGCCCTGGTCCCTGGCCCTATTTTTGGGCCCGGTCTCTTTTGGGTCTTGGGTCTTTATGTTTGCAAATTGGAAAATAATATTTCCTGGTCGGCCTAAGGTCGGGAAAATCAGTCTATCAGCCCTAATTGACAAGTATATAAACTACATTTCCTCTCCCATTTTGGTAGAGGGAAAAAAGGCGGAAACAATATTCAAGCATTCAAGCATTCAAACATTCAAGCATTCAAGCATTCCTTCAAACAATTGAGCATTCTAAGTCTCCATTCAAGGCTAGGTGATGCATTCAAGACAAGGATTCAACCATTGAAGAGGAGATCACATACAACATACAACATACTACATACATTACACCTTCGCATGTAAGAATACAAACATTCTTACAACAAGGTTGCAGGTATGCGGCTGTAATTGAAGATCTAGAATCCTTGTGCAGAGACGAACAGATCCACCTTCGTTTCGCGGATTTTTCAGAGGACCGTGTGCACGCCGGGCGCCATCGTCCCGTCAACTTTCGCTCAAATTTGTAGAACAGCACCGTCTCGACATTTTACTGCTAATTCCAGGTCCGCAGCTTCATCCCATATCCCTATCTCTGTTTATAAGCGAATCTTTCCTACTTTACATGCATTCCTAGTTCAATCTTTCTATCTACATTCTTTACAAAAGAGGGTATCCTTGATGTCTTAACCCTTGAAACTCATTTAGAATCCAATCTTGCATTGCATGGGATTGGATCTTGTGGGTTTCAACCCCTCTTTTGAATGTAAAGTCTCCCCTAAGTGAAAACCATCAACCCTACTGACTCTCCCTTCTCTCTCCTTGGAGTTGGGGAGGGGAGAACAACTAGGGTTCGATTTTTCCACTTTACATAGATAAAAAAGTGAGGTGTTTAGTTTGATTCGAAGCGACAAAGTTGAATAAAGTCTGATTAACGTGATACCGTTTCGAAACTTGATTGAACTTGGGAACGATAGAAAACAAAAGATACCAAACTTGAACTTGATTGATCAAGAAGCGGATCTTAGTGATCTAGAACTTGATTGAACTTAGATACAGTGAGTGATGATAAAAATCGATCTTGAACTTGATTGATCAAGATACGATGAAGATAAACTATTCAGCTTGATCAAGAAATGAATAAAACATAACACTTGTTTAGATTTAGCATGATCGAAGATACTCTTTAAACCCTTGATTGAGTTTAAATGAAAAATCAGCTTGATGAAAAGCGATGAAACTGATTAACGCAAAGAGTTTGATTCAGATAAAAGACAAATATTAGCTTGATATGAAGTGATGAAACTGATATGCCCCTAGAGATTGATTTGATTTAGATGATTGAGAGATCTCAACTTGATATAAAGCGATGAAGTTGAGATGCCCCTAGCGATGAGGTCTTATTTGATTTTCTTTAGTTGAAAAGATTTTTGCTCAACTTTCGATGAAGACTTAAAAATTTTCTCGACATTGAAGAATGTGAGGTCATAAGGTCATGAGTATGCCCCCTCGGGAGTGAAATCAAAAAATAGTGAGGGTACATGATGATAGGCAATTTTTAGCAATGATAAGTTGTTTGAGCACAAATTGATTTAGAGGAGTTTTTGAAAACTTTGCATTGAAATTGAGCACAAAGTTGATTTGTAGAAATTAAATTGAGATTCAGTATTGATTAATGAGAAATTGAGCACAATTAGAAGAGAGAATGAGCATTTGATGAAAAGCGCTAAGTGGTCCAAAATTTGAAATTGACTAACAAAATGATCTGGATTTTCGATTTCGATCCCAAAAATGCACTTAGGACAGCCGATTTACAAGCTCGTGATTTGATTTCATCGTACTTGTGTTGATGGGTTATGAGATGTTGTTCTATATGCTTTATTCTATATGTATGCATTTTCTTTTAGTATAGATGAATGAATGTGAATGGAATATGGGTTTTTATTTTTCTTTCTTTTCATATGCAAATAAATGAATGTGAATGAGTAATGAGAATGAGTAATGCAATTTTTTTTTTCATTTTTCTATGCAATAAGATGAATGCAAATGAATGATAGTGAATGTATGAATCTATATAATATGCTTATGTATGCAGCTAAACATCTCAAAACACAAGTAATCGATCAGAGAAATGATGAAAAGAGACCACTTAGCGAAGAAATGATGACGCTCCAACTCTCATTCAGTAGACAAAGAGGAAGCATTGTTACTATACTGAAATCACTCCAAATTCACAAAATGCAGAATGAAATTCAAGACGAGATGTAAAATGAGATGCAACCTAAACCTAGTCACTGGACTTTGAAAAGCTTAATTGTCATCATTGAGTGTTTTGCAATTATAGTAGGCAGAGTAGAGTTCCTTTCTTTTCATATGCAATATTAAGGATCTTGTCCGCAATGACCTTTTTTCGTTCATATCCTTGGACAGATTTCGCAAGGACTTAGATTGCATGATAAAGAAATTTCCTCAAAATGAACAAAGAAATGATATGGACCTCCCTGTAGCATTCAAATAAGTGGAGTCGAGGTATGTGAGGCGATTCCACCTTGATGTGAAGGCTCTTATCAAAGACACCCAGCTAATTTAGATGTTCCCAGATCATTGGAATCATTCCTTCAAGCAAAAAACAAAGAAAATATTATGCCCCTAATCCTTGCTCCTCTTAGTCAAGATAGACTTCCTCGAGTTACTCAGAGGGATAATAATCAAAAACCAATATAAAAGATAGAACACAAAGAAAATTTCCATGCATATCTTAAATAGTTTAGTGATTGTTTTCCGTTATATTGTTTTGCTTGTTTACTCAGTGATAAAACTCTTCAGTAGTTAGGAAACAGGTAACTGACTCGGAGTGGATGACCAAGTTTCACTGATGTAAGATGACTTGGTTGACACTGCTTAGGACATGTAAAGTGATCTTGTCGATGGACCTAAGACTATGACACGATCGGTTTCAAGCTATAAGGGTTCCAATGAACTAGGATGTCACAAAAGTGACTGAAATATGTACAAGTGAAAGAAAAGATGCATGAAAGCGGGAATGCCAACGTTGCGTTGATAGATGGAGCGCTTGAGTACAAGAGGTGCCTGTTTGCTATGTTTTCACCTGCTTTGCAGAGATTCATATATTTTTTTTTACAAGGGTGCCTGTTTACCAGGTTTTCTTCAGGGCATTTTCTCTTCTTTTTTCCTCTTTTCTTCTATTTTTCTTTTTTTGAATTTCTTCATGACATTTTATATTTTTAGGATTTCTTCAAGAATTTTTATGATTTTTATGATTTTGTTCAAGACTTTTTAGGATTTTTAGGATATTTTTCAAGACTTTTTCTGATAATTAGGATTTTTTTAGGACATTTTCTAATTTTTAGGATTTATTCAAGACATTTTATGGTTTTTTTTATTTTTTAATGATTTCCCCTAGTGTCTAGCAAGGCAAAAGGGATTTTGAGCACATGAATGGATAAGCAAATGATGGTGGATGCTTTCAAGGACTATCTCACAACATTAATCCAAGCATAGGGTCCAGATATAGCAATGTAAAGCAAAGATTTTAGCGATGTAAAGCAAGGATATATCGTAATGAAGCCATATGGTCCAAATAAGTGGCCATGTCAAGAGGTTTGTGGAAAGCATATTTTTGCATTTTGTCCATAGTGTTGATCAAGATCAAGGGATAGATTTGGATAGGGGACAAATAGGATAATCAAGATCAAAGGTGGTAATGAACGATGTAAGCGAGCAATGGATAGGAGCTAAATGGTTTGGATCAAGTGCAATATATAGGACACATGAAGCCTGCAAGGATCCTTAACCTTGTCAAGATCAAAGGTGGAAAATGGATATGAATGTAGATAGAGCGAATGAGGGATAATGGAGGATGAAAGATAATGGAGGGATGTACATGGATGGAACTTGCCCCTAGTGTAAAGTACAAAAGGATAATGGATTACGCATGATGCCTATTTGTCAGGTTTTCATCATGGTACTTGCCCAAGGCACCACAAGAAGTGGTTTTCACTCGTGGATGAAATTATTTCTCTTTACTTTTTTTTTTGACTTTTTTGACTTTTTCCATCATTTGTTTTTTCTTTTTTTTTGGAAGATAATGGAGGCATGATAGGGGATGGAAGAAGGACCCCAACATCTCACTGCTTTGGATGTTACCCTTAGAATATGAGTTGCAATAGACCATGGCTATGAAGGTATGCTCAAAGATGTTGGCAAGATAATGAAATGAAACTAGGCCAAGGATTTATGCAAAGGATTGGATAAGAGGGATGGAAGGGTGAAAAAGAGGTGTTGGATAATGGATGGGATGTTGGGAGAATTATGTATGGCTAGATTGAAATGTTGGAAATATCAACATTGGCACACATCTTGAGGGATGGTGGACATATGGAAGAGAAGTGAATTGCATATTTTGAGATTTGGATGGAGGAAAGGATACATATTTTGGGGCATAAGAACCAAAAATAGATGAAGGAGGTGATGGAGGAATGGACTCAGAAGGTTTGGATGGAGGAACAACAATTTTGGATGCCAATTTTGATTTTTCTTTAGACTGTTGTGCTTCAAGTAGCTGCTTAGGGATCCACATGTTTTTTGATTTTTCATGCTTTTGTAGTTCCTTAGAGTGCATTGCTTGTACAAGTGCCTTAGGAACCCATATAAATTTTGACTTTTCTTCTTTCTTTGTGGGCCTTTGTGGCATTTTGTACTTTTCTTTTTCTTTTTGGATCATATTTTGCTTGGTTTTGACATGTTGATTAGATGGGACATGTTGATCTTTGAATACATGTGGATTGCTTGACTTATGACTTTTATGCTTGGCATCCAAATTGTCTAGAGGGAGATGTGTGGATAGATAGGAATGATATGGAGATCTTTTATATTGATGGAAGGTACTCAAAGATGTGTATCTTTGTTGATCTTTCATAAGGGATGGAGGGATATAAGGACCTAGAATGGATGGAAGGTGCGAAGGAGAAGGCATGTATTTGGATTTAACTAGAGAAACATAGGATTTATGAGAGATACCAACATCTTGAGAAATTTCCTTGAGGCCATGACCTTTAACATTTTCTTTAATAGCAAGGGGTTCTAATATACCTCGTTCATGAATGTCTAACCCTTTTCTTTGATAATGCATGCTTTGAAAGATCTTTTTAACAAAGGGTTTCTTCTTACTTTTGATGCTAGAGGCAAGTCCATTTTGAGGTGGAGGTGGCTTGTAAGGTATGATAGGATCATGAAGTGAACATGTAGGATAATGACAAGGAGATGAAGGGATACTTTGATCTTGACATGGAAGAGGACCATTGGATAGAGTAGGAAGGGTGTTTCACTCTTCATTTTGAATAGGACCATTTGAAAAGGTGGAAGAGGCATCATGATCTTGCTTAGGAAGTGGATTAGGAATGGGATTTGGAAGGATGGTTTTCTCTTGAGATGGAAGGGGGTCATCTTGGAAGAAATGGAAAGGTATAAGGGGATCATCATGGGATTCTAGTGAAATAGGACTTTTTCAATCATTAGATGGGATTGAGGAGTTTTGGTGTCTTGATCTTGATTTATGGTAGGACTTATTTTTTTATTTTCCAGATTATCCTCTTGACATGGAGTCACTTCTAAGGAAGGGATAGGCTTTTTCATAGGCATAGGGGATTCTTGGAAGGTCTCCATATTTTGACATGATGGGGAAGCATTTTGGAAATGGCCTTCTGGAGTGGATGCGTTTGGAATTGAAGTGTATGATGGCATAGGATCTGGGATTTTTAAATCTTTAGAGGAACTTGTATCAATATTGCCATTAACTTGGATTTCCATAGGAGATAGCTCTTGAAGGTAAACATGAGAAGTTTCATTGTTTGAAGGAGATGGTATGGATTGTTGCTGAGAAGTTTTTGGAGATGAAGGCATCATGGAAGGGATGGAGGCTACATGTGGAGCCTTGCTAGAAATAGGTTCATGGTTTTGATTATGCTTAGAAGTAGTTCCTTCTTTTTCTTTAGGTGAGTCATTAGGAACTTCAATTTCAATGAAACCATCATCAAGGAGATCTTGAATCTTATGTTTGTTATGCCTATGATATGCACAATAACTACTCAAAACTGTGCATCCCCATGTGGTCTTTTTAGGCAATATGATAAGATTGTTCTTAAGAAGCTCTTCCAAAGCTGACTCAATAGATTGCCCCAAAGGTGTAAATTGTCTATCTAGGGAATAGATGTCTTTTTGTCTTGGTGAAGGTGTTTGTGATCTTGTATGAGATTTGGTCTTTGATTGTCAATTATTTTCTGGTATCTAATCGTCAAATCACCTAATTGTTTTAGCATTCCTTGAAGTTTCTCACTCTTGATATCATGCATTTGTTTTTCAGAAGGAGTCATTGATTCACTTTCTTGGATTTTTAGGTCATACATTTCTTTCTTGATATCTTGAAGCATTTGAGAAAAGGTAGCCATGGGAATTGGAGCTAAGGTATCCATGAGATTCTTACTTTTGTCAAAAAAATGAGAAGAGATTTTGGTATGAACAGACATTTTTAACCGACAAGACTGAGAGCAAGATGTGTTGCAGAAGTCAAGATCAAATTGTAGCTAGTAGTTCATTTAATGTACTGATTGAGAGAAGTAACTAAAGATCTGGTCTAGTTTTAGGAATGATCTATCCTATGTAAAATGTTATCTAAGTTAACTTAGGTTTGATAAGATGTTTGTTTGAACTAGCTTAGAGATGATTGACAAAATCGTGCAATGCAATTGCAGAGGTACACTATCAAGGTTGTTTATGCTCAAGAGGATGGTAACCAATTTTAGACTCGTTGTAGACTGTTTAGACAATTTTGACTATTTTGACTGATAAGATCAGGAATTTGTATGATAGAGGATTGGACAGAGATGAGATTTTGATAGACAGAGTGTCAATGACTAACGACTACTAGTTTTTGATAAGGATTGATGTTTCAATGACTGAAAGAGACTAGTTTGGACACAGACAAAGTTTATCACTGATTTTGTTTGTTGTTTTCTCCAGTTTTGGTATTCCAGTTTTAGTTTTAGGGATGAAAACATAGAAAACATGCAAGATATATAATAATTCAATCACAACACGCTAACCCTATGGAAGTTGGCTTAGAGAAGAAAACCTTTGCTTGCTGACTTAGGTACACACCCAATAGCTAATCAGAATATGATCATTGAGTCTCACATAATGGATTCTCAATGCTATATTAGTTGACTCCAAATGCTAATGGGGGCACGATATGGAAAGTGTCTTGGGAGAGTTACTATCTCTCTTGCACAAAGATTATCAACCTTTCGGAGGTGAATCAGGTAGCTTCTATGTTATAGTTCTTAGTTAGGAATTCCATTTGAAATTACCCCTTGAAGTCACACAAGCATGATTGAGGCCTATAGCCTGATAAGGTACCGAAACAAGATGTAGTCATGTAAACGTGATTGAGACTGTGAGGCCCTACAAAATGCTCGATATGAGAGATCTCAAAGAGAAAACTCAAATAATCCCATCCTTTGAGACTTTAATCACCAGAGGTCTATTTATTATAGTGAGTTGGAATGCTCAGGTCTAGCTGTACTCACTTGGGTTGTTCTCATAGGGTGATTACTTTTTCCCACTGTGACAAGCCCGCTAAAGGTACACAAATCTCAAAACTTAGAAAAAAGCTTCGAGGGTCTAGATTTTTGATTGTCTATAAAAGACAAGAGCATACTCTCGTACCTCTTAGATTTTTCTGAAAACATGAAAGATAGATTTGTTCTTTAACCAGATAGAAATTTAAGTGCCTAAGAAAATACTAAATGAATACACAATGTTTAGTCGATTCTCCTTAGGCAACTTGCAAAACCAATATGTCAGTAGTCATTTTCTTCTTGATTCTTTGGCAAGCGTATGTTTGATTGATAGATTCTTTGACAAGCATCCTGTAAACATTAAAAGACCAAAATTAGTTGCCAAAATAACATAAAAAATTCATCAAAAGAAAATTTTATCATGTAAACTGTAAATTAAACTAATCTAACAAGAATTTCCATTTTATGACTATCCTAGTTATGACAATTTTTGATAGTACTACACTCTATCGTTTATAACTTTTGAACTAGAGATAATTTGGAAAATCTCTTTAGTGGAAATGTAAAAAACTTAGTTTTAAAAAACATATTAAAATTTGGGTTATATCCAATTGTTCAATAAAAAGTTATGCCCTCCAAACCGAGACCATTTTTGACTGTCACAGAAGAATAGGTAAAATGACAGTCCTGCACTCTATCAATGATAACGTTCAAACCCAAAATATTTAGGAAAATCCATTCAGTGAACCTATAGAAAACCTACTTCTTAGATAGCACCTATTTATTAGGTTTTCACCATCTAAATTTATTGCATTTTTGGATTTTATATGCTTTTTTAATGATTTTTTAAGGACATTATATGCTTTTTGTTGATTTTTTTTTTCAAGACTTTATATGCTTTTTACTGATTTTTTTAGGACTTTATATCTCAAGCATATAATTTCTTGAGATGGATAGAATTGGTAGGTTCATCAAACCAATCACCTTCAGGGGTAGATAACTTGTATGCTCCTGATCCATATGTTGCTACTATAACAAAAGGTCCTAGCCAATTCGGTTCAAATTTTCCCTTCTTTTCCCGATCTTGCTAATTTCTTGGATTCTCCCTTAGAACTATATCTCCAATCTGGAAAATATGTGTCTTGGCTCTGTGGTTATAGCTTCTTGCCATTCTTTGTTGGTATACTTTCAAATGTTTTGTTGCATTTTGGCGATGTTCCTGAATCAGTTCTAGTTCCTAGAGTCAAGAGACTCATTCTTCTTCTTCTAGTATAAGACCTTGCAAGGATACACATAGAGAAGGTATCTCTACTTCTATAGGTAATATAGCTTCTAATCCATAGACCAAACAATATGGAGTTGCCCCTATTGGAGTGCGGATGCTAGTTCAGTATGCTGAAAGAGCAGGATTTAGCTAAATGTGCTAGTCCTTTCCAGCTTCATTGACTTTTTTTTTCAAGATTTTCAAGATAGTTTTGTTTGATGCCTTAGCTTGACCATTACCTTGTGGATAGTATGGAGTAGAGAACCTATGTTGGATTTGAAACTGCTCACATAGCTCTTTCACGTCTTGATTTTTGAATGGTCTTCCATTATCAGTGATAATGGTCATAGGAACTCCATAGCGACAGATTATGTAATTCAAAATGAATGATAATATTTGTTTTCCTATCACTGTTGTTAAAGGCACTAGTTCAATCCACTTAGTAAAATATTCAGTAGTAATTAGAATAAACTTATGTCCATTAGAAGATGAGGGATTGATCTTTCCTACCAAATCAAGGCCCCATTATGAAAATGGCCATGATCATGTCATAGGATATAGCTCTTGTGTTGGTGCATGAATAAGATTCCCATGTATCTGACATTGTTTACATTTTCTAGCATAGGTGATTGAATCTCTTTCCATAGTAGGCCAAAATTAACCCATATGAAGAAGTTTTTTATCCAATGTTAAACCACTTGAGCATGTCCCACAAATACCTGCATGAATGTCATTAAGAAATCTCTCATATTCATCTTTTTCAAGACATCTCAACAAAGTACCATCTAGACCATGCCTATATAGGATATCAGAAATTATAGTATAGCAAGAGGACTGGCGAATAAAATTTTGTCTCTAATTATGAGATAATTCAAGAGGAAGGATATGATCTTTCAAATATTGGTAGGTTTGACTGGTTCCTAATATATGGCAAATTCGATAGGTATGCTGGGATTGAATGGTAGGGGTTAAGATATCTTCCATGAGAAACTTGTAACCCTATTGATTCTCCTTATTTTGCAAGAGAGATGCTATTGTAGCCATTGCATCTGTTACTTTATTCTTATTTCTAGGAATCTAGGTGAATGTGATTTCTTTAAAGTGTCCTTTAAACTCCTCCACTAGCTATTTATATGGCATAAGCTTGTCATCCTTTATTTGATATTCACCATTTATTTGATTAATGATAAGTTGTGAATCACCATAGACATGGAGTTCTTTGACATTCCATTTAATGGCCATTTTGAGCCCTATAGCTAATGCTTCATACTTTGCAGTATTATTGGTGCATGGAAACCGCAGTCTATATGATTTTAGAATTGTGTGTCCTTGAGGTGTGATAAAAAATATTCATGCGCCTAATCCATATTGGGTATAAAAACCATCAAAGTACAATTCTCAAAAGTTTTTACATATTGTCAATATATCTGCATCAGGAAATGTGATGTGCAAAGGCATGTCATTTTGTAAAGGTGCATCAGCTAATTGATCAGCGATGGCTTGTCCCTTGATAGCTTTCTAGTCAATATATTCTATGTTAAATTCACTCAGTATCATAACCCATTTGGCTAGTCTCCCTGTCAATGTTGACTTGCTCAGTAGATATTTGAGAGGATCTATCTTTGCTATTAGTTTTACAGAATGAATCAACATATAATGTCACAGCTTCTGAGTTGCAAATACAATAGCTAGAAATATCTTTTTGATTGACAAATAATTTAATTCATATCCAACAATTGTTCTACTGATATAATAAAATGCTCTTTCTTTTCCTTCATCATCATGTTGAGATAGGAGTTCCTAATGATACACTTGTTGCTGAGACATAGAGCAACAATGGTTTCCCTTTGGCTGGTGATATTAGTACTGGAGGACTCATAAGATATGCTTTTATTTGCAAGAAAGATTCTTCACATTTTAGATCCCATTTGAATGGAACATTTTTATGTAGAAGATGGGTAAATGGAAGACATCTATCGGCCAATTGAGAAACAAATCTCCTAACTGATTGCAATCTTCCTTGTAAAGATCACAATTGACTTATGTTCTTAGGTGACTCCATCTCCATGATAGCTTTGACCTTTTCAGGATCTACTTCAATGCCATGAGCTGATATAATGTACCCAAGGAGCTTTCCAGAGGTTACCCCAAATGCACATTTCTTTGGATTTAATCTCAATTGATATCTTTCCAGCTTGTCAAAAATCTTGCTTAAAATGTTAAAATCTTCTTTTCTTGTGTGAGATTTTGCAAGTATGTCATCGACATAATCTTCCGTAAATGTATGCATCATATCATGGAAAATTGTCATCATAGCCCTTTGATAAGTCGCTACTGCATTCTTAAGCCCAAATGTTATAACATTCTAGCAATATGTTCCCCATACATAGGTGAAAGCTGTCTTTTCTTGGTCTTCAGGTGCAATTCTTATTTGATTATATCCCGAGAATCCATCCATTAATGAAAACATCTCATGTCCAGCTGATAAGTCAACTATGATATTGATGTTTGGTAGCAAGAAATCATCTTTTGGACATGCTTTATTTAGAACTCTGAAATCTGTATAGACCCTTATGCTTTTGTCTGGCTTTGATACTGGTACAATACTTGAAACCCATTTTGGATAATAAACTGGTCTTATAAGACCCACTTCTAATAGTTTCTTGAGCTCGATTTTAACAAGAAGAGAAATGTGCGGATGCATCTTTCTTAGCTTCTTCTTAATGGATTTTGCATTTAAATCCACATTAAGATGATGCATGATAAGATCTGGATTAAGTCCTAGCATATCTGCATAGGACCAAGCAAAATTTATTTGTCTTTGTGTAAAGAATTCCATGTACTCTTTTCTCTCTTTTTATGATAATGATACAACAAAATGAAGTATTTTAGGATCCTTTGATGTATCAATGTTTACTACTTCTATTGGTTCTATTAGGATAGCAGATCTCTCTTGAAAATATGCAAGAAGAATGTCAAACCTTCCATCTTCTAGCACCTCAAAGAGGTTTTCACCATCAAATACATCCTTTTTTTTCTCTTTTGATTGATCTAATATTGTCATGAAATGGTTTTCAACAATAGGTCTCTTTCCTTGTTTTATTTTGTTTTTGCGACTAGAAAGCTGGGCATTTTCCTAACTATGAGAAACATCACTTGATTCTACAATGGAAGATATCTTAGGATGGATGGGTTCAATAACATCAAGGTACAAGACTAAGTCATGATCATTGGAAAAGACATTTAGTTCAGGGTTGTCTAAATTATCCCAATCAATTATTTCAAGATGAAGAAGGGGTAAATCATAATCATTGTCATCATTAGGTGTTTCAACATTCATGACATAATGATCATAGCTTGGCGTATTATATGTACTATCATAGATTAAATGTTTTTGAGAATTGTCTATCTCAAGCATTTCCGAATTAGTTCTAACAAAATCAATGTTACATTTTGTAGTTCACACTCAAGTGGTTCTTCAATTGACGTTTGTCCCTTAAATGAATGGATTATATCAATACACACATCTTTAATACTGCAAATTCCTTCTTCATTGACCTGGCATACTTGTGTATGTGATAAAGAGGATTCTTTTGCTAGATTTTGTCTTCTTTCAAATTCAACTTCTTCTGGATTAATAGTCAATCCAATTTGACTATCTGTTAATTCTTCTATGGTTCTACCATATCTGATCTTTGTTTGGGCTTCTTGTGGCATTGCTTCTCTATCTTTGTCATTCCCTTTTCTTTTTGCATACACCTCTTTTCTCTGAATTATGAGTTTCTCTTGTCTTCTTTCTAACTTCATATTTTGTTTTGCAATAGACAAATCTTCTTTCATGATAGCTTCTTGGTCTTCATTGTGTTCTTTACTTGATGTAGCAAATAAGACATTTGGACCCCATTCATACTCATTGGAATCTGTCTCTGAATCCTGATCTAAGATTACTCCACTATACCATACTGGAATGTCGTATGGTATGAAAAGTTCTCTGATTTCTGCCATCTCTATTTTTACTACTTCTGGAATATCTTATTCAGACTTTGCATTTGTTTGTATTTTCAGAACTTGTTGACAAGATTTTTCATCACCTTGGATGGCAATCTCCTCCTCTTTCTTTTCATGTTTTTCTTGCTTCTTTTGCTTATTGGTTACTATTTCGGCCGCTTGATGTAGCTTCTCTTGCCAATTTTCTTCTTTAGAAACTGATTTCTTTTTCCACTTTTGTTGTGGGTGATTATGTTGCTTTTGATTAGACTTTAGATATCCGAGCCTGGATTTATCTTCAGTGGATTGTGAGTGAGGACAAATAGGTACTGAAATACCTTGATGTTTCTTACCAATTGGTCCTTTCCTTCCATATCCCATCTTTTCCATGATTTCATATCCTTTTCCATATTGTTTTATAGGAATATTGGCTTTTATTGTTTTTTCTATAGTTTTATCTTCATCCTTGTACAACCAACCAAGAATGTCTTTGTCTTCATTTTCTTTTTCAAGAGTTCCAACACTAACAAATATTCCTTTAAACATATGTTTTGATCTTTCTGATGGCTTTGATTGAATATCTGTAGGCTTACCATATGATTTAGGGGAATGTGGAAAATTATTCAAAGAATACTCTCCCATTCCTTCATCATTTAACTTGAGCTTGTCTTCAAAAGTTTCCCATAACTTTGCTTGAATTTCTTTAGTAGGATATACTGATTCTTTGTTATGTAGAACTCTTGTATCTTGGGTTGGCTTTAAATTATTGCAATATTGACTAGAATCTACAATTATAGTGATTTATTTTCCTTCATGAGGAAATTTCACACATTGATGATATGTAGAAGGAACTTCTTGCATCTTGTGAATCCATGGTCTTCCTAGAAGAATATTATAAGAGAGATTAAAATCTAAAACCTAACACAATGTATCCTTTTCCACAGGTCCTATTTTGATTGGTAGTACAACAGTTCCTTTAGAAGAACGTTCTGCTTCATCGTAAGCCTTGATGGTTATTTTCTTTTTCAGGTCTACTGCATTCTCTAAATATACCAAAGCTTTTATCAAACTTAATGCACAAATGTTTAAGCCAGCTCCTCCATCTATGAGTACACATTTAACATGAGTTTTATTAATGGAGACTTCAACATGTAAGGGAGAATTGTGAGGATGTTGTAAGGACGCGTCATCATTTTTTAGAAAATGATAAGTAATGAGGAGCTATAAGGTGTCCTACCATGTTTTGGAACTTATCTACATCCAAATCTTTTGAAACTGATGTTTCCACTAAAGCTTTCTCTAAAATTTCCTTATGTAGAGATGAAACCTTGAGAAGTTCCAAAATTGATATTTGAGCAGGCATTCTTTGTAATTGCTCTACTAAATTGTATTGTTGTGGATTGGGTGTTGGGTCTTTTCCTATACTTGGAAAGGTAACCTTTTCTTTGCTTCTCGTGATAACATTGATTGGTTTTGAAGATGAATTTTTGTTAACAATGATCCCATTTACCACATCATCATATGTATAAGTGTAATTCACTTTGGCTTTTCTTTTCTCATCTTTTAATTGGGATGATTCACCTTTGTCATAATTTGGAAGTGGAGTTTTGAAAGCCAAGAGTGATTCGTTTGTCTTATGGCTATCTACTGTGATGGTTCCATTATCAATTAGATCTTGGATAAGGTGTTCAATATCTAACAATCATTTGTTAGGTGTCCTTTATTTCGATGATAATTGCAAAAATGATTTTCATTCCACCAATTGGGCTTGAATGGTGGTTCATAACTTCTTGCTTCTGGTAAAATAATCAATTTGTTGGCAAGCAAAGTTTTTAGAGCTGATTCCAAATATTCTCCAATGTTTGTGAATTTCCTTCGAGGATTGGAGAAAAAGGACTTGGCTTTATTATTTTCTGGATTGTTATTGCTTGGGATTTGACTTGATAGATTAAAAATTGGTTGCTGTTGTTTTATAGTGCTATTATCATCATTCCCTTCATTGCTGACATTCCTATTCTTTGACCAGAACTTGGGTTTGTCATTGCTATTGTTGTTGTTGTTGTTGTCTAAATTATTGTAAAGTTTTAGTTCTCCTTTCTTTACCATTGTATTCTCTATTTTCAGACCATTCTCGATCATTTTGGCAAAAGAGGGAGGACATTGCATCCTTATTCGATAAATCATTTCACTAATAAGATTATCAATGAACATGTCCATTAAACATGCATTTCCATCATTGTAATAAAATCATAAAAGATTCACCTTTCTTCTATTTAACATTGCAGAGATCCAACATTGTTATTTCATTCCTTATATTGTAGAAGTATTGTGAAATAAACCTATTCACAAGTTCTTCAAAGGATTTGATTCCGGATGGTAATCTTGAAAACCACTCCATTGATTGTCCATTTAAACTCCTAGGAAAAAGACGCATAAGGTAAGTTTCATCATGAGAAAATTCCATGCTCATAGTACAAAACTCCCTAATGTGATCTTGAGGATCAGATTTTCCATCGTATTTGTCATATTTAGGAATCTCGCAATGTTGCAGAAATGGTATCATATTCAGATTTTTTATCAAAAGGATATGGGCATATATCTTCTAATGAATACTTCTTGGAGCTTGTCCCATTTTGCATGTCTTGTATTTGTTGTTGTAGAGTTTGTATTTGTTGAATAAAGTTTGACAATGGATTATCTACATGGTTTTTCCTTATTTCTTCGTGAGTTCTCTTATCACTATGCTCTTTTCTTTTGTCATCTCTTTCTTTCCTTGTTTCTTCATTGCTTTCTTTGTTCGTGTCTTCATTATTTGGTTAATCCATTTTTTGGGTGTTACTTTCTTCCACATCTTGTTTCAAGATTTCTATGTTAAAGTCTTGTGGTAGTTTAGCTCCAGATTTTGCCAACATCAAGAGATATTTTTCTTTTTGTTTTGCCAATAATTTTTCCATTAGCCTATCAAATTTGAAATCTTGCTCAAGGTCTCTAATGGTGCTATTGACTGCTTCTTTGTCAACAGCAATAAATCCAAAAGTTTGGAATACAGTATTATCTTCTTCCTCCATTTGATGTTGTTTTCTAAGTTGTTCGTGTTAGGCTCTAGTCCAAACTGGTATGTGTTTATTTCAAAGTTGTTGAAATTTCCAATGGACAAAGTCAATAAGTGATTATTGGTTTAGGAAGATATGATTTGTTGATTTTACAGCTATTGTTTGTTCGTTGTGATAAAGCATCTCTTTGTTGAAAAGAACGTCTTTGCAAAATTTCACCATCAAATTCTGTACCGCAACCACGTAAGTAGTGATGAAAACAGTGTAGAAATGTCTTATGTTTTAATAAGATCTTGTGATTGATATACAAGAATCTTATTCTTTTCTGAGTAGCTTTATAATTGGGTTTTCTTTTCTTAAGGTGATACTTAAAAGTCATATAAGTATTTGGCAATTCACAAGTTTGTTTGATTCCAATGTTGGTGCAATTCTAG
Organism: Cryptomeria japonica; assembly: GCF_030272615.1. Classification (NCBI taxonomy): domain Eukaryota; kingdom Viridiplantae; phylum Streptophyta; class Pinopsida; order Cupressales; family Cupressaceae; genus Cryptomeria; species Cryptomeria japonica. The sequence continues at coordinate 521,467,273 of NC_081414.1, read as the reverse complement.
TTTTGATATAACCTAGGTTCAAAATAGGAAAGATATATCGAAGATTAGGAACCTAGTATAGATTGATCAAGCTTCGTGATAGAGGATTTGATTATCCTGATGAGAGACTTGACAAGGATGTCAATTTTTGCACTTACGATGTTTAAATCAATAGCTTGTTGAATGTTGATGTTTATAGAACTTTTTAGGAATAACCTGTTGGATTAGTGACCTAGTTGTTTGAGGTAGTTTGAAAATACGGGATGGTTTAGAGACAAATCTACTTCAAGAATTATTTTGATATTGATGTTTTCACACTTTTCTTTTGATCTGGTGTTTCAAGTGTTGGAATGCTTTTTGTATTACCCTTTTGATCACACTTTTTTAGTAATTTGTAGGATTTTTGCTCTCTTGTAGATGATAATTTTCTTCAATTTTTGACCATTTGGACCATGTTACAGACATAGAAGACACAATGTTTAATAAATAAAATGCACAAGCAAGTATAATCCCTATGACAGGCTGAGACAATAGTTGTTGAATCTCATGTGGGGTTTCCCCTGAGGCTATGCTATTCAAAGCGGATATTTAGATGCTTGACACCACTGGCTCCACCCTTGACACTCACTTCTTCTGGGCAACCAAGCAGTAGTTTCCATGCAAAATCCCCATGGAAAACTTTATATCTCTACTAGGAACTGTATGTATGTGAGCCACTTTAGAGGTCCGACCTCCTGCGCCAACAACTAGAAGGATTTTGGCAACTAGTATAAGTGGTTTTTAGTAAAGGCTTCCAGTCATGTGGCCATACATGCAACACTTTCAGCTTTGTAAATACAGAAGGTTCCTAGCCTATAGAGGTTACACTCCATAGGGTTTATCGGGAAACATAGTGTCGGTATGAACTTATCAACACATGTTGTTTGGGACTTTCATCACAAACAGGATTTATTTATAGTGGATTGGAAGGACTCCGTATTAGCCCGTTTCCACTTTAGGTCATTCCCCTCTCACTGGCCCCCTCAAGGTAGCTCAGGAAGGTAGACCCTCTAAAATATTTAATTGCTTGAAAGTAAAGAAAGTGTAAAAGAGTGGGTTTTTCTTTTTGGTCACCCAATTAAGGGGAGAGCATATACCTACCACTTTCGAGACATGGAATACAAGTGTTTTGTTTAACCTTTTCAAAGCAATTGTTGGCTAAGTCCTATTTGGAGATGTTGCTCCAACAAGCATGGTGTTTATTTTAGCCCTCTTAAAAGTCTATGTGCAACTATTTTAGAGAAAATATTAAAAATGCAAGTTGCATGGTGTCAATTTGCCCTCTTAGTTAGATTAAATGAACAAAATATGATATATTACTTCCCAAAAGAAGACTTTTAATTAACTAGATGAGGAAATGCATAAAATTTGCCTTAAACACCATCCTACACATGCATGTTAGTAGTCTGAGAAATCTGATTTCTTGGACATTTAGACCTACAAGGAATTTTGTTAGTTTGTAAACATAAGTGCTAATTTAACACATGTGCTATCTTTTTGCTCAAAAACACTAACCTGTAGGTCAAAAGCACTAACCTAGGCTGCAAAAGCGCTGCTTTGTGGATACAAAAGCGTGATTTATTTGACAAATGCACTAACATAAGACACAAATGCATGAACCTATAATGCAAATGTGCAGACTTTAAGACAAAAGCGCTAACCTAAAATGTTCATGCGCTAACCTAGAAGGCAAATGCGCTAACCTGCAAAACAAAAGCACTATCAGAATTCACACATGCATGAATCTACATTACAAATTCATTAATTTTACTATTTGTGAGATTTTTAAAGGTATATGCGAGGTCTATGAGCCCCACGGTGGGCACAAAAATGTGTCGACTTGAATTTCATCCTCAAGATGTTACCTGCAATAAGTTAGTTTCACAAAATACAAATGGAAATATTACAAGAAATCCAAATTCAACCAATGAAACCACATGAAATACATATGAATAAAAAAAATACTAATATTACCTTCATGGTTTATGTCTCATTGTTTCCTAACTCCACTATTCCTAGTTGTAGATGGTGTGCTCTCAGACAATGCACTGATGGCTTCCAAGATGGCATATGAAGAATGGACTGATAACTTGTAGTTAACTAATACTATGATATGCAAATATTACATGATTATACTAAAATGATTATGCTATGATGCTATATGATAATTTCTATTGCTATTACTATTTGCTATTTGCTTCAAAAACTCACAGATGCATATGATTGATTTGAAGACTAACTTTCTCTCAACTAAAGCTCTTGATTTTATAGACCTTGAGAGTATTAGATGATGTGGCTTAGATCAACGGTCCTGATCAAATCTATAAATTTGAATGGCTATGAGAAAACATGAAGGTTGAGAGAAAGGGGGAAGGAGAAGACAAGTGTCACTCATCTCACCTTGACTGGGTTGCTGACTGAGAGAATCTAAGGATGGTTAGAAGAAATTTAGGCATGATAGGACAAGTGGACTCAAGTCCTTCCTAAGATGTAGGGGTTGTTGGAGAGACTATAGGAAATGGTTATGAAATATGTGTACGTACACAATATTCATCGAGTTTGGAAGTTGGAGATAAATGATGAATTAATATTTAAGAGATATTAATTTCCTTAACCACATGTTTGATGAGTTGGCAAAGGGAAGATGAAGTGGAGATGGAAGGTGAGTTGGAAAAGGGATTAAATAATTTTGAAATTATTTAATATTTGAGACCATAGGATAGGAGAATAACTATTAAATATTAGATATTTAATTAACTTGGTTAGAGGAATAATTAAATATTAGATATTTAATTAATTATAGGAATAAGATAGATGAATTAATTAATAAAATATTAATTAATAGAAAGACGTGAAAAATGAATTAAATAAATTAATCTTTTCAAATTAACTATTTAATAGAAGAATAATTATTAAATAAATATTAAATATTTATTTAATTGCTCATAGCCATTTTTATGTGTATACAGGTTATATTGCTAAGTATTGTAGAAGCAAGACCAAACCGGTTAGCAATGATAAAGAAAATGATAAAGGAAAGAAGAAGGTAGATGAAATACAACAAGATCACAGCAAGAGATGGGTTAGAAAGTCTGAAGAACCAAGTTGATATGCAACTACACCAGTAACTCCACCGGTGGAATAGAGCATTCCTGCACCGACAGGAAATTCAATTGGTAACTAAGGCATACGCCTTAGGGGTTGGAAAATTCATTGCAAATCTTGCATATTCCCCAAAGAAGATGTGGAAGAGATCTGGAGAGTTGTATTAATCATTGATGGAGGTTTACCCGATATAAAACTGTGAAACCAACATTCAGTAGGGTACATCACTAAGAATTTATGACAATGAAGGATTAGGGTTTACTTGCTAATAAAAGGGGTAAGTGGACTTATTTTCATTCACCTAGCACTCAAGCAAACCGAAGTGAAGCAAAGGAAAATCTTAGATGATCAAGAGAAAGCAAAGGTATTATAAAAGGGTTTCCAACAATTATCTGAGAAGTAATCAAATCTTCAAATTGGCGACCATTTTTAGGTACTTCTTTGAAATGGCATTCCGATCATTTGCTCCTACTTTCATTGCAAATCCAACTGTTGTTGAAGTCAAGGATAGGATGAGACCCATTTTTAAGGAAGTTCCCTAGATAGCCAAGAAGGAAGACTTTGCAGGCACATTCTTAAAGGTTCCCGATGGCATAGTCTATGTAGAAGATGTAAGGGCATATATTCACAGCATCTTGGAGGATCTAGGGACTAAGGAGATCAAGGGCATATATCAATCTATGATACTAGGATGCTCTAGAACAATCAAGATGGAAAATAAAGTCATCCAAGACCTAGGGTTAATCGATATCCTATACATACCAAAATTCAAGGATGAAGTTATCAGATATGTTCTGAGTAGCATCCACAATGAATTCATCTGGCTAGACCAACCCTACATGATCACCAAGGAAGCAATTCAGGCAATCATCAGCTTACCCAAAGTCAGACAAGAACCTGGGAAGAAGATCTCCAACACTAAGGTTGAAAAGCTCATCGGTGCAACCCATGATGGAAGATCAATGAAGATCAACACTATCAAAGACATAGATGTGAATTTTGCCAGTATGATCATTGGCTACAAGGTAACTCAATCTAGTCGATTGAACTCTATTGCCAGTTCTTGTATCCATGTTGCACACCAAATGCTAAGGAATGATGGAAAATATGATTTATGTGAATGGCTGAGAAGTGAATTAATGTTGAATCTTGGAAAAATTAAGGGTATCAAGAAAGGAACTTTTAGGTTTGAGAATCTTATTGTCTGCTTAATGTTGTACTTCATAAATAAGCTACCTAGTTTAGGGAAGAAGCGTTAGTATTGTCATGCCTATGAAGTGTATACCTACACCTCCAACACAAAACACTCAATAGATCATTACAAGCATGGTTAGAAAATTTAAAACAAATAAAGATAAAGCCATGGCTAATCAATCTATTGCCTCCTAATAAATACGATTGTAGATTTGCTCTCAGATCTGGATAAGAAAAATCCAGTGACTTGACTACACCTAGATGGAGGATTTAAGATGACAATGATGCATTTAAGCTAGAAAAGATAATGATCAAGCTACATGATTCAACAATTATGCTAGAAAATAAGCTAGATCTAAGATGCAATTGCCTATAATAACAATGCTCAAATGATATGCTAAGAGATATTATGCCTATAGTAGCATTGCCTGAAATGCAAAAGAGATGGGATGATTATTGCTGCAAAATGGGGTCTATTTATAGGATTTCCAAGGCCACGGGTGAGGTGGCAAGAATCAATGGTCAAGATTGAGTCTGAAGTTATCAATGGTGAAATTGGAGGAGGTTGGAAAAGAGGGGGATAAAAGGGAACATTTGTCATCTCTATGGTGACAAGTGTCAAGAGGCTTCCAAGAGAGGGGACATGTGGCCTAAGAATGCCACGTGTCTCAAGGGGAGAGTATCCACACCATAGGAGGTTAGGATAAGGAGGTTAGGATGTGAAAGCTAAGGTAGGTTTAATTAAACTGAGGATTAGATGGAATGGGTTAGGTTTAGAAGTGGTTAGGAGTTAGGAGGCATGTGGGTAATTTGAATTTAAAATTCAAATAATGAGAAAAGGCTAATTAATTCTCAACAACTCATAAATTGATTTGTTTTAATTAATTAGGGGATTAGAAGAAATGAATTTGAAGATGGGGGGAGAATTAATTAAGTTGAATTAATTAATCAAAGGGGATTATTGAAATGAACCTATTAATAAGTGGACGAAAGGAGGAATTTAATCAAATTGTTTATTGAATTCAATTAAATTGTGAAAGGGGATTAATTAAATAATTTCTTATTTAATTAATTATCTTCAGACCATTTTTAGGTGTATACATTTTTCCCCTCTTTGAAGTGAGGTGTGATGACGCGTTGATTCAAAGAATAATCTCATTTTGATGATGATATTGGTTTGATAGGATGCCCCAGCTCTTGATTGATAGATTGCATTATGATGATGCCCCCTCAAGAGATCAATTGAGATAATTGATTTTTGGTGTTTTTGCAAACTTTTGCAAAATTGATATCCCAATTAGATTATTGAATGAATCCTACAACTGTGATTGATGAAAGTGTGAGTTTTTTGATCATGGTGATGTGGTTCTTGATTATTGATAAAGCTTGATTGATTAGATTGATAAGATTGAGATTCAATCTGGTTTCAGGAATGACACCTCATGTATAAGACAAAGATGATCGAAGTGTCTAGTATCAGGAATGATATATCTTGTATGACATGATCAGATTGTCTAGTTTCAGGAAAGATACATCTTGTATAAGACATGATAGAATCTATTAGGTTTGAGTTGATAAAGAACTGACAGTTTGTTGATATCAAGTTGCAGAAAGATTCGGATATGCTGATGTTGGTTCTGTTGAGAGGATAGCATAAGATTTTCAATGGGTTGACAATATCTAGAGAGATATGAATCATTAGTTTGATTACGTATACACTTGTTATGATACCTTGATGATTCCTGTGATAGATTTAACCTTGGATGAAATGAGCATGCGGGATCCCATGCAAGAATGAAATGTGTTACCTCATCATTCATCCTCCATAACAGGAGTAAATCACCCTATAAAATTTTATTTGAAGTCCTTATCTTTCTTGGAATTCCTCAGTTTAATCCTTAATCCATTTGTAGATTGTCTTTAAATCTAAAACACCAAGTTTTAATGGTCAGTTTGAACCCCATGAACTCATTGAACCTTTTTGAAGCAAGTTCATAATGTTCATTTAGGTTCGGCAGGTTCTTAGGTGTCTAGGAGGTTTTTATACTAACATTCACTCGAAGTGTTTTGCAGCAGTTCTCTTTAATGGATGTGTTTGGTGATGTGTTATATCATCTTTCTCCAGGCTGTGAACTCTTTGACCCTAGTTCAAACAGTTTGGAAGTGTTCAACATGTTCAATGTCATTCAAAAGGTCAACAACACTTAATAGAGTTAATCTTTTCAGAAGAGAATTTTCTTGGTGTTGGGTACGCCTTGAACTACTTGAACTCAGGTGAAGTCAGTTCAGATTGTTCATGTGTGTTCAATCAGGTGGGTCCCATGAGCTAAAAGACATGATGATGCACTTATTTCCAAGTATGATGAAGATTGAACCATATCTTGGGTGACATCAACTGTTTGAGTTTTCGAGGCAAGTAATCATTTCAGGAACTGGCGGTTACTCCAAAAACACCGCCATGCATTCAATGCGTGCATGCGATGTCCAATCCAAAAGCTCAGCACATTTAAACTGATGATTGGAATTAATGCACTTAATAAGTATGTATCACTACTTTTTCTATAAGGTATGAAGGCATTAATTCTCTAAAAAATTTGTTCCTCATTGTCGTGGAGTTACTTTTCTTGGATAGAAGGTTTGTTTGCTGGTAGTCATCTGATTGCTCTCAACTGTGAAGGTGAGTTTGTTTCCTGTCCTCTCCAGTGATTTTTACCTACTTTTCCTCTCTTGTAATAAGATTTGCTGAGAAAATAAGGCTTTTTATTTATGAAATATTAAGTCCACATTACACCTTTTCAGGAACATTTTTAGTCTTGCATGTACAGAGCCCATAGTCAGTGATATAGACTTAAAAGGGGAAAATCTTGAAGTTTTAAAGGAAAGGTTGTTCAAGGGAATTGATGGTTCCTTTGGTGTGGAAATTTTGAGTAGTGGTCTCATAGAAGCAATAGCCTTCCCCCCAGCTATCCCTTGCCTAGAACTGGTTAGAGAGCGTATTGCTAGGTATGATCCAATTTCTAAGACCATCAAAAGGGATAATGGTGAAACCCTCCTTGCCATTAACCGCAAAGTTATTTCCTCCATTTTAAAACTACCTAATTATCAGTCCTTGAACTTTTCTCCCGCTCAATCAATTATTGAGTTCAACACAGATAGAACTAGGCATCGGAATAATGTAGCTAAATATTGGTTGAAGGTTCCCTAAAGGGGTGGTTCCAAGTTACCCAAGAATCCTAACAAGAACCATATGCTTCCCCACCTTCATGATGTCATGTTACTATTGCACTGAGTCAGAGGCTTGATGGAGGCCTATAGTTTTGATGACTGGATTTATTGCTATGTACAACTAGAACTAGAAGGAAAGCAATACCTCGATTGGGTAGAGATAATTGCTGATTCCATGAGGGAGCAATTGAGTATGGCCAAACAGTTCAAGCAGAATTTCTTCATGTCCTCATACCTGATATATTGCTTGGCATGTGTTAAGAAGATAGTGGGAATACCTAGGTAGCTCACTGAAGGAGAGGTCTCTGTGTATGATTTTTATCCTATGTTGCAAAAGGATAATGCTTTGCAAGACTTTAGGAAGGTACATAATGCCTTCCTAGGAGATTTGTGTTATGAACTAAAGAACATGAAAACCAAAAGGATGTCTGAGGATGCACATGCTTTAGTGAAGAGATTTGGTAGTTTCTTTATCTAGTTCCCTCTCTTTTGCTACATAAGAGTAGGCAGTTTTGAGGAAGAGCCTTTCAAGCTTCCTCATTTTTGTTTAGATTGTTTTGTTTTGGTAGAGATTTGTAGGCAGTTGGCCACTATGATTAAGAAGGCTCAGCCCAGGGATAAATGGGAGGATCATTTTCCTATTTAGTTGGGTAGTTTATCTTGCATTTCAATGTCAGATGCTTTAAGCATTGGAGCCGACTTGAAAAACTTCAATTTTACATTGTATCACGAAATAAAAGGCTTTGACAATAAAGGTTTCTCATGAAATCTCGGTCTAATGTCGTACCTCCCAATTCCACATCTAGAGGACTTCTGGGAAGTTGCAGTGATGAGCTCGAGGTGTTCAAGAGGGAAAACATGAGAATGGTGTTGGAGCAAGTAATTTCACTATAGGTGAAGCTTGACATAAATGGGCTTGAAGAAGATTATCTAGAGCTTTTTGAACCTGGATACTTAGACAAGCTAAAACCGAAGTATCTTGCATCAACTGAGATGTGGAAGAAGAGGCCGACATACAACTAAAAACAAAAAGGGTTTTGGAGAGAACTGCAGAATGGGTTGGCAGGAAGAGAGTAGTGAGATTAGGCACCAAGTCTAACTCCGCGAGAAAGAGTGAGGTTACTTTGCATTCACTAAAGCATTTTTCTAATCTCACTTCTATGCTTGTTCATGCAAGTAAGGATAAAAAGCCATCTCACATTAGGAACAAGCCCAATCTGGCTCCGAACTTCTTTGCTCCTTGATATACCAGGTCACGAAGTGCTGTGCAGAAAAGAATGGACTAGACCAAAGATAAAGAGGCAAAGGATAAAATTCTTGATGCTCAGATATTTGAAGTTGAAGATCTTGACAGTGACATTGTCAACACCATGGATTCCCATGCGGTTACCATGGCCATGATGCCTCCCCCTAAGGTGACTGAAGGAACAACTGATTCAAGTGCAACTCCTAAGTGGCTAACCACTTCAATAAGCAAAAAACTAAGTTTCATTCCTATGACCATCCCAATTCAGGACATAGTAGTTAAGTACACAGAGAAAGGCCCCAAGCAAAAGAAGTTCAAAACAACTGCTAGACTGGATAATGATGAAGGAATTGAAAAGTGGGTTACTGAGATTACCTTTTACAAGCCCAAAGATGAAGATAAGGAAGTTAGTGTAGAGGAATTTGAGATCACCAAGGTGGAGCTCGGGAACATGAGTAGGGATTCGGATAATCATTTCTTCTAGGTATTGGCTAATAAAAGGCTCACTAGGTCAGAAAAAGATGGGCGGGAGAAGAGAGGGCTATAGCAGCATATAAACATTCTCGCTTAATTCATTGATAGCATCGGTTGCTTCAGTGAAATTTCCATATCCCATGCTACAGAGAGCTTTGACCCTACTTCACCAGAGAATAAAAAGCTAATGAGTCAGGTTCAATGAGCTAAAAGCATTGCGGAGGATATGGAGAGATGGATTGAAGGAGTAATTAAAGATGGAGAAAAGTATATCACAAGATCCAGGAAGTTATGCAATGAGATGTAGAGCCTCATTGCAGAAATTCAAAACCAGATTCTTGATAGAACATTCAATCAAGTTGGTAACCGATGAGTGCCAACTCTTCATATTGAAAAAGACCATAATGTGGTAGGTACTCACATTCAAGTCTGTGATTTCCAATGCCAAGACTTATGTTTATGAACTTCAAGACCTCCAATGCAGTTTAGTTAATGACAACAAATTGGTTAATCCAGACCACGATTGGCAGCTGGGGATTTGTGGGCTAAACACGCAGGACATGATAAAGGCTTTTAGGGAATACATGGAGAAAGTTAAAGCTAAAGGCAATTTCACCCCTGAAGATATAACACAAGTCACCCAGATCGAGTCCATGACGTTTATTGGTAACGATCAGTTACCGAAGCATGCCAAGAAAATGGTGAAGCATAGATGGGACAAAGAAGATACAAAGGCAAAAATCAATGCTATGAAGAATCTGAGCCAATCTATAATCCAGGAACTTGTAACTGCCCACGATGCCTAGGAAAGCAGAGTAGAAGATGACAATGGAAAAGGAGCATAACATGTTGATAATGCTCTATTTTTATTTAATGTATTTTTCATGATCTTGCAAATGACTTCGGGACATCTATCCCAAATATAATCTGTTGGTTTTCATAACTGATTCAGAGGAGGTCGAGTTTTCAGGGAGACCTCCTCTGTTCTTAAGACTATAAATTAGATTAAGATAGACAAAATAGGGGTTAGATTTTGGTTAGAATTTTGTTAGTTTTTACTTAGTTTTTCTGGTTTTTAGAAGTTTTGTTTTGTTGAAGGAAGTCATCAGACTTCAAAAATTTGGAATTGAAAAGGATTTATACAAGTATTTTTGTGTCTTTGTCGCATAAGATATATATATATATATATATAAACAATCATATTGTTTTTGGGAGAAGGAAAACCTTTGAGTTTTGAATATGTATAGTGATATATCTTTGCATATATTAATCTAATCAAACGACAGTGATCGCTTTTTTGATGCAGAATATTATTATTATTCTGAGACTCCTTCCTTTGAGATTTTAAAAGATATGTGCTTGAAAAGAGATTTTATTTCTCTTATCTATTTTTATGAACTGTCAAACTAGTGTTCTGAACTTTGTTTCGATCACTTCCATTTCTCATGTTGAAGCATTTTGAAGAATAATTTTTCTTTGAAATAAGTGTAAATCATTAGCCTCTCATCTAAGAATGAAGTAGGTAGCCTTACGTGCTTTCAGGTTAAAAGCATACCAATTAAATTTAATTATATTATTCCCTGAATAACTAATGGAGGGAGTTGTACCTATCAAAAATTCAGAGGGAAGTAGTATATGTTACACTTACCCAACTGTTTAGTTGAACTTTTGTCTTTTAAAGAAGGCTATAGAGTTTGAAATTAATTAATTTGAAGAAAGGAAAAAATCTGTTCACTAACAAAATGCAAAGCTACAACTAGACTAGTCACTGGATTATTGTATTTTTGTCATCATTGAGCTTTTGAAATGTGGGAAGTGGGTGCAAACATCGATGGTATAATTAAACCATGGTGACCTTAGCACTTATTTTCTAGATTTTGATATGGCAAGTTAGCACAAGCATCGAGGTATAATTGAACCAAGATGACCTGAGTGTTGCTTGCATAAAACAGGCAATATTAATTATTTCAGTATGTAAATCGGAAATGTTTTCAATGATACTCTGATGATCATGTCCCGAGATAAATTTGCACATATTAATGATTAATTTTTAGAAAACAGACAAGAAAAATATCACATTCCTTCCTTGTTCCTCTAGTCAAAGACATCCTGGAGACACTTAGAAATCATGATAGTGAAAATCAAGATATAAAAAGAAAGTTGAACAATCATGTTAAAATCATTATTCAAAAGAAATCATCCATTGAAAAGGTGTGTGAATGTGCTTATACTGACTTTGTGATAGTTTGATGGTTGATAATTTGATCTTGTGTTCAATGTTGGATGTGTCTTAGTTTTTGATTGTTAAAAGTTGTTTAATTGTTGTTCTACTTGTTTGATTAAGCTCAAAATGACCAAGAAGTTTGCCCCTAGCTAGGTGCAGGATTTTGTCCCAAGCCTAGAAACAAAGTGGTTATGATATACTCAATGATCCAAACCATGGCGAGAGATTAACTGGGATGCCTGTGTATGTACAAAGTCTTCATGATGGATAATTAATGCAAGCAGAAAGATGCATGAACTAATAGATGGAAGAGCTAGCAGACAGATAGTGCCTATTTGCCAGGTTTTCACCATTTGTTTTTATTGCACTTTTTCTCATATTTTTTTATTTTATTTTATTTTATTTTTTTTGGTTTTTTGTTTTTTTTGCTTTTTTAGACATAAAATTTCTTCAAATGCATTCTATTGATGGGTTCTTCAAGCTGATCTCCATCCTATGTTGATAGCTGATATGCTCCTGATCCAAATACTATTGTGAGCACAAACAAACCTAACCAGTTTGGTTCAAATTTTCTTTTTTTTCTCGATCTACCTGGTTGTGTGAATTTTCTTTTAGTACTAGTTCCCCTACTTGAAATATTCATGGTTTGATCCTGTGATTATAGCTCTGGCACATTCTTTGCTGATATACCTTTAAATGATCAAAGGCATTTTTTCTTCATTCATGGATCGACTCTAACTTGTAATCTAGATACTCGTTCTTCTTCATCTGGAATGAAACCTTTTAATGATACTCGTAGAGAAGGTATCTCTACTTCTATTGGCAATATTGCTTCTAATCCATAAACAAGAGAGAAAGGTGTGGCACCTGTTGGCATGCAGATACTGGCATGGTAGGCCCATAAAGAAGGGTTTAATTGAATATGTCAATCTCTTCCAGCATCATTCACTGTCTTTTTGAGAATTTTCAAAATAGTTTTGTTTGATGCTTTTTCTTGCCCATTTCCCTGTGGATAGTAGGTTGTGGAGAATCTATGTTGGATCTTGAATTTCTCACATAGCTCTTGTATATCTTGATTCTTGAATGGTCACCCATTATCAGTGATAATGGTCATTGGTATTCCATAGCGATAGATGACGTAGTTCAAGATAAATGTAGCAATTTGTTTTCCTATGATATTTGTGAGAGGTATTGCCTCAATCCATTTTGTAAAATATTCTATAGCTATAAGGATGAATTTGTGACCATTGGATGAAGAAGGATTTATCTTTCCTACTAGATCAAGACCCCATTGGCAGAAAGGCCAAGATGTTTCCAATGCATGAAGTTCTTATGCTGGTGCATGAAGCAAATTCCCATGGATCAGACATTGTTTGCATGTTCTAGCCATCTGAAAAGAATCTCATTCCATAGCCGGCCAATAATAGCCCAAGCGTATGAGTTTTTTTGAAAGGGTAAGACCACTTGAATGAGTGCCACAAATGTTGTTATGGACTTCATGTAAGGCCTTCTCAGATTCTTCTTCTTTGAGACATCTTAAAAGAGTACCATCTAGACCTCGTTTAAATAGGGTATCTACGACAAGAGTAAAATGGGAGGTCAAATAAAGTTTCTCTTTTGGTTCTTTGATAAATCGGGAGGTAGGGTGTTATCTTTTAGGTATGTCTAAGTTTGGCCATAGCAGGAGGAATCATGCCCAACAAGGTGATAGGTAGTTTGGGAATCGAGACAATTATGAGAGGGGTAAAACAAAGCTTCAACCAGGAATTCATAACGCTCTTGATTTTCTTGTGTCTAAAGTAGAGAAGAAAGTGTTGCCATGGCATCTGCTGACTTCTTGAAATCAACTACCATATTTTTGTAAGGCATTAATTTGTCATCCTTTGTTTGGTAATCATCATTAATTTGTTTGATGATGAGCTGAGAGTCTCTAAAGACTTGTAGTTGTGTAATGTTCCATTCTATAGCCATTTTGATACATGTTACAAAAGCTTCATATTCTACTATGTTGTTGGTGCATGGAAAGCTTAATTTGTATGCTTTTGGGATTGTATGAGCTTGTGGTGTGATGAATAGAATACTTGGTCCTGATCCGTGTTGTGTTCCATTATTGATGCTTGCTCCTGGACTGATATTTGGGTGATATATTGTAAGATATGGATCAAACCCTAGAGTGTCTGTATATGACAAAGTAAAAATAATTTGCTATCTTTTGAATAGTTCCAAATATTTCTGCCTTGCTAGTTTTGATAGAGAAGTTATTGGATATAGATCAGTTGTACCAATGATAACTACCTATGATGGTTCTATTAGGATAGATAACTTCTCTTGATAAACTTTAGGTAAGGTGTCAAATCTCCCATCTTTCGGTGCCTCGAGGAGGTTTTCACCATTAGATGCATCGTTTATTTTTACTTTTTCTCGGTCCAATGTTGCCAATAAATGGTTTTCAGCATTAGACTTGATATTTTTTTCTTGGTTTTCCCTTTTGCGTCTAGGAGATTTAACACCCACTTGACTTGAAGATACGTTAGCGGAATCCCTGGTGAGAGTTGTTACAGGTTCGATTGCATTAAGATATAAGGATATGGCATGGTCATTAGGAAAGGTATCAATGGTAGTATGTCCTTCATTTTCCCAATCCATAGGTTCAAGAGGGATTAAGGATAAAGGGTCCTCATGTTGAATTATGTCAAAGATATTAGGGGTCATGATAGAGATGTCAGAGCTTTCGATATGTATTTCCATTTCTAGAACTATACTCTCATCAGAATGACCTCGTGCAAGTAGCTCCTGATCATCCTTAATTACATCCATGTCAGCTGAATGTGATTCTAATTCAAGTAGTCTAGTTCCTAACATTTGTCCTGCATACACGTGAACTACATCAACTTCTAAATCTGCTTCTTCCCTTTCAATTTAAAGTTGCTCTTGTTTGTTTTTCCATGATAGCAAATATTCTCCATTCCCTCAATCTCTTAGCTGCATTTGTTTTTCCATGTTTGACAAAATTGATGCAAATGATTTTTCCTTGGATTATGTGCTTGAATATGCTGCCTCTTTGTTATGTGAAACAATGATCTCTTGAGCTGATTTCATATTAATACAACACTGCAATGGATTTGAGTCTGCTGAGATAGTGATTTCCTACCCATTGTAGAGAAAATTTAAGCACTCATGACATGCTAATGTAATAGCTTGTATGTCCTGTATCCAGGGTCTTCCCAAGAGTATGTTGTATGGTAGGTCCAAGTCTAGAACTTGTCATGTTGTGTCTTTCTACAAAGGTCCCACATTGAGGGGTAATATCATAATTCCTTTAGAGGAATGTTCTTCTTCATCAGATGCTTTGAATGTGATCTTTTTATGGGGATCAACTGCATCTTCTGAATAACCTAGAGCATAGACAAGACTCAAAGAACAGATGTTTAAGCCATCTCCTCCATCTATTAGGACACGTTTAACAAGCGTTCTATGAATGAGGACTTAGATTTGCAAGGGAGAATTATGGGGATGTTGCAAGGAATCAATGCTTGGATATGAAGGACATGAGCTTTGAATAGGATCCTCTGAAATAGGTTTGATGGAAATCATGGATATCCCTTGGGGAACTTCATCTTTGGATGTTTTCTTTAGTGAGGATGCTATGGAAGGTTCGTGCAAGCTTTCAGGAGGTGTGGGAATAGGTGCCTTTGGAGAGTCAATTTTCTTATGAAGGGATGAGCCATTGCTAGACATAGGTGCACGATTTTGATCTTTCTCAACCAAATCCTTTAGGGATATCTTTAAGAGTTGCATAAAAAAACCACTTTTCTTTGGAGACATGTTTGAATCCTTGTGATATTTTGACATAGTTGGATTTTGATTTTAGACTTATTTGATTTCTCTAATATGTTGTCTTGTTACTTGTATTTTGCTTTGGTATGTCATGTTCATATGATTTTCAGCTATTGCAAATGTTTCTATTTCTATTTTAGGGGTTTGATTGTCCAAAATTTGTTTTGATAAGTGATCAACTGCCAATGTAAATGTGATAGAGTGATATGACACAAAAAGATGATTCAAGTGTTTAAAAGTTTGTAGGTTTTTCGATCTTCAATTTTGGAGTGCAATGATGATGATTTGATAAAAAATCAAGTCCAATAGGAATGATATATCTTATGATCTAGGATAAGATTATTCAGACCAAGTGTTTTAGTTTCATGATAAAGGATGATAGATCCTAATGAGAAACTATGTTTGGGGTGATCAGTTTACCAAAGAGGGTGATAATGCACTTTGAGATGTTTAGATCTTGAACTTGTTGAGGGTGAGCACTTGAAAATCTTGAGGTGTTTATGTTCTAAAGTTTGATTTTGATAGATGATAACTTGATCAAGCGAACAAAGGAGACAATCCAAGCATAGAATGATAGATAACTGGTCTTTATGATCACTACAAATTGATCAAGCAAAAATGACAGATGTGAAAAAGACATGCAGGACATAGCTCTAGATTGGCAAAAGAAGAGACTCGTACAATAGACTATATAACCCCAAATGACAAGATATACCAGCTTATACAACAAACTAGGAATTTCATGTGAAAGAGAATAGGCTCTGTACAACAATTCCTACTGAGCCATATGACTAAAGATTAATCCCATATGACAAATGACCAATCAGTACGACAAACTTTTCCAAACCATACAACAAACTAGAATTTTCATATGAAAAAGAACAAGCTCGTACAACAATTCCTACTGAGCCATACGACTAAAGATTAATCTCATATGACAAAATTTTCTGAACCATACGACAAGATAAATTTCTCATACGATAGAGAATAGAATAGAGGTAAATGTGTTTGTGTGGTCAAATTTTGATCAATGAAGTTTGATGTTTTGCTTATGTTTTCCAGTTTTAGATGTTTGATTTTTTTGATTTAGGGATGAATATACAGAAAAAATGCAATATGATAAGTGACCTCAAGCATGCTAAACCCTAAGGAAGTTGGCTGAGAGAGAAAACTTGTTCTTGCAAGCTTAGGTACACACCCAATAGCTAATCAAAATACAACCGTTGAGTTTCATGCAATGGATTCTCAACACTGTATTATCTGACTCCAAATGCTAATGGGGGCAAGATATGGAAAGTGTCTTGGGAGAGTTACTATCTCTCTTGCAAAAATATTATCACTCTTTCAGAGGTGAATCAGGTAGCTTCTAATTTAACCATAATTAGTAAGGGATCTATTCAGTGCATCGGGGTATAATACTCAATCAAGAGGTCTCCTAGCCTTGAAAACCAAGGTTTGCTATACCCGAAGGTATGGAGGAGAGCTATTCCTGAGCACTATCATTGACTTGATTTTCATCAAATCATATTTATTTTATAGTGGGTTGGATTACTTGGTGTTAGCCATTCCCACTTAGGTCATTCCCCTCTCGCCGACCTTAATGGCTAAGAGTTGTTAGCTCCTCAGGAGGGCAGACTCGCTGAAGATATGCACTAATGAAATTAAATGATGAGTATAGCTTTCTGATCACCTAAAAAAGGTGAGAGCATACTCACCTATCATCAAAAGCACAAAATACATGATTATTCATTCCTTTAGCAAAAGACAAGTGTGCCTAGATAAATTTAATAAATACACAAGGTTTTGTTAAATTCTTTTTAGGCAACCTATAAAATAGATCCATTAGTAAGCCTGATGTGTTTGGTTGAAATAAGTCTTTGGCTAGCGTATCTTTGACAATCATCCTACAAAAATAGTTAAGCTACCAAAAAGACCATAAACAACAGGGTTAGTATTAATAATGATCGTATTAAAACCTAAAAACCCTAAAATGCGGTCCATTTAAAAAAAATAGAAGCAGAAAGTCGTACGACACACTTTACTAGATTGTACGATAAAACTTTAGATCTCATGCAAAGAAGAAATAGGCTCGTACGATAGAGAAATGAGCTTATACGAGTAAAGAATGATTATTATGCCAACTCACAAAGAAGTTTGTATGAGCCAACAAAGGAGCTCATACGAGTTTCTGAACCAGACCCAAGTAGAGATGAATGTTGATGAAGCTTAAGAGGCCAAAAATGATAATTTCAGCCCCACAATGGGCGCCAAAATGTCATGCCTGTGAAGTGTATACCTGCAGCTGCAACACAAAACACTCAATAGATCATTACAAGCATGGTTAGCAAATTTAAAACAAATAAAAATAAACCATGGCTAATCGATCTATCACCTCCTAATAAATGCGAGTGTAGATTTGCTCTCAGATCTGGATAAGTGAATTCTAGTGACTTGACTACACCTAGATGGAGAATTTAAGATGAGAATGATGCATTTAAGCTAGAAAAGATAATGATTAAGCTACATGATTGAACAATTATGCTAGAAAATTAGCTAGATCTAAGATGCAATTGCCTATAATAACATTGCTCAAATGATAAGCTAAGAGATATTATGCCTATAGTAACAATTCCTGAAATGCAAATGAGATGGGATGATTATTGCTCCAAAATGGGGTCTATTTATAGGATTTCCAAGGCTAGGGGTGAGGTGGAAGGAATCAATGATCAAGATTGAGTCTGAAGATATCAATGGTGAAATTGGAGGAGGTTGGAAAAGTGGTTGGATAAAAGGGAACATTTGTCATCTCTATAGTGACAAGTGTCAAGAGGCTTCCAAGAGAGAATACATATGGCCTAAGAATTCCATGTGTCTCAAGGGGAGAGTATCCACACCATAGGAGGTTAGGATGTGAAAGCTAAGGTAGGTTTAATTAAACCCAAGATTAGATGGAATGGATTAGGTTTAGAAGTGGTTAGGAGTTAGGAGGCATGTGGGTAATTTGAATTCAAAAATTCAAATAATAAGAAAAGGCTAATTAATTCTCAACAACTCATAAATTGATTTGTTTTAATTAATTAGGGGATGGGAAGAAATGAATTTGAAGATGGGGGGAGAATTAATTAATTTAAATTAATTAATCAAAGGGGATAATTGAAATGAACCTATTAAATAAATCCTTAGATTTATTAATAAGTGGATGAAAGGAGGAATTTAATCAAATTGTTTAGTGAATTTGGTAAAATTGTGAAAGGGGACTAATTAAATAATTGCTTATTTAATTAATTATCTTCAGACCATTTTTAGGTGTATACAAGGATCATGAAATACCAGTAGGTATGCAAATCAAAGATGCAATCATTGGTCTTGGTACCGATAGGGATGAAAAGATTTGGGGCTACTTCAAAACTTTTCAGGAAAACATAAGATAGAGGGAGAGGATCTCAAAGCACATTGTGGAGAAATACTCCATTGATATTTGCTTTATGGTAAAAATTGATGAAACTCTCATGGAGGTAGTGGAACCTAGAACCATATGGGTCACTAAGCTAGGGTATGAAGTAGATGACAACATTTTGGAACTTTATGTAAAAATGTTACTTGAAGCTCCATTAGATCACAAGACTAAACATTTTGGCACTGCAGAGGAAAAGGCTCTTGAAGTCAAAATTGGCTTCAACAAGAAAAGAAGTGAAAAAAAATTGATAAGATGTCTTCATTTGTTAAAAATTTAATTCATAGGATAGGTACTGAACTAGGTTTTGGATCCAAACTGACAGTAGAACTAGTTGTGGCTAGTGCTCCCGAGGGAAAGAGGTCTGAAACTTTCATTTCTTCTATCACTTCTAACTCTAATCTAGAGGATAATGAACCTCTAGCATTCAGAAGGGTACAAAGGAAGAAATATGACAAGCCTCTGGTAGAAGAGAAGGAGGTGGAGCCAAGGAGGAAGCTTGTAAGAAAAGTTACAAAACCTACTACTCCCACACCTCCGACAAGGAAACCTACTCAGAAAAGGAAACTAGTCTCATCCACTCTTGCGACCCCCAGTAAGAAGAAAAAGAGTGATGAAGCAATTGAATCTGGTAATGTTATAATGACCTATGCTAAACTGATAGATGAGGTAACAAAAGATGGTATTTTGAAGAATGTATCAAATTTCTATGAAAATTTAGATGATAATGAGCATAATGAAATTGGAGAAGCAATTTTGTTACATATAGATATATATAAGGAAGATTTAGTAGAAATTTTGAAGGAAATTCCCTTATCACTGTATAATAAGTTAGATGCAAGAAGACTAGATGTAGTCAAGAGGGATAGTAAAATTAAGGAAGTCAAACTTTTGAATGTGTGGCTCAATAAACAATGAGGAAATGAAATGATGTATTGATGTTGCAAACAGAACAATTTTTAGCAGCAAACCCAGAAAATAAGCCTAATGATGGGTAGGATAAATGAGATAATTAATGAGACTAGAGATGTTTGGTCCAAATTCTTCCAAAAGAATCTAGATTTCCTCACCTCCCAAGAAGAATTTGTTAAGGCAACAACTTCCACTATTCTAGAAAAATGTAAAAGGAAAGGAATTTTGGGAAGTTCAGAACCAATTTTGGATATATCGACAGTAAATAAGAGTGTACAGACACCACCGACAGGTAGACCTAAAATTGATGAGAGTGTATAGTCCATACCAGCAAAGACAAATTTTGAGCAAGGCAATGTAGATAATATACAAGGTATTGACAATATTTCACCGATAGTAACTGATACTACACCAAGTGGTGAAGCCACCAGTGCAAAAGAGGATAAGGTAAAAGGGACTAATAAGACTATATTAGTAGTTGATGTTGATTCCCCGACAAAACTTTTGGCAATTGACACTCCTCAAGTTGAGAAGAAATCAATCACTGAGATGAGTCCCATAGAGTTAATGATGGTGGCTACTCAAAAGCTAATAAAGGAGGGATCTATAGACAAAGGAATAATAGACCAGTCAATTACAATTTTGCACAAACTAATTCCTAATTGTATGATTGAAAATGAAGTAAGCCCTTTCGACAAGCTTAAGGCATTAATTGAGGATATATTTAACAACTTCCAATCATTGTAGCAGATTTCCGACTGGAAATCAGTTGAGCATTTTACTTTGGCTAAGAAAGCCACTTTTGACCAGATTATTGAAATAGAGAAGAGGAAGATTGAAGAAAAACTAATTCTTATTGGAAATTCTTTGAAACATTATACTAATATCTATAGGTTCCATTGTAATATAGAAATTCTTACAACAAATGTAGATAACAGGTTAAAGGAGTTACATGAAAAGGTTTCTAATATTGCTAATTCTTTTGATGGACTAACCTCACTCACAACATCTATTGATGGACAAATTTTGTCTTTGGAGAACCAAATTTTTTCTTTTGAAAAAGAAAGAGACAAGATCATTCGGAGAGCAAGAAGTCCCAGAGGATTGGTGAGTCCAAGATTGGATTCACTTGGTGTACATAAGAGGGAATGTATGGATATGCTTGCAAAGGCCACACCGACATAAGTCAAAGAGAAAGAAACACTTGGACACTTACTAACTGGACTTGTATCCATATTTGAAACTTTCAAAACCGGATGGGTTACATATTTATAGTTTCTAGAGAAAATTTATCTAGAAATTTTTAAACTGGTCAGCTCTAGTAAAGTAATTTGTATTTATTCATTCTTTTGCATAGATTCTTAATCAAATTCTTTCAATTCTTTCATTGGTCATTGGCATTGATTCCAAAGGGGGAATGTATATATAATGTGAATGTTTGCAAATGCACACTCCAATGAGAAAATTGTAGGTGATTGAAGGTATTGTCATTGATGGCAACCTTGCAATCATGTGATACTGGCAGGTAGACATAGGAACCAGCACTGATAGACTCTACACCGGCATACAGAACACCAGTAGTGAAAAGGAAGAATACCGACATCCTGGCCGACAATAATTTTGTATTAATGTATTTTGTAATTAATTGTAAAATCTTTTGTGAGTTGACATGGTAGATTGTAATATGACTCATATATGTATGAGATCATTGTAGATCATTTTGTAGACAAGAGATAGGATGCAAAGTATGGAAAAGTAATAGCAGACCTAATATGCAAATTATTGGTTAGGGGTTTATGTTGTAGCAGAGCTTAAACCGGTACTGAATTTGGCATAGAAAATGCTAATTTGAAGCAATACAAGACACTGGATTAGTATAATCCATTTTTGTAAGTCAATGTGACTTCTTTTGTAATTGAGTAGTGAGCTCTAGGCACTTGGCCTTCCTGCATGTGTAGGCCCCTGTTGTAAAAGTAATATTCCCTTATTGGCCAATAAGCGAATATTGTGGGTCAAAAATCCCACCAAGTTTTTTCACACACCGGGTTTCCTCATTAAAATACTGTGTTATGGTATGCTTGTCATGTTGTTGTTATTGTTCTTATTGACTGCATTATTTCTAGTTTACCAGTACTTAGGTTTAATATGCTTTTCATGTTTTAAATAAAGTAATTTGATATACCGGTTAGATACTGATTCACCCCCCCTCTCAGTATCTTTGGGAATCCTAGCAATTGGTATCAGAGCTTGGTCCTCTATTTTCAAAATCCTAACAACTTGAGGAATATCTTGTCACCAGTAGAGATGGAAAACTTGAGAAAGCAATTGGAAACAACTCTTACAGACTATGATGCAGAAAAAGTGAAGAATATCAAACTAGAAGATGATTTGAAGGTTACTTAGGATAATTTTCAAGCACTTCAAGAGAATTTTACTATTGCAAGGAACAAGAGGAGAGAACTTTATGAAAAGATGGAGAATGAGGAAAATGAAAAGGAAACTCTTAATGATATGGTAAACAAGCTAAGACAAGAAATCGATACAACAAAGAATGAGATGCAGGATATGACTATGAGATTCTGTAAAGAAATTGAAGATAGAAAGAAGAATGAAGAAGACTTGGTTAGAAGACTAAATGATGTTGGAATTGAAAAAACAAGACTCAGTCATGAAAATGATATGTTGAAGACAAATCTGATGCATACACAAAATCATAAAACTGAACTCATGAGATAGAAAGGAATCTTGGAGAATAAACTAACTGCTGCAAATCAACACAAGGAGAAATTCAAGAAAAGTTCAGAAGAACTTGGTGACACGTTGAAGAATCAGAAACCTAATGGTGATACAAATGGATTTGGCTTTGAAGTTGGTGAAAGCTCCAATACTGCAAACAATCATGATCATAGCAAACCGGTAAGACAACCTACTGCTTACAAATTTAATGGCAAATTCTTTAACTGTAACAAGTATGGTCATAGAGAAAATCAGTGTAGATCTAGAAATCATTAGAATACTAATACACCCACTAGTCAATGTTCTAAATGCAACAAAGTTCGTCATAATTCATAAAATTACAAAAATGAATGTAAGATGTTATATTTGTGGAAGATTTGGACACTTATCTAATCAATGCAGAACACATACCAGCATAGGATATGGAAAAGCTATTCAGAAGAACAATGTGACTTGTTATGCCTGTAACAAAATTGGACATATTACAAATTTTTTTAGAAGTAAGGCATCACCGGCAAATACCGAAGGTCCTAATTTGAAAGGTAAAGAAAAAGGTTGAAGAGGTAAAGCAAGAATAATCAAAACAATGGATTAGAAAGTCAGATCAGAATGTTGATGGGAATACTCCTCCACCGGTACCAGGGTATCACTCCACTGATAGGAGACTCTTCATCTAACTAAAGGAAAATCCTTTGGGGGTTTAGCAAAAAAATGAAAACATACTATTATTCCCTTGGTTGATGGTGAGAAGTTGAAATTACTTCTATACGGGCAGATGAGTTAAGTTGTGACTTATTTGATAAGCATTAAATGTGGTACTTGGAGAGAATAACATTATAAAGAAAGTGTTTTGGCTCTTTTTTCATTCACCAAGCATTCAAATCTTTGAGAGCATAAAAATTCCTGAGTGAAGGCAAAACAAGTGAAAAAGTGAAGCAATCCATCAAAAGCATTCATCCTTAAGGTAGATTGAGGTATTTATAGCTATGGCATCTTCATCTACTCCTAGATTTATTGTAAACCCTACTGTTGTTGAAGTTGTTAAGTGTTGTAGACTCGTATTCCAATTGGTTCCTGAAGTTGCAAAGAAAGATGATAGCATAGGTTCATTTTCTCAAATTCCTAAGGGAGTAGTATATGCTAAAGACCCTAAGATGTATATACATTGTCATATTGAGGAATTAGGTGATGATGAGATTAAGAATATGTATAAGACTGTAATTTGTGATGAGTCTGGAAATGTCAAGCCGAAACACAAAATAGTGAAAACCCTAGGTTGTACTGAAATTCTTAGTATCCCAGATTTTCCCAAGGATATCATGAGGATTGTGTTAAGTAGAGTACATGGTGAATTTTTTTAGTTAGATTCAATTCATAAAATCACAAAAGAAGCGGTAAAAGCTATAACAGGGTTACCTTCAACTGGTAATAGACCTGACAAAACAAAGAAGGTCTCAAATGACACAGTAATAAACCTAACTGGTGCAACATTTGATAAAAGGTCTTTAAGGGTAAACGATGTAAAAGACATAAATGTTAGATTTATCAGTATGATCTTAGGTTATAAGGGTACACATGCAAATAGGTTGAACTCAGTTTCTAGCCTATGTATCAAAAGTGCCTATGATATGGTTAATGATAATGGAAGGATAGATATATGTGAATGGCTCAAAGATGAGTTGATAGAAAATATGGGAAAGATTAAAAGAGATAAGAAAGGAACATTCAGATTTGGAAATTCGCTTGTTTGTCTGATGTTGTACATAAAAAAACAAGTACTCGGTAATGGTTCTAGAGATTTTGGTTTTGACATTCCGGTAGGAAAACAACTGTTGGATCTATGAACAATATGGGAGAAAACCGAGAGAAAAACCTAAATGAAAATTTTCAAGCATTGAAGACTTGAATGAAAACTAGAGTAAGATTGTCACAAGCTATTGTGGATAAATATCAGAAGGAAATTTGTTTTGTGATGAAGAAAGATGAAATCTGGATGAAGGTAGTTGTCCCTAGAACTATCTGGGTAACTGAAATGGGTTATGAAACAAATGACAATATCATTGAAACTTATGCAAAAGCCCTCCTTGAAGCACCCAAGGAACCTACTGAGGAAGTTTTTGGAAATGCTGAAACAATAGAAAGTGGAATTCAATCAAGGAAAAGGGTTAAGAAGGTTGAAGCAACCATAAGGAAAGGAACCTAGCAGGCTAAAGCAATCAAGGAAGATGTTCTGAGACAAATTGGTATAAGTGAAAGTGAGTTGGAAGCACCTCAACTAGAAACTCATCTTTCATCAGTTAGAACTTCTTCTAAGAGTGATATATCGACAGTATTTAAAAGAGTAGAAAGGAAAAGAAAACCCACACCAGTACCCTCTCCTACACAAAAAAGAACCCGACAAAAACAATAGGCAGTAAGGCCTATAGCAAAGA
Organism: Cryptomeria japonica; assembly: GCF_030272615.1. Taxonomy (NCBI): domain Eukaryota; kingdom Viridiplantae; phylum Streptophyta; class Pinopsida; order Cupressales; family Cupressaceae; genus Cryptomeria; species Cryptomeria japonica. Next base: position 521,442,416 of record NC_081414.1, on the reverse strand, counting down.
AAATGACTCCTAAGAAGAAGAAGGTAAAACAAGATATCGCTCTAATAGACAAACTTCTTAGTGAAATTACAGAGGATGGTAAGCTGAAGAACATCAACAAAATATACAATACACTATTAGCTGACGATAAGGAAAGCATAGAGAATAGTGTAATTTTACACTTAGATATATACAAGAAATTTTTTATGGAAGTTGTTGATGAAATTCCAAATGATCTGTATAGGAGACTTGAAGCTAGAAGGCTAGCCATCGTTGAGCTGGACAAGAAAATTAAGATTGAAAAACTACTTGCAGCACATCCATTCAACTCAACTGATGAAATTGATAAACTAATTAGTGAAGCAAACCAGACATTATTTTCTACTACTCACTAACATGTAGCACTGATGGTAGGTAGAGTAAAGGAATTCTCTGAGGAAACAACAGATACATGGGATATATTCTTTGTGGAAAAATAAAAACAAGAAGAATTACTCAGACCAAAAAATATTAAAGTATATCAAAAGGATAAAGATAAGGGAAAAGGTAAGGTAGTGGTCCTCCAAGCCTTAAAATAACTGACAATATGCCCCCACCTCTTTCAGATACTCCACCAATAGATACTACTAATAGTCAACCGGCCACAGAGAGTATGAAGACTCCACTAGAGGATACAAATCCTGAGTCTGAAATTTTGTAAACAGTGAATATAGACACCTAGGATGTAAATGTTGTGGTTGACAGAGAAACCACTGAAGATAAGGAGGAAGATGTGACTACTGAGTCACCAGCTATAGACGTTAAGATAAGCATAGAAAAACCTACACAGGCAGAACAACCAGCTTAGGATACCACTAGGAAACCATCTGAAGAGCCGGCAAAAGAAAGTTTAGAGGTACAAACTGAGACTACATCTGAGAAAATGGTAGTTGAAAGCTTAGAGAAACCCTCTAAGATACAGATAGAGAAACTGAAATAGGTACAGGTTGAAGCACATGTTCAGACAGAGACAGTGCCACTGGCCCAAATTGAAAAGCATAAACCTTTGTTTGTAGAAATGCAAACATAGACTGGTCGAATCAAGTAAGGTGATTACCACAACTGGTAGCATGGCTATTGTAAAGATTGTTGGACAAACATTTGGTACTTCTATGGTAGAATTCAGACCTACAAATGTAATAGAGTTCTTATTTGATTCAATAAAGAAGATCACAGAATGTAATGCACAAGCTTTGAAGGCTATCGATGATACAATTCCAATTCTTAAATTGATAGCACCAAAGTGCATTGTTGATAATAAGGAGTCTTTAGGTCAACTAGACACATTGTCTAAGTTCATCACCAACAACATATTGACTATTGATCAAATAAATGAGGATGCATTTAAGGAAAGAATGATTAAAGAAAAAGAGAAATTCTTTGAGGAAATTGTGAAGAAGAACAAGGAGAAAATGGATACCCTATTATCGGAACTTGGAGAAATAATTTTGGACTTCAAGAAACTATACAGGGACACTTGTAAGACAAATATCTTAATAGAAGACCTTGACAAAGAAATCAGCAAAGCACAAGACAAGATTAACAATATTGTTGACAATCTGATAGGATCATCAGATTCATTTTTGGAGATAGAAAAGAAGATTGCAGAGATAGAAGAGAAAATCAAGAAGTTAGAAAATGACAAATAGAGAATAAAGGATAAAGCAAAAGACTTGAAATGCAGACTTGGTCCAAGACTAGAATACCTCATTTCTTTGAGAAAAGAAATATTTGAGGCTCTAGTTCTCAGACTAAAGACACTGGAAGAGAAAATGCACATACTCACTGGTACAGTGCAAAGAACACAAGAGGCAATAAAAGACAGCAAAACATTCAGTAATGGCATAAATTTGATTTTGATAGATATCTTTCAGATTGTAACCCACCAATTACAACAATCCAGGGAGGACTCCACTAATAGCGAATGACAACCTTTTTCATTGATGTCAAAGGGGGAGTAGTCTGATGAGAAAAATGGTCAGAAGGAAGTAGAGACTATCTTCTCAGGGGGAGCACACATTTTTTTGGACATACAGTTTTTTTGGCAAAGAATTTTTTTGGACTTCAGTTTTCGGATGCATTCTTGAATTTTTCTCATAAGTGTTGCCATCAATGCCAAAGGGGGAGATTGTTGGCAAATGCACACTACTGGTAAATGCACACTCCAATGAGACATTATAGATGATTGAAGGTTTTTTCATTGATGGCAACCTTACAATCCCATGACATTGGCAAGGCATTCCACCGACAGTAGAAAGATTAGACTCTACATCGACACTCAAACCATTGACACCGGCAGTGAAAGGAAGCATATCGACATAGAGGCTGATAGGATTTTTGTTGTAATATATTTTGTTTTTGTAAAATTATTGTAAGCCGACTTGGCAAGTTGTAAAAGGACTCTTATATAAGAGAGATCATTGTAGAACATTTTGTGACATATGAAAGAAAATATATAGGTGAAATAAGGCAGACCTATTATGCAAATTATAGGTTAAGGGTTTATGTAAGAAGCAGAGTAGAAACCGGTACTAGATTTGACATTATAGATGCTATTTTGAAGTAGTACAAGACACTGGATTTATATAATCCATTTTGTAAGTCAGTGAGACTTCCTATTTTGTATTTGAGCAGTGAGCTCTAGGCACTTGGCCTTCCTACATGTGCAGGCCCCTATTGTAGCAGTAATATTCTCTTATTGGCCAGTAAGTGAATATTGTGGGTCATAAAATCCCACTGAGGTTTTTCCCACACCGGGTTTCCTCATTAAGATATTGTGTTATTGTGTGCTTTTCATGTGGTTCCTATTATCTCTATTTATTGCATTACTTTATGATTACTGATATACAATATTAATATGTTCAGTATCTTTTAAGTTAAGAAATTGCTCTAACCGATCAGATACTGATTCACCCCTTCCTCTCAGTATCTATGGGAATTCTAACACACACTCCAATGAGAAAATTGTAGGTGATTGAAGGTATTGTCATTGATGGAAACCTTACAATCATGTGATACCGATAGGTAGACACAGGCACCGGCACCGACAGACTCTACACCAGCATATAGAACACCAATAGCGAAAAGGAAGAATACTGACATCCTGGCCGACAACAATTTTTATTAATGTATTTTGTAATTAATTGTAAAATATTTTGTAAGCCGACATGTTGGATTGTAATATGACTCATATATGTATGAGATCATTGTAGATCATTTTGTAGACAAGAGATAGGATGTGAAGTATGGAAAAGTAATAGCAGACCTAATATGTGAATTATTGTTTAAGGGTTTATGTTGTAGTAGAGCTTAAACTAGTACTAAATCTGGCATAGTAGATGCTAATTTGAAGCAGTACAAGACACTAGATTAGTATAGTCCATTTTTGTAAGTCAGTTTGACTTCTTTTGTAATTGAGTGGTGAGATCTAGGCACTTGGCCTTCCTGCATGTGCAAGCCCCTATTGTAAAAGCAATATTCCCTTATTGGCTAGTAAGTGAATATTGTGGGTCACAAATCCCACTGAGGTTTTTCCCACACTGGGTTTCCTCATTAAAATATTGTGTTATGGTGTGCTTCTCATGTTGTTATTGTTCTTATTTACTACATTATTTATGGTTTACCGGTACTCAGGTTTAATATGCTTTTCATGTTTTAAATCAAGTAATTTGATATACCAATTAGATACTTATTCACCCCCCCCCCCTCTTAGTATCTTTGGGAATCCTAACAATGAAAAATATTAGATATTAGATAGAGTGTATTTGTTAGGGGGATCATGTTTCATATTTCAGTTGAACCGATAGGGAATCCATTTTTCACATGAGTGTTGCCATCAATGCAAAATGGAGAGATTGTTGGCAATTGACACTCATTGGATTCATATTTTTCATTGATGGTAATAAGATTTTATAGAAGTCATATACCAACATTAGGAGGCATTCACTAGAAGATTCCAACATTGTTTTTCCATGGTCACAACCAGCATCGACACCAACATCGACATCCAACACTTCAAGGAAGCTGACATTAGTCTAGGATCCGAAGGAAGTTTTATTTGTAAAATCATTTTGTAATTATTGAATTAGGTCGATATTATATATCTTTTGTAATCTATTGTACACCGACATAAGGCATATTATTTGTAAAGTGTATATAAGTTAGTTTGTTAGGTCATTATGACATGTGTATGGAATAGGAGAAAATATGACAAGGAAGTAGAATTGTGCAATGTGAAGGATATGTATGTAGATCATTTGTATGCAAATTTTATATCATGAAATTATTTGTAGATGGTTTGTAAAGCACTCTTGGAGGAAAGGAGATACTGGTAGAAGTATTCAGGGTTTATGAACCGGTACAAAGCAGAGCTATAATCGAAACTCTTTTTGGCATTGTAGATGCATTTTGTGAGTTCATTATTACTGTTTTATCTTAGTAAAAGCTTGTAGTCAGTGAGACTCTTTTGTGTTGAGTAGTGTGCTCTAGGAAGTGTGCCTTCCTACATGTGTAGGCCCTCTTTCTATGTAATATCTTCCATATGGGTAGTGAATTGATATTGTGGGTCTCAAATCCCACCTTAGTTTTTCCTCTTTGAGGTTTTCCACGTATAAATTTTGTGTGTTATGGTGTTCATTCATGTGGATGGTTTATTTACTTCAAATTATATGTTTCTTCATTTACCCGTTTATATGTGTATATAATAAAAGGGTAAAATCATATCTTACCGACAGAACACTGATTCAGCCCCCCTCTCAGTGTTCTTGGATCCCAACAGTCGTGACCCACACAAGAGGACCGATTGAACCTTGAACCTTGAATTGATTTATAGGTTCAACTGGTAGGTTCAATGGGACATAAAAAGTGAAACATAAGGAACAAAAGGTGCATGATTAAGGATGGAGGAAACTAAAAGGAGGAAAACAAAATTAAATGCACATTATTGGTTCAAAAAAAATATTGAGGTAACAATGGCTTTGACTGGGGACCGAGAATGAAAAGGACTAGGAAATGAACTTAGAGTCTCTAGTTTCACACGGGAAAGACCAAAAGGTCCGAATGCAACAAAAAATCACCAAGGAAAACAAACAACACAACCAAAAAATTTATGTACAAAGAAGAAAAAGATTTCCTTACAACGGATACAACTTTAAATCCTGCCCATTATAAGATAGGGGCAGGGAAACTCCATTAGGATATTCAAGTTTGAATGAGTTAGGATCCAATACCTACATAATAGTGAATGTTACTTTCCATAGAGAATCAAATTTATTGTGAGCTCCTTTTGGTTCTCTGTGTTTATCCCAAAGTAAAACTTGAACTCCCAGCATGAACTATCATGGTCTGGCTCTGCAATCAAAAATTTTCTTAACCCTTTCCTAGTGAGTAGTAATGCAATCTACCGATTCCTGTCTCTCCTCTTCAATTTTCATAAGGTACACAATTCTCTTTTCTAGGGAATTTTGAAATAAATCATCTTCTATTACTTTCTACAACCTAGCAGATAACAATTACAGAGGTAAGGATAGTTGAGCTTCAACTCCATATACCAATTCAAATGGTGTCATACCTAGGGGCCTTTTGGGTGAGGTCCTATTTGCCCACAATGCCTCATATAATCTTTTATGCCAATCCTTTGCATTCTCAGTGACCAACTTTTGTATTATAGAAATCAGATTCTTATTGGTGGATTTTGCCTAGCCATTTCCTTGTGGATAGTAATCTGAAGAATGAGATAAGTAAATTCCATGATCATAACAAAACAAGATGAGTTCTTCAGAGGATAAATTTAGGGTATTATCAGTCATAATTTTTTGGGGTACACCAAACCTAGTCATGATATTTTCTTTGAAGAAGGTACAAACAATTTCTAAAGTGGTCTTCTTGATAGGGACTGCTTCTACCCACTTCGTAAAATAATTTGTATCTGTGAGGATATGGGTATGACTGGCACTTGACAGAGGAATAAATGGACCTACAAAATCTAATCCCCATTGCTTGAAGGGTTCATCTATGATTACTAGCCTTAATTGAAAAGAAACTAACTGAGGCCTTCTAGAGAATAATTTGAATTTCTCGCATCCTACAACCCATTTATAGTCATCTTTAAACATTTCAGGCTAGTAGTAACAACTCCTAAGAATTTTGAATGTTGTTACGGTGGTTGAGTAGTGTCCTCCACATGCTTCATTATGAAAAACTTGTAAAAGTTTCTCCTACTGCTCTTTGTCAACACACCTTAAGAATGATCCATCCAAACCTTTCTTATATAGGATATTATCAAAAACCACATATTTAGTAGCTTTCAATCTTAAATTTCTCTTTTCTTTGGTAGATAAATGCTCGGGGAATTCTCCATAAGTCAATTAATGAGCCACATTAGTGAAACATTCATCCTATAGACTAACAGCTAAGGTTAATGGGAGTTTGTCTTCCTTTTCCTTGTTTTCAGCAATCAAATGACATAATACTTTCCCCCAAACTAGCTTGGTTGGTTGGATATCCAAATCAAACTCCTGAACCTTTGAAACCCAAGTAGCTCTATTATTCATTTCCACTTCCCTCTGAGTCAAGATGTTTTTCATAGTAGGATTTGGTACAAAAACAATTGAATAGGAATGTAGAACATAATATCTAAAATGCTTCACAACTTCAACAACTTCAAATGCCTATTTTTCTACCAATGAATAATTCAGTTCATGCTTTTTGAGTAGGATATTCATGAAGACAATAGGGGCTTCCTCATTCAGCTCATTCTTTTGCAGAAGAATACCAGACATTGTGTGTTTGGAAGCATAACAATACATGATAAAATCTTTCTTAAAATAGGGATTTATTAATGTTGGAGCATGAGCAATTACTTCTTTTACTTCTTCAAAATATTTTTTTGCTCCTTCCTTCCACTTGAAAATTTATTTCTCACTCATCATCCCTACAATATGTTTACTAATTTCAGCAAAGTCTGGTACAAACCTTTTGAGAAAACACACTTGCCCAAAGAATGACTTGACACCACTTCTATCTGATGGCAGACTTAATTGTTGAATGGATTTTACCTGATCAGGATCTATCTTAATACCATCTTGTGAGACTATATGTCCTAGCAACTTTCCCTTTGTAACACAAAAAACTGACTTCTTTGAGTTGAGATAAATACCATGATCCCTGCATGTTTGTAACACAGTCTCCAAATCTCTCAAGTGGTTTTTCCTTTTTTTAGAGAAAACTGTCAAATCATCAAGATAAATGACTATAGTCTTACCAATGAGGTGATAGAATGAGAGGTTCACTGCTCTTTGGAAAGTTGCTCCCACATTTATCAGGCCGAAAGGCATTCGATTGTAAGAAAAATTTCCCCAAGGGATTGTGAAGGCCATTTTATGTTGATCTTCCTTTGCTACACTTATCTGATTAGAACCAGAGAAACCATCAAGCATAGACATCATCTCTGATCTGACAACCGTTTGGATAATGTGATCCATTGCTGGCAATGGATAGTTATCTTTGAAACTATCTTGATTCAAATTTTAGAAACCCACACAGATCCTTATTTCTCCATTCTTCTTGCAAACTGGAATGATATTGGCCACCCACGTGGAATGGTGAATAGGATAAATAATCCTCGCTTGGAGCATTTTGTCTATTTCTTTGAAAATAGTATCTACAACTTTGGGATTATGATTTCTTAATTTCTGTCTAAAAAGAGCTACTCCAGGCTTAAGAGGGATATGATGTTGAAACTGACCATTCCTAAAATCTTTCAAACCCTCATAAGACTAGGAAAAACCATCTAAATAATTTTGTAGCAGTTTTACAAAAAAAACATTTTTCCTTAGGATTACAAAACCTGCCTAAATTAACCATCCTTGGGTTGTTTTCATCACCTAAATTAATCTTTTCATACTCCCGATGTGTCAGTGGTTTAAGAAACATCTTCTTTAACATACATGTCATTGTGATCAAGGAGGTGTTCTAAGGATACAAGGCCTTTTGGAATTCGATTTCCCTTCAATTGAACAACTTCCTTTTTAAGGATTTCCTTTGAATTCAGACAAAATTCATTACATTCATTCTCAAAACCTTCAAAGAAAGAGGAGGCAAACATTTCAGCATTTTGGAAGAATTGGTTTATGTGTTTATCATTTCCAAACACTTTTCAGAAATTTGAATTGTCAGGTACATTAGGACGATATACAACTTCAATTCTATAAACATCAGTACCAAATTTAGGATTTGGGAGCAATAGAGATGCCGACACTACTAAAGAATCAGCCTGAGAATTTTGGTCTCTAGGAATTGCTTCAATTGAGAAAGCATCAAAATATTCAATCTCATCCCAAACACGGTTCCTATAATGTCCTAGCCATTCATTTTTTACTGAGAAGAGATCTTGTACCTGTTTAACAATCAACTCTGTATGACCTTTGGCACGTAACAATTTGATTCCCTTTTTCTTAGATTGCTCTATTCCTAACAACAATGCCTCATATTCTGCAGTATTATTAGTGTTCTTAAATTCTAGTTTGAAAGAAAAAGGAATCTTTTCATTTCATGGTCGAATGAGCACCACTCTGGCACCTGATCCAGTCGATGCATAACTACCATCAAATCCCATCTCCCATAAGCCTACAATAGGGTTCACTACATCTTCTAGTGCACCTTTCTTATCATCATTGAAGAGAAGGTAATTACCAAAATCATATTCATGATACAATATTTATGATTTTGGGTCATCAGAGGGAAAGATGATGTACTTGGACTTTGGTTTAGGTTGAAGAGAAATTTTTTGTTTACCAATGGGAATCATCACCTCAAACCAATCCATTTTAATTTCTCCTCCCAAATCTTTGAAAAAGGTCCTTCTTAGCAACATTCCATAACTTGTGGGAATATCAGCCACTAGAATAGTTGACTTCACTCTCTTATTAGGATGTACTGCTAGAGCAACCTATGCATCCTTGATTTGACCTAATAAAGGAATTTTCTTTGAATCCAATTGAATAACATTTACCAAATGTTTTAGTGAGTGAAGGCCTAGTGCTTTTGCAATTGTAGATGGCATAATAATATCCATAATCAATAATGCAATTATTAAGTTTGAAACCATTGATAAATAATGACACATAGAATGGTTTGGGTTTTTGGTCAAGTACTAATGGTGATTCAATTGGTTCATTGACTAATGTCTTTAGAACAATACTGAACAATTTTGTAGACATGATGTCCTTTTCATCCTCTGAAGACTCAAGGTTAGTTAATGGTGAGTTGGTGTATTGTGGTTAAGTGGTTTCCCTTTGAACATATTTAACAAATTTATCTAATTCTTTGGGATTCAACCTAAGATATTTAGCAGGAGAAATCTAAATTTTAGATCCCTTACAGAATTCAACAATATCAAAAGAAGAAATAGGGTCAGCATTCCTCAACATCTAAACATCTTGAACTCTTGAACCATTCTCCAAATTCTAGTTCAAAGGTTCCTTACCTTTATCTACAACTTCGGGATATATTGTGGTACCTATATTTTTTGATTGACATTGACCTCTAGTGAGGATGGCACAAGAAGGATCTCTGAGGGTTACCAATATATCACCTCCTCTATGTGAATCTGATTCATACTCTAGGAAGTGTATTCCAGAGTCACCAGATTGCCCATGGACTTCTTCTAGACCAAGTTCACTTATGGTTTCTCTTGTATTTATCATTTGTGCATACCACACCATCTCTAGACAAGAATCACCATCATGGTCATCAGTGAGATGAAAGACACACATATTCTTGTTATATGGTGGAGCTTCAATAACTAATCTTTTTAGAGCCAGAGGCAATTGTATGGCTTTATTCCTAGCTTCAATAGCTTGATTTGTAATCCTTCTTGGTATGTCTTGATAAGGCTGTGAACAAGACATACTATCCTTGGGTAACTGTCTTTTGAGAGTTATTACATCATTCATAAGTCTTTGTATTACAGGGTCTGATGAGGTAGAGAGCTGAGAATTTGACACCTGTATCTCCCTCTTCCATTTTCCTGCAGTAATCAAGTCATCTTCTAACTCAACAACAATTGTTTTAACATCACTCAAAGTTGCAACTCTTTGTCTACGAATCAAGAAACTAATTTTTGAGGGCATAGAACTTATAAAAAAAAAATTAAATTATCATCTGAAGGTTTCTGATTTGCAGGAATCTTATGAACAATTTTATCAAATTTGGCAACGAAATCTCTCATAGATTCAAAAATTTCTTTTTTTAACTAGGCTAACTGAGCCAAAAGGGAATGCTCATCCTCTGCTACTTTGAATCTAGCTTTAAGCCTAGTTTTCAGATCTTCCCATTTTATTATTATACTATTTGGTAAATGATAAAAGTAATCTGCATCGATTCTAGTTAATGCTTGTACAAACAACCTTACTACAACATCTTCATGCTAGACAACTATTATACCACATGCAACATTAAATGCATTCAAATTTTCATCAACTGTGACCTTCCCATCATCACTAAATTTAGGCAAATGATCCCTTGCTCCTTTAGGTAAAGCATTTAAATTCAGACCAAGATTCAATGGACCTACTGTGACCCCCCAATGATTGTTGGTTGTCATTGGAAGGATGATACTAAGAGGTGTTGGATTGATTACACTAGGTAAGGAAACACCATGCAAGGTTATGGCTTGACAAATGGAAGACATGAGAAATAAAGGGGGTGGAGAAGGAGGCCTACTCCTTGCCTATCTCCTAGGTGAGAAGGATGGCTGAAAATTTAGGTTTTGCAATTCTTGAAAAATAGAATCAACTATTCCTTCACACCTTTGAGACCCAGTGTATCTTCTTGGCTCCAACCTATTCACAATGCAAAAGTTTAAATAGAACTGAATGATTCTTAAAATTTCACACAACAATTCTTTGTATCTTATAATTAGACAACTAATCTTGTTTTTCGACTCCCTAGCAGAGTCACTAAAAATCCGTTGGTTAATAGATTTGCCTTTTCTTTAATTTTATATATTTACAATATTGACTCATGCGTACCCCTAATGAAAAAAAAGAAAATGAACTAACAATTGGGTGAATCGAATTGAGGTTCATCCTCTATATTAGAGTGTAGCTCCTCCTGAGATTTTCAATAAATTTTTATGTAGTTAACTCAGAAACAAACACACTTTTCACCAAAAAGCGAGAAAGGATTTCGCATTCATTTGTCAACACAAAAGAATGCTATAAAAGATCTATTTATGTGTAAAGATCATAGACTTTTACTCCTGCACATATTCATTCAATAAGCTTAAAGTAGTGTAAAAGATGATCGATTCTCGCTCATGCCTCACAGGACAAGGGGGATCAAAGACATTTAAACAATAATGAAACTTCTTTTAAACAAAGAAAATCAATGAATTCATAGACTAAGAAAGAACTGGTAATGAAATGACATATCTCGCACATCAGCATACATCCCAATAGAGATTACTAATCTTTCAAACACATAGATTTGAAAATCATATTAAAATAGCATTTCATTCAAGTGCCAGAAATTTGAGTTTTGAAAATCCAAAGAAAATCAAGTCTGTTCCTCTAAATCAAAGTTTTTCAGACCTTAAATAAAGCTTGCTTTATTACATTTATAGCCCCCAGGCCAAAACTTTGTTTGAAAATAACCCTAAACTTTTAAACTCTATCCTAGAGTTAAAAGAAACTGTTTGTTTTGAACTATATGAAACTTAAATAAACAAAGGCCATAAATAGGATGGCAACTCATTCGTAAGTGGATCGGGACTCCATCATGGAAGAAGTGGCCACTAATTTGTACTACTTTTCTATGACACCATGCACATTACACCACTCCAGATGCACTACTGATAAATTCAAGCTAACCTCAAAGTATGGGAGTCAAATGTGTAGGATACGCTACTTCCAAACTTCCTTGTCCATATTCACCTTCATAACTCTTAATTTATGTGCTTCCAAGTGATCAAAGCAGAATGTCAGAATTGACTCTATCCTTGCCACTTTAGAAAAGTCATTTGTGGTCAGAGACTTTGTTTCTTTAACAAGATATACTCTTTCTTAGAAGATCATGGCCATGTCTACCACAACTTCAATTGTTTGTCCATCCTCCTTCATGAGTTTTATATCAATGCATTTTAAATCCTCTTGCATTGTATTAATCAGTTCCTTCAATCCTTTAAGTAATTTAGTAGATTCCTCATGACCTTGCTTAATGATAGAATTTCTCCACCTGACATTCTTCCTTGACACATAAAGCACATTATCATCTAGGTTTTCTATTGTCTTCTCAATTAGAAATTTCATCACACCAAATTTCTGCACATCATTCATATGTTCCAAGACTGCTACCCATTTGGTTCTTTGCTCATAGTTATGGCATCTTCATATACTTTAATGAGGCTAGAAATGTAGTCTGGACCCTATTGTACAATAGAATCAAGTCATTCATCTAATACTTCAGCTATCATGCGGCTCCTCTGGACTTGATCTAATAGTTTCTAGTTCACCGGTGATTTGGGGTCAAAGGACAATGTCATCTGAGATAGGGTCTAAGGTCTCGAATGATATATGGCATTGATGTACTATGCCATTTGGGTGACAACCTGTTTCAATTCCTTTTTGTCTTTCTCATCTTTCCAATACTTGGATATCATCCTCTTTGTGGAGGATTCCAAATGTTTAGCATCTACAGACCTTGAAGCAACTCCTAGATCAATTCTCTCCATAGTAAAATCATCCTTAGTGGACTTTTTTGGATCTCTATCTGAGATGGGTTTAGCTACTTGAGCTACCCAATGACCTATTTCTTCATCAACTTCCACCATTGCCTACATTTTGAGCTTCTTGGGTTTAGATATTTTCCCAAGCCACTTGGTTACAATATCCTCCATGGGAATTGTAATAGGAACAATGTTACATTTCTTCCCAATCAAAGCTCCTAGCCATTGAGAAGTGTTGAAAGTTTCTTTAGGCAACAGAGGTGTCTGAGCATTAGGGGGTCAATAATAGTCATAGTTCTCATTAGGTTTTGGTCTTCTTTAGGTTCCTTACCTGCATCCATATCCTGCACTAGAGGGTTACTCAACACTTGTTGATCCATTGTCACTTCAGTTTCTTCACCTAGATCCAAGTCCACAATAATTTGATTTAACACTGGTTCTCTGTTCTTCTTTTTGCTCCTCGAGTGAGTAACTTGAACTGCTGAAGAACTCAGTTGAGACCTCTTTGATCTTCTAGATTGAACCTCTTCAATAATTAGCCTTGTGTCACCTGTTACCACCATGAAATCTGACAAACCCTCGGAATAATGAGGCTAAAATTACCTTCATGTCTCTGGATCCTTTAATAATAGCAGCTACAACTTTTACAATTTTGAGAATTCACATTTAAAAAAAGAAAAGGAAAACAACTTAGTAACACCTATACAGGCCTCATAATGATTTATTCAAACATGTGAGATAACCAATGATTTATGCTTTCATGATTTCTTTCCAAATTTACAATTTTAAATTATAAGATGCTGAGGATATTCCTTTTGTCATGCCACCTTCAATGTTATTAAAGTCCTCGGAACCAAAACTTGAAATGAACTTTTGAACTTTGAACCAAGTTGCAAGGAGTTCAATGGTTCAAGTTCAATTAGAGAAAAAATAAAAAAACTCTCAACTTGCAACTCAACACAACACCAAGAACAAGCAAAGACCTTTAATGAATATAAAGGGAGACTTTGAACCTTGAACCGACTTGCAAATGGTTCAAAGTTCAAGTTCAAGAATCACTTAACACATTCACACTTTCTCGTTAAATAACATTGCAAAGTTGCGACCCACGCAAGAGGACCAGTTGAACGTTGAACCTTGAAATGACTTACAAGTTTAGTTGGTAGGTTCAATGGGACAAAAAAGGTGAAACATTGTTAGGAACCAAGAAGTACAACTAAGAGGGGAGGGGTTGAATCAGTTGTCAGTAAACTATAACCCAAAACAAATTATTCCAACTTAAAACTTAGTGCCAGTAAAACAAATTAATAGTTATAGTGCTACTGATACAACTTAATACATGAAACAGAAAGGAAAACAACATCCACAACACATGACATAGAGATTTTAACATGGAAACCCTGTAAGGGGAAAAACCATGGTGGGAAACCTTACCTAGAATCATATGATACTACTGCAGATAGTAAGTGAATACAATAATGGGGTTAGCACATGCAGAAAGGACAACTGCCTAGAGCTCACTACTAAATCACAAAATTAGGAGTCAAATTGACTACACAGTTGGATGGTTAAATCCAATAATTAATGTACTGCTTCAATATTGTATCTTCAATGTTGGATCCAGTACCTATTTAAGCTCTATGCATGAGGACCAAATACCTTCATAACCTTTCATTCAATCTTCAAATAATATCCACGTGATTCGCACAAGGATTTGCTTATTTTTGCTCTTCACAATGATCTTCAATATACACACTTCCAAATAAGATCTTACAATTATTTATACAAAACCTAAGACCTCATCATTAGATCGGCTCCTAAAAGATATTACATTTAAATCAATTACAAAATAAGTCTTGGTGAAATACAATATGTCAACTTCAATACATTTTCACATTATCCAATTAATAAACCATTTCCAAAATGTGTCATGTTGATCTGGAACATGATATCATATGACTGTTCATAACCTGGACCTATTTGTCAGTTAAGGAAAATATGTGAATATGATTAATCCAATATTTAAAAAACCAAATGCAAACATCCAATCCATGTCTTTGACATAACCAAATGATCTCTAGATGATAACAAGTCATCATCAACTTCCTGAGCACTGGTGAAACATATATCGGCGACTGTGCATAAGCCAATATCCATACTGGAACCACAATGTGTCAGTTCAACAACAAACCAATATAGCCATAGTGCCAAATCATCAATGTAGACCTCCAAAAAGATAAGCATTGACATCAATGACAAAACCAATGCATCACATGACGAAGTCATCCATAATACCAATAATCTCCCCCTTTGGCATTGATGGAAACACTAGATGGAAAAACATCTAAGTGCTAAAAACAGAATGCCAAATACCAACAATCTCCCCAAAATAGATCAATACAAAGTTTTGTACCAAAAAAAGAAACAATATAACGAAAACCAAAATACATCTCTCCCTAGTATTCAAAGTGCAATTTTTTTCCATAAACATCTCTCCCCCTTTGACATCAAATGCCAAATAAGTTAAAAATCAAAACATAACATACAACTAACTACTCCCCCTAAGAAGTAGCTCTCCTTCATCAAGCCGAAAAAAGATTTTTTTCTGTTAGTCCCTATCGGTTTGATGCCAATCTGCATCATTTAAGTCTCTATTGATGGGGTGATTACCCCAAGCTTCTCTTTGAGATATTAAAATGCTTCCTTAGGCAAAGGCTTTGTAAAAATATCTGCAATTTTCTCTTTAGTGTTCACATAAACCAATCTCACTTCATTTGCTTCAACATTTTCTTTTAGAAAATTATACTTAATAGAAACATGCTTTGTTTTAGAGTGAAATATCAGATTCTTTGTGTTGCTGAGTTACCACTATGAATAATTACCAGTTCTTTGCATTTTACCTTGATATCCTTCAACATTTTCTTGATCCATAATACCTGAGTGCAATTAGTTGTTGTTGCAACATATTCTGCTTCTGCTTTAGATAATGATGTACAAATCAACTTCTTGATGATCCATGAAATTAATCTTCTACTAAGAAAGAATGCACCGCTAGTGGTACTCTTTCTGTCATCCACATATCCTACCCAATTTGCATCTGTATATGCACATAACTCAAAATTGTCATCCTTAGGATACCATAAACCAAGATTTGTTGTGCCTTGCAGGTACCAAAAAATCCTTTTTACTGCAGTTTCATGATTTTCTTTAGGATTGGTTTGAAATATTGAAACAATACACATTGCATTCATTATATCAGATTTGGTTTGTGTCAAATATAGTAACCCTCCAATCATAGATTTGTACCTTGTCAGATTTATAGGAGCTGAATCATCCTTTGATGTCAATTTATTAGTTGTAATCATAGGAGTGCTTACTAGTTTGGAGATTTCTATTCCAAATTTCTTCAAAAGTTCCTTCAAGTATTTTTTCTAACAAATGAATATACCTTTATTTGTTTGAGAAATCTACAAACCTAGAAATTTTTTTTATCTCTCCAATCATAGACATTTCAAATTCTTCCTACATCTTGTTAGAAAAGTCTTTGCATAGCTCTTCTTCACCTCCAAAAATGATATCATCCACAAATACTTCAATAACTATTAGCATTACCTTTTGTGTATCCAAGCTTTAAAAGATATTTATCCAGTCTAGCATACCAAGCTCTGGGAGCTTGCTTCAATCCATATAAATCTTTCGTTAACTTACAAACCATATCCTTACTAGCTGTCAATGAAAATCCATCAAGCTGCTCAATGTAAACTTCTTCAAGATCTCCATTCAAAAATGCACATTTTACATCCATCTAATAAACTTTATAGTTCTTGTGAGCTGCAAATGCAAGAAATAGTCTTACTGCTTCAATTCTGGCTACCAGTGCAAAGGTTTCATTATAATCAATTCCTTCTTTCTAAGAATAACCTTTAAAAACTAATCTTGCTTTGTTTCTTATTACTTCACCATCTTCATTAAGTTTATTTCTATATACCCATTTAGTTCAAATTACATTTTTGTCTTTAGGCCTGGGAACTAATGTCCAAGTATTATTCTTTTCCATCTATTCTAATTCTTCTTCCATTGCTTTTATCCATTGTTTATCTTGACATGCTTCAACAACTGATGTTGGTTCAACTTGAGAAATTAAACATACCTCTTCATTTTCCAATTTTCCTCTTGTCATAGCACCTTGATTTTTATTTCCAATTATCTGATTTTCTAAGTGATTCAATCTTACATACCTAGGTTTATTTTGATTTACATTCACAGGTTGTTGTCCTTTAGTCACAGTTTAGTTCTTTGATGATGTCGGTTTGACTGGTTCTACATTTTGTTCTGGTGCAATCTATGTCGGTTCATTTATAATCATTTTCACTACTAGTTTAGAACCTGCATATCTTGTTTCTCCTCTAAAATGTTCATCTATCTTCACATTAGTACTCTCAATGATTTTCTGCAATCTTTTATTAAAACATCTATATGCCTTGCTTCTATTTGAATAACTAATAAATGTTCCTTCATCACTTCTAAGATCAAATTTTCCAATAGACTCATCTCTCTTAATATAACATTTGCTTCCAAATATTTTGAAATATTTAAGAGTAGGAATATGACTGAATCATAAATCATAAGGGGTCTTACCGGTTTCACCTTTGATGTGAACTCTGTTGAAAGTATAAACCACTGTATTTACTGCTTCTCTCTAGTACATATGAGGTAGATTTTCTTCCATCATCATGGTTCTTCCTGCATCCAGTATAGTTTTGTTCTTCCTTTCTACAACTCCATTCTGCTCAGGTGTCTAGGGTGCTAATAGTTGTCTTTTGATTCCATTCTCTTCACAGTATACATTGAATTCCCTAGATGTAAATTCTCCTCCTTGATCAGATCTAAAACATTTGATTTTCTTGCTGGTTTCATTCTCTACCATTGCCTTGTATATCTTGAATCTCCCAAAAGCTTCTAATTTCTGTTGGCATTTCAATAAGGATATTGAGAAGGTTGTTGATGAATATGGATATAACTGATCAAGGATGTTTTACTATCTTAATATTATTATTTTGTCATTGATGTCAAGAAATTGATTTGCTAATTCAGTATGATGTTGCCATATCTTGAGAAGTATGATTTGATGAGTATAAAGATATCGGTAAAAGACACAGAAAGAATATGATGAATAAGGCGAGAAATAAGTTATTCAATGGGCAACTATTACCAAGTTAGACATGTTGTTCACCAAAAGTGATAACCCAAGTATACCTGCAAATCTATCTATGAGATAGCCAATCTCAATCAATGAAACACCTCAGGGCTTGGACAACATGACAAGGATATGAATCCTTCTACTCTTCAGGCTCTGCAAAACCTAGGCAGGTATACCTTTGATGCATTTAATCAGACCTATTACACACAAGACTACATCAATCAAAAGCAGATGGATCTCAAAAGGTTCAAAAACTAAGAGATAACTGCAGATGGGCTAGATCCACACTTGCAACTCAACATTTTGAATCATGAGATGGAGGGACACTTCCACATAACATAAAATATAAAAGGATATTCTGATTTTGGATTTTAAATGGTGTTTTGACAACCTTTAAATATTACAAGAGACCAGTGCCTTATCCAGGCCACAGAGTCATGCATAAAACTGGAAGAGAAATCTTAGATGCAAGTTCTTTTCAACATTAAATTTTCATGTATCAATGCCTTACATTAATACAATCCTCTGCTCTGTCACAAAACCATACTTATATGTAGATATCCAATATGCATTCAAAATTATTAATGCTGGGTTTTAGGATATAAATCCTTCCTTGAAGAATACCCAAAAGACAACATTACACTCTTAGAGGAATCTAAAAGAGACAACTCAAATTATCCTTGATAATATGAAATTATATGGATCTGAGTACATTTTGGAGACAATTTCATGGAAACTCACACATGCCTCCGGAAATGATCGGCATCGTTTTCGGATCATTAATCCACATTTTACAACCTTCAGGCAATTACGCCACAATTTTCGCATTTAATCGTGAAGACGTAATTTTCAAACTTGTCAAAACACCTTTCTGGAGCTCGCCATCTGACAGGCATGTACTTTGATATACAAGGATGACATCTACCAAACGGTTTCTCAAGACAAGTCTCGAGCAAAGAGATATTAATTTCTGAAAATGCCCAACTGGCTTTGTCGACACTGCGGACCTGATGAAGTCAATGTTCTAGCAACATATGATGCCTTTCTTAAAAATATCAAACGACCTCCGTGGGTCCTCAAATTTGAAACATAGGTACCTTAAAGTACATATTAAATCTTTGAATTCTCAATTCGATCACCAGACTGACAGGATGCAAATGGCGTGCTCACCAAAATAGCTACATTAACTGATATAACACTGGAGTGCGGATAACTGAATTTGATGGCAAAATTAACTCTTTTGAAAACCGATCAAACGGATTGGTAGAGCCTTGAAATTTGAAACGTAGCTAACCATTTATACCAACATTAGCCCGGAATGAACATTCTGACATGACGCTCACTAGGACATTTTTACACTTGTGCAAACATCACAAACTACAAACGGATTGAGCTTTGAAAACTGAGCAAACAGATTCATAAGGACTTGAAAATTTGTGAGCTCACTCACATTTATGCATAGAATTGAATCTACTTTAAATTTCTTCATGAAAATCAACAGGGCAAAAGATGTAATCGCTCAAAGTAGGCTACTCAATAAAATATGCATTTGTGCCTAAAATGCACTTTCAACTCACCCCTCGAAATGGGTACCTAGTAAACTTATCCAAACTGAATTCTGAAAGTTGCACATCACTGCATAGGCCAAATGAAAGGTGTGGGACATGAATCCCGAGCCTTACCCTCTGAAAATCAACCGGCTCCATTTTACCCCCTTGCTAACTAGGCCATTCAAACTGACTTATTTTAATCATTTGGAAATGCAGGGCAAAATTTTGAAATGGGCCTATAAACTTGACTCAGTTTTGAATACTCCCAACAAGACAATGATGAGATCATGATGTTTAGACTATTTTGATATCATACATATGTTATTGATTGTAAGGTTAATACTATACTATGTTACCGAGCAAGGAACCTAGTCGGTAAAACCTAAGGAACCTAGTTAGTAAACCCTAAGGTTATCACTATCGGTTAATGAAGCCAAAATGTCTACCGAGTGAAGTTTGGTATCTACCGAGTTGCAACCAAGTAATAACAGAATGCATTAAATGATTACATGCGTTATTTAATAAAGGAAGCTGATGAGCTGGCTATGATTAAATGATTGGTATGCCGTAAATAAAGTTTGTTAAAGAATCTATGGCAAAGGAAAATCGGCAGGAAGATCTATAGCTCAGATTGAACCGCAATACCCTAGCACAAGTTCCAAGAAATGTATGCAAGTTCCAAGGCGGGGTAAAATGTTTTCAGATCGGCGAATACATTGAACTTGGACAAAGTTTGAAGATCTGATGGCTATGATTGATCATGGGAAATGTGATCAAGGAGATTAAGCAGTCGGAAAATTGTTTATAAATAAGGAACTGTTGATAAACAATGTATGCGGGCAAGTGTATGCACAGGGATGCTACATAGTGATTACCAAGCACAGAAGCTTGAAGAACTATTTGAATAACAGAGTATAAAGCCCAACAGATGGACAAGATTAGTTCTATGTCTATATTGTATTGAGAAAATAAGAATCTGCTTTAGCATTTTAGATGTGAAGTTACAGATAGATTTTTATTATTGTTCTTTTGTGAAGTGACAAAAAATCTCTTAACTGAGAGGACTTAACAATCTTATTTGTAAAACCCTCTAGCAAGGTGACATTCTCATTGAGTGTTTGAAATCCTTTAACAAGGTCACTTCTAACAAGGTGAAGATCCTAACAGATCTGAGGGAAATCCCTTAACCGGGTCACATCTAGCAATGTGTTTGTAATCTTTAACAGGATTTGCTTTTAACTAAGCATACTCTAGAAGAGTATATTTCTTAGTGGGTCCAAAATCCCATAGTGGTTTTTCCCTATTTGGGTTTCCACGTTAAATCTGGTGTTAGGAGTGCTATGATGTTTATATGCTTTTGAGTTTGCATGTTTAGCAGTTTTGGATATATTACTTAAATATATGTTACCAAGGTTGAATCTAATGTTTTTATGGAAGATTAAGTTTGTATGATTCGCCCCCCCCTCTCATCTTATTTTCTTGGCATCTATACTTATATTAAGTATCAGAACCATCAATTGTTATCAAAGCTTTGGACCCCAGAAGAAAAAGTTTAAAGTTACTTGAGGTAAAGATCCAAAGATGTATAAGAGGGATGCACCAAAGCCGAACAAGTCAAGTTTATCCACATGGCAGAAAAGGATGAAGTTGCACCTATGAGGAGTTGGAGAATATGTTGTATATTATCTAGAGAATGATTTTGTTACACCCAACACCTATCCATTGACAATGGAAGAGATAAAGGCAAAGCAAGAACATATCCAAGCAATGATTGAAATAACATCTCCATTGACAGATCTATTGTGGATTGTGCCAGAACCTTGATGATCGAAAAGAAAGTACCACAAACATTTTGGAGAGAAGCAATAAGCATGGTAGTTTACACCCTGAACCGAGTACAACTGAAGAAAGGTACTTTGAAGACACCATATAAAATCTAGTATGACAAGAAACCTAATGTAAGTTATTTTAAAATCTTTGGAAGTAGATGCTATGTACACAAAGATGATAGAAATGGCAAGTTTGATCAGAAAAGTGAAGAAGGAACATTTCTTGGTTATTCTTCTAGAAGTAAAGCATTTAAATGTCTGATCAAATCATCTAACAAAATAGTAGAAAGTGCAAATGTGAAAATTGATGAATTTGCAGAAAGAAAGGATGAAGGAAACTCCAAAGAAGCAGAAGATTATGATGAATTTGTCTATGTTCAACTGACAAGTCTTACCGAGAGAACTGTTGAAGAAAATGAAGAGAATATCTAGTTATTGAGTGATGAAGAAGATCATACAGAGCCTATCGAGCCTATATTAGCTAAGTATGTTAGAAGACATCATGCATCAAGTTAGATTATAGGAGATAAGGATGATCCAGTGATGACTAGGAACAAACTAAGACAGAACACATGTTTGATATCTGAATTTGAACTGAGAATAGTGAAAGAGGCATTTAACAGTGAAGATTGGATAAATGCTATGATAGAAGAGATTTATGAAATCAAGAAGAATGACATATGGAAACTAATCCCAAGACCGAAGGACAAAAATGTAATCGGTACAAAGTGGATTTTCAGAAACAAGTTGAATGAAAAAGGAGAGGTCATTCAAAATAAAGCTAGACTAGTTTGCAAAGGTTATGCTCGAGAAGAAGGAATTGATTATGGTGAAATTTTTGCACCTGTGGCTAGACTAGAAGGAGTAAGAACATTTTTGGCATATGTTGCTTACAAAAATTTCAAGGTATATCAAATGGATGTCAAATCTGCATTTCTGAATGGTATATTAGAAGAAGTTTTTATTGAACAACCTGAAGGATTTATTGAAAACAAGAATGAAGATCAGGTATGTAAATTAAACAAAACTTTATATGGTTTGAAACAAGCACCTAGAGCATGGTATGAAAGATTGCACTCTTATTTAATCAAGATTGGTTTTATAAGGACAAGTGAGAACAACAATATGTACATGAAGAATGATGAAAATGGAATACTGATCTCAACCATATTTGTTGATGATATTATATTTTGTGGAAATGACTCTTTATGCAAGAACTTTGGAAATGAAATGAGCAAAGAATTTGAGATGTCATTAATTGGTGAGATAAAGCACTTTATAGGTTTACAGATACTGCAAATGAAAAATGAGATTTTCATTACTCAATCCAAGTACATAAAGGGAATCTTGAAGAAATTTGGAATGGAGGATTCAAAACCAGTAAGTACTCCTATGACTACCAACTGCAAATTATCAAAGAATGATGAATCTGCATCTATTGATGAGACACTTTACCGATCCATGATTGGAAAGCTACAATATGTTGTTCACAATAGACCAAACATAGCACATGCAGTAGGTATAGTTGAAAGATTCTCTGCAGATCCTAAGGAAACACACATGACAACAATCAAGAGAATTTTCAGATACTTGAAAGGCACTGAGAATTATGGCTTAGTATATCAGAAAGGAAATGATTTTGATTTAAAAGTTTATACTGATGCTGATTGGGTAGGCAACATTGATAACAAGAAAAGTACAAGTGGAGGAGCTTTCTTTTTAGGGGAAAGACTAGTGAGTTGGCTTAGCAAGAAACAAGGATGTGTTTCATAGTCAACAACAAAAGCTGAATACATTGCTGCAGCATTGAATTGTACCAACATAGCATGGATCAAACAACTGTTGGAAGGTATAAATGAGAAAATTACCAAGCCAGTAACTATATTCTGTGACAATACTAGTTCCATTATCATTTCAAAGAATCCTATTATGCACTCTAAGACAAAGCACATCTCTATCAAATATCATTGTCTTAGAGAAGAAGCCCAAGAGAAGAAAGTGGTGTTGGAGTATGTTAGCACAAAGGAACAAATAGTAGATATCTTCACCAAGCCACTGCCAAGGGACACTTTTGAGTATCTCAGAAGTAAGTTAGGGGTCCTACCCCTATCTTCTACTCACTAACTGAGTTCAGTGAAAGCATCAATTCGATGACTCTACAGAATATCTTTTAAGAGTTGATGTTGAATTACACACTTTAGGATGTTTTCTAAAGGTGTGCAGGAAACAAATATAGGAAACAATACAAGGAACAAGAATTAAAGAAAAAATTCTCTCACGGAGACTAAGTTGACACATAATAATAGGAATTCACTTCATACAGAAAGAAATTATGTTTTAGTTCTTTAATTTTTGGCATTGTTGTCAAAGGGGGAGAAGACTGAAGAAAGAGAAGACTAAAAAGAAAAGAGAAGACTAATGTATGGGTAAGAATTCTGATGATAGGAGGAGAGCATTTTAGCATTTCAGAATCTCACAACAATCTGAATCAATTAGGTCAAATCAATTAGTTTTGCCATCAATGCCAAAGGGGGAGATTGTTGGCATTTCAATAAGGATATTGAGAAGGTTGTTGATGATTATGGATATAACTGATCAAGGATGTTTTACTATCTTAATATTATTATTTTGTCATTGATGTCAAGAAATTGATTTTCTAATTTAGTATGATGTTGCCATATCTTGAGAAGTATGATTTGATGAGTATAAAGATGTCGGTAAAAAACACAGAAAGAATATGATGAATAAGGGGAGAAATAAGTTATTCAATGGGCAACTATTACCGAGTTAGACAATGATGAGATCATGATGTTTAGATTGTTTTGATATCATACATATGTTATTGATTGTAAGGTTAATACTATACTATGTTACCGAGCAAGGAACCTAGTCGTTAAACCCTAAGGTTATCGCTATCGATTAATGAAGGCGAAATGTCTACCGAGTGAAGTTTAGTATCTACCGAGTTGCAACCAAGTAATAACAGAATGCATTAAATGATTACATGCATTATTTAATGAAGGAAGCTGATGAGCTGGCTATGATTAAATGATTGGTATGTCATGAATGAAGTTTGTTAAAGAATCTATGGCAAAGGAAAATTGGTAGGAAGATCTACAACTCAGATTGAACTGCAATACCCTAGCACAAGTTCCAAGAAATGTATACAAGTTCCAAGGCAGGGTAAAATGTTTTCAGATCGGCGAATACATTGAACCTGGACAAAGTTTGAAGATCTGATGGCTATGACTGATCATGGGAAATGTGATCAAGGAGATTAAGCAGTTGGCAAATTGTTTATAAATAAGGAACTGTTGATAAACAATGTATGCGGGCAAGTGTATGCACAGGGATGCTACATAGTGATTACCAAGCACAGAAGCTTGAAGAACTGTTTGTATAATAGAGTATAAAGCCCAGTAGATGGACAAGATTAGTTCTATGTCTATATTGTATTGAGCAAATAAGAATCTGCTTTAGCATTTTAGATGTGAAGTTGTAGATAGATTTTTATTACTTTTATTTTGTGAAGTGACAGAAAATCTCTTAACCGAGTGGACTTAACAATCTTATTTGTAAAACCCTCTAGCAAGGTGACATTCTCATTAAGTGTTTGAAATCCTTTAACAAGGTCACTTCTAACAAGGTGAAGATCCTAACAGATCTGAGGGAAATCCCTTAACCGGGTCACATCTAGCAATGTGTTTGTAATCTTTAACAGGATTTGCTTTTAATCGAGCATACTCTAGAAGAGTATATTTCTTAGTGGGTTCGAAATCCCACAGTGGTTTTTCCCTATTTGGGTTTCCACATTAAATCTGGTGTTATGAGTGCTATGATTTTTATATGCTTTTGAGTTTGCATGTTTGGCAGTTTTGGATATATTATTGAAATATATGTTACCGAGGTTGAATCTGATGTTTTTATGGAAGATTAAGTTTGTATGACTCACCCCCCCTCCTCTCATCTTATTTTCTTGGCATCTATACTTACATTAAGTATCAAAACCATCAATTTCTCCTTGAGAAAAGTAACCCAACACATTCTAGAATAATCATCAATTATAAGCACTTCTTGCTGGACCACATAAATTAGTATCTATCACCCTAAGGACTTTTTGTTCTTGTTGGACCACATAAATCAGTATGAATTAAATCAAGAATATTATTGGATTTCTCAAAAATGCTCTTAAATGTTGTTCCAACTTGCTTTCCCATTTGACATTCCTTACATATCAGATTATGAGGTTTTAAAATCATAGGTGAATTCCTTACTACCTTGGTTGAACTGATCTTTACAATGCAATCAAAATTCACATGACAGGAGTCTTTTATGCCATAACCAACTTTCATCAATTTGTGCAATCAAACATGTTGATGTAGATCCCTCCTTGTATCTTGTCAAACACTTCAAGATGTATGACATGGACCCCTCAAATCACCAATAGGATCCTACAAAGCAAGGCTCTACAATCTTAGTTCCAACTTCTCATTTCACTCTAAGATTCATACTACTCAAATTGGGTAACTTGCTCCATTATGCATCATGAAGCCTCCTAAGTTTTCTGACCTTCACAACACCTATTTTGGATCATACAATACTCACATGGACTAGACCAAACACTGGTTTCAAGTATCTAACCCAATTCCCTATGACACCTTCACAATTAGGCCTATTTGCTTGTAACCCTTGGAGACGAGTAATGGGAACTTAAGTCCAAACATTTCCAAACAACCTATGAAAAAATTCATTGATTTAGATACCCTTTATGGTCTTACACAATCCCCCAAAAGGAGAAGTCAAGATCTAACAAGGAAATGTCTGAACCCGATGATGACCAACTGTCATAAAGGGTTAATTAGGCCTCCATTTGTGAAACAACTATATGAAAATGGACACACCTTACAACCAAAACCCCATGAGCATGTGGGAAACCATAAACCATTGTAGATTACAAGGTTACACTCCTGGAATCATCACCAATTGTCTTCTAGGGTAATCCTTGCAATCTAAGGGCTAGGTAGCCACATAGAGATGTCTACCTAGGACCTGATCAAACACACATTTACCTTGATCCTCCTAAAAAATTCCTTTGGAATCATAGAGTACATAGGCCACACTTACATCCCACCCATTGCCATGAGTTTAAGATGGATAGGCTGCAAGTTATGGCCATGGAAAGGCAAAACCCTAGGTACTAGAGAAAAACAAATGATCAAGTCCTCAAATAAAGACCAAATCATTGGTAACTCATGACACTAACAAAATAACAACATTGGGTATTGGTCCCAATCCATACAACTTCGTACCCCATGCCAAAACTTCACATTTGCAGGAAAAGCTTAGAATTTCATATTGTTTGCAATCATAAAAATCTTTCTCTGTATAGTCTCTCCTTAAGAATTGTGTCCTAAAGGTGTTTATACCCCTATATAAATTATCTCAACTAAAAACAAGAGGTTAAATCCATTGGAGGAGTTAGACCAACAAGAATTCAAAAATTTGCACAAAAGTTGTAAAAAATGTCATTTCTTACACCCAAATGACTTGGGTCAACACCTCTAAACACCCTATAAGCACATAAAACAAATAAAACCACTAGGACAAACATATCCTAAGCATACTTAGTCCCCTTTTTTCCAAAAGTCCTAATTGGCTTATCAAGATGCCAAAATAGGAGTTTGGCTCACAAGATGGGGTCCTTTATTACAGACACAAAATGCATGATTGAAACACAAGGAAAACATCCGAAGACATGTTTAAGGTCTTATCCTTCCTCCTTTGAGCCTAAATGATCATGTTGAAGGGGTTCCCCTGCACCATACTCCTTGGAAGAAGAAATCTCAAGTCCACTTAAGATGAGAGTCTGCAAATCTGCACAATGGTTTTTTATTTGTTATTCTGTCATCTAGACTACTTCAGAATCTGATTGTCCCTACTAGGCCACCAAATACTCCATATATAATTTTTTCCTTGTCCTCTCTACAATCTTGGTATCCAAAACTTTATACAAATTTGATGGTTCATGTTTGGGAATGTCATCATCTGCTACAACCTAAATTTTTTCTTCTCCTACATCAACACTACATTTGTAAAGAGTTAAGTCACATACATTAAAAATGGGTGACAAACCAAGATCGGGTGGGAGTTGGAGTTCAAAAGCATTTTGTCCATATTTTGTCAAGATTTTACAGGGTCCAATCTTTCTCTACATAAGCTTTGTATATTTGCCTTTTGGAAATCTTTCCTTCTTCAAGTGAACCCACACCAAGTCTCCCACATCAAACTGGACATCCCTCTTCTTCTTATCAACATGAGCCTTATACCTTTCTATAGATTGTTGAAGGTGATTTTTAACTTGGTCATGTATCTCCTTTATGGTGGTGGCAAAGGTTTCTCCATCTACACTAATGGCTTCTCCTTGAGGTAGTTCCCTTAACTCCAACACACCCCTTGGGTGGATGCCATATGCAACCTAGAAAGGTGACTTACTAGTGCTTCTATTTACTGTATCATTATAAGAGAATTTTGCCTGAGATAGTATGTTATCCCACTTCTCTCCATATTGCCTAGTCAAACATCTTAGCAGGTTTCCCAATGATCTATTTACAACTTCATTTTGGCCATCCATTTGGGGATGGCAGGCTGAGGAGAAGGATATATTTGTGCCAAGGTTCTTCCAAAGGGTCCTTGAGAAGTGTCCAATAAATTTCACATCCCTATCAGAGACTATGGTCAAAGGCAAACCATGTATTCGAACAATTTCTTTGAAAAATAAATCTTCAACATAAGAAGCATCACAGGTGGTTTTACATGGCAAGAAATGTGCCATTTTACTAAAGCTATCCACCACTACAAAAACACTATCATAACCTTTTCTTGTCCTATGAAATCCTAAAAATAAATCCATACTTATACTTTCCCATGGTCTTGAAGGAATGGGTAAAGGCTGGTATAAGCTTGCATTGGTGGACTTCCCCTTTTCTTTTTCGCATATCACACATGTCTCCACAAATCTCCTGACATATGTCTGCAATTTGGGGCAAAAGTAGTGCCTCTTCATCAAGTCTAGTGTCTTATCAAGGCCAAAATGGCCTACCATTGCTCCACAGTGCTTCTCCCTGATTATGTTTAGTATCATAGAGAACTTGGGTATGCACAACTTGTAAAGCTCTGATGCTAATAGTAGACAAGATGAGAGGGGGGGGTGAATCATACAAACTTAATCTTCAATATATTCAACAGATTCAACCTCGGAAGCTTATACTTTAGAATACATAACCAAAACTGTAAAACATTCAAACTCATGAACAGATAACATCACAACACATATAACACTAGATTTAACATGGAAAACCAAAGAGGGAAAAACCACTATGGGATTTTGGACCCACTAAGAAATATACCCTTCTAGAGTATGCTCGGTTAAAAGAAAATCCTGTTAAAGATTACAAACACATTGCTAGATGTGACCCAGTTAAGGGATTTCCCTCAGACTTGTTAGAGTCTTGCACTTTGTTATAAGTGACCTTGTCAAAGGATTTCAAACACTCATTTAGAATGTTACCTTGCTAGAGGGTTTACAAATAAGACTGTTAGGTCCACTCGGTTAAGAGATTTCTTGTCACTTAAAAAATAAACAACAGTAATAAAATATATCTGCAACTTCACATCTAAAATGCTAAAGCAGATTCTTATTTACTCAAAACAATCTTGTCATAAGACTTATCTAATCCCTTGATGGGCTTGTTGGGCTTCTCAATCTATTCTTCAATCAGATCTTCAAGCTTTTGAGCTTGGTAAACATTCATGTAGCATCACTGTGCATACATTTGCCCGCATGTAGTGTTTATCAACAATCCCTTATTTATAAACAATTTTTGACCACTTAATCTCCTTGATCACATTTCCCATGATCAATCTTAGTCATTAGATCATCAAACTTGACTAGGTTCAATGTATCCTTCAATCTAAAAATGTTTTACATCACCTTGGAACTTGCATTCCTTCCTAGGAACTTGTGCTAGGTTATTGTGGTTCAATCTGTGTTGTAGATCTTCCTCTTGTATTTTCATTATCGTAGATTCTTAACAAACTTCTTGCATGACAAGCCAATCATTTATTCATCTCTAGCTCATCAGTATCCTTCATTAAATAATGTTTTTATCTATCCAATGTGATCTATTATAACTCGGTTCTTACTCAGCTAATACTGAACTTCGCTCGGTAGACATTCTACCTTCGTTAACCGATATCAATAACCTTAGGGTTTACCGACTAGGTACCTTAGGGTCTATCGACTAGGTTCCTTGCTCAGTGACATAATACAATATTAAACTTATAATCAACAACATGTGTAGGATATCAAAACAATCAAAACAACATGATCTCATCATTATCTAACTCGGTAACAGTTGCCCATTGAATAACTTATATCTCCTCTTTATTATCACATTCTTTCTGTGTCACTTACCAACCTCCTAATACTCATCATCACATACTTCTCAAGATATGGCAACATCATACTAAATCAGAAAATCAATTTCTTGACATCAATGATAAAATAATATTATTAAGACAGTAATCATCCTTCTTTAGTTATATCAACAATCTCCAACAACCTTCTCAATATCCTTATTGAAATGCGAACAATCTACCCCTTTGGTATTGATGGCAAAACCAACAATTAAATGGTAATACCAACTTGATTTTTTCCAACTGATTCAGATTCAGATTTTTGTTTAGTCTTCTCTTGTTATCCTTGAGCTGATCAAACCTTCTCCTGAAGTCTTCTCCCCCTGGCATTGGTTTTCTATTATCTTCTCCATTTAGTCTAACTTCTCCATTTAGTCTTCTCCCCCTTTGACAACAATGCCAAAAAGAAAAAAGAGCTAATTCATGGTTTCTTCCCCTGTGAAGTGATTTGCCTTGCTGTGTTACACATGTATTATCTCAGTCTCGGTCAGAGCAACTTATCTACAATCACTATTTCCTGCACACCTTTAGAAAACCTCCTAAAGTGCATAAATCAGCATCAATCCACAAATAATATTTGATAGAGTCATCGAATTGATGCTTTCATTGAACTCTGTCAGTGAGTAGAATATAGGGGTAGGACACCTAATTTCTTCTAAGATACTCAAAAGTGTCCCTTGGCAGTGGCTTTGTGAAGATGTTTGCTATTTGCTCCATTGAACTGATATATTCCAGCATAACTTTCTTCTCTTGAACTTCTTCTCTAAGATAATGATACTTTATAGAGATATGTTTTGTCTTAGAGTGCATTATCGGATTCTTTGAAATGCTAATGGCACTAGTATTATCATAGAATATAGTTATTGGCTTGGTAACTTTCTCATTTATACCTTCCAATAGTTGCTTGATCCATGCTATATTTGTACAATTCAATGTTGCAACGACATATTCAGCTTCAACTGTTGATTGTGAAATGCATCCTTGTTTCTTGCTAAGCCAACTTACTAGTATATCTCCCAAGAAGAAAGCTCCACCACTTGTGCTTTTCCTGTCATCAATGTTTCCTACCCAATCAGCATCAGTATAAACTTTTAAATCAAACCATTCCTCTTTTTATATACTAAACCATAGTCTTCAATGCCTCTCAGGTATCTGAAAATTCTCTTGATTGTTGTCATATGGGTTTCTTTGGGATCTTCTAAAAATCTTTCAACTATTCCTACTGCATGTGCTATATCTGGTCTACTGTGAACAACATATTGTAGCTTTCCAATCATAGATCGGTAAAGTGTCTCATCAATAGATGCAGATTCATCATTCTTTGATAGTTTACAATTAGTAGTCATAGGAGTACTTATAGGTTTAGAATCCTCCATTCCAAATTTCTTCAAGATTTCCTTTATGTACTTGGATTGAGTAATGAAAATCTCATCTTTCATTTGTAGTATTTGTAAACCTATAAAATATTTTATCTCACCGATTAATGACATCTCAAATTCTTTGCACATTTCATTTCCAAAGTTCTTGCATAGAGAATCGTTTCCACAAAAAATAATATCATCAATAAATATGGCTAAGATCAGTATTCCATTGTCCTCATCATTCTTCATGTACTTATTGTTGTTTTCACTTGTCGTTATAAATCCAATCTTGATTAGGTAAGAGTGTAGTCGCTCATACCATGCTCTAGGTGATTGTTTCAGACCATATAAAGCTTTGTTTAATTTACATACCTGATCTTTACTCTTGTCTTCAACAAATCCTTCAGGTTGTTCAATATAAACTTCTTCTTCTAGTATACCATTCAAAAATGTAGATTTAACATCCATTTGATATACCTTGAAATTTTTGAAAGAAGCATATGTCAACAATGTTCTTACTCCCTCAAGTCTAGCCACAGGTGCAAAAGTCTCACCATAATCTATTCCTTCTTCTTGAGCATAACCTTTGCAAACTAGTCTTGCTTTGTTCTGAATGACCTCACCTTTTTTATTTAGCTTGTTTCTTAAAATCTACTTTGTACCGATTACATTTTTGTCCTTTAGTCTTGGGACTAATGTCTAAGTTTCATTCTTCTTGATTTGATCAATCTCTTCTATCATAGCATTTACCCAATCTTCATTGTTAAATGCCTCTTTTACTATTATTCAGATATCAGACATGTGTTATGTCTTAGTTTGTTCCTTGTCATCACTGGATCATCCATATCTCCTATAATCTGACTTGATGCATGATTTCTTTTGACATATTTGGCTAATAAAGGCTCGGTAGGATCTGTATGATCTTCTTCATCACTCGGTAACTAGATATTATCTTCATTTTCTTCTGTAACTTTCTTGGTAGGACTTCTCGGTTGAACATAAACAAATTCTTCATAATTTTCTTGTTCTTTGGAATTTCCTTCATCATTTCTTTCTCCAAATTCATCAATTTTCACATTTGCACTTTGTACTATTTTGTTAGATGATTTGATCAGACATTTAAATGCTTTACTTCTAGAAGAATAACCAAGAAATGTTCCTTCCTCACTTTTCTGATCAAAATTTCCATTCCTTTCATCTTTGTGAACATAACATCTACTTCCAAAGATTTTAAAATAACTTACATTAGGTTTCTTGTCATACCAAATTTCATATGGTGTCTTCATAGTTCCTTTCTTCAGTTATAATTGGTTCAAGGTGTAAACAGCAGTGCTGATTGCTTCCCTCCAAAATGTTTGAGGTACCCTCTTTTCTATCATCAGGGTTCTGGCACAATCTACAATTGATCTGTTTCTTCTCTCACCTATCCCATTTTGCTGAGGTGTTCTCGATGCAGACACTTGCCTTTTTATACCATGATTATTGCAGAATAAGTTAAATTCATCAGAAGTGAATTCTCCTCCTTTATCAGATCTAAGACATTTCAGTTGTCTTCTTGTTTCATTTTAAACTCTTGCCTTGTACCATTTAAACATTTGAAAAGGTTGTGATTTTTCTTTTAAAAACATAACTGACATCATCCTTGAGTAATCATCCACAAATAATATGAAGTATTTATCACCATAATAACTTTGAACTGTCATGGGACCACAAAGATCAGTGTGTACTAGATCTAAAATTCCTTTATAAGTGTAGGAATTACTTGTAAAGCTTGATCTTGTCATCTTACCCATCTGGCATCCTCAGCACATAGCATTCTCAAGTTTTTCTAGGCTTGGTAGACCTCTTACTCGATGCTTCTTACTTATTTTGATCAGATTATCAAAATTTACATGACAAAACCTTTTATGCCATAACCAGGTATCTTCTATTTTTGCATGTAGACATTTGTTATGAGTTGAGTCAAGATGAAATGTATTACCTTTTGTTTGTGTCCCGGTAGCAACCAACTTTCCATGTTTGTCATGAACTTTGACACATCCCTTCTAGAATTCTATTCGGTATCCTATATTGTTTAGCTGTGCTACACTCAACAAATTGTATTTCAAACCTTCAACCCAGTATACATCATCACATTTAGCATTGTCAAGAAGTGTTATCGATCCTTTACCTTTCTCTAGACATGGTGCATCATTACCAAATCTTACATATCCTCCATCATAGTCTTCTAATTTAACAAACTTGTGTTTATCACCTGTCATGTGATGTGAGCATCCACTGTCTATGATCCAAGAATAATTATTATTTATGTGAGATATTAGGGCTTTTTCTTCATACCTTTCTTCTTCTGATCCATCTTTAATAGCCACATAAACAACTTCCTCTGTATCAGTTTCATCAGATTTATCATCGTTGGATTCCTCATCAGCTTCTAGGCATGTCTTTCTATCTCTCCTTCTGAAGTCTCGATGTCCTTTGTAGTGATTGTCTTTATGTCTGTCTTCTCGGTATTCTCTCTTCTCACTAGATTCTTTGTTAGGGCAGTTAGAAGCCATATGTCCTATTTTATCACAATTGAAACATTTTAAAGGTAGCTTTCCTTTATACTTACCTTTGCCTCTTGGTAACCTTCTGGCCAATAGTGCTTCAAACTCTTCTTGCTTTCTAATCTTCTCATACAGTTTGTGTACTTCCATGTTTTTACAAAATCTCTCACTTGCTCCACTATGATTTCCTTTAGAATACTTATTCATTCTATCATTATAGTCATCAGATTCACCACTATGAAAAGAACTAAATGTAGGTTCTTCTTTATTTACCGAAGACCCACTATTATCAAAATTACTTAACTCAAATGCATGTAGCTTACCGACAGTGGCATCCAAAGAGACTGGCATGTTTGGTACAAACCTTAATTCATTGATTGTAGAGACTCGAATGGCATGAGTAGGTAGAAGGGTTCTCAACAACTTACTTGTTACATCCTTTTCTTCAATAGTTCCTCCTGCTCCTTTAATTTGATTGACAATTTCCTTCAACCTTGTACTGTATTGGGTTATGTTCTCACCTTCATTCATTCTCATGGATTCAAGTTGTCCTCTTAGACTATCTAATTTTGCTCTTTGGACATGTTCATCACCACCATAAATAGATATGAGCTTGGTCCATATTGCTTTTGCATCATTATAGCCTTCTAGATCATTAAACTTTGAGTCAATCAATGTTGATGTTATTTCAATCATAGCTTGAATATGTTCTTCCTTTACCTTTATCTCTTCCAAGGTCATTGGGTTGGTGCTAGGTGCTATTTAATCATTCTTCAAATAGTATGTTGCATATTCTCCAATTCCTAATAAGTGCAGCTTCATCCTTTTCTACCATGTGGAGAAACTTGACTTGTTCAGCTTTGGTGCATCCCTTTTATACATCTTCGGATCTTTGCCTCAAGTACCTTTAAACTTTTCTTCTAGAGTCCACAACTTTGATACCAATTGTAAAGCTCTGATGCTATTAGTAAACAAGATGAGAGGGGGGGGTGAATCATACAAACTTAATCTTCAATATATTCAACAGATTCAACCTCAGTAGCTTATACTTCATAATACATAACCAAAACTATAAAACATTCAAACTCATGAACAAATAACATTACAACACATATAACACCAGATTTAACGTGGAAACCCAAATAGGGAAAAAACATTGTGGGATTTCAAACCCACTAAGAAATATACCCTTCTAGAGTATGCTCAGTTAAAAGCAAATCCTGTTAAAGATTACAAACACATTGCTAGATGTGACCTGGCTAAGGGATTTTCCTCAGCCTTGTTAGAGTCTTGCACTTTGTTAGAAGTGACCTTGTCAAAGGATTTCAAATACTCATTTAGAATGTTACCTTGCTAGAGGGTTTACAAATAAGACTATTAGGTTCACTCGACTAAGAGATTTCTTGTCACTTACAAAATAAACAACAATAATAAAATATATCTGCAACTTCACATCTCAAATGCTAAAGCAAATTCTTATTTTCTCAAAACAATTTTGTCATAAGACTTATCTAAACTATTGATGGGCTTGTTGGGCTTCTCAATCTGTTCTTCAATTAGATCTTGAAGCTTCTGAGCTCGGTAAACATTCCTGTAGCATCACTATGCATACATTTGCCCACATGTAGTTTTTATCAACAATTCCTTATTTATAAATAGTTTCTGACCGCTTAATCTCCTTGATCACATTTCCCATGATCAATCTTAGCCATCAGATCATCAAACTTGACTAGGTTCGATGTATCCTTCGATTTGAAATTTTTTTACCTCACCTTGGAACTTGCATTCCTTCCTAGGAACTTGTGCTAGGTTATTGCAATTCAGTCTGTGTTGTAGATCTTCCTCCTATATTTTCATTGTCATAGATTCTTAACAAACTTCTTGTGCAACAAACCAATCATTTATTCATCTCCAGCTCATCAGCATCCTTCATTAAATAATGGTTTTATCCATCCAATGCAATCTATTATAACTCCATTGTTACTCGGTTAATACTGAACTTCACTCGGTAGACATTCTGCCTTCGTTAACCGATATCGATAACCTTAGGGTTTACCAACTAGGTTCCTTGCTCAATGACATAATACAGTATTAAACTTATAATCAACAACATGTGTAGTATATCAAAACAATCAAAACAACATGATCTCATCATTGTCTAACTTGGTAATAGTTTCCCATTGAATAACTTATATCTCTCCTTTATTATCACATTCTTTCTGTGTCACTCACTAACCTCCTAATACTCATCAACACATACTTCTCAAGATATGGCAACATCATACTAAATTAGAAAATCAATTTCTTGACATCAATGACAAAATAATATTATGAAGACAGTAATCATCCTTCTTTAGTTATATCAACAATCTCCAACAACCTTCTCAATATCCTTATTGAAATGCCAACAATCTCCTTTCTATTGTAATGCCAACACAACTTTTCACCCTTAAACAACAATCCATCTTGTATAAAAAAATTAGAGAAATCAACATGAAACCGCTCATCAAAAGATGCACATACCTTGTAGATCTCTCCAAAGTCTTCATCATCCTCATACATGGCCTTCAAGGAGTCTATTCCAACACTCTCCAACTGGATCTGATTTGTGGTTAATACTCTCCTACTCAAAGCATCTTCAACCTTATTCTTGACCCCTTTCTTATGCTTTAGAGTGAAAGTGAAGGCTTGTAGGGTCTCTACCCACTTCATATGCCTATGGTTCAACTTTTTTTGGCTATTTATGAAACTGAGGGCTTGATTGTCTATGAAAACTATGAACTTCTTTGGTAGCAAGTAGTGTCTCCACTTTTTCAAGGATTTCACTAGAGCATACATTTCTATGTCATAGGATGAGTACCTCCTCTTTGCCTCATTTAATTTCTCATTGAAGAAGGTAACTGGCCTTCCTTCCTAACTAAGAACTGCCCCAATAACCATGTGACTAGCATCACATTCCACATGGAAGATTTTGTTGAAATCAGGTAGGGCAAGGACTGGTTGCTCTGCAACTTTCTTCTTCAATGTTTCAAAGGAGTTATCTACCTCTTTAGTCCAACTAAACCTACACTTTTGTCCTCCCTTTATGGTGTCAACCATTGGAGCACAAATATGGCTAAATCCCCTTATAAATTTCCTATAGAATGTGGATAAACCATGGAAGCTTCTAACATCATCCTTGTTCTAGGTGTAGGCCAAGACAATATAGTACTCACCTTTTCTTGATCATTTTCAACTCACCATATAAGATTACGAATCCCAAGTAGATGATCTCTTCCTGCATAAACAAACACTTTTCCAAATTGATCATTAATTTATCTTCATGCAATCTCCTTAGGACAAGGTCTACATGTTTTAGGTGCTCTTATTTGGTTTGACAAAAAATTAGAATGTCATCTAGGTAAACTATGACAAACTTTTCTATGAAATCCCTCAAAACTTCATTAATTCACCTCATAAAGGTACTTGGTGCATTAGATAAGCCAAAGGGCATGACCTTCTTGTTCGTATTTTGATGATGTTTTGATTGTCATTGATGGACACACACTTTCTTGATGTATGAGTTATGCTCAACTGGTAATTGTTCCAATCGGTATTATGTATTATAGTCTTTAGACTATCAGTGTTTTGCAAAAGATGTTTACCAGTCACAAATTAACTGAAGACATCAAGCACTATGGAGAACCCAAGTGGTATGAAGACCTCAAGCGGTTTGAGGATCTCAAGTGGTATGAATGAACAAAGTGGTAGTTAACATTTTCCATTCTTCATTTTTGACAACTAATAATCGATATATTGTATGAACCAATATTACTTTGTGATGAGTTACCAACTAGTATTTCTGTGATGACTTATCTTCCACCGACACTTTGGCAGTGATTTTGTGTCATGTTACCAAATGTGTCTAGATGCACTGAACCTAGGAACTTGTAGTTTAATCCTATTGGACCGATATGAAATCCGTTTCCTTTATAAGGACATCATCTCTAGGGTTTGCATATGTGAGAGATGTATGATGTATGAGAAGGTTATGTGTGATCTTTGCAGAGAAGATTAGGTCTGTGTGAAGAGTTAGAGTGTGGAGATATTGAAGAATGAAGTAATGCTGAAATGCATTAGCATTGAGCTGTCAAGGATCTAACCAAACATACTATGCTAGTATCTAGATCACTCACTTATTGATTACTCGCATCTTCGACAAGTCTGAAACCCTTAACTAGGTAGGCCCAGCAAAGCCTTTGTAAATCCTCTAGCAAGGTGGTTCACAACTGTGGATCTAAAATCCTTTAACAAAGGTAGTCTTTAACAGGACTTATCTCCTAACAGAGATCTAGATTCCTAACAGGATCTGTTTTGGTGAAGAACATTTTATGACCTTAACCAGTCTGGTTTCTATTCTGCAGATAGTTACTTGTGAGTTTTTGCTCACCGTGTTTTCTCCCATTTGAGTTTCCAAATCAAATATATTATGTTATGGTGATTGTTCTCTTGTGGGTGAATTCTTTATTTTCTATTTGGTTTGCATTTATCTTAACCAGTTTATTAGTGAAATTGTTGTACCGGTTATCTGCTAAACTGTTTAAGAGTTTGTTTACAGTATTTCTTGGTATACTAATTCACCCCCCCTCTTAGTATTCATCAATTGGTATCAGAGCCAACCTCTCTATAAGTCTAACCACTTGGAAGGAGATATGGGGGAATACACTATGAGGGAACTTACTTATCATCTCACTCAAACTGAGAGAGCCTATGATGAACTCAAAGTCAAGTACAAAGAGTCTTTGGCCAAGGGAAGAGAGCATGCTGAGAAAATGATGGAACTTACTAAAAATGGCTCTTCTGATGAAGCTGACATGGATGCACTAGTTGAAGAAGTTTAAAAACTAAATGAATCTAAAGCCAATCTAAGAAAGGAGTTGGAAGGACTGGCTATCAAAATGTGTCAAGAGCTTGAAAACCGAAGGAAAGATGAAGATCTGGTAAAAGACAAAGATCATGAGATCTCCAAACTGAAGCAAGAAATCAGTGCCCTTACTGCTCATCTCCAAGAGAGTAAAGTGGAAAAAGAATAAATACAAGGTGAAGTAAACATGGCTATTTTTGATAATGCAACCTTGAAGGAATCTAATGCTTCTATTTCCAAGGAACTTATTGAGTCAAACAAGATACTTGCCAAATTCAATTAGAGTACTGCTAAGCTAGAGCAAAAGCTTGAATCGGCAAAACCAGTGAAGAATACCATTGGACTTGGTTTCTCTGGGTATGAGGAAGGTGAGACCTCTGGAACAAAAGCTGAAGCATCAAAGAAGCAACCAACATCCAAGGATAAAGGTAAGCAAACGTTTAAACCCATTTTCTTCAATTGTCTCAAGGAAGGACATACTGCTAATGTGTGTAGAAGCAAGGCCTACAATAATTTTCCTTATTTTCTAAACAATAAGCCTAGATCCAATAGATTCAATGGAAAATAATATGCATGCAAAAAGTTTGGGCATAGAGAATTTGAATGCAAGTTTGTTTTGCACAACACTGGGAGATACCCTCCAAGGACTCAAGGAGTTATCCTAGAACCCTCTGTGAATCAGAATCCCAACTGGTATAATACCTATGACCATCAGTCAGGTGGCTATCAAGTGGCAATTGGTTGGAGAGCAACCTATTTGATTTGTCATGGTAGTGGTCATACTGCTGCAACATGTAGAAGGAAGAATGGTAGTATGCATAATGGACCATGGAGAACACCTAGAATGGTATGATATCATTGCAACAAACTAGGACACACTGCCAGAACCTACAGAATGAGAAAGAACCTATCGGATGATATACTGATCAGTCCAAAAGGAAAGATTGATGTTGAAACCATTCAAATGGGAATGAATAAAACTTGGAAAAAGAAGCCTGAAGAAGTGCCACAGGATGAACTGGTTTTTGCACCTAGTGTGGAAGTCTCTGAACTGACAAACTGAGCTTCAGAAAAGCTTAAGGGGAGCATATCGGTGAAATATTTGAATCCCTGGTTTATATCGGTAAAGACCTTAATTGGTATATGTTACCTATCAATCGATAGAAGACTTGAAGTGGTAAAAGACAAATTTAGGGTTTGTACCCTAACGGTGATGCATTTATTATGGTAGGTGAAAGATTGTTTAAAAGGGATTTTTGTTGTCATTTTCACTTATCTATTTTTGAGCAAAGAATTTTCAAGGGAAGAGCAACAAAGAGCGATTTTTCTAGCAATTCAAAGTGAATTCAAAAATCTTGCAGAGGAATTCAACGATCATTTTCAATCTATTAGTGAAGAACACTAAGTGGTAATCGAGCAATCGAAGTGGTGTATTGTGGGAGACATTGCTAAACCCTAAATTTTGGGTTGTGAAGGTATTTCTCAAATTTCTTTCTTACCATGATATCTGCATCGCACTCTAGTTCTAGTGCACTTGTAGATTTAGTTGAATTTATTCAAAAAAAGATGAAATACAATGCCCTATCCTAGATACCCACTGGAGTTATAGTTTAGGAAGATATTTTAGGATATATTGATTCTAAATTGGAAGACCTAGGATCCCTAGTGATTCATTCCCAGCTAGGTCTATTTTGTGGGGATGACAAGAAAATCAAACCTGAATATAGCATCCTAGAGAAGATGAAACTACACAATGCGGTGTAATTTCTGGAAGAATTCATAGAAGATCACATTCGCATCATCCTTAGCAGAGTGCATTGTGATAAAATGTATCTCAAGCGGACACATGACATCACACCGGATGCAATTCATGTCATCACCAATTTTTGTAACATTAGATAGGTGCCAGCTCTAAGAAAGTTCATGAAGACTGAAATGACTAAGCTCACCGGGTTCTATAAGCGACCAATGGGTGATGACTGTCAACACCATCGAAGATGATCTGGTGAAGTATGCTTGCATGGTGATTGGTTACCAGATATTCTATGCTAGTAGAATGAACTTTTTTCCTACTGCTATAGTGAATGTTGCTTACTAGATGATCAAGGAAGGCAATACATTTGATTTATGTACCTATTTGCAAAAGCAAATGCTATTGAACCTGAAGACCATCAAACAGGACAGTGCTCTAAGGTTCAGGCTTGACAACTCTTGGTCAGCTGATTCTTCTACTTTCAAGGCTATTTCCCTGGAGTAGGTGATATTCAATGGTCTGCTGACCAATCGGTCTCCAAGCAAATTAGGGAAAGTCTTCAAGCAATGGGAACTAGATATCTTGAGGTTCTTAATGAATATTTTGATGAATTCAAGCAGAAAATGAGCCAGAGAATGGGGATATTTGGTGATATTGTGAAGAAATATGAAGATGACATCTGCTTCACAATAAGGACTGATGACTACATAATGGAAGCAGTGGAACTGAGAAAGGAAGCAGTTGAACCAATGGGGTATGAAGTGATGTATGATATGTTGATCGAGTATGCCTCTACCCTGCTTGCCTCACCATTAGCTACGAAGAAAAAGTGAACCAGTACCTACTTGGAGAGGGTAACAATAGTTGAAGAACCAAAATAGAAGAAGGATAAAGTAGTTCCATCAGTATCTGCACCAGTTACCTCTGCCAGTCTAAAAGTGACCAAGCGGTCACCTGCTAAGAAGAAATCGAAGGTTATTCCTGCTAAAGTCTTTGAGAGGAAGCAAAACACCAAAACCAGCTCACCTGAGTCAGAGGATACTGAACTGGAAATCCAACCGAAGAAGACAAGGTAAACAAGCAAGAAAATAAAGTCTACTAGTAATTTTCCTACAACCTTTGCACCAGTAAATATAGATACTTCCTCTTATAAGCCGATGACACATTGTTAGAGGACTTTAAAGAATATAAAGAGGAAAGTGCTTGATGATTTAAAAGAGTATTTTGATGATTTCATTGATAATGAGAAAGAAGACGTAGAGCAGGAAGTTATCAAATATTTGTGTGTTAATGACCGGTCACCATATGAAATCAAATTGGTTACAACAGATTCTTTGTACAATTCTTTAGATAATAAATGGCGCATTACCATTGAAAAGGAATAGGAAATAAGGGAGAGAGTCTTTGCACAATACTTTCTTGATGCCTCTAATTCTGAATTATTTGAGATAATGGATAAGAACAAAGGCCTCTTCTTCATGAGAAGAAGAAGACTTGGGCTACTGGAAGGTAAAGCTTCTTAAGTGGAGAAGGACACACATTTACATGCCAAAGTTGCTATCCAGTTACACCAAGTATCAGAGGCCAATCTAAAGGTTGAACAAGCACCTGATCTAACATCTGGCAAACTGGATGAAGCATTTGATAGTGAAGGGGAAAGAGTGACAGAGAAAAATGATCCCACTGATGTGGATGCACTAGATGTTGAGGATGTCACTCTAGACATAGAGAAGGAGAAACATGACAGAGAAAAAGCAGAGAAAGAGAAACATGACAAGGAAAAAGCTGAAAAAGGGAAGCAAGACAAAGAACAAATGAAGAAAGAGTAAGCAGAAAAAGCAAAGAAAGAGGAAGACAAGAGGAAAGAGGAAGAGAAAAAAAAAGAGGAGGAGAAGAGGAAACAAGAAGAAGAGAAGAGAAAAGAAGAGGATAAGAGAAAAGAAGAGGAGAAGAAAAAATAAGAGAAGAGAAAAGAAGAGGAGAAGAGGAAAGAAGAGGAGAAAAAGAAGGAGGAAGAAAAGAAAAATTAGGAAGACAAGAAGGAAGAACTAAAGAAGAAATAAGAAGAGGAGCAAAAGAAGAAATAAGAGGAAAAGAAA
This sequence comes from Cryptomeria japonica, assembly GCF_030272615.1. Classification (NCBI taxonomy): domain Eukaryota; kingdom Viridiplantae; phylum Streptophyta; class Pinopsida; order Cupressales; family Cupressaceae; genus Cryptomeria; species Cryptomeria japonica. The sequence continues at coordinate 521,399,958 of NC_081414.1, read as the reverse complement.
AGAGTAGCAGAGGAGAAGGAAGTAGAGAAAACCAAACAAGCGGAGACTCCCAAGGCAACTGGTGGTCAAGCCAAACCGATTGACACCACCAGTCTGATTGACCTTCAATCAACCGATGAGTCTGAGTTGCTGCGAGGCATCAAACTGGCACAAGAAAGACTGAAAGAGTTGTGGAGGAAGAAGGAAAGGGATGTCATAAAAACTATGGTTGACACCCTTACCAGTCTGATTCTTGGTACTAACCTCCCCAGTACCGATTCCTCTTTGTCCAAGCTAAAACTTCTTTGTACCATAGTGGAGGACCAGGTACAATGCTTGGAAGATGTTGTTGCAGCCACTACCAAGAAGAACCATGAAAAGGCACTCAACACTTCCTTAGTCAAGAAACTGAATGAGCTTCAATCACAACTTCTGAAGTAGCAGAAGGATATCAGGGGTGCTATGGATGAGGACAAATTATTGTTGAGTAAAATCTACCAACCCCATCTATTTTGTGATGATGTGCTTAAGCAGAAAGATAAACTCCAATCAGAGTTCCAAGCATACATCGACACCTTCAAGATGCCATATGATTCATTTACTACATATGGGCAAATGGTTCATCATTATCAGCTGTAGACTGCCAAGGTGGAATAAAAAATTTGCAACCAAACAAAATATTTGCAAGAGCTTCAATTGGCCTTATTACCTAGACTACAGATTCTTCAGAAATGTTTTCTCAATTTGGAAGCCATCACGGTAACTCAAGAGATGAGTACCATTGATGCTATGGAAGAACTGGTATTCCAGATGCAGATAGAAAGTGAGGTTGCTACCTCATTACTTGAGTCATGGACATTGGCCATGAAAACTTTTATGCAGGATTTTAAATCTATTTTTGATAAGTTTTATTCCTTATTGTCGTAAACATTTACTCTATTTTTATATATAAGGAAATAGGGGTTATTTTGCATTACTTTGTCATTACTGGCAAAGGGGGAGTAGTATTTAAAATTTTGGTAAATGTTACCATTTCATGTATACTTTCATGTTACCACTTTGGGGGAGTAGTATACATTGTAATTTCTACAAAAGGGATAGTGTATATGCTTAGGGGGAGTAATTTTGATTATGGCATATTTTTCCTGTAAAAACACTTAGATGTCAAAATTTTCCTAAGTGTTGCCATCAATGCCAAAGGGGGAGATTATTGGCATTCTGATGATGTTTTGACTATCATTGATGGACACACACTTTCTTGATGTATGAGTTATGCTCAACCAGTAATTGTTCCAACCGGTACTATGTATTATAGTCTTTAGACTATTGGTGTTTTGTAGAAGATGTTTGTCGGTCACAAATTGAATGAAGACCTCAAGTGCTATGGAGAACCCAAGCAGTATGAAGACCTCAAGCGGTTTGAGGATTTCAAGCAGTACGAAGGAACAAAGTGGTAGTTAACATTTTCTAGTCTTCATTTTTGACAACTGATAATTGGTATATTGTATGAACCAGTATTACTCTGTGATGAGTTACCAACCAGTATTTCTGTGATGAGTTATCTTCCACCGACACTTTGGCAGTGATTTTGTGCCATGTTACCAAATGTGTCTAGATGCACTGAACCTAGGAACTTGTAGTTTAATCCTATTGGATCGACATGAAATCAGTTTCCTTTATAAGGACATCATGTCTAGGGTTTGCATATGTGAGAGATGTATGATGTAGGAGAAGGTTATGTGTGATGTTTGCAGAGAATATTAGGTATGTTTGAAGAGTTAGAGTGTGGAGATATTGAAGACTAAAGTAATGCTAAAATGCATTAACAATGAGCTATCAAGAATCTAACCAAGCATACTGTGCTAGTATCTAGATCAGTCACTTGTTGATTACTCAGATCTTCAACAAGTTTAAAAACCTTAACTGAGTAGGCCCAGCAAAGCCTTTGTAAATCCTCTAACAAGGTAGTTCACAACTATGGATCTGAAATCCTTTAACAAGGTAGTCTTTAACAGGACTTATCTCCTAACAGAGATCTAGATTCCTAACAGGATCTGTTTTGGTGAAGGACATTGTATGACCTTAACCAGTCTGACCTTAACCAGTCTGGTTTCTATTCTGCAGATAGTTACTTGTGAGTTTTTGCTCACCGTGTTTTCTCCCATTTGGGTTTCCACATCAAATATATTATGTTATGGTGATTGTTCTCTTGTGGGTGAATGCTTTATTTTCTATTTGGTTTGCATTTATCTTAACCATTTTATTAGTGAAATTGTTGTACCGGTTATCTGCTAAACTATTTAAGAGTTTTTTTACAGTATTTTTTGGTATACTAATTCACCGCCCCTCTTAGTATTCATCACTTCCACTCATACAACCCCTCATTTGTTTTAAATGCAGTCTTCCACTCATCTGCAAGCCTAATCCTAATCTGATGGTAGCCACTTTTCAAGTTGATTTTTGTAAAAAATCTAGCACCCCCCAAGCAATCTAACAACACCTCAATCCTAGGCATTGGAAATTTATACCTTATAGTAATTTTTTTGATAAACCTTGAGTCTATGAAAAGTCTCCAAGTGCCTTCCTTTTTGGGTGCCAAGATTGTAGGGACTGCACATGGGCTCAAACTTTTTCCAATCAGTCTAGACTCCAATAGTTCTTCAATCTATTTTTCCATCTCAACATTCTGATCTAGGGTGAGCTTGTATGTTGCTTTGTTAGGTAGAGTGTATCTAGGTATAAGGTCTATGCAATTATTTATATCCCTCATAGGAGGTAGTGTCCTTGGCATGTCATCAAAGATGACACCTTTGTACTTTCTTAGTAAGTGCTACACTATAGGGTTAACCAACCTCAATCTGTCTCCTTTCTTGTCTTCAGACTTCTCCACCTTTGTCACTTTGGGACTAGGAATAACAACATAACAAACAATTACTTCATCTACTATCTTCTTCATGAATTGCTTTCCTCCTACCATGAACACCTTGGCCTCCTTTTCTTTTGTTTCCTCCTCACTCTCCATCAAAGGTAACAACTCTATCACCTTACCATCTTTGGTGATTGAATATGAGTTCCTAGCACCATCATGTTGTGCCTTCAAATCAAATTTCCATGGTCTCCCAAATAGGAGATGGAAAGCATCTATCTTTGCAATACCAAACAACAACCTATCCTTATAGGCTTCAATTTGGAATTCTACCCAAGCCTACTCTTCCACAACAACTTGGTGACCTTGGGTGAGCCAAGAGACCTTGTAGGGGCAAGGGTGAGGTATGCTTCTCAATTTTATCTTCTCCACCATTTCTAGAGACACAAATTTTTTAGTTGATCCAAAATCTATTAGAACCTTACATACCTTTCCACCCACTTTGCAAGTGGTCTTGAATAGAGACTTTCTCTATGGGGGTTCTTTGTTAGCCATCTTCATGGTAGTTACTACTCTTCTAATCATCAAAGCTTCACCTCTTTCAGGGTAACCATAGCTATCAAGGGTATTGACACTTTGGTATGTATTTTCACTTGCCACACTTTGGCATCTACTATGCTAGGTTTAGTACCAATTTAAGCTCATATAATAACCATAAACCCTTCTAAAAAGTCTGCCTTAATATTCGCTCTACATATCCATCATATCTATCCTCTATGTTGTGTTGCATAAATGATCTACAAGATCTCATACTTATATATGAGTCTTATTATAACATGCCATGTCGGCTTACAAAAAGATATTACAATTAAATAAAAAAATACAATAATCAAAATCATGTCGGCTAAGGTGTTGGTAAACATTATTGTTGTTGCCAGTGAACTATCTGCCAGTGTAGAGTCTGTCAGTGCTGGTGACTGCCGGTGCCATAATATTTCAAGGTTGCCATCAATGAAAACACCTTCAATCACCTTTAGCTACCATTAGAGTGTGTAATGCCAAGATGCAAGTGGTCTTGAATAGAGACTTTCTCTGTGGGGGTTCTTTGTCAGCCATCTTCGTGGTAGTTACTACTCTTCTGATCATCAAAGCTTCACCTCTTTTAGGGTAACCATAGCTATCAGGGGTATTGACACTCTGGTATGTATTTTCACTTGCCACACTTTGGCAATCAGATTCTTTGACCAAGTTACTTCTTCTTTCCCCCATGGAACTAGTAGGCTTGTCAAGACACCTATTGGCTATGTTCCCTTCTTGATTGCAGTTATAGCATCTGATTGGACCTATACCTTGAGATATTCCCCTAAATGGTGGTCTTCTTCCTCTGAAGTTACCCCTCTGATTATATCCTCCATTGTTATTGTGACTACTTTCTCCTTTAGTGCCTTCTTGATTTGTTTCACCTTGGTTTCCAAAAACATTTCCCTTACCTCTAAAAAACCTTCTTCCCCCTCTTTGTTGTCTTCCTCTTCCTTTATTGTTCTGATCTTGTCTCCTTTTGATTTTCTCTTCCACCTTGATTGAAATTTGATGGCATTTACCAACTGTATCTAGGCTAAGGAGGTTTAGTTATTCTTAGATGTTGTACCTTAATCCATTTAGGTACCGAGCAACCTTTTCACTCTCCTCCTCTTTTGTCTTAGACTTCATACATAGCCTTTGGAACTCCTCAGTGTAAGAGTTCACATCCATCTCCTTATGCTTGAGATTTTGCCTCCTCTTGTGAAGTTGAACTTCATAATCCTTGGGTACATAAGCCTCCTTCACTAAGGCAACCATCCTTTTCCAAGAAACAATCTTGGGTTTGTTGTCCTTTTCTCTCTCCTCCTAGACAAAGTTCCACCAAGTTGTCCTTTTCTTTGAATGTCTTCATATTCAAAGAAACTGGCCAGGGAGTCTATCCAATCCACCACTACATCTAGTTCCATCTTCCCTATGAAAGTTGGCAATTCAATCTTCTACTCCATGGTTCTTCTCTCCATGGACTTGAGGGCATTAAGGAAGTGTCTTTGGTCAGCAGGAATCACCTCTTCCTCTAGCATAGGGATCTCATCTTCATCCCCTTCACTACTACTAGTGCCTCCATCTTCCTTACCATCTACTCTACCCCTCAACCTCTCTATCTCCTTCTACATGGCCTTGCAAGAATTGGCCTTCTCTCTCACAATCTTTTCCAATTCCATGTTGGTGATTGGTCTCCTAGGGACTTATTCCTCTCTATCTACCATTTTCTCAAAATCACTATCTCTTTACCAAAGCTGTTACTAGCTCTGATACCACTTGATGTAGAGCCCTCCTTGCATCTTGTCAAACACTTCAGGATGTATGACACTGACCCCTCAAATCACCAATAGGATCCTACAAAGAAAGGCTCTACAATCTTAGTTCCAACTTCTCATTTCACTCCAAGATTCATACTTCTCAAATTGGGTAACTTGCTCCATTATGCATCATGATCCCTCCTAAGGTTCCTGACCTTGACAACACCTATTTTGGATCATACAATACTCACATGCACCAGACCAAATGCTATTTTTAAGGATCTAACCCAATTCCCTATGACACCTTCACAATTAGGCCTATTTGCTTGTAGCCCTTGGATATGGGTAATGGGACCATAAGTCCAAAATTTTCCAAACACCTTGGAAAAAAATAACTAATTCAGATACCCTTTATTGTCTTACACAATCCCCCAAAAGGAGAAGTCAATATTTGACAAAGAAAGGTCTGAACCCGGTGATGACCAACTGCCCTAAAGGGATAATTAGGCCTCCATTTGTGAAGCAACTATATCAAAATGGAAACACCTTACTGTTGGTATTTTGGTATGGTTTTGTCATTGATGTGAACACCTACTAAAACTCTAGCACTTTGGATATTCAACAACATTCACTGGCAAGCTAGTGACTTATGCACAGTCACTGGTATATGGTACACCGACAGGATATAATGACCACCGACACTTGGAATGGCATGGAAAACACTTGGTTATGTCGAAGACATTGCTTGGACATCTTATCTTGGAGAATTTTTTATTGGTATATTCATATTTGCATATTTGTTGTTACCGGCAAATAGGTCCAGGTTATGCATCGATAGGTTTATCTTTTTCAGATCAGCATGACATGCTATTAAGATGATTTATTATTGTTGTAAATGCATCAAGCTGACATGTTGAATCGGTTATTACATCGGATATTGTTTTGTTTGTAAAATAATTTTATTGTAATATATCTTATAGAGCCGACCTACTAAAATTGGTCCTAGGTTATGGTATAAATGTAAGATCTTATTTGTAAGATTGAATGTGGGATGCGAAAAAGAATTGTGTGAAGGTATATGCAAGAATAAGTAGAGCTATACATGCAAATATCATTCGAATGTGAAGCTAGGTTTTTGTGAAAGCATATCAGAACTACACTGGTACTGAATCCAGCATATGAAGATGCTATTTTTAGCAATACATTCTTATTGGATTTAACCATCCAATTGTAGTCAATGTGACTCCAATTTTGTGTTTAATCAGTGAGCTCTAGGCACTTGGCCTTTCTGCATGTGCAGAACCCATTTGTATAAACTTACTATCTGCAGTAGTATCATCTGATTGTGGGTATGGTTTCCCACCGTGGTTTTTCCCCTTACAGGGTTTCCACGTACAAATATTGGTGTTATGTGTTGTGCATGAATTTTTCATTTCATTTCATGCATTAATATTTACTAGTATTGCAATTATCGGATAAAATTGTCCATCGGTATAACAGACTGTTTCACCGGTATTAAGCAGAAAATTGATGAAGCTGTTTTTGGTTTAAATTCATTTGACAACTGATTCACCCCCCATCTCAGTTGTCTTTGGGACCTAACACTTACAATCACAACCCCATGAGAATGTGGGTAACCATAAACCATTATATATTCTAGGGTTACACACCTAGAATCATCACCAATTGTCTTCTAGGGTAACTATTGTAGTCTAAGGGATAGGTAGCCACATAGAGATGTCTACCTAGGACTTGATCAAACACATATCTCCCTTGCTCTTCCTAAAAAAATATTTTATAATCATAGAGTACATAGGCCACACTTGCATTCCACCCACTTCCATGATTTTTAGATGAACAGGTTGCAAGTTATGGCCATGGAAAGGCAAAACCCTAGGTAAACCCTGGTTTTTTATGTACCTAAAGCAAAACTTGGATATCTGGAGAAAAACAAATGATAAATACCTCAAATAAATATCAAATCATTGGTAACTCATTTCACTAACAAAATAGCAACATTGGGGATTGGTCCCAATCCGTACAACTCCGTACCTCATGCCAAAACTTCACATTTGCAGAAAATACTTAGAATTTCTTATTGTTTGCAATGATAAATTTTTTCTTCGTATAGTCTCTCCTTGATAATTGTGTCCTCAATGTTTTTATACCCCTCTAAAACTTCTCTCAACCAAAAACAATAGTATAAAGCTATTGGAGGAGTTAGACCTACAAGAATTCTAAAAGTTCCACAAAAGTTGCTCATGACAACTTTTGACAAAGTTGTCAAAAATGTCATTTCTTGCACCCAAATGAATTGGGTCAAGACTAACACCTATAAACACCATATAATAACATAAAACAAATAAAAACACTAGGACAAACATATCCTAAGCATACTTTGTCCCCTTGTGTCCAAAAGTCCTAATTGGCTTATCAAGATGCCAAAATAGGAGTTTGGCTCACAAGATGGGGTCCTTTATTACAAACACAAAATGCATAATTGAAACACAAGGAACACATCCTAAGACATGTTTAAGGTCTTATCCTTCATCCTCTTATCCTGAATGATCATGTTGAAGGGGTGCTCCTGCACCACATGTCTTATCGCTGGTATTCAAATGAAAGATATTATCTTTAGTTTGATTACCGGTTGCAATGTCCAATCTAGTTCTATTTATGATTTTGTATTTTCCAATCTTGAATTTTAATTGAAATCCTTTTTCCACTAACTAACCAACACTCAAAATATTATGCTTCAAACCTTCTATATAGTAAACATTGTCAGTATTGTGCTTACCATCCAAAGATATAGTTCCTCTTCCTTTGATTAAACAAGCTTTGTCATCTCCAAATCTTACTAGACCTCCATGACATTCCCAAAATGATAAGAATTTTCTTTTATCACTAGTCATATAATGTGAGAATGCACTATAAATGATCCATTCATCATTTTCTTCAAATTTTGCTGCTAATGCGTGCTCAACTAGTTTGACAATAGGTGTTGGTTGATCTTCTTTTATTGCAACAAATGCCCATCCACTATCCATTGAATCTTCATTAGAGTCATCTATAACACCTTCATCTGCATTGTAACATGACTTATCTCTATTTTTCTTAAATCCATATCTTTGATATCTAGGGTTAGGTTTATATGTTCTTTTTGCCTCCTCTCTTTATCTTGAATGTCTATCAAGACACCTAGACACCACATGACCAACTTTATTGCAATTAAAACATTTGAAAGGTGCTTTACCTTCATACTTATTTCCTGCTGGACCTTTAGACATCTTCCTTGGAAATAGTGCTTCAAGTTCTTCATTTTCTCTTCTGATATCTTCAAGTTGTTTTGCATAAAATGCTTTCCAATCAGATTTGTCAGATGATGATGATGATGTTGATGATGCTACTTTAAAGGCTATATCAATCTTGATTGTAGCAACAGGACAAAATTCTTCAAGCTCAAATGTTGAAAGTTTTCCAACCAAAGTATCTCTAGATACTAATGTATTAGGCATTATTCTCAACTCATTAATAGCTATCACTTTCATTTTGTAAGCCAGTGGAAAAGCTCTTAAAACTTTAGAAACAATTTCATCTTCACTTAAAGATCCTCCACAACATTGTATTCCTAAAACAATTTCATTAACTCTTTCCATAAATGCAAAAATTATTTCATCCTTTTCCATTTTTAAATTTTCATACCTGACTCGGTAACATTCCAGTTTAGCAATTTTGATAGTGGAATCTCCTTCATTCAATGTTTCCAGTTTATCCCAAATAGCTTTTACAGTAGATCTGTCTGATAATCCCATGATTTGTTGATCTGATAATGTGCTTAGAAGTGCTTCTCTTGCTTTAGAATCATTCTCCAAGTCATTAGCCAAGGTCAGTGGATTAGGATTATTCTGATTAGGAGCAACATATCCATTCCTTGTAACATCCCACATATCTCTTCCAATGCAATTCAAATGTGTCTCCATTTTGATCTTCCATATACCATAGTTAGTTCCACCAAGTTTGGGACTATCCTTCCTGAAGATATTTGCTACCATAGGAGCTCCTCAAGCTATTAGACTTCTGCAAAAAGAGGACTAAGCTCTGATACCAATTGTTAGGAATTGGGAAGGACAACTAAGAGGGCGGGGGGGTAAATCAATTGCCAATAAATTATAACTGAAAACAAATTATTCCAACTTAAAACCTAGTGTCGATAAAACGTAATAATAGTTATAGTGTTACCAGTACAACTTAATGCATGAAACAAAAAGGAAAACAACATCCATAACACATGACAGAAATATTTTGACATGGAAACCCTATAAGGGGAAAAACCATGATGGGAAACCTTACCCACAATCAGATGATAGTACTACAGATAGTAAGTGAATACAATAATGGGGTCTACACATGTAGAAAGGCCAACCACCTAGAGCTCACTGCTCCATCACAAAATTAGGAGTCACACTGACTACATAGTTAGATGGTTAAATCCAATAATTAATGTACTGCTTCAATATTGCATCTTCAATGCTAGATTCAATACCGGTTTACACTCTACGCATGAGGACCAAATACCATCATAACCTTTCCTTCAACCTTCAAATAATATCCATGTGATTCACACAAGGATCTTCTTATTTTCGCTCTTCACAATGATCTTCAATATACACACTTTGAAATAAGATCTTAAAATTATTTATACAAAACCTAAGACCTCATCATTAGGTCAGCTCCTAAAAGATATTACATTTAAATCAATTACAAAATAAGTCTTGGTGCAATACAATATGTTGGCCTCAATACATTTACACATTATCCAATTAATAAACCATTTCCAAAACATGTCATGCTGATTTTGGAACATGATATCATATGTCGGTTCATAACCTAGACCTATCTGCCGGTTAAGGAAAATATGTGAACCCAATTAGTCCAATATGAAAAACACCAAATGAAAAAATCCAATCCATGTCTTTGACATAACCAAATGATCTCCAAATGATAACAACTCATCATCAAATTTATGAGCTGCCATCAAAACATATACTGGTGATTGTGCATAAGCCAATATCCATACCAGGACCACAATGTGTCAGTTCAACAACAAAACAATATATCCAGAGTGCCAAATCATCAATGTAGACCTCCAGAAAGATAAGTGTTGACATCAATGAAAAACCCAATGCAACACATGATGAAGTCATCCATAATACCAACAAACATAAGGAACAAAAGGTGCATGATTAAGGATGGAGAAAACTAAAAGGAGGAAAATAAAATTAAATGCATATTATTGGTCCAAAACAAATATTGAGGTAACATATCCACTAATGATATTTGACATAGATGCATATCCATAGAGTCGACCTTGATTGTGACAACTTGGTTGTTAGCTACGAATTTCACAAATCCATGAACTGTAGATGATACTACCACCCTGATGCAAATCAAGGCAAGAGATGACTTACTTAAGTCCGCATCTGAAGAAAAAGAGGTTATATCTCTGGCTACTATAGTTTTGGAGAAAATTTTGCCAACCTTAAGCAGGATTCTAGTGACACGCCCTTTGGTAAGCTTAAGGGTATGTTAAACAAAGTTGAATCAGATTTTGTATTAGTAGAGAAAGCATCAAATATAAAAGTTATAAATAAATTCAATGAGATGAGACTTCAAACCTTTTTGAAAACAATTGAGGCTCATAGGGAAATTTTTAAATCTATGGTAAAGAGTGCTGAGGTTGCTTTAGATGAAGGTGGTAAAATATTTAAGTCATGTCTCATTTCACCCAAATTTTCAATAGACATTGACAAAAAGATAAGGGAATATGAAGGGCAGATAGTTGCAATTTCACAATCTTTTGCCCCTCTTTCAATTTTTGCTAGAAATCTTGAAGCCCAAATTATGAATCTAACAAACAAAATCAAGGGCTTGAGTGTAGAAAAGGAGCAATTAATAGGCAGAGTGGGAGAATTGAAGAATCTAGTCACTCCTCGGTTAGACACTTTGCTTAGGACTCAACAAGATGTAGTGATTTCTTTGGGTAAAGATGTACCAATAGATCTTAAGGGAATAGAAGTTCATGCATACATGTTTAGCTCCCTAATAATGTTTTGGATTGTTTCCTGAGAGGATGGAGTGAGTATCTAAAGTCCTTGAAGGTAACTTATGCAAATATTTTCAAGTTTTTGTATCACTATATACATTATTTTGTATATAAGTTTTGGCAGATTCCTACATTTTCCATTGATGTCAAAGGGGGAGAGAGAGAAGTTAAAAATGGTACACATTCTTAGGGGGGGACATCTAAGTCTACAAAATTTTATATTTTTTGATTGATTGCACTTTTGGAGTGTTGGGCACTTGTCATTTTTCACAGTGTTGCCATCAATGCCAAAGGGGGGAATTGTTAGAAAGAGACATTGTTCTAGTGATGCTCTAGTGAATATTGATGATGTTTGATGCATGAGATTAGTTAGGGGTTATCATTAATGGAAAATGAGCATAGTAATCCTATATGGTATATAGATATTAGGATTACCAATAGTCTTAAGTAAGTTTGGTTATTCATGAAGCATAAGTCCGGTCGATGGAACACAATGTATAGATCCGGTAAGCATTATTCATTTCTGGTGACTAAGTTCTTGTTGTAGTGATGAGAATATTTTATTAGATGTGTGAGATAGGTTATCATGTAATTCTAGCCTCCGGTGTTGATTCTAATGCAAGTTTCTTGGTCTGATATCTGGTACTATAAGAAGAATAGAGTTACTATTATGCTTGATGGTGTAACATGTGATTCAAATTTTTTAGGATAATTCTAGTGGATGTTGGTGAGTTTGAGGAGTTTGTGCCATTGTGTGTGAAGCTTTTGATAACATGTTTTAGGTCTGGTATATGGATTTGTGATGGTTTGAGCCGACATGATACTATACGTTTCATATTTTACAGTTTTGTGAAGACGACTTAATGGAGATCTATTTTGGTGGTGCAGATATATAAGATCAATGTGGAAGATAATTTTTTATATAAAAGGTGTGATATAAAAAATTTTCACTACAAGAGAGCATAGTTTCTCGTGCACATCTTGAGTTTTGATGATCTGGTATTTGGCAGCAAAGCAGAACATAGCAGTTTTTCAGATCAATGGCAATGGATCATTTTTGAGCTTAACCGAAATTGATTCCTGGCATTTATAGATTCTATACTCTATTTCAAACATTTTATTTCCTTATATATCTCATTTGTAGGACAATGAGTCCTTTGGGGTTGCAACCCTATTTTGTAATTGAGTAGTGAGCTCTAGGCAGTGTACCTGAATGCAAGTGCATTCCATTTTTGTAATATTGTTTTACTATGGACCATAGTATAATAATATTGTGGGTAACCAATCCCACCATGGTTTTTCCCTTTCCAAGTTTCCACGTAAAAATTCTAGTGTTATGGTTGTGTGGTTATTTGCTTTTTATTTTTACATTATATTTTTTGTTCTTTGCATCTGGTGGTTAAAGAATTAGTTTTATAAATTTGTAAGTTGTTGAACATTGATTCACCGCCGCCCCCCCTCTCAGTGTTCCTTGATTCCAATAGTTACAAATCCCAAAGCATGAAGCCATGGTCTACCAAAAAGGAGGTTGTAGGATAGAGGACCTAGCATCACATGCACAAGGGTTGGGATGATGACATTCCCAACCTTGAAGGACAATATGATGGTCCCCATAGTGGTTTTATCACTATTGTCAAAACCTTGAATAAACAAGGAGGAGGTTGCCAAAGAGTTCAGGTCCACCTTGATTTATGGTAACAAATCCAGGCCACAAACACTAAGGGCAGAGCCTATATAAACAAGTGTTCATCTGATACCAACACCATTCACATGGACAATTATCATTAAAGGATCTTCCAAATTTGTCACTTCTAGAGGCGGAAGTTCATGGGGATAGAAAGTAATATTTGGCGAATCCACATGAATATGATCCATCAACGCATTCACTATTGGAAATTTGGAGCAATTGATTATGTGTAGCATTGATGTCAACACTAGTTGTTTTACTTTCTACCAACTTTCGGTAGAGTGGTTGGATTATGACATTGATTTGGAGACCATCTCCGGTATTCTCCGATTTGGTCCGGCTTGTGGTATTGGCTTCAATTGGTTATTAAGATAGATATATCAATTGCCACTTTGTGCAATACCAAACAGAAAGATGGGGAGTCATTTTCATCATTCTTACAAAGATGGAGGATTTTTCTTGATGTATATCACATTCAGTTGGTTTGGGATTTGATGATTTGAATGGTATCATTTGTTATAGTAAGCCTTTTGGTCACCGGTAAAGGTTTTACCAGCAATGCTTTGATGAAGATATTTTGATGAATCCAATAAGTGGTATTGGTGCAACTTCTAGAAGGTTATCAAGATGCTGATGGTTATCATATTTGTGTTCTAGTTGATCGGTGGTGTTTCATTTGGCTTATGGTGACCTATTATGGGTCTGGTCTTATTCTGCTAGGTTATGGACTGGTTTGTGTAACGTGTTGGTTGATGCTTCTGATCATTAGTGGTTGGATTTATTATTTGGATTATGTTGTTTCATTCTTAGGCCGACTTTGTTTATCATTGGTTTGTAGGATTATGTAATAGATCTATTGTATTATCTTTTAGGTGGCTAACCAAATTGTTTAGGTCTCGGGTTGGTATACATATGATGTAAGATCTTTTTGTAGATTATGGGTTTATGGGATATAGGATTATCTGTATGTGAATAATGTTGATACCAACACCATTCACATGAACAATTATCATTAAAGGATCTTCCAAATTTCTCACTTCTAGAGGCGAAAGTTCATGGGGATAGAAAGTAATATTTGGTGAGTCCACATGAATATGATCTATCAACGCATTCACTATTGGAAATTTGGAGGAATTTATTATGTGTTGCATTGATGCTTTGTCATTGATGTCAACACTAGTTGTTTTGTTGTCTACCGATTTTTGGTAGAGTGGTTGGATTATGAAATTGATCTAGAGACCATCTCTGGTATTCTCCGATTTGGTCTGGCTTGTGGTATTGGCTTGGATTGGTTATTCATTTTTTCTTGATGTATATCACATTTAGTTGGTTTGGGTTTTGATGATTTGAATGTTATCATTTGTTATAGTAAGCCTTTGGTCACCGGTAAGGGTTTTATTAACAACACTTTGATGAAGATCTTTTGATAAATCCAATAAGTGGCGTTGGTGCAACTTCTAGAAGGTTATCAAGATGTTGATGGTTATCATATTTGTGTTCTAGTAGATCGATGTTGTTTCATTTGGCTTATGGTGACCTATTATAGGTCTGGTCTTATTTATGCTAGGTTATGGATTGGTTTGTGTAACGTGTTGGTTGATGCTTCCAATGCGTTAGTGGTTAGATTTATTATTTGGATTATGTTGTTTTAGTCTTAGGCCGACTTGGTTTATTATTGGTTTGTGGGATTATGTAATGGATCTATTGTATTATATTTTAGGTGGCTGACCTAATTGTTTAGGTCTCGGGTTGGTATAAATATGATGTAAGATCTCTTTGTAGATTATGGGTTTATGGGATATAGGATTATCTATGTGCGAATAATGTTGTAATCATATGCAAAGGTTTTGGTCGATCATAGGTGATCGAATTGGGTTTGTGAAAGAGATCTAAGACCTTTGGTATTGAGTTTAACCAAAAGTGTACTTAGGCATAGGAGATGCTATTGTTGCAGTTCACTCATCTTTCCGGATTGTAGTCTGGATTTCTTTGTAGTCAATGAGGCTCCTTTTGTGATGAGAAGTGTGCTCTAGGAAGTGTGCCTTCCTCCATGTGCAGGCCCCTCTTATTGTATTCACATACTTGCTACAAAAGTATTATCTAACTATGGGTAGGCTTCCGATCGTGGTTTTTCCCTTTACTAGGTTTTCCACATACAAATCTTGGTGGTATGTGTATGGATGGTTGGTTAATTATTCTATAATTTATGTTTATTCTTAGCTTTTACATCTACTATTCCGATATTTGGTTTATGCATTCCGGTAGAAATTTTTATGAGCTTAAATTTTTATAATACGTTGACAACTAATTCACCCCCTGCCCTCTTAGTTGTCCACTGGTTATCCTAACAATTGGTATCAGAGCCTAGTCCTCTTTTGTAGAAGCTTAATCGTCTGAGAAATATCCTATGGAAGCTAATAATTCAACTGCATCTATTTTCCAGAGAGAAACCCCTAAGTTTGATTCGATAAATTAGAGAGTATAGAAGATTCAGATGGAGACTCATTTGAGATGTATTGGGAACGAAATTTAGGAGATCATGGAGAAAGGCTATACTCCTCATAATCTGACATTTGGCAATCCTCCTTTGGCAAGCTTGGATAGGGACTTTGAAAATGATTGTAGAGATAAAGAAGCACTCTTAAGTGCACTATCTAATCAACAAATTATGGGATTAACTGACCAATCTAATGTGAATGTTGGACACAATGTATCATTAAGAGGGGGGGTAAATTAGTGATTTAAACTATTTTTCACCTGATCAAAGCAATATTGGTTCAATATGAAATAACCAAAGTGCAAACCAGTTACAAGGACTATGCAAACAAAGTGTGTAGAAAAAATATCTAGCAGATTAACATAACACACACACATGAATATGCAACACATAACATAGGATGTATGAGGAAAACCTAATGTGGGAAAAACCTCGAAATAGCTGTCGGAGATCTTCTACTCCAATCTAGCCTCACAATGAAAGGATCTGATTACAAATTTTAGGGCACAAACCCAGGGAGCACAAACCCTTGATTTATGAGCACCAACCCCTACATTGTTTATAGTCTGCAACCTAAAGGAGATACAACCCTTATACTAAGTATCAACTTAGTAAAAGCAATATGAAGATTTAAATACAAAATGAGGTCTCTATTGCAAATGAAGTTTTTCAACCTTACAATATTATATCTACTGGTTTCAACCTTACCGGTCTATGTTTTTTCCAAAAACTCTACAAATTTTCTTAGTTGTTGATTCTAAGTTTGCTACGTCCCCTCTCCCTCTATCTGCCCAACTCAATTCACACTTGATCACTCTCTATTACATACAACTTTTTCTAGTTTGTCACCTCTCCATTCTATGCTCACTCCACTAGTTTTTATCTCTATATGGGTTTACTTTGTTCCTTCTTACTGATACAACCTTTATTACGTACAACTTTTTCTAGTTTGTCACCTCTCCATTCTATGCTCACTCCACTAGTTTTTATCTCTATATGGGTTTACTTTGTTCCTACTTACTAATACAACCTTTTCCCTTAACCACTTTAGATATTTATCAATTTGCCTCTCAAACAACAATTTCACTCACTTTTTCACACTTCAGTAGCAACGATCGTAGTATCAAGTCATCATATTTAATCTTGAGCTTTCCTACAAAAAATCAATTCAAACGAAGGGTGGTTAGGGTTTCTTTCTCCCAACAAAATCTACATTCATTCCACCTTAGATCGTGCACCTGCATTTGAAGAATAAGACATCATGCATTTTGATCATTCCAATTCATGTTTGCTATAAATAGAAAACCTATCATAGTTCTTCAGCCTTGAAATCAGTCGACACATTTATGATCTAGTGGTTTCCTTCTCAAATTCCTTTTGCAATCTTATTTCCTTGCTTTGATCTAGGCACCAACAACTCCCTGATCTTTTTATATTGTTCATTCTTCCTCTAGCCACAAACCCTACAACTCCCCATGATTTTCATAGTCAACATTTAATGTCAACTAACCTCAACAACCTCACTAGCACAAGACATCATCGACCTTTTCATTCTCACCACTTTAGCTCTATGTGGCATCATTGTCGGTATCCATCTCATCCCAGACTGCGATGTCAGTTTGGCAACATCACCGACACACAACCAGCTCACTGACTTAGGGTTGGTTCAATCTATGAACAATTGAAAGCCCTCTTACCAGTACAAACTCTTACTAGTATGTCCAACACATTGTGTTGCTTTACTCATACTGACCACCTTGCATACTGGCAACTCACCTTATCCCTTGGTATTCTACTTCAACATTGACCTTCATTATGTTTAATCATTTTAACATTCTGCCTCTTCATCATAAATAGGTAGCCAACCTTCATTGTAGTCTATGCTCTACCGATTATCACTCAACATTCTAACACACCCATGCATCTCACCTTATACCAGTGAAGTCACTGATAGTCCCAATGCATGCATGTCTTCCACCTACCATTTGATCCTTTTGTATACCGCTAGACACCAAGTTGACATCAACTTGACCATACCAACAGTCTCCTACTCACCAGTTGACATCAATGACAACTCAATGTTAACAATCTTCCCCTTTGGCATTGATGTCAACACACACTATACACATCTTTCTGCCCCTTTGATAGCAATGGAAAAGGTAAACATTGGTCTGACACCAAATATGGACATTGTGATTAACTAATTTTAGCTACCAATAAAAATCAAAACTTATGCCTTCAATGGGTAGGACACATTCTCCCCCTGTGTCCATGCATCATGATTCAAGGGTCATAAGATAATAACAATTGTTGACTCCCCCTGAACCATACATCTCCCTATATTTAAGTGTTGCATGATGGTGGGACAACTCCCAACTTTTGTCTCAAGTACTAAAATGTGCTCAAAGAAAGTGGCTTTGTGAATATATCAACAATCTACTCACTGGTTAGAATATACTCTACCATTACCTCCTTGTCTGCAACCTTCTCTATCAAGAAGTCATATTTGATTGCAATGTGTTTTGTTCTTGAGTGCATTACCAGATTCTTGGAGATGTTGATTGCACTTGAGTTATCACACTAGATTGGTATAGGATCTAGTATCTCGACCTGTATGTCCTTCAATGTCTGCTTCATCCATAGTGCTTGTGAACAACATGTAGTAGCAGCTATATATTTGGCCTTAGCAGTGGATAATGACACTGAGTCTTGCTTCTTCTTGTGCCATGAAACTAACCGGTCTTCTAAGTATAAAGAACCACCACTTGTGCTCTTATAGTCATCAATACATCCTACCCAATCTGCATCAGTATAAGCTTGCAAAGTGAAGTCTCCCTTCTTTGGATACCACAAGCCATAGTTGATTGCCCCTTATAGATACCTAAAAAATTCTCCTAACTGTATTCAAGTGAGACTGTTTGGAGGCAATTTGGAATATTACAACCATGCACACTACTTGTACTATATCTGGTCTAGATGTTGTAAGATACATCAAACTATCGATCATAGACCTATACAATATCTTCCCTACTTCTGGTGACTCATCCATCTTTCTCATTTTACAACTAGTTATCATGGGAGTACTTACTAGTTTGTTGTCCTCCATTTCAAATTTCCTCAACATGTCTTGAAAATACTTGGTTTGTGAAATGAAAATTCCTTTCTCCTGCTGTGAGATCTACAAACCAAGGAAGTAGAACAACCTACCTAGCATGGACATCTCAAATTATGTCTTCATCTAATCTACAAATTATTTGCACATGATGTCCTTGTCTCCACCAAATATGATATCATCCTTATACACAACTATGATCATATGGTCTCCATTTACCTTGATGTATAGGTTGTTGTCTGCATTCCATTTCTGGAATCCTTGCTCCTTTAGCTATTTGTCTAACTAGGAAAACCATACTTTGGGAGCCTGCTTCAAACCATACAAGGATTTCTTTAACTGGCATACAAAACTCTCATCTTCATGCAATAAGTACCCTTCTGGTTGTTCCACACACACCTCTTCTTCAAGATTACCATTGAGAAATGCAGATTGAATATCCATCTGATACACAGGCTGAGAAAGATAAAAACATTCTTATTGCCTCTAACCTAGCAACTAGTGCAAAGGTTTCTTCAAAATAAATACCTTCCACTTGAGCATGCCCTTTGCAAACTAACCTTGCTTTATGTCAAACTATCTTTGCTGGTATTATGGATGTGCTGCAATGGTTTTGTCATTGTTGTCAACACTTGTCAACACTTGAGATCACTTGGAGATCTTTGGTTATGTTCACCGGTAGGTTACATTGTTCACCGGTACTTGGAATAACTTGGAGATTACTTGGTTATGTCGAAGACATTGTTTGGACACTTTATTTTGGTGATTTGATTATTGGTACAATCAAGTTTGCGTATTTGTTGTTATCAGAAAATAGGTCTAGGCTATGGACTGACAAGCATTATCTATTCCAGATCAGCATGATACACTATGGAGATGATTTGTTATTATTGTAAATGAGTTGAGATGACATCATGCATCACATCTTGATTCATTTGTAATTGATTTAATTGTAATATTCTTTGTAATCCAGCCTACACATTTGGTCTTAGGCTTTGGTATATATGTAATATCTCATCTGTGAGATTGAATGAGGAAGTAGAGGAGTGTGAAAAGATTGTAATGAGGTATATGTGAATATAAGAAGAGCTATACATGAAAACATCATTTGAAGATTCAAGGAGCCTTTTGGAGAAGGCAAATCAGAGCTTACCTGGTACTGAATCTAGCATATGAAGATGCTATTTTGAGCAGTACATTATCATTGGATTTAACCATCCAATTGTAGTCAGTGTGACTCCTATTTTGTGATTGAGCAGTGACCTCTAGGTAGTTGGCCTTTCTACATGTGCAAACCCCATTTTTACACACATACTATCTGCAATAGTATCATCTGATTGTGGGTAAGGTTTCCCACTATGGTTTTTCCCCTTATAGGGTTTCCATGTACAGATAACTATGTTATGTGTTGTGAATGTTATTTGTCTTTCTGCTTCATGCATTAAACTTTACCAATACTATTATTATCTACTAAATTGTCTACCGACATTAAAGTTTGGTTTATCGGTATTATGCACTAAGTTTGGTTAAGTTAAGTTTTGGTTTGAAATTAATAGATAACTGATTCACCTCCCCTCTCTCAGTTGCCTCTGAGACCTGACAATTGGTATCAAAGCCTACTCATCATTTTGCAGAAGTTTAACAACTTGAGGAGATCCTATGTCTACTAACTATTTCAAGAAGGATAGTCTGAAGCTTGATGGAACCAACTATGGTATATGGAAGATCAAAATGGAGACACATCTAAATTGCATTGGAAAGGACATATGGGATGTTACAAAGAATGGCTATGTTGGTCCTACTAAAGGTCAACTTAATCCACCAACCTTGGCTAAAGATGAAGAAAATGATTGCAAAGCAAGAGAACCACTTTTGAGTGCATTGTCAGATCAACAAATCATGGGATTATCAGATAGATCTACTGCTAAAGCTATTTGGGAAAAATTGGAGACATCGAATGAAGATGATACCACTATCAAAATGGCAAAACTAGAATGTTTCTGGGTCAGGTATGAAAATCTGAAAATGGAAGAAGATGAAAGGATTTCTGCTTTTATGGAAAGAGTTAATGAAATTGTTTTGGGTATTCAATGTTGTGGAGGATCCTTAAGTGAAGATGAAATTGTTTTTGAAGTTTTAAGAGCTTTTCCACGGGCATACAAAATGAAAGTAACTTCTATAAATGAATTGAGAACAATGCCTAATGCATCAGTATCTAGAGACACCTTGGTTTGAAAAATTTCAGCTTTTGAACTTGAGGTATTTGGTCCTATTGCTACAATTATGACAGATTTAGCTTTCAAGGCATCTTCATCATCTGCAGCATCATCATCATCATCTAAAAAATCTGATTGGAAAGCACTCTATGCTAGAGAACTTGAAGAAATCAGAAGAGAGAATGAAGAACTTGAAGAGCTTGAAGCACTATTTGCAAGGAAAATGCCTAAAGGTCTAGTTGGAAGTAAGTATGAAGGTAAAGCACCATTTAAATGTTTTAACTACAATAAAATTGGTCATATGGAATCTAGGTGTCCTGATAGACATGCAAGATTGAAAGAAGAAGCTAAAGGAACATATAAGCCTAACCCTAAATATCAAAGGTACAGATTTAAGAAGAGTAGAGACAAATCATGTTACTATGCTGATGAAGTAGTTACTAATGATTCTGATGAGGAACTAGCATACAATGGATCAACTTTTGTTTCTATAACAGAAGATCAACCAGCACCTACTATTCAATCGGTAGAGCAGGCCCTAGCAGCTAAAATTGAAGAAAAGGATGAATGGATTATTGATTCTAGATGTTCACATCATATGACTAGTGATAAGACTAAATTCTTAACCTTTTAGGAATACAATGGAGGTGTAGTAAGATTCGGAGATGACAAAGCTTGTTTGATCAGAGGAAAAGGAACTATATCTTTTGATGGTAAGCAAAATATTGATAATGTTTACTATGTTGAAGGTTTGAAGCATAATCTTTTGAGTGTTGGTCAATTAGTTGAGAAGGGATTTCAATTACAATTCAAGAATGGTAAATGCAAAATCATGAATAAAACTAGTTTGGGAATCGCAACTGGTAATCAGACTAGAGGTAATATCTTTCATTTGAATAACAATGAGAAGACATGCTTGATTTCACATATTGATGAAAGTTGGTTATGGCATAAGAGACTGTGTCATGTAAATTTTGATTGCATTGTGAAAATCAGTGCAACTAAGGCAGTAAGAGATTTACCTAAGATTTTTAAACCTCACAATCTTGTATGTAAGGAATGTCAATTTGGAAAGAAAGTTAGAACAACTTTTAAAAGTATTCCAGAAAAATCCAATAATGTTCTTGACTTGATTCATACTGATTTATGTGGTCCTGCAAGAACTAGAAGTTTACAAGGAGACAAATATTTTATGCTAATCATTGATGATTATTCTAGAATGAGTTTGGTTACTTTTCTCAGGGAGAAATCAGAAGTATTTGGGAGATTCAAACTATTCAAGGTCGTGGTAGAAAATGAAACTGGTAAGAAAATCAAATGTTTGAGATCAGATCAAGGAGGTGAATTCACATCTAAGAAATTTAATACATTATGTGAAGTGAATGGAATCAGAAGACAATTATCAGCACCTCAGACACCCCAACAAAATGGAGTTGTGGAAAGGAAGAATAGAACTATTTTGGATGCACCTAGAACCATGATATTAGAAACAAACCTACCTCATGTGTATCGGAGAGAAGTAGTCAATACAACTATTTGTACATTCAATAGAGTTCACATCAAAGGTGAAACCAGTAAGACCCCTCATGAACTATGGTTTGGTAATACTCCTACTCTTAAATATTTCAGAATATTTGGAAGCAAATGTTATACTAGGAGAGATGATTATATTGGCAAATTTGATCCTAGAAGTGATGAAGGAATATTTCTTGGTTATTCATCTAAGAGCAAGGCATATAGATGTTTTAATAAGAGATTGCAAAAAATCATTTAAAGTGAAAATGTGAAGATTGATGAACAATTTAGAAGGTCTCTAGACACTAAATCGACAGTTGAGATAATCACAAATGAACCTACTATGAGTACACCGGTACACAATGTTGACCCAGTCACACCGGCATCATCTGAGAATTCCACAATGACTGAAGAACAACATCAAGTGAACA
Organism: Cryptomeria japonica; assembly: GCF_030272615.1. NCBI lineage: Eukaryota > Viridiplantae > Streptophyta > Pinopsida > Cupressales > Cupressaceae > Cryptomeria > Cryptomeria japonica. The sequence continues at coordinate 521,377,231 of NC_081414.1, read as the reverse complement.
CACCTAGGTATGTAATATTGAATCACTCTGAAAGTTAGATAATTGGGAATAAATATCAAGGAGTTATGAGTAGAGGAAGATTTGAAAATGAAGAGGTATGTCTAATTTCTCAATTTGAACCCGAAACTATAAATGAGGCATGTGAAGACAAAAACTGGATTAAGGCTATGAAAGATGAATTAGAACAAATTGAAAAGAATAACACATGGACATTGGTTCCTAGGCCTAAAAACAAATATGTAATTGGAACTAAATGGGTATTCAGAAATAAACTTAATGAAGATGGTAAGGTAATGAGAAACAAAGAAAGATTAGTGTGTAAGCGTATTCATAGAAAGAAGGAATTGATTATAATGAAACCTTTGCACTAGTAGCTAGAATTGAGGCAATCGGATTATTCTTAGCTTTTGCAGCACACAAGAACTATAAAGTATATCAAATGGATGTTAAATGTGCATTTCTGAATGGTGATCTTGAAGAGGAAGTTTACATTGAACAACCTGATGGATTTTCTTTGACATATGACAAAGATATGGTTTGCAGGTTAAGGAAAGCTTTATATGGATTGAAGCAAGCTCCTAGAGCTTGGTATGCTAGATTGGACAAATATCTTTTGAAGCTTGGTTAAACCAAAGATAATGCTGACAACAACTTATATTATAAAGTGACTAATGATGACATCTTGGTTATTGAAGTTTTTGTTGATGATATAATTTTTGGAGGAGAAGATGGATTGTGTAAAGACTTTTCTAATAAGATGCAAGAAGAATTTGAAATGTCTATGATTGGAGAGATACAATTCTTTTTAGGATTGCAGATTTCACAGACTGATAAAGGTATATTCATAAATCAATCAAAGTACTTGAAATAATTACTTAATAAATTTGGCATGGAAAACTCAAACCGGTAAGCACACCTATGACTACAACTGATAAACTATCTTTGAAGGATGAATCAACCCCTGCTAATCCAACAAGATACAAGTCTATGATAGGAGGTTTACTATATTTGACACAAACAAGACCTGATCTTATGAATTCAATATGTATTGTCTCAAGATTTTAGAGTAATCCTAAGGAAAATCATGAATCAGCAGTAAAAAGGATTTTCCGGTATCTTCAAGGCACAAAAAATCTTGGTTTATGGTATCCTAAAGATAAATTTTTTGATTTATGTGCATACACAGATGCAAATTGGGCAAGAGATGTAGATGATAGAAAAAACACCACCGGCGGACCATTTTTTCTTGGTAGTAGACTAATTTCATGGTTGAGCAAGAAACAAAGTTGTACATCACTATCAATAGCAGAATCTGAATATGTTGCAACAACAACTAATTGTACACAGGTATTATGGATTAAGAAAATGTTGAAGGACATAAAGGTAAAATGCAAGGAACCTATAATCATTTACTATGATAATATGGCAGCAAATGATATATCAAAGAATCTGGTATTTCACTCAAAAACTAAACATGTTTATATCAAATTCAATTTTTTGAAAGAGAATGTTGAAGCACAAGAAGTGAAATTGGTTTATTGAATACTAAAGAGCATATTGCAGATATCTTTACTAAACCTTTGCCTAAGGAAACTTTTGAATATCTAAGGGAGAAGCTTGGAGTTATACCCTCACCAATAGAGACTTAGACAGTTGGAGCATGACATCAGACCAACAAAATTAAGTAGAGAAATATTTTTTTCCGGCTTTGATGAAGGAGAGCTACTTCTCAGGGGGAGTAGATTGAATAAATGTGGTTATAACAATTGGCATTTGTAACAAGTTCTATGAACTGATTGTATTTGGTTTTGTATTGCTTTGGCATTTGATGTCAAAGGGGGAGATATATCTATGGAAAAACACATTATCTTTTGGGGAGAGATTATTCATTGGGGGAGAGATTGTTACTCTCTGTATTTGTATTTTGATCTGTATTTTGATGATCTCTTTGGGAGATTGTTGGTTTTTGGTTTTTGGTTTTTGGCATTTCTTCTTTGGCACTTAGATGGTTTTTCCATCTTGTGTTGCCATCAATGCCAAAGGGGGACATTGTTGGTATTATGGATGTGTTGCATTGGTTTTGTCATTGTTGTCAACACTTGTCAACACTTGATAACACTTGGAGATCTTTGGTTATGTTCACTAGCATGTTTAGTGACTTATGCATAGTCACTGGTATCTGGTTCACTGACAAGTTACATTGTTCACTGGCACTTTGAATGACTTGGAGATTACTTGGTTATTTTGAAGACATTGTTTGGACACTTTGTTTTGGTGATTTGATTATTGGTACAATAGAGTTTGCATATTTGTTGTTACAGGCAAATAGGTCTAGGTTATGGACCGACAAGCATTATCTATTCTAGATCAGCACAACACGTTATGGAGATGATTTGTTATTATTGTAAATGCATTGAGATGACATCATGCATCACATCTTGATTCATTTGTAATTGATTTAATTCTAATATTCTTTGTAAGCCAACCTACACATTTGGTCTTAGGCTTTGGTATATATGTAAGATCTCATTTGTGAGATTGAATGAGGAAGTAGTGGAGTGTAAAAAGATTGTAATAAGGTATATGCGAATATATGCAGAGCTATACATGCAAACATCATTTGAAGATTCAAGGAGGCTTTTGGAGAAGGCAAATTAGAGCTTAACCAGTACTGAATCCAACATATGAAGCTGTTATTTGGAGCAGTACATTATCATTGGATTTAACCATCCAATTGTAGTCAGTGTGACTCCTATTTTGTGATTGAGTAGTGAGCTCTAGGTAGTTGGCCTTTCTGCATATGCAGACCCCATTTGTACACACATACTATTTGTAGTAGTATCATCTGATTGTGGGTAAGGTTTCCCACCATGGTTTTTCCCCTTACAGGGTTTCCATGTACAAATAACTATGTTATGTGTTGTGAATGTTATTTGTCTTTATGTTTCATGCATTAAACTTTACCAATACTTTTATTATCTGCTAAACTATCTATCAACATTAAAGTTTGGTTTACCAGTATTATGCACTAAGTTTGGTTAAGTTTTTGTTTAAAATTAATTGACAACTGATTCACCCCCCTCCCCCACCACCATCTCAGTTGCCTCCGGAACTAATGTTGAGGATAAAATAAATTATCTCCAATACTCCAGAAATAAACACGTGGCATCTTAGAAGGAAAACGGTTTAGCAAAATATATGTTATGAGATTTGAACTCATAACCTCCCTCAACAAACCCGCCGCTTTCACCGCTAGACCATTCATTCATTTACTATGTTTTAGAGAGAAGTTGGTTTTATTGTATAACCAACTATGCAAAGAGAGAATGGAGGCCGGGGGTGGAACCCTTGACTACCAATATCCCAAAATGGATGGAAACCATTGTGCTACATATAACACTTGAATCATTAATGGCCCATATTAAATTTAAACAATGTGAAGCCCGCCAATCCCTATTTTAAAGGGGATATTGGTTAAATAAACCCCCTAATTACTAATGGTGCCAAATTCATAAGTAGAAAGGGGATATACGCAGGAAATAATTTGTTGTAAAGGGTTATTTATGGGAGTTGGTGGTTTTAGTCTGTTTTAGACTTATTTTATGTATAAAAGGGGGCAGTAGGCCTTTTTGAGGTATCCAAGTGATGGGAAGGAGATGCTATGTTGAAGAGTTTATTGTTATTCCTACATGTTGGAGGTTAAATACTGATGTGCTTGAAGGGAATAGTTTTTGTAAACATTTGTAATTGATTTCTTGGAGTAATTGGATCGGTCCCCCTATTGGAGCAGGACTTGGAGATGTAGTCCATTTGGATGAACTTCGTTATCAATTGTGTTTTCTCTTCTATCTATTTTGCTCTCTTTTCTTTCTATCATCATCTTTAATATGCTTTGTTCATTTATGAATTTTAATCATGTTAATTCACTTATGTATGCTTTGAATTAACTTATGTAATTACTATAAGAATTCTTATGCAATAGTCATAGATCCTATTCAGATCAAGTTTGGTATCAGAGCTTTGTTTGACTAGTATTGCATAATTGAATACTAACAAGATACAGGATTCAATGAGGTGAAGGAAAGCTTGAAGAATATAGTCCTGAGATCAGAAAATGAAGAACTAATCCACCATCACAGATGGAAGAAAAAGGTGGTGGAGAAGGTTTCAAAGACAAGAGTATTCAGAAGACTCTTCAGAATTTGGAAACCATTGTACAAGTTTTAGTACAAGAGAGAGAGGACAAGATGTGAAGACATGCATCTTGTGAGAACAAAGGAAAAAGACTAGGAGGTGACCATGAGCCTCAAAAAATAACCCCATCTCCTTCTTCTCTTTCTTCCCCATCTTCTCCCTCTTCTACTCATTCTGAGTCTTCTTCTCTTTTCAAGAGTTCACATAAGCCTAAGATTAAATTGGATGTAAAATTTGATCTACTAAAGTATTGTGGGAATTAAATGCTGATAAATTAGATGATTGGATTCAATAGGTTGAAGTCTATTGTAGTGTCCAAAACCTCTTAGATGATGCCGATAGGATCCAGTTAGCTACTCTTTGGTTAGGAGCTACAGCTCTAACCTGGTGGGAGAGTAGAATTCAAGATGGGTCTTCACAACATGCTAAAATTAATTTAACTTGGTCAGATTTTGTTAATGCTCTCAAGAAGCAATTCTATCCCCTAGGCCATATGCAACAATTAATGATGAACCGGCAACTTTTTAGGCAAGGGAAAGGTCAGTCTATCTAGGATTACACCCATGAATTCAGAAAGAAGGTTATTGCATTAAATGTTCCATTGTATACCCATGACATGTTGCTTAAGTACATAGGTGGTCTTCACTCTTATTAGAGACATTCAATTTTGGTCTTGAATCCTAGTAACTTAGATGAAGTCTGTGTTCAAGCCACACACCTAGAGTCAAGAGGTAAGGGTTCTTTTATTGATAAGTCTGATAAGAAGCCATCTAAGTCTAAGAACAAATCCCAAAACAAAGGGAAGGGGAAAAAGATAGATACAGTGAAGAAAGAGGGGTGAAAGCCACATACTCACATTGAAAGAAAGAAGGGCATGATGATTCTAGGTGCTAGAAGCTGCACCCTAAAAAGAGGCCAAAGAGATATGGTGGAAACAGAGACAAACAAAAGATTGCTGCTATAGTTCAACAGGATCTTGGATCTGACTCTAGAGATGAGACAAAGATTGTTGCTATCAGAATCCAAGGTAAAGAAAAAGGTAGATCTCTCTCATCAGCTACAAGTTCCTCTAATATAAGTGCAAGTACAAGTAAATATTCTACTCCTAAGAATGATAAGCAAAGGAATGAATTATTTCATATTCGGGTTGTTATCAAACATACTAAAGTTGATACATTATTTGATACGGGTTCTTAGGTTAACTTGATATCTGAAGAAATTGTTAAAAAGCTTAACTTGACTACAATACCTCATCTAAAACCATACCCTCTAGGATGGGTTTGCAATGATGCACAATTGCAAGTAACTAAACAATGTAAGATAAGATTTTCTATCACTGCAAACTTTGTAGATGAGGTAGGAGCTAATGTAGTCCCTTTAGATATTTGTGGTCTTGTACTCAGGAGTCCCTATTTGTATGATCAATAGGCTATCTTCTATAGAGGGGAGAACTAATACCATCTTTTTAAAGATAAGGTTGAATACATTGTATGGGCACATAAGGTAAAGAGTAATCTTGCACTAGTTAATGTTGGTCAAATGAAAAGGTTAGTCAACTCTAGTAAGAACATTGTACTAATGCTTGTAAAGCCAAAGAGGAAGAAACATCTAAGGCATTTAAAGGATGTGATCCTAAACATAAGGCTGCAATGGTCAAAGTTGTTTTCGCTTACGATGACTTGTTTTAGGAACCAAAAGGATTGCATCCTAAGAGAGAGATACAACATGAGATCCAGTTGTAGCAGGATGTGCCACTTCCAAACATTGGCATGTACCGATTATCAGTCTTGCAAAATGAAGAGATCAGAAAGCAGGTTCAAGAGCTAGTTGAGAGATTCATCCTAGTACATCTCCTTGCAATTCTCCTATTGTGTTGGTTCCAAAGAAAGATGGGACTTGGAGAATGTGCATCAACTATAGAGCTTTGAACAAGATAACGGTAAAGAATAGGTACCCTCTTCCTAGAATTGATGATTTACTTGATCAGTTGAAACATGCAATTTATTTCACTAAGTTAGACTTGCGTAGTGGATATCATCAGATACAAATTGCAAAAAATGATATTTAGAAAACTACTTTTAAGACTAAACAAGGACTTTATGAGTGGTTGGTTATGCCCTTCGGGCTTTGTAATGTGCCAGCTACATTTATGAGAGTCATGAATGATGTCTTTCATCCTTTTATTGATGATTTTGTCATAGTCTACCTAGATGATATTCTTGTATTTAGCAAGTCTTGGGAAGATCATATAACTCATGTTAAAAAAATCCTTGATGTATTAAGGAAAGAAAAACTTTTTGTAAAGATGTCTAAATGCGTGTTTGCTAAGACATCCTTAGTGTACCTAGGCTATGTTGTAGGGAATGGTCAACTGAAAGTAGACCCTGCGAAGGTCGATTATATTGTAAAATGGCCTAAGCCAAGTACAATCATAGAAGTCAGGATTTTTTTAGGTGCAGTTCAATACTGGAGGAAGTTCATTGCAAAATTCTCTTTTATCACATCACCATTGCATGCATTGACCAGTATGAAGGCAAATTTTCAGTGGGGAGGTCCACAACATAAGACTTTTGACACTTTGAAAGAAAAGCTAAGCACTGCACCAGTTTTGGCTTTACCAGATTTACATCAACCATTTGAGATCGAGATAGATGCTAGCGAGTTTGCCATGGGAGTTGTACTCATGCAAGGAGGTAAACCAATTTGCTACCACTCTGAAACTTTTTTAGGAGAAGTAAGTAACTATCCCACTTATGATAAGGAACTTTATGCTTTAGTTCAGAGTGTTAAGAAATGGAAACACTACTTAATGGGCAAAGAAACTATAATCCACACTGATCATCAGCCACTTCAGTATTTGCACTCATAGTCTAAACTGCAACAAAGTAGGCATTTTAGGTGGATGGTTTTTATTCAATAGTTTCATTTGGTGATTAAGTATAAGAAAGGTGCCCATGAAAAAGTAGCAAATATACTCTCTAGGCCTCCAGTTAAGAATGCTTTGATAATCCTTAAAAATAGCTCCATGGTTTGTGAAAGTTTTCATGAATAATATGATAATGATGAGAACTTTAAGGACATATATACATCTCTAATCCAGGGTAAACATGTAGAAGAAAAAGATTACTATGTGCAGGATAACTTGTTGTACCACTTGGGTAAATTATGTGTTCCTAAAGATGAACAGGCACATGTGATTCAAGAAGCACATACCTCTTTGATTGCAGGACATTTCAGGGTAAGTAAAACATTGGTTCAATTGCAGAAGTATTGTTACTAGCCTCGTATGTAGAAAATTGTTACAAAGTATATAAAGGGATGTGCAATGTGTGCAACTAGTAAACCAAGTAACAGGAAATTGGGTTTGTACACACCATTACCTGTACCATCCCATCCATGGGAAAGTGTGTCTATTGACTTTGGGGGAGGTTTACCCATGTCTAGGAAGGGATATGATTATTTGTATGTTGTTGTTGATCGGTTCAAGAAAATGTGTATTCTAATGCCTTGTAAGAAATAGGTCACTACTGAACTAACAACTCATATGTACTTCCAATTTGTATGGGTTCATATTGGGTTACCTACTTCTATTGTATTGGATCAAGATTCTCGATTCTTAGGGGAATTTTGGACATCTTTGTGGGGACTCATGGACACTAAGCTAAAGAAGAGTACAACCTTCAATCCGCAGAATGATAGATAGATAGAGGTAGTCAATAGGACAGTTGTTCATCTACTTAGAGGTTACTATAGCAAGCATCCTAAGTTGTGGGATGAGAATCTTTATTATCTGCAACATGCTTACAACCATGCAGTACATTCTTCTACAAAGAGGTCTCCTTTTGAGACTCTCTTCAGTTACTTGCCAAGAACACCAATGGCCTTTGCCTTTGGAAAAGATGGTGTTGAAGATGTATGTCATGATGCAAAGAAGGCTTTGAAGTTCATTCAAAAAGTCCAAGAAGTTCATCAGGCAGTAGAAGCTCAGTCGGAGAAGACCCAAGCCAAATACAAGGCTCGACATGATAAGCATCGCATAGATCATCATTTTTTAGGTTGGTGACCATGTTTGGTTACATATAAGCAAGGAAAGGATGCAAGGTGAAGGTAAGAAGCTTAAGTCTATCAGATATGGTCCCTTTGAGATCTTGGAAAAGATTGGTACCAATGCCTTTCGCCTTACTCTTCCTCCATATATGCAAATTTACTCAGTTGTAAATGTAGAAAATCTGAAGTTGTATGAGCCTCCAATGATATTGGATGAAGAGGCTAATGTTTAGATTCCTTCTATCAATGACCTAGCACCTGAGTATCTAAATGTGTTGCAAGAGGATGTCATCCTGGATAGAAACATCAGATCTTCAAAATGAGGTGGTGTTGAATACCTTAAAGTGGGATGTAAAGGGATGCACCTTGGTAAAGCAAGATGGATGGAGATTGGTAAAGTGAGGGAACTTTACCCTCACCTACTTTCTGAGTAGTCAAACTTTTGAAGGTCCAAAAGCTCTTCAATGGGGAGGCTTGATCCAGAGGATAAAATAAATTATCTCCAATACTCTAGAAATAAACACGTGGCACCTCAAAAGGAAAATGGTTTAGCAAAATATATGTTATGAGATTCGAACTCATAACCTCCCTCAACAAACCCACTCCTTTCACCGCTAGACCATTCATTCACATTTACTATTTTTTAGGGAGAAGTTGGTTTTATTGTATAACCAACTATGCAAAGAGAGAATGGAGGCCGACAGGGACCCTTGACTACCGGTCTCCCAAAATGGATGGAAACCATTGTGCTATATATAGCACTTGAATCATTAGCGGCCCATATTAAATTTAAACAATGCGAAGCCTGCCAATCCTTTTAAAGGGGATATTGGTTAAATAAACCCCCTCATTACTAATGGTGCCAAATTCATAAGTAGAAAGGGGATATACATGGGAAATAATTTGTTGTAAATGGTTATTTATGGGAGTTGGTGGTTTTAGTCTATTTTAGACTTATTTTATGTATAAAATGTTAGGCCCGATATGGAAAGCTAATGTACTGAGAGGGGAGGGGTGAATCAATACTTTGAGTCCTTTTACCAACAATATCTTTACTATTATGCATAAACCAAAAACTGCTGTAACATAACATAAAGCTAAAACAAATAAATAACAATCATACATGATTCACTCCATAATACATATATTTTGGTTACACAGAAACTCTTGGTTAGAGAGAAAAACTACAGTGGGGATGGAACCCACAACTTCACTACTGCAATAATAAAGAGTGCTAGATTAGAGCTACATGTTCAGCTATTTCTGATAGCTTACCCATCTAGGAGTATCAAGATCGTTAGATCTGCCTTGCTAAAGGATTTTACAACACTTATTCTAAATGTTGCACCTAGTCAAAGGCTTTACAATTTATAGACTTTGTTAGAGTCTTTTACCCTGTTAAAGGTTTCTCTTACAACTTCAAAATATTACAATAAAATCTTTACAAATATCTACAACTTTAGATCTGAAATGTTATAGCAGATTCTATGTGCTCAAAATAAGATTACCTTGCTTATAGCATACCTCGATAACCCCTAGAATAACTCGGTAAACCCTTCTATTTACTCTATTCTTTGACTATTCTCTGAAATCCTTCTTCGTGACCTCTATGTCTCTAACAGTCATAACACTCAGTGCTTTCTTATGTATCACACATGTCTTGCTTCATACACCTCTATATATCTCTATCTGATCTCAATCTATGCTGTATAAATAGATCTCTTATGTCAATGATCTAGTTCATTACTTCGATCTTACAAACATGATTTATTGAATGAATAACCATACAAAATATTTCAATGGTTAGATGACCTCAAAATCATACACAATCCTTAAGTGCAATTTCTAATGTGATAACGGTTCTTTTTCTCCTCGATCTTGTAACACATTTCCACACAAGTGTCTAGGTTCAATGAATCTGGTAAAATGTTTCACTCGGTGTATATCAACTTGGTGTATCATTATTGATAGTTCTGATACTTAATGTTAAGTACAGATGCCAAAGTAAGAAGATGAGAGGGGGGGCGAATCATACAAACTTAATCTTCCACAAAAAAATCAGATTCAACCTCAGTAACATATACTTCAGTAATATAACCAAAACTGCTAAACATGCAAACTCAAAAGTATATAATCATCATAACACTCATAACACTAGATTTAACATGGAAACCCAAATAGGGAAAATCCACTGTGGGATTTCAGACCCACTAAGAAATATACTCTTCTAGAGTATGCTCGGTTAAAAGCAAATCCTGTTAAAGATTACAAACACATTGCTAGATGTGACCTGGTTAAGGGATTTCCCTCAGATCTGTTAGGATCTTCACCTTATTAGAAGTGACCTTGTTAAAGGATTTCAAACACTCAATCAGAATGTCACCTTGCTAGAGGGTTTTGCAAATAAGATTGTTAAGTCCACTCAGTTAAGAGATTTTCTGTTACTTTACAAAATAACAGTAATAAAAATCTATCTACAACTTCACATCTAAAATGCTAAAGTAGATTCTTATTTGCTCAATACTGTAGCTCCCGGAGACAACTGAGAGGGGGGGGTGAAGCAGTTGTCTACTAAATTCAAACCAAAAACTTATTAACCAATTTAATGCTTAATACCGGTAAGATAGTTAAGTATGTCGGTAAATAGTGTTAACAAAAAATTACTATACTGGTAAGAATTAATGCATGAAACATAAGCACAAAGTCATCCACAACACATGACACCAATATTTGTACATGGAAACCCTGTAAGGGGAAAAACCACGCTGGGAAACCTTACCCACAATCAGATGATACTATTGCAGATAGTAAGTGTACAAGAGGGGTCTACATATGCAGAAAGGCCAACAACCTAGAGCTCACTGCTCAATCACAAATGGGAGTCACACTAACTACATTTGGATGGTTAAATCCAATAAGAATGTATTGCACAAAATAGCATCTTCATATGCTGGATTCAGTACCGATGTAATGCTGATATGCTTCTACAAAAACCTAACTTCTCCTTCGAATGATATCTTCATGTATACCTCTGCTTGATCTCACATATACCTTGACACAATTCTTTTTTCTGCATTCCACACTTGATCTTACAAATAAGATCTTACATTTATACCATGCCCTAAGACCAATTTTAGAAGGTCAGCTCTACAAGATATTACAATAAAAACATTTTACAAATAATACAATATCCAATGCAATAACTGATTGAACATGTTGGCTTAATGTATTTACAACAATAATAAATCATCTCCATAGCGTGCCATGCTGATCTGGAAAAGATAAACCTGCCGATGTAACCCTAGATAACCTGGACCTATTTGCCGGTAAAAGCAAATATGCAAATAAGAGTATACCAATGATTATTACTTCAAAATAAAGTGTCCACATGATTTCTTCGACATTACCAAGTGTTTTCCATGTCATTGCAGGTACCGATGAACATTATATCCTGCCGATGAACATTATATCCTGTCGGTGAACATTATATCCTGTCGGTGAACCATATACTGGTAACTATTGCACAGTTTACTATTTGCCGGTGAATGTTGCTGGATCACCAAAGTAGGTTTATTTAGTAGGTGTTGACATCAATGACAAAACCATACCAAAATACCAACAATCTCCCCCTTTGGCATTGATGGCAACACAAGATGGAAAAACCATCAAAGTGCCAAAATAGAAATGCCAAGTAAAAAAACCAACAATCTCCATTTCTCCCCCTGGGAGTAATATTTGTTTATACCAATCTCTCATACCAATCTCTCCTAAAAAAGATAATGCATTTTTCCATACATCTCTCCCTAATGTTTCTCCATATATCTCTCCCCCTTTGACATCAAATGCCAAAGTCACAAAAAGTCAAGTTCATACAAAATACCAACCAATTCAATATACCAACTACTCCCCCTGAGAAGTAGCTTCCTCATCAAATACCGGAATAAAAGATTTGTCCATTTAATTCTGTCGGTTGATGACAATCATCAACTATTTAAGTCTCTACCGGTGGAGGTAAGACTCCAAGCTAATCTCTGAGATACTCAAAAGTTTCCTTAGGCAAAGGTTTTGTGAAAATATCTGCAAGTTGTTCTTTAGTATTCACATAAACCAGTTTTATCTCCTTTTCTTCAACTTTTTCCCTTAGAAAATTCAGTTTGATAGAAACATGTTTTGTTTTAGAATGTAATACTGGATTCTTAGATATATCAATTGCTACAGTGTTATCACAATATATAGTAATAGGTTCCTTGCATTTTACCTTTATGTCTTTCAACATTTGCTTAAGCCAGAGTACCTATGTACAATTTGTTGTTGTGGCAACATATTCTAATTCTACTATTGATAAAGATGTACAACTCTGTTTCTTACTTAACCAAGAAACTAATCTCTTTCCAAGAAAGAAAGCTCCTCCAGTGGTTCTTTTTCTATCATCCACATCTCCTGCCCAATTTGCATTTGTGTATGCATATAAATCAAAAATTTTATCTTTAGGATACCATAATCCAAGATTTGTTGTGCCTTGTAAGTACTGGAAAATCCTTTTTACTACCGATTCATGATTTTCCTTAGGATTACTCTGAAATCTAGAAACTATACATACTGCATTCATAATATTAGGTCTGGTTTGTGTCAAATATAGTAAACCTCCTATCATAGATTTGTATCTAGTTGGATTGACAGGTGTAGATTCATCCCTTTGAGATAATTTGTCATTTGTAGTCATAGGTGTGCTTACCAGTTTAGAGTTTTCCATCCCAAATTTCTTAAGTAGTTCTTTCAAGTACTTAGATTGACTCAAAAATATGCCTTTATCAGTCTGTAAAATCTACAATCCTAAAAAGAATTTTATTTCTCCTATCATAGACATTTCAAATTCATGCTACATTTCAAGAGAAAATTCTTTGCATAATTCATCTTCTCCTCCAAAGATTATATCATCAACAAATACTTCAATAATCAAGATATCATCATTAGTTACTTTGTAATATAAATTGCTATCTACATTTCCTTTAGTAAAACCAATCTTTAAAAGATACTTGCATACCAAGCTCTTGGAGCTTGTTTTAATCCATACAGAGATTTTCTTAATCTATAAACCATATCATTGTCATCTGTCAAGGAAAATCCATTAGGTTGTTCAATATAGAATTCCTCTTCAAGATCTCCATTCAAAAATGCACATTTGATATCCATTTGATAAACTTTGTAATCCTTGTGAGCTGCAAAGGCCAAGAATAATTTAACTGCCTCAATTCTGGCTATCGGTGCAAAGGTTTCATTGTAATCAACTCCTTCTTTCTGAGAATATCCCTTACACACTAGTCTTGCTTTATTTCTAACAACCTTACCATCTTCATTGAGTTTGTTTCTAAATACCCATTTGGTTCCAATTGCATTTTTATCTTTAGGCTGGGGAACTAATGTCCAAGTATTATTTTTCTCAATTTGTCCTAATTCTTCTTCCATAGCTTTAATCCAAAATTTATCTTCACATCCCTCATTGATAGATAATGGTTCAATTTGAGAGATAAGACATACCTCTTCATTTGCCAATCTTCCCCTTGTCATGACTCCTTTAAATTTGCTTCCAATTATCTGATCTTCAGAATGATTCAGTCTTACATACCGTGGTGTCTTAGTCTATTGTTGTTCTTCAATTACTATGGAATCTTCTGATGATACCGGAGTAACTGGATCATCATTTTGTACCGGTGGATTTATTGTAGGTTCATTTGTCATAATTTCTATTACTGGTTCAAAGTCTATATACCTTGAAGTTCCTCTGAATTGTTCATCAATCTTTACATTTGTACTCTCAACAATTTTCTGTAATCTTTTATTAAAACATCTATAAGCTTTACTCTTAGATGAATAACCAAGAAATATTCCTTTATCACTTCTAGGATCAAACTTGCCAATATACTCATCTCTTCTAATATAACATTTACTTCCAAAAATTCTGAAATACTTAAGAGTAGGAGTATTACCAAACCATAGTTCATGAGGGGTCTTACCGGTTTCACCTTTGATGTGAACTTTGTTGAATGTATAGATAGCAGTGCTTACTACCTCTCTCCAGTACACATGTGGTAGATTTGCTTCTGATAACATACTTCTTACTGCATCCAAAATAGTTTTGTTTTTCCTTTCAACAACTCCATTCTGTTGTGGCATCAGAGGTGCTGGTAATTGTCTTTTGATTCCATTTACTTCACAGAATGTATTAAAATCTCTAGATGTGAATTCTCCTCCTTGATCTGATCTTAAACATTTAATTTTCTTACCGGTTTCATTTTCAACCATTGCTTTGAACAGCTTGAACTTCCCAAGTGCTTCTGATTTTTCTTTGAGAAAAGTAACCCAACACATTCTAGAATAATCATCAATAATTAGCATGAAATATCTATCACCTTGTAAGCTTTTAGTTCTAGCTGGACCACATAAATCAGTGTGAATTAAATCAAGAGCATTATTGGATTTTTCTGGAATACTTTTGAAACTAGCTCTAACTTGTTTTCCAAATTGACATTCCTTGCAAATTGTATTCTGAGGTTTCACAATTTTAGGTAGATCTCTAACTACCTTAGAAGTACTAATTTTTACCATGCAATCAAAATTTACATGACATAGTCTTTTATGCCATAGCCAACTTTCATCTATATGTGCAATTAAGCATGCCTTTTCACTATTATTGAAATGAAAGATATTACCTCTAGTATGATTACCGGTTGCAATTTCCAAACTAGTCCTATTCATGATTTTGCATTTTCCATTTTTAAATTGTAACTGAAAACCTTTCTCAACTAATTGACTAACACTTAAAAGATTATGTTTTAATCCTTCAACATGGTAGACATTGTCAGTGTTATGTTTACCATCAAGAGATATTGAACCCTTACCTTTGATTGAATAGGCTTTGTCATCTCCGAATCTTACTAAACCTCCATTGTATTCTTGAAAGTTCAAAAATTTACCTTTGTCTCCAGTCATGTGATGTGAGCATCCTAAGTCAATAATCCATTCATCCTTTGATTCAACTTTAGCTACTAGGGCTTGTTCTACCAGTTGAGAAATAGGTACTGGTTGATCTTCTATTATAGCAATAAAGACCCATCCATTGTCTGCTGGATCTTCATTAGAATCATTGGTCACACCTTCATCAGCAATATAACAAGATTTATCTTTGTTTTTCTTAAATCTGTATCTCTGATATTCAGGATTAGGTTTGTATGTCCTTCTAGCTTCTTCTCTTAGTCTAGCGTGTCTATCAGGGCATCTTGAAGCCATATGACCAATATTATTGCAATTGAAACATTTAAAGGGTACTTTACCTTCATACTTACTTCCAATTGGACCTTTTGGCATTTTTCTTGCGAATAGTGCTTCAAGTTCTTCAAGCTCTTCATTCTCCTTCCTGGTTTCTTCAAGTTCTCTTGCATAAAAGGCTCTCCAGTCTGATTTATCAAAGGATGGAGTATATGATGTTGATGCTTTGAAGGCCAAATCAGTTTTTATAGTAGTAACAAGACCAAATTCCTCAATTTCAAAAGCTGAAAGTTTTCCAATCAATGTATCCCTAGTTACTGATGTATTAGGAATTGTTCTTAACTCATTTATAGCAGTAACCTTCATTTTATATGCCTGTGGCAAACCTTTTAAGGTTTTTGAAACAATCTCATCTTCACTCAAGGTTCCTCCACAACATTTGATACCCAAAACAATTTCATTTACTCTTTCCATAAAAGCATAAATCCTTTCATCTTCTTCCATTTTTAGATGTTCATACCTGACTCGGAAGCTTTCAAGTTTTGCAATTTTGACTATGGAATCTCCTTCATTCAGTGTTTCCAGATGATCCCAAATAGCTTTTGCAGTGGATCTATCTGATAATCCCATGATTTGTTGATCTGATAATGTGCTCAAGAGTGCTTCTCTAACTTTGCAATCATTTTCTTCATCTTTGGCTAAAGTAGTAGGAGTAGTTTGACCAGCTACAATAGTAGTATAACCATTTTTAGTAACTTCCCAGATGTCTTTACCAATGCAATTCAGATGAGTCTCCATTCTAATTTTCCATATCCCATAGTTGGTTCCATCAAGTTTAGGACTATCCTTTCTGAAATAATTAGTAGACATTGGATCTCCTCAAGTTGTTAAACTTCTATAAAAACAGGACTAAGCTCTGATACCAATTGTAGGTGTTGGAGACAACTGAGAGGGGGGGTGAATCAATTGTCTACTAAATTCAAACCAAAAACTTATTAACCAATTTAATGCTTAATATCGGTAAGACAGTTAAGTATGCTAGTAAATAGTGTTAACAGAAAATTGCAATACCGGTAAGAATTAATGCATGAAACATAAGCACAAAGTCATCCACAACACATGACACCAATATTTGTACGTGGAAACCCTGTAAGGGGAAAAACCATGGTGGGAAACCTTACCCACAATCAAATGATACTACTGCATATAGTAAGTGTACAAAAGGGGTCTACACATGCAGAAAGGCCAATAGCCTGGAGCTCACTACTCAATCACAAATGGGAGTCATACTAACTATAGTTGGATGGTTAAATCCAATAAGAATGTACTACACAAAATAGCATCTTCATATGCTAGATTTAGTATCGGTGTAATGCTGATATGCTTCTGCAAAAACCTAACTTCTCCTTCGAATGATATCTTTGTGTATACCTCTACTTGATCTCGCATATACCTTGACACAATTCTTTTTTCCGCATTCCACACTTGATCTTACAAATAAGATCTTACATTTATACCATACCCTAAGACCAATTTTAGTAGGTCAGCTCTACAAGATATTACAATAAAAACATTTTACAAACAATACAATATCCGATGCAATAACTGATTGAACATGTTGTCTTAATGCATTTACAACAATAATAAATCATCTCCATAGCGTGCCATGCTGATCTGGAAAAGATAAACCTGTCGGTGTAACCTTAGATAACCTGGACCTATTTGCCAGTAAAAGTAAATATGCAAATAAGAGTATACCAATGATTATTACTTCAAAATAAAGTGTCCACATGATGTCTTCGACATTACCAAGTGTCTTCCATGTCATTGCAGGTACCGGTGAACATTATATCCTGCTGGTGAACATTATATCCTATCAGTGAACATTATATCCTATCGGTGAACCATATACTAGTAACTGTTGCACAGTTTACTGTTTGTCGGTGAATGTTGCTAGATTACCAAAGTAGGTGTATTTAGTAGGTGTTGACAGCAATGACAAAACCATACCAAAATACCAACAAATACAATATAGACATAGAACTAATCTTGTCCATCTGTTGGGCTCTATACTCTGTTATTCAAATAGGTCTTCAAGCTTCTGTGCTCGATAATCACTATGCAGCATCCATGTGCATACACTTGCCTGCATACATTGTTTAACAACAGTTCCTTATTTATAAACAATAGCTAACCACTTAATCTCCTTGATCACATTTCCCATGATCAATCATAGCCATCAGATCTTCAAACTTTGTCTAGGTTCAATGTATCCTTTGATCTGAAAATGTTTTACCCTGCCTTGGAACTTGTGCTAGGGTATTGCGGTTCAATGTAAGTTGTAGATCTTCCTGCCAGTTTTCCTTTGTCATAGATTCTTTAACAAACTTCATTCATGGCATACCAATCATTTAATCATAGCCAACTCATTAGCTTCCTTCATTAAATAATGCATGTAATCATTTAATGCATTCTGTTATTACTCGGTTGCAACTCGGTAAATACTAAACTTCACTCAGTAGACATTCTGCATTCATTAACTGATAGCAATAACATTAGGGTTTATCGACTAGGTTCCTTAGGGTTTACCGACTAGGTTCCTTGCTTGGGAACATAGTATAGTATTAACCTTACAATGAATAACATATGTATGATATCAAAACAGTCTAAACATCATGATCTCATCATTATCTAACTCAGTAATAGTTACCCATTGAATAACTTATTCCTCCCCTTATTCATCATATTTTTTCTGTGTCTTTTACTGATATCTTTATACTTATCAAATCATACTTCTCAAGATATGGAAACATCATACTGAATTACAAAATCAATTTCTTGACGTCAATGACAAAATAATAATATTAAGATAGTAAAACATCCTTGATCATTTATATCCATAATCATCAACAACCTTCTCAATATCCTTATTGAAATGCCAACAATCTCTCCCTTATCTGTTATAATGCCAAATGCCAACAATCTCCCCCTTTGGCATTGATGGAAAAACCAATTGATTTGACCTAATTGATTCAAATTGCTGTGAGATTTTGAAATGCTAAAATGCTCTCCTCCTGTCATCAGAATTCTCCCCCATACACTAGTCTTCTCCTCTTTTCTCAGTCTTCTCCAGTCTTCTCCCCCTTTGACAACAATGCCAAAAAGTAAATAACTAAAACATTTCTTCTGCTAAGAAGTGAATTCCTTCTTTTATGTGTCAACTTAGTCTCAATCAGAGCATTTTGTCTTCAATTCTTATTCCCTATATTGTTTGTTGTATTGTTTCCTGTATTGTTTCTTGCTTTGTTTCCTGCACACCTTTAGAAAACATCCTAAAGTGTGTAAATTAACATCAACTCCTAAAAGATATTTTGTAGAGTCATCAAATTGATGCTTTCACCGAACTCGGTCAATCAGTAGAAGATAGGGGTAGGAGCCCTAACTTACTTCTAAGATACTCAAAAGTGTCCCTTGGTAGTGGCTTGGTGAAGATATCTGCTATTTGTTCCTTTGTGCTAACATACTTCAACACCACTTTCTTCTCTTGAGCTTCTTCTCTAAGATAAAGATATTTCATAGAGATGTGCTTTGTCTTAGAGTGCATAATAGGATTCTTTGAAATGTTAATGGCACTTGTATTGTCACAGAATATAGTTACTAGCTCGGTCACTTTCTCATTTATACCTTCCAACAGTTGTTTGATCCATGCTATGTTGGTACAATTCAATGTTGCAGCAACATATTCAGCTTCTGCTAATGACTGTGAAACACATCCTTGTTTCTTGCTAAGCCAACTCACTAGTCTTTCTCCTAAAAAGAAAGCTCCTCCACTTGTGCTTTTCCTGTCATCAATGTTGCCTACCCAATCAGCATCAGTATAAACTTTTAAATCAAAGTCATTTCCTTTCTGATATACTAAGCCATAATCTTCAGTGCCTTTCAAGTATCTGAAAATTCTCTTGATTGCTATCATGTGTGTTTTCTTAGGATCTGTAGAGAATCTTGCAACTATACCTACTGCATGTGCTATTTCTGGCCTATTGTGAATAACATATTGCATCTTTCCAATCATGGATCGGTAAAGTGTCTCATCAATAGATGCAGATTCATCATTCTTTGATAATTTGCAGTTGGTAGTCATAGGAGTACTTACTGGTTTTGAATCCTCCATTCCAAATTTATTCAAGATTTCCTTTATGTACTTGGATTGAGTAATGAAAATCTTATTTTTCATTTGTAGTATCTATAAACCCATAAAATACTTTATCTCACTGATTAATGACATCTCAAATTCTTTGCTCATTTCATTTCCAAATTTCTTGCATAGAAAGTCATTTCCACAAAGTATAATATCATCAACAAATATGGCTGAGATCAGTATTCCATTTTCATCATTCTTCATGTACATATTGTTGTTCTCATTTGTCCTTATAAAACCAATCTTGATCAAATCAGAGTGCAATCTTTCATACCATGCTCTAGGTGCTTGTTTCAAACCATATAAATCATTGTTCAATTTACATACCTGATCTTTATTCTTGTCTTCAACAAATCCTTCAGGTTGTTCAATAAAAACTTCTTCTTCTAATATACCATTCAGAAATGCAGATTTGACATCCATTTGATATACCTTGAAATTTTTGAAAGCAACATATGCCAACAATGTTCTTACTCCTTCAAGTCTAGCCACAGGTGCAAAAATTTCACCATAATCAATTCCTTCTTCTTGTGCATAACCTTTGCAATCTAGTCTTTCTTTATTTAGAATGACCTCAACTTTTTCATTCAGCTTGTTTTTGAAAATCCACTTTGTACTGATTACATTTTTGTCCTTCGGTCTTGGGATCAGTGTCCATGTGTCATTCTTCTTGATTTGATCAATCTCTTCTATGATAACATTTATCCAATCTTCACTGTTAAATGCATCTTTCACTATTCTCGGTTCAAATTTAGATATTAGACATGTGTTCTATCTCAGTTTGTTCCTTGTCATCACTCGATCATCCTTATCTCCTACAATCTGACTTGATGCATGATATCTTTTGACATACTTGGCTAATACAGGCTCGATAGGCTCTGTATGATCTTCTTCATCACTCGGTAACTGGATATTCTCTTCATTTCCTTTTGCAGTTCTCTCGGTAAGACTTGTCAATTGAACATAGACAAATTCATCATAATCTTCTAGTTCTTTGGAGTTTCCTTCATCATTTCTTTCTGCAAATTTATCAATTTTCACATTTGCACTTTCTACTATTTTGTTAGATGATTTGATCAGACATTTAAATGCTTTACTTCTAGAAGAATAACTAAGAAATGTTCCTTCTTCACTTTTCTAATCAAACTTACCATTTCTATCATCTTTATGTACATAGCATCTACTTCCAAATATTTTAAAATAACTTACATTAGGTTTCTTGTCATACCAGATTTCATATGGTGTCTTCAAAGTTCCTTTCTTTAGTTGTACTTGGTTTAGGGTGTAAACTATTGTTCCTATTGCTTCTCTCCAAAATGTTTGTGGCACTTTCTTTTCAATCATCAGGGTCTGGCACAATCCACAATAGATCTATTTCTTCTTTCAGCTATTCCATTTTGTTGTGGAGTTCTCGGTGCAAAGACTTGTCTTTTTATACCATGATCATTGCAGAATAAGTTGATCTCATTAGATGTGAACTCTCCTCCTCTATCTGATCTAAGACATTTCAATTGTCTTCCTATTTCATTTTCAACTCTTGCCTTGTACCATTTAAACATTTGAAAAGCTTCTAATTTTTCTTTTAAAAACATTACTCACATCATCCTTGAGTAATCATCCACAAATAATATGAAATATTTATCACCATAATAACTTTGAACTTTCATAGGACCACAAAGATCAGTGTGCACAAGATCTAAAATTCCCTTAGAAGTGTAAGACTTACTTGTAAAGCTTGATCTTGTCATCTTACCCATTTGACATCCTCGGCACATAGCATTCTCAGGTTTTTCAAGACTTGGGGCTTCTTGCTTATTTTGATCAGATTATCAAAATTTACATGACAAAACCTTTTATGCCATAACCAGGTATCATCTATCTTTGCATAAAAACATTTATTTCGAGTTGAGTCAAGGTGAAATGTGTTACCTTTTGTTTGTGTCTCGGTAGCAGCTAACTTTCCATTCTTGTCATGAACTTTGACAATTCCTTTCTGAAATTCTATTCGGTATCCTATATTGTTTAGTTGTGCTACACTCAACAAATTATATTTCAAACCTTCAACCCAATAAACATCATTGCATCTTGCATTATCAAGAAGTGTTATAGATCCTTTACCTTTTACCAGACATGGTGTATCATTACCAAATCTTACATAGCCTCCATCATAGTCTTCTAACATAACAAACTTGTGTTTATCACCTGTCATGTGATGTGAGCATCCACTATCTATGATCCATGAATCATTAGTATTTATGTGAGATATTAGGGATTTTTCTTGATAGCTTTCTTCATCTGATCCATCTTTGATAGCCACATAAACTACTTCCTCTGTATCAATTTCATCTGATTTATCATCATTGGATTCCTCATCAGCTATTAAGCATGTCTTTTTATCTCTTCTTTTGAAGTCTCGGTGTCCTTTGTAATGATTATCTTTTTGTCTCTCATCTCGGTAATCTCTCTTTTCAGTAGAATCTTTGTCAGGACATTTAGAAGCCATATGTCCTATCTTATCACAATTGAAACATTTCAAAGGTAGTTTTCCTTTATACTTACCTTTGCCTCTTGGTAACCTTCTGGCTAATAGTGCTTCAAACTCTTCTTGCTTTCTGATTTCCTCATACAGTTTGTGTACTTCCTCCATGTTCTTGTGAAATCTTTCACTTGCTCCACTATGATCTCCTTCAGAGTACTTATACTTTCTTTCATTGTAATCATTAGATTCATCCAGATGAAAAGAACTAAATGCAGATTCAACTTTATTTATTGATGACCCACTGTTATCAAAGTTACTTAACTCAAATGCATGTAGCTTACCAATAGTAGCATCTAAAAAAATGGCATATTGGGTACAGACCTTAATTCATTGATTGCAAAGACTTGGATTGCATAAGCCAGTAGAAGGGTTCCTAACAACTTACTTGTCATATCCTTTTCTTCAATAGTTCCACCCGCTCCTTTGATTTGATTGACAATCTCCTTTAGTCTTGTACTATACTGGGTTATGTTCTCACCTTCATTCATCCTCATAGATTCAAGTTGTCCTCTTAGACTATCCACTTTTTGTCTTTAAACATGTTCATCACCTTCATATGCAGATATGGGCTTGTCCCACATTGCCTTTGCATCATTGCAGCCTTCTAAATCATTAAACTCTGAATCAGTCAATGCAGATGTTATTTCAATCATTGCTTGAATATGTTCTTTCTTTTCCTTTATCTCTTCCATTGTCAATGGATAGGTGTTTGGTGTAACAAAATCATTCTCTAGATAATATACAACATATTCTCCAACTCCTGATAGGTGCAACTTCATCCTTTTCTCTTATGTAAAGAAACTTGACTTGTTTAGCTTTGGTGCATCCCTCTTATACATCTTTGGATCTTTACCTCAAGTACCTTTAAACTTTTTCTTCTAGAGTCCAAAGCTCTGATACCAATTGATAGTTCTGATACTTAATGTTAAGTACACATGCCAAACTAAGAAGATGAGAGGGGGGGTGAATCATACAAACTTAATCTTCCACTGAAACACCAGATTCAACCTCGGTAACATATACTTCAGTAATATAACCAAAACTGCTAAACATGCAAACTCAAAAGTATATAATCATCGTAACACTCATAACACCAGATTTAACATGGAAACCCAAATAGGGAAAAACCACTGTGGGATTTCGGACCCACTAAGAAATATACTCTTCTAGAGTATGCTCGATTAAAAGCAAATCCTATTAAAGATTACAAAGACATTGCTAGATGTGACCCGGTTAAGGGATTTCCCTCAGATTTGTTAGGATCTTCACCTTGTTAAAGGATTTCAAACACTCAATCATAATGTCACCTTGCTAGAGGGTTTTACAAATAAGACTGTTAAGTCCACTCGGTTAAGAGATTTTCTATCACTTTACAAAATAATAGTAATAAAAATCTATCTATAGCTTCACATCTAAAATGCTAAAGAAGATTCTTATTTTCTCAATACAATATAGACATAGAACTAATCTTGTCCATCTACTGGGCTCTATACTCTGTTATTCAAATAGGTCTTCAAGCTTCTGTGCTCAGTAATCACTATGTAGCATCCATGTGCATACACTTTCCTGCATACATTGTTTATCAATAGTTCCTTATTTATTAACAATAGCTAACCACTTAATCTCCTTGATCACATTTCCCATGATCAATCATAGCCATCAGATCTTCAAACTTTGTCCAGGTTCAATGTATCCTTCGATCTAAAAACATTTTACCCCACCTTGGAACTTACATACATTTCTTGGAACTTGTGCTAGGGTATTACGGTTCAATCTAAGTTGTAGATCTTCCTACCAATTTTCCTTTGCCATAGATTCTTTAACAAAATTCATTCATGGCATACCATTCATTTAATCATAGCCATCTCATCAGCTTCCTTCATTAAATAATGCATGTAATTATTTAATGCATTCTGTTATTACTTGGTTGCAACTCGGTAAATACTAAACTTCACTCAGTAGACATTTTGCCTTCATTAACTGATAGCGTTAACATTAGGGTTTACCGACTAGGTTCTTTGCTTGGTAACATAGTATAGTATTAACTTTAAAATCAATAACATATGTATGATATCAAAACAATCTAAACATCATGATCTGATCATTGTCTAACTCAGTAATAGTTGCCCATTGAATAACTTATTCCTCCCCTTATTCATCATATTTTTTCTATGGTTTTTACTGATATCTTTATACTCATCAAATCATACTTCAGAGGATATGGCAACATCATGCTGAATTACAAAATCAATTTCTTGACATCAATGACAAAATAATAATATTAAGACAGTAAAACATCCTCGATCAGTTATATCCATAATCATCAACAACCCTCTCAATATCCTTATTGAAATGCCAACAATTTCTCCCTTGTCTGTTATAATGCCAAATGCCAACAATTATTGTTGCTCGGTAGACATATAGTGTTACTCGATAGACAACTTGGTGTATACAAGGCTCTATGACTACTTTCTTCTATAACTGACTGCTCTATGCATACCGACTGAATGTTTCGGTAGTAGTAACCGACTAGAGTATATAGAATGACTTTGGATATAAAACTAATGGCAACTTAATAAGTAGTAACAATCTCCCCTTTTGACATTAGTTGAGATGTTTGACAAAACTACTTTCAAAGTCATAACTCAAAAATCTAGAAACTTACAAAATTTGACTAGATAGATAGTATATACATTAGTCAATGAAATAGTATATTTAGATATACTCCCCTTATCAATATATTATACAAAATTCTGATTTTGCATGCTCGGTGATCAATGTTTTGTATTAACTGCTCGGTTGTCACTACTATTCTTGTCAAAATTAACTATGCATATGAATACTTTGTTCTGCTTGGTATACTCCCCCTGTATACAACACTTCCTCTTTGATACTTTGATGCTATACTCACTCCCCCTTTTTGACAAACATCAAAACTTAGTTACCATTTGGTGGTGGCAACTAGTCAATAATGGATTTATGCTTTGTCTTTGCATCGGTAAGGGCAGTAGAGAGGGCATCCTTGACACTATCCATGAGTGAATTCTGAGCTGTAATGTCAGCTAATAGTGAAATTAGTCCATCTAAGGTGCTTCCCTCTTGTTGAGTGGATAGGGAGGTAGCCTTGTTGATCTATTCTTGGACAGATGAAAGATAAGGAATGAATAATGTCTGAAGAGTCATTATGTCCACCCTTATCTTGTGCTCTTCATTCTTGAGTTCCAATTGTTGAGCCATGAGCTTTTGTAGTTTTGTATAAAAATTCTGAATAGAGTTTGGCTTAGTGGTCAACTTATTTGAGAGATCGATGATCTCTTTCTCAATCACTTCAGTTTTATTTTTGATATCTTTAATGAATAAAGAAAATGTATAGAGTTTTTGAAATAAATAAAGAATGTGCTTGATTTGAGGGGACAACTCAACAATAAATTTGACAATTTTTACTTTGCCAATAGCAATAGTCTTCTGTACCTCTTCAATCATTTTACCAATGAGCTCTTTGTCCTTTAACTTGCTCAAATATTCAGATGCATCTACTCCAGAGGTCTTTATTTTAGTTAGGAGTTCATCCAGTTGAATGTGGATGGATACATCTTTTGTCACTGTAGCTTCAGGTAGCATATCTGATAATAGTGCTTTCACCTTCTGAAGTACTTTGTTCTTCTTTTGAATAGCTATTTGCTTCTCTTGTTCTACTTTGGCTTTGCATAGTTCACCGAATTCAATGAGTGATTGCCCTTTTAATTTGGAAATGTCTACATTCAACAACACTATTGGTTTTGATAAATCTAATTTGAAACTATGCTTTTTCATCTTCTTTTCTTTACCTTTCACTGGTTGAACTAAAACAATGGCTTGTGAGGCTTGGTGACCCTCAGTAGGTTGCTCGGTAGAGGAAACACTTTTGTCAATTTCTTGAACCTCTGATGTAGCCTTTTTTGTGTCTGTCGGTGCTTCTGTGCTTGAGGTCTCAGTTGTAACATTTTCAGTGCTAGAAGGAGCTTAAGAAGACTGTTCTTTAGTGTAAGAAGTAGTTTCTCCTTCTGTAGACTTATGACCCTTTGTTCCTTGCTCAATATCTTGAGGGGTCTTGGTTGAAGTAGGTTGAGTGATCGGAGGATAGGGCTAAACTTGTTCCAAAACTAACTCACTAGATACCAATTCGGCATATGCATTCCCTTCTATCATTTCCTGTTCAAGTGCCTCGGTGTCCATGATATCCTCATCAAATTGTATAGTGTCAGTAGGATCTTGCTTGGTGATATCAGGATCTTGCTCGGTGACATCAAATATTTCAACTTCAGCTTGCTCACCAGCATTCTTGATTCAAAATATTTCCTTCCATTTTTCTTTGGTCTCATTCTCTACATCCAAGTAAAGGCCATTCATCAATTTCAAGGCTCTTTGCTTGATTAGGAATTTTATGTGGCAGTTTTTCAGATGTTCAGTGATCTCATCTACTGACATGTCTAGAAAAAGATGTACTAGACTTCTTTCTCTCATCTGTTTCTCTAAGTCCATGGCATACTTCCACCTGTTGTCAATATGCAAATATAATTCATTTGGAAGAGATTTAGATACTTCCAATGGGACCAATCAGAATTTCAGTAGTGTGCAGATGACAACTTCTTCTATTTGTCTCTTTTCATCATCAGATCTAGATTCATAATTAACATATCTAAATGCTCCAAATCCACCATATTGCTTCAGATTAGTACAAAAATTGTCAACACTATGTACATTTACCTTTTTACTCTTGACAATCTGAAATTTGATTGCATCTTCAGATTCGGTGTCACTAGACTCTTTATTCAAAATGAGTCTCTATGTAGATTTCTTGTAAGTTTTTGTTACCTTGGGTACGACAACATTCTTTGGTTTCTTACTCAGTGATGCTACAGATGATCTTGTGTTTGGGCACTTTAATGAAGGAGTCCTTGATACCTTTGATGTATCCTGTTTCTTTCTTTTCAAAACTTTTCCTTTAGGCAACTCGGTGCTCAGTGTTATAGCTGCCTCTTGGGCTTCAGATTCCTCCTTGATGATTACTATAGTTCCCTTGATAGGTGTGGAGGAAGAACCTTCTCCAAATTTCTTCGTTAATGCTTTGATCATTTTTGTTGCCTTCCTTGTATCCTTGGGTACTACAATGCTCATTTTTACTTTTTCCTTCACTTCTTCATATGTTCCATACCTCAGCTCGGTAGCATGCCTTGGTAATGTAAGAAAAGCATCTATCTACTATTGTGTGATGTCAAAATCAATCTCATAACCCATAGGTGGCAAAGATTGAGTTCTCGGTTCCACATCATTAATATAGCAGTAATCAGTGTCTACTTCAAAACATATGTCATCCTTGTATTTCTCTACTAACTGGGGTGGGATCTGGTACTTGTTATGCATCCTTTCCTGAAACTTACTGAAATAATCATCCATAATATCATTAAAATTCTCACCTAGTCTTTTGATGAAGTCATTAATTTGATGGGTGATTGGTCGGTGTAGTTCCCAAACTACATTACCGATTGATGGAAAGAATTTCTCAAAATAGAAAAACATGCATACCAGAAGTGATCAAAAATCTAGTGTATTAGCCGAGTTGTTCTTCTTTGGCTTCCTTGTGGTGTTTAGATTCTCAAATAGGTTTTTCAGCAATACTTCACAAAGATCAATTTTCATTCCTTTCTTCACAATTTTATATGCTAAATCGACTGCTGCACATGGTACACTATTTTCCCTTCCCGATTGGAAAAAACAATAACCTATTACTCTAATGGCAAACTTCAGCTCTGCATCTATCACATTGTTTAGTTTCAATCCTCTGCAATTAGATTCAACTCCTATTAGAGTGATCAATTCCTTTTGAGATATCATTTTCTTTGCTCAAGCATGATAAAAAATAGGGTAACCGGTGATCAAATGAATGATTTCCTTGGTGATTTTGAATGGTTGCTCCACTAACCACATGAAATCATCATGAACTCTACTCAGAACAAACTTGACCCATTGGGGTTTGAAGATACTGGGATAGGTTAGGGCTTAGGTCAATCCCTTGATTTTGATGTGTTCATACTTTCTATCCAATTTCCCATCAGTACACAATTCATCATATGTATCCTTGATTTCAACATGACCTAGTTCCTCAACACGACATTTAGTGAAGAATCTGACATCCTCAACTAGTAAAACCCTATCCAGAATGAGTGAAAATGCAGTTTTATCATCCGGTTCAGAAGCTACTCTAGGAGTTAGAGAATATTTCAGTGAGAGTTTTTCAATGTTCTCAACAACAACGGGCTTTTGGATCTTAGGTGCCCTTGCAAATTTCAGATAATCTCTTAACAAAAGATTTTTAGGGTTCGAAGTCTTTCAAACAGAAAACAAATATAAAGTAGATAATCACAACTGATATTTCCCTGTAGCTAGCTCTAAGAAATGCTTGAGATCGATGTGTAAATACCTTGAAATTTGCTTGGGAGGTGGTTTGATCATCTTTGATTTTCTTTGCTCTGCTTTCTTGAAAACTTGGTAAGTGTGAAATGACCATGTAAAAGCTTTTAAGTACACAATATACCTTATTGAGCTTCATGCAGTTAGGTCAAAAGACATTAAATGCACTTGGTTCCCTTAAACCAATTTACCTTTCCTTTTTATGCTTTTATCGGCTAACTAGACTTCCTATGTTTATCGACTAGATAGGCTTCCTAAATTTACCGACTTGACTAGTGCACAAAAAGACTTGATAAAATTTCACATTTCTTAATGCATCTTTAGCTATGCAAATTTTTTTGAATTAAGTACATGATAGAATAGGAACTATTAAGATTTAACCTTTGAAAGAATGCAGTCCCTTCATACCTTTACCAATTAATTTGGAATAGGTGCACCTAACTTGGTAGGTAAGGTTCTTTCTTCATTTGACACAATTTCCTTCTTTCTCCAAATCATCTATAATTTGCCTTTTATTTCCTTAGTGATTCCTCTAGGTTGATCTTTGCAATCTCTAGCCAAGTGTCCAACTTTGTGACAATGAAAACATGCCATACTAGGATTTCTCCATGATCTTCGGTTGTTCATTCCAAACCTTATAAAATACTTGGCACTTATATGTCCATATCTTCCACAACATTCACACCATATCCTTGTATTGTAGTCCCATGGTACTGCAGAATACTGTCGGTAAGGATCTGTGTGAGTTCGGTAACCTCTAGCATTTGCTCGGTGTGCAGACCACATATAGTTTTTTTGCTTAAACCAACACTTCTCGATACTATGTCCATATCTATTGCAGTTTTTACAAAATCCTTTGAATTTTGCCTTCTGATAATTGCTAATAGACTTTGTCCTACATTGGTTAGATGTGTGACCATACTTATTGCAATTATTACAATAATCATTAGACTTAGTGACATTTGGTTGCTTACCTTTTCTGATTTGGCACAAGTTAGCAGTATGACCTTGATTTCCATAGTAGTTTCAAATAGGCTTCTTTTCTTTGATGTTCTTCTTGTTTCCAGCTTGCTTTGATGATTATCCTCTCTCGGTAGTGTGGATTCCCTTCTCAGTGGAGTCTTTTCCTTTGTAATTGAGTCCTACTTCTTTGTTGGGTTTTCTTGTATTCAGTTGCTCATCCAACATTTTTGATGCTTCATAACTCTTCTTCAGTGTTTCTTTGGATTTCTTCTTTGTTTCAAGTTCATCGGTCAATCTTGATACTTCAAACTTCAATGCTTGATTCTCATTATCCTTCAGATTTGCTTCATGATGTGCATAACCCAATTGATCTTACAGATTACTTTGAATTCTAGTTAACCTTGTGATTCCATCATTATTTTCAGATACTAATGCTTCAAGCTATTGTTTTTCTCTTTCTAGATCTCTTACTTTCTCCTCGGCTATCCTTAATGCATCAAGATTCTCAATCATCTGTGTGGTGAAATGTTCATGTCCTCTTTTCATTGCTTTTAGCTGATCAATCAGTACTTTGTTCTTTTCTTTCAGTTCTCCAATTATCTCTTCAGTCTCTTCAGATATACTGTTCTTAGATGATGTTTCAATTTGTTCCACTAGTTCTTGAGAGTCCTGTAAATCATCAAATAATCTTCTTCTAAATTTCAATGATTTTTGCATTTGTCTTTGCATGTCTGCAATCACTTGATTAGCATGATCCAACTCTTCTTGAAAATACACAATTCTCCAAGATTGTTTATAGCCTTCCATTGATAAGATCTTTTTCTTTAGGCCATTAAAACCTTTTCCAAGATTCAAGCTCTGATACCAATTGTTAGGCCCAATATGGAAATATAATGTACCGAGAGGGGAGGGGTGAATCATTACTTCAAATCCTTTTACCAACAATATCTTTATTGTTATGCATAAACCAAAAGCCATTGTAACATAACATAAAGCTAAAATAAATAAATAACAATCATACATGATTCACTCCATAACACATATATTTTGGTTACACAGAAACTCTTGGTTAGAGAGAAAAACTGCAGTGGGGATGGCACCCACAACTTCACTACTGCAATAATAAAGAGTGCTCGGTTAGAGCTACATGTTCAACTATTTTTGATAGCTTAACCTATTAGGAGTATCAAGATCATTAGATATACCTTGCTAAAGGATTTTACAACACTTTTTCTAAATGTTGCACCTGGTTAAAGGCTTTGCAATTTATAGACTTTGTTAGAGTCTTTTACCCTATTAAAGGTTTCTCTTACAACTTCAAAATACTACAATAAAATCTTTACAAATATTTGCAACTTTACATCTGAAATGTTATAGCAGATTCTATGTGGTCAAAATAAGATTACCTTGCTTATAGCATACCTTAGTAACCCATAGAATAACTTAGTAAACCCTTCTATTTACTCTGTTCTTTGACTGTTCTCTAAAATCCTTCTTGGTGACCTCTATGTCTCTGATAGTCATAACACTCAGTGCTTTCTTATGTATCACACATGTCTTGCTTCATACACCTCTATATATCTCTATCTGATCTTAATCCATGCTGTATAAATAGATCTCTTATGTCAGTGATCTGGTTCATTGCTTCGATCTTACAAACATGATTTATCAAATGAATAACCATACAAAATATTTCATTGTTTAGATGACCTCAAAATCATACACAATCCTTAAGTGCAATTTCCAATGCAATAATAGTTCTTTTGCTCCTCGATCGTGTAACACATTTCCACACAAGTGTCTAGGTTCAATGAATCTGGTAAAACATTTCACTTGGTGTATATCAACTCGGTGTACCATTATTACTACTCTGTAGACATACAGTGTTGCTCGGTAGACAGCTCGGTGTATACAAGGCTCTGTGAATACTTTTTTCTATAATCGACTACTCTGTGCATACTGACTGAATGTTTCGGTAGTAGTAACCGACTAGACTATATAGAATGACTTTGGATATAAAACTAATGGCAACTTAATAAGTAGTAACATAAAAGGAGGTAATAGGCCTTTTTGAGGTATCCAAGTGATGGGAAGGAGATGCTATGTTGAAGAGTTTGTTGTTATTTCTGCATGTTGGAGGTTAAATACTAATGTGCTTGAAGGGAATAGTTTTTGTAAACATTTGTAATTGATTTCTTGGAGTAATCAAATCGGTCCCCCTATTGGAGTAGGACCCAGAGACGTACTCCATTTGGACAAAATTCGTTATCAATTGTGTTTGCTCTTCTATCTATTTTTCTCTCTTTTCTTTCTATCATCATCTTTAATATGCTTTGTTCATTTAAGTATTTTAATCATGTTAATTTGCTTATGTATGCTTTGAATTAACTTATGTAATTGTTATAAGCATTCTTATGTAATAGTCATAGATCCTAATCAGATTAGGGACCTAACAATCTTACCTTCTTCATTCATCTTGTTCCAAGAGAACCATTTGATAGCCATGAAATTCTTGTCTTCTGGTCTAAGAACAAGTTCCCAAGTTTGATTTTTCTCAATTTGTCTCAACTCTTCATCCATGGCATCTACCCACTTCTCACTTTTGCTAGCTTCATCAAAAGTTTTGGGCTCTACTTCAGTCATGAGGCAAGAATTTACTATCATGCCCAAAATTTAGGGCAAAAACGG
Organism: Cryptomeria japonica; assembly: GCF_030272615.1. NCBI lineage: Eukaryota > Viridiplantae > Streptophyta > Pinopsida > Cupressales > Cupressaceae > Cryptomeria > Cryptomeria japonica. The sequence goes on along the minus strand of NC_081414.1, from coordinate 521,344,886 downwards.
AACAAATTTTTTTAAAAAAACATACTAAATTAATTAACAAGTTCACTCTTGCGACAACGTTAATGAAATTTCCATTATTAAATTCGAGTTAATTCTGAAACGAACTAAGCATCGATAAATTGTTAAATTTTAATTGCGGAGAACCTACTGATTTAATTCTATCTCCAAGAGATATCTAGCCAATAGGTTTATTAAGTAAATCAAACTAAAGGAAATAGGAGTGAAAAATTTAACTTATTCTCCCATAAGACTATATAGTCTTTTCAATTCTTTTATATTTCTCTTTATAATTTATCCCAAATTAAAATCAGGATTATATAAATATATACATATATACATATTTGAATATGCATATATTTATATATTTATAATTTAATTACTTATTCAAAATACTCAAAAATTCATATATATACATATATATATACCCATATATATATATGGATACATATATTTACATATATATATACCCATATATATATATGGATACATATATATATATATTATATATTTTGCATAAATGACAAATATTTTAATTCTAAATTTAAAAAAAAACATTATATCTTCCTAAATATTGTTTCATATTTCCCCCAACCCTAATTAGGGTTCTAATCTCCCCACTTATATATTATCTAATCTAATTAACTTATTTATTTTTAATAACAACTTGCCCTAGCCCCATTCGGCTAGGGTTTTAAACCATATATATATTTTTTTAATAGTCAATATTTTTGGCTGGGCCGAAACCCTTGGCGGCCATGGAACCATTTTATCGCAGGTCACGGGAGTTTGGGAGGCGGGCTGGCCGTGCGCACCACTGTGCGAGCTCACAGTGGCGCCGCGGCACCACTGTGTGCCCACACAGTGGGCGCCGCTAGCGGCTCCCCACTGTGTGGCCACACAGTGGGAGCCACAAGCGGCTCCACTGTGTGTGCACACAGTGGGCGCCGTGCGGCCGTCCACTGTGCGTACACACAGTGGAGTCTGCGGGGACCCAAAACATATTTTTTTTTTTAAATTTTTTTTTAAAAAATATAATATATAAAAATATATATATATATAAATATATATATTTATATATATATATATAAATATATATAAATATATATATTTATATATATATATATATATAAATATATATATTTATATATATATATATATATATATAAATATATATATATTTATATATATATATATATGTATATATTTATATTTACTTAACTTTTATAATCATAGTTAAAAAGATGAAATTTATTTCAATATATATTTATATAAATTTTTTTAAAAGAGAAAATTACATGCAAAATTTTTAAGCTAATTTTAATAAAGGGAAAAAAAATAAAGTTAAATCAAATTTTATATATATATATATATATATAAAATTAATAAGCTTCTAAATCAATGTTATCTAAAATACAATTTAGAACACTATTCAAAGATACATTATACTTTTTTCTGGAAATAAACAAATTCATTGATTTTTTTTTTCTAATAAAATATTCAAATAAAACAACTTTTTCCATTTTAAATACTTAAAATCTTTCAGTATATATAAACTTCTTTTTTGCCTCAAGTAAAAATATAGGTAAAATCTAAATGTAAACAATTCTTTTATTCCTTTCCATAATACAAGAAGCTTTGCATGCAACCCAAATTAACTTTTCTTTTTTCCAAATAAACCAGAAGTAGAAATAACAAGCTATTTTTATTTTTTTTTAATACATCTTCTAAGATATCCTACCAATTTACAGAATGTTTTCTCTGAATAGTCAAATAATAAAACTTCAAGTCTACTTCCAAATTTTACAACTAGCTTCTCTTTTTCTATGAAAGAGACATATTTCTATAACAACTTAAAACAACATCTGCAACTGAATTCAAGTATCTTCAATAACAATCTTCTGTATCTCTTTCATGGTTCCTATTCTCTTTCTTCTGAATTTCCTGCATAATAGAAAACACACAAATGACCACGGAGTGCTCACCTCCCAGCCTAGGCTAACTGGTAGCCACCCCCGAGCTCGGAGAACCAATTCCTAGACGGGTAACAAACAGGCAAACACATAGAAAGCAAAGCTTACAGATATTCCAGACACATTCCCAACCTGGCTTTCACAGCACCACACTTTGGTGATGAACATTTTCAAAGGGTGGTAGTGGACCAAATACCCTGAGGAGAACTGCAAGTATGATACAACAAGAAGCCACCTCATGGCACAATAAAATATCAAGAATTCTCAACCCCTTAATCCTTATGCCCCCCAAAGGCATTCTAGCCTTATAACCCTCCTTATGACCCCCATTGCACAAACAGGCCATGCAGCAAGGGTCACACAAAGATCCCTTGTGATCGCTCTCAAAAGAGAGTCTCTCACTCGAGGGCTGTCACTGCTACCACCCTCAAGATCCTATTCTCTCCCAAGAGTAAGAGATCTTGAGAAAACTCCCAAAACACATCAATTCATAAAACAAAATATCAAAAGATTCTCAAACATAAACTTCCAAGAATACAGATTTCTTACGCCAACAAACTTCCAGACATGAACAAGAAGAAGTTATTAAAAGTAAAAATTGAAACCAACCTTAATCTGCCCAAAGGTTATTATGATATCTGATGAAGAGATGCCCAATCCACAATTCTTTTTCCTTCTACCCTTATTCAATTTTCTCTATTCCATAACCTTATTTTCTTTTACAAATTTTCTTCTGTCTCCAAAAATGGAGAATGGGTGATTACCCTGCTATTCCCAAAAATCTTCCTTAAGAAGCTCACTCTCTGAGTTCTCACAGGATTCTAAAAAAAACCAAAAAGAAGAAAGAAAGCAAAATGCAAAAAGACTCTCCTTCCAAAAGGAAAAAACTTGATTTGATTTAACTTCAATTTTCAATTTTCGCTCAACTCAAAAAAACCAATTTTTAAAGCGTTAAAAAGATCATTATAAAGTAGAAACTTGCCTAAAATTACCCCTAACCCCTAGGTATACCTTATGGGCTTTAGGAAACCCTATTAAACTACCCCTAGGTGTTCATTTAACCCATTTTAAACCCCTCTGAAGTTTACTTTCGGGTCAAACATAAGTTGACCACCCCAAATATTATATTCCCAAAATATTTTTGACAACACATTATTTTATTTAAGATTAATTATAATTAAACACTTTCCCACCAAGAGACAAACTAAAATATTTAAATTTAAATACACACGTGTCAAGTGACACTAATAAAATACTTTTACAAAAATAAAACATGAAATTGTCTCTTGAGGTTTTTACATATTAAAATTTAATTAACACTTAACACTCATGCAGCATATACTGTTACGAATAAAATACGACACAAACGGGGTGTTGTCTCTCCAAATAGACAAACCCTGGCTTTACGAACATACATAAGTCTAGGTTTGATTCTCCGTAATTTTCCATGGTCACATGGTAATTTCCTGCGCATCTCAATTTACACATTAGTACTTCCAAATATCCAAATATAATATAATTCAATAATATAACAATGCACATCATCATTTGCATACAATTTTCATCTGCACAGATCAAATACATCTTTGTCAAGCAAATTCACATAAGCAATTTTCATCCCAATTCACATAAACTAAACATACATCATAGTTCTATATTCAGAGTAAAGTCCTGCAAATTCAATAACGACATCTATCATTGCAATATCATTCTATCTAATAATCATGTAGTGTTCTATCTCATAAAGCATGTAAGTAAATCATCAAATCATAGAAATGTTATCCAAATCCTGAAATCATAAAAGTTCTAAGTCTCAAAATGCATCAAAATAAAGTATCCATAATAGTCTAAAATATAAATTCCACAGAATGTCAGACTGAGTCGAGGTGAGGCCTCACATTTACCTACTCACTTTCTCGGGCTAATCTCCTTTTGGTCTGCACACCTTCATTCCTATCTCCTATGATCTGTTCTTCTAGATGATTCCTCTGCACATACCAGTTGGAGATATTTTTTGGTGCATCTTCTATTGGTCCATTGTTAGATTGTTCTTCATATTCAACATCTAAATCATCAATGTAAGGTGTCAGTGTAGATTTTCCTCTATGTGAGTCTTCATCTATTCTCACATTCTCAACCACCTTTCTCAATCTCTTGTTGTAGCATTTGTAGGCTTTACTATTGGTTGAGTATCCCAAGAATATTCTTTTATCACTCTGGGAATCGAAATTTCCTAATCCATCAACATCCCTTTTGATGAAACACTTACTTCCAAACACTCTGAAGTGTTTGAGTGATGGTTTCCTTTCATACCATAACTCATAAGGAGTTATTCTACTATTCACTCTTAACTATACCCAGTTTAATGTGTAGAATACAGTATGAACTACTTCCTTCCAGTATATATCTGGTATGTTGGCCTCATTCAACATTGTCCTAGCCATCTCCTTCACTGTCCTATTTTTTCTCTCTACCACCCCATTTTGCTGAGGTGTCCTTGTAGCTGGATATTGTCTTTGGATTCCATGTCTCTCATAGTAGTCAACAAACTCATTGGAAGAAAATTCTCCACCCAGTATGATCTTAAGCATTGTAACCGATACCCACTTTCATTTTCTACCATCTTCCTGAAAAATCTTGAATCTCTCAAATGCTTGTGACTTATCATGTAGGAAGGTTACCCAGGTCATTCTTGAGTAATCATCTATGAGCAGCATGAAATACCTTTCACCAGACAATGCTCTTGTCCTTGTTGGCCCACATAAGTCTATTTGTACCAACTCCAAAGGTCTTGAGGTGTTATATTCCTTTGTTTTAAAGCTAACCTTTTCTTGCTTACCTCTGACACATTCATCACAAAATATGCTTGCCAGTTTTATGATCTAAGGTATGTTTCTCACACACTGGTTCTTTCTTATCTTAACCAAATTATCAAAGTTTACAGGGCCTAATCTCTAGTGCCACAACCAACTTTCATCAACCTATCCCATCATGCATTGAGACTCATATCATTCCTTTAGATTGTAGACATTACCATCTATCCTCTTTCCTTCTGCCACAACTTGATCGGTACTCTATTTTCTTATCTTACAACTAGTAGAGTCAAATGTAAACTTGTACCCTTTATCACACATCTGACTTATACTCATTAGGTTATGCTTCAGTCCTTCCACATAGTACACATCATGAGCCTTGAGCTTACCATCAATAATCAATGTACCCCAACCTTTGATCTTGATGGAGGAGTTGTCACCAAATTAGACTGAACCACCATTCCAATCATCAAGATTGATGAACTTTTTCTTGTCTCTGGTTATGTGATTTGAGCAACCACTATCAATTACCCATAGATTCCTCCTTTCAGCATGTAGAGCAGTCTGCACAATTAGGTTGGACTCTATCTTGTTTTTCTCCTCTACCCAAACCTATTTCTCTTCTTTCAATTCCTCTTCTGTCACTTTGTGTTTTGGTTTTGTTTCTAACTTCTCATCCAATAGTGTTTACTTTTGCTTGTCAGTTCTCAGCTTACAATACCTTGCTATGTGACCAAAATTTTGACACTTATTAAATTTCACATTAGCACTATAAGATGTACTCAAGGCATTCTTGTAGGACATTTGCATGTTACTCCTACATTCATAACTCTTGTGACTAAACTCATTGCAATAATAACATGTGGCATTTGTACTTTGTAATGCAGCAAATGAGTTCTCAAGGTCTCTCATCTTCAAGCTCTCAAACTGAGCTCTCAAGGTCTATAACTTGGCCTCATTGACTTTAGCATAACCTTCAAATATTTTCTGCAATTTATCCCATGTTTCTTTGGCTGATGAGCAGTGCATGACTTTGACAAACTCATTGTCAGACAAACCACTAAGAATGACATTCTTTGCTTTGGTATTATTCTCATATTCCCTTTTTGCATCCAGATTGGTAGGAGGAAAATTTGGAACTATATAGCCATTCTTGACTGACATCCAAACATCAAAACCTAGAGAGGACAAATAGGTTTCCATTCTTCTTCTCCAAAAGGCATAGTTGACACCATCAAACATAGGGGCTTTTGAGGAGGCAGATTCATTTTGTGCCATTGCGAACACTTGACAGGATCAACCCAAGCTAGAGAATGCTTTGTCAAAACATGAAACCTAGGCTGTGATACCAATTGTTAGACACAATGGATCACTGAGAGCTGGGGGGGTGAATAAGTGATTTAAACTATTTTTCACCTAATCAAACCAATACTGGTTCAATATGAAATAACCAAACTACAGATCGGTTACCAAGAATATGCAAACAAAGTGTGTAGAATAAATATCTAATAGATTAACACAAAACAAACACATGAAGATGCAACACATAACACATGATGTATGAGAAAAACCCAATGTGGGAAAACCTCGGTGAGAATAACTGTTGGAGATCTTCTACTCCAATCTAGCCTCACAATGAAGGATATAATTACAAATTTTAGGGTACCAACCCAAGGAGCACAAACCCCTGATTTATGAGCACCAACTCAAAGGAGCACTAACCCCTACACTGTTTATAGGCTACAACCTAAAGGAGCTACAACCCCTACACTAGGTAGCAAATCAGTGAAAGAAATATGAAGATTTAAATACAAAATGAGATCTCCCTTGAAAATGAAGTTTTGCAACCATACAATATTTTGTTTGTTGGTTTCACCCTTACCAGTCTATGTTTTCTCCACACACTCAACAAATTTTCTTTGGTGCTGATCCTAAATTTGCTACATCCCCTCTCCCTCTATCTGCCCAATTCAACTCACACTTGATCACTCTTTATCAGGTACAAATTTTTCTTGTTTGTCACCTCTTTGTTCTATGCTCACTCCACCAGTTTTTCTCTCTATGTTGGTTTACTTTGTTCCTTCTTACTGATACAATCTTCACCCTTAACCACTTCATATATTTATCTCTTTGCCTCTTAGACAACAATTTCACTCACTCCTTCACACTTTAGCAGCAATGATCACAATCTCAATTCATCATATTTAATCTTGAGCTTTCCCACCAAAAATCAATTCAAAGTAAGGGCAGTTAGGGTTTCCTTCTCTTGACCAAATTTGCATCCAATCCACCTTAGATCATGCACCTCCATTTAAAGAATAAGACATCACGTGTTTTGATCATTCCAATGCACATTTGCTAAACATAGAAAACCTATCCCAGTTCTTCAACCTTGAAATCAGTTGACACATTTAGGATCCAACTATTTCCTTCTTGAAGTGCTTTTGCAATCCAATTTCTTTACTTTGATCTAGGCACCAACGACTCCCTAAACTTTCTTTGTCGTTCATTCTTCCTTGATCCACAAACCCTGTAACTCCCTATGATTGTCATAGTCAACATTTAATATCAACCAACCTCAACAACCTCACTAGCACAAAACATCATTGACCTCTGCATGTTCGCCAGTTCAGCTCTACATGGCGTCACTGTCCGTATCCATCTCAGCTCAGATTGCCATGTCAATTTGGCAACATTCACTGACACACAACTAGCTCACTGATTTAGGGTCAGTTCAATCTATTAACAACCGACAAACCTTCTCATCGATACAAACTCTTACCGCTATGTCCAACACACTATGTTCCTTTACTTATACCAACCGCCCAACACACTGGCAACTCAACCTGTCCCTCAGTATTGTGCTTCAACATTTACCTCTGGTATGTGTATGTCATGCCCAAACTTTTGGGCATGAACGGGATAATTTTTTTTTTAAAAGATCACAACTTAATAACATTAAATGTTACTAATATGAGACGCACTATCAAGTTTTGTCTTTAACTATGTTTGAGTTAAACTTTAATCTCTAACTCAAGTATGCAAAAATAATATTTCACTTAAATGCAGAATACTAAAATGATTATTTATTATCTCATCAATCTTTAATCAATAAATTAATTTAGTCAATTAATTGACATAGATAAAATTAGTCTCTAATAACCATTAATTGTTTTTAGGAACTAATTAAATTAGTCCTAGCACTTAGTTTATAAATGTCTATATTTTATTTTAACAATAATTAAAATATGATTAAACTAAATAGACTAAAGGGTCAATTAAATTCATAATGAAAATTTGTTCTATAAAGTTTAATCTCAAAAACCTATATCAAATTAAACTCCAAAATAATAATAAAATCTAAAACATTTTCTTTTTAAATATACCCATATGTTTATTAAACAACATATATAAAATATAAATGCCTAATAAAATAAATAACTCTATAATTTGTCCTATACATTATATTTAAATGTTTATTTAACATTTATAAAAGATGAATGTTTTAAATATACAATTACATTGTAGTCAATTTATACATTCATGTTTTAAACTATATATTTCCCTTTTTTATTCAAAACACATATATATGGAAACATTATTTATTTTTTAAATATAAATGTCCCAATAACTTAACTAAAATATATTAAATAATCACTAAAACCCTAATTTCTTTATTTAAAAACTACTCCCCTTTATTTCTTTTCTTTTCTATTTTAAATTTCACCCTTAGCCCAACCGGGTTAGGGTTTCATGATATTGTTTTTTTTTTTTTCACATTGCAGAGAGGAGACCCGAAGGAAAGTGGCAGCCATGGAGGAGGATTGGCGGAGGGTTTTGGGGGGAGGGCTTTATTAATGGTGGTGGCGGGGTACCCTGGGGACGCCACTGTTACCCACAGTGGCGGCCGGGTGCCGTCCACTGTGGGAAACCATAGTGGCGGCCCAAAGTCTCCCCACTATGGTTAACCATAGTGGGAGGCTCTGTGCCGACCACTATGGTCACCCACAGTGGTGGCCCCTATGCCGTCCACTGTGGGAAGCCATAGTGGTGGATCCCCCAGCTGCGCCGACCCCTGTGATTAACACAGTGGGTTCGGCCCGCTACCCTCCCAACATTTTTTTTTTTTTCTTATTTTTTTTTAATTTTTTTTTGGTTTTAAAATTAATTTAATATATATTTATATATATTTTAAATATAATTGTGTATATATATATATATATATATATTTTTATTTTTTTTTCATATATATATATATATATATTAGATGCACTAGATTTCTAGGGTTGATTTTTACCATGCCAATATACACTATTATTTTAATCCTTGAAATAGATTATTTAATTTATTCAAATTTAGATCAATCAACATTTACCTCTGGTATGTGTAATCATTTTAACATTTTTGCCTCTTCATCATAAATAGGCAACCAACCTTCATACTGGGTTATTCTCTACCAGTTATCACTCAACATGCTAACACATCCATGCATCTCACCTCATACCGGTGAAGTCACTGACAACCCCAATGCATGCATGTCTTTCACCTACCAATTGATCCTTCTGCATACCGATAGGTATCAAGTTGACATGAACTTAACCATACCAACAATCTCCTACTCACCGGTTGACAACAATGACAACTCAATGCCAACAGTGAAGGCTATATGGGATAAGTTGGAAGATTTGAATGAATGTGACCCTATTGTTAAAATTTTTAAACTTGATGGTTACCGGGTAAGGTATGAAAACTAGAATATGGAAGAAGATGAAAGTAATAATTCTTTCATGGAAAGAGTTAATGAAATTGTTAGGGGAATTTAGTGTTGTGGTGGATCTTTGAGTGAATATGAGATTGTTTCTAAATTTTTGAGAGCTTTGCCATCGACTTATAAGATGATGGCTACTACAATTAATGAGCTAAGAATAATGGCTAACACTTTTGTTAACTGAGATAGTTTGGTTGGAAAATTGTTTTCTTTTGAGCTTGAAGAATTTGGTCCTAAAGGAGTTGCAAAGACTAAATCTTCTTTTCATGCACCTACATCATCAACCGACAAGAGTAATTGGAAAGCTTTATATGCGAAGGAACTAGATGAACTAAAGAAAGAAATGAAGAGTTTGAGAAACTAGAAGCCCTATTTGCTAGAAGAGTACCTAAAGATCCTTCTAGAAGTAAGTATGAAGTAAATTACCTTTTAAATGTTTTTCATGTAATAAGATAGGTCATTTTGCATCTAGATGTCTTGACAGAAATTCAAGATTTGAAGAGAGAGCTAGAAGATATTTTAGGCCTAATCATGCTTATCAAAACAAACATAAGTACAGGAGAAACAAAGACAAATCATGTTACTATGCGGATGAGGAAGGTGTAACTAATTTTGATGATAAACCAACACAAGATTCATCTAGTGGATCTGGTAGTGGTAAGGAATGGGTATTTTTGGCTATTAAGGAAGATGATTTAGTACCTATTATTCAAAATGAGGAAAATGCACTTGCTACTAAAAATGAAGACAAGGATGAATGGGTGATAGATAGTGGTTTTTCACATCATATGACTGCAGATAAAAGACATTTTTTATCTTTGTAATAATTTGATGGTGGACTTGTTTGATTTGGAGATGACAAAGCATGCATGATCAAAGGAAGAGGAACTATATCATTGGATGGTAAGAATAATACTAATAATGTTTATTATGTTGAAGGTTTAAGGCATAATCTCTTGAGTGTAGGATAGTTGGTCGATAATGGATTTCAATTATAGTTCAAGGATGGAAAATACAAAATCATTAATAGATGGGGTTTGGAGATTTCAACCAGTACACAGACTAAAGGTAACATCTTCCATTTCAACTCTGGTGAGAAGACATGTTTGATTGCACAAATTGATCATACTTGGCTATAACATAAAAGGTTGTGTCATGTGAATTTTGATTGCATTGTAAAGATCAGCTCAACTAAGGTTGTTAGAGATATACCTAAGATTGTGAAGCCCTATAATCCGATATGTAAGGAATATCAATTGGGAAAGCAGGTCAGAACTTCTTTTAAGAGTATTCGAGATACATCTAATGATGTCCTTGATCTTATTCATATTAATTTATGTGGTCTTGCTAGAATAAAGAGTTTTCAGGGTGATAGATATTTTATGCTAATCATTGATGACTATTGCAGAATGATGTGGGTTACTTTTTTGAGGGAGAAATCTGAAGCTTTTGAAAATTTTAAGATCTTTACAGCTAAAGTTGAGACAGAGACAGGGTTGAAGATTAAATTCTTAAGATCAGATTAAGGTGGTGAATTCATATCTGATGAATTTAACAGTTATTGTGAGAAACATGGGATAAGGAGACAATTGTCTGCCCCCCAGACACTTCAACAAAATGGTGTTATGGAAAGAAAGAACACTCCTATCTTGGATGTGGATAGAACTATGATGATGGAAGCTAATCTACATCATATCTATTGGAGAGAAGTTGTGAGTATGGCAGGATACACATTTAAAAAAGTTTATATCAAATGAGACACCGGTAAGACACCTTATGAGTTATGGTTTGGTCATACACCTTCAATTAAGTATTTCAAAATCTTTAGTAGTAAATGTTATATAAAAAGAGATGATTCCATTCGAAAGTTTGATCCTAGATGTGATGAAGAGATATTTCTTGGTTATTCTAATGAAAACAAAGCATATAGATGTTATATCAAGAGATTGCATAGAATTATGGAGAGTGCTAATGTCAAGGTGGATGATTTGTACAAAGGTCAAATCAAAAACTATGAGAGAGAACCAGAAGTGGAGATGATCATAACTGAACTAATATCACCTATACTAGAACAAAATGTTGAACTAGTTACTCCGATAGTATCAAAAATTTCAACAGTGACTGAAGATTAGAGCATCAAATTAGAAAGTCAAAAGACTCCTTGGTATGTAAGTTTGAATCATTCAAAAGATCATATAATTGGAGACAAGAACAAAGGAGTAATGACAAGAAGAAGGTTGACAACTGATGAGGTATGTTTAATTTCTCAAGTTGAATTGACATCAGTTATTGATGCTTTTAAAGATGAATGTTGGATGAAAGCTATGTAAGAGGAATGAGATCAAATTGAAAAGAACAACACATGGACTTTAGTTCCCCAACCTAAAAATAAGAATGTTATTGGAACTAAATGCATTTGTAGGAACAAATTGATTGAGGATGGTTAAGTTGTGAGGAATAAGGCTAGATTGGTATGTAAAGGATATTCTCAGAAGGAATGAATTGATTATGATGATACTTTTTCTCCAATATCTAGGATTGAAGCTATGCGATTATTTCTTTCTTATGCTGCCCATAAGAAATACAAGGTTTATTAGATGGATGTTAAATGTTCATTTTTGAATGGGGATCTTGAAGAGGAAGTTTATATTGAGAATCCTGATGGTTTTTCACTTTCAAAGGATAAAAACATGGTTTGTAGATTAAGGAAAGCGTTATATGGATTGAAACAAGCCTCTAGAGCTTGGTATGCTAGATAGGACAAATACCTTTTGAAGCTTGGTTTCACTAAAGGTAATGCTGATAGTAAATTATATTATAAGATCACTGATGATGACATATTGATTGTCGAAGTATTTGTTGATGATATCATTTTTGGAGGCAAGGATAAATTATGTATGGAATTCTCTGAAAATATGAAGAATGAATTTGAGATGTCTATGTTTGGGGAGATGAAATTTTTCTGAGGTTTGCAAATTACTCAAAATGATAAAGGTATTTTCATCTATCAAACTAAGTATGCTAGAGAGTTCTTGAATAAATTTGGTATGGAAAATTCTAAACTGGTTGGCACCCATATGGTTACAAGTGAGAAATTGACAAAGAAAGATGTATTAGATCCGTTAAATCCTATAAGGTACAAATCTATGATTGGAGTTTTGTTATATCTGACTCAGAATAGACTAGATATAATGAACGTTGTTTGTATTGTATCAAGATATTAGAGTGATCCTAGAGAGAATCACGAGTGTGCGGTGAAAAGGATTTTTAACTATTTCTAAGGAACAACTGAGTATGGTTTGTGGTATCCTAAAGATGATGACTTTAAACTATGTGCATAAACAGATACTGATTGGGCTGGAGATGTTGATGACTAGAAGAGCACATCTAGTTGAGCTTTCTTTCTTGGAAAGAACATTGTTTCATGGATCAGCAAGAAGCAATCATGTACTTCTTTATCTACTACTGAATCTGAGTATGTTGTTGTTGCTACTAACTATACACAGGTTAATGGATGAAGAAAATGTTGAAAGATATAAAGATTGATTGCAATGAATCGGTAGTTATTCACCATGATAACTCTGCTACTATTTATATATCAAAGAATCCAATATTTCATTCTAAGACTAAGAACATTTCTATCAAGTATAATTTTCTGAAGGAGAAGGTGTAAGAAAATGAAGTCAGACTAGTTTATGTGAACACTAAAGAGCAGATTGTAGATATCTTCACTAAACCTTTGCTTAAGGAATAATTTGAGTACTTCGGAGATAGATTGGGAATTTCTACCCCTTCGATAGAGACTTGAGTGATGCTTATTGGTATCAGTTATCAGTGCTATCATTCATTCTAGATTGATGTGTTGATGCTACTACTTAGGGGGAGTAATCAATTGTGTGGTTTAGAGGTTTAATGATTTTTCTTTGATGTTTATGTCATATTTGTGGCATTGATGTCAAAGGGTGAGAGATATATGTAAAAAACAAAGATTTGCAATGAAATCATTCTCAAGGGGAGTTTGGTTTTTTGTTTAGAACTTCATTGTCATATCCTCTTGGAGAGTTTGTTGGATGTCTTCCATTGGGGGAGACTTGTTTGGCATTTTCTTCGCACTTGGATGTTTTTCAAATCTAGTATTTCTATCAATGCCAAAGGGGGATATTGTTGGAAATTTGGAGGAATTGATTATGTGTTGCATTGATGTTTTTCCACTGATGTCAACACTTGTTTTTTTGTTGTCTACTGACTTCTGGTAGAGTGGTTGGATTATGATATTGATATAGAGACCATCTTCAATATTCTCTGATTTGATTTGGCTTGTGGTATTGGCCTGTATTGGTTATTCATGTGTTCCTAATGCATATCACATTCAGTTGGTTTTGGATTTGATGGTCTGAATGCTATCATTTGTTCTAGTAAGCCTTTTGGTCACTGATAAGGGTTTTACCAACAACTCTTTGATGAAGATCTTTTGATGAATCTGATAAGTGGTGTTGGTGCGACTTCTAGAAGGTTATTCAGATGTTGATGGTTATCATGTTTGTGTTCCATTTGATTGGTGGTGTTTCATTTGGCTTATGGTGACCTATTATAGGTCTGGTCTTATTGTGCTAGGTTATGGACAAGTTCATGTTACATGTTGGTTGATGCTCCCGATGCATCACCAGTTGGATTTTTTGTTTAGTTATGTTGTTTTGGTCTTAGGCCGACTTGGTTTATCATTTGTTTATAGGATTATGTAGCAGATCTATTGTATTATCTTTTAGGTGGCCGACCTAATTATTTAGGTCCTGACTTGGTATAAATATGATGTAAGATCTCTTTGTAGATCATGGGTTTATGGGACATATAATTATCTGTATGTGAATAATGTTGTAATCATATGCAGAGGTTTTCATTGATCATAGGTGATCAAATTGGGTTTGTGAAAGAGGTTTAAGACCTCTGATATTGAGCTTAACTAGAACTCTACTTAGGCATGGGAGATGCTATTCTTGCAGTTCACTCATCTTTCTGGATTGTAGCCTAGATTTCTTTTGTAGTCGGTGAGGCTCCTTTTGTGATGAGCAATGTGCTCTAGGAAGTGTTCCTTCCTACATGTGCATGCCCCTCTTATTGTATTCAAATACTTGTTGTAGAAGTACTATCTGACTATGGGTAGGCTTCCCACCATGGCTTTTCCATTTACTGGGTTTTCCACATACAAATTTTGGTGTTATGTGTTATGGATGGTTGGTTAATTATTCTGTAATTTATGTTTATGCTTAATTGTTACATCTTCTATTCTAGTAGAAGGTTTTGGGAGCTTAAAGTTTAATAATCTATTGGCAACTGATTAACCTTCCCCCTCACAGTTGTCCACCGTTTACCCTAACATTCACATCCATTTGTCTCATGGAAGATGTAATGCCCATACCCTAGTTAGACTTGTAAAACCCGTTTGACCATGATTGACTTCCTATGTGGCATTCTTGAATGGTAGGTTAACCATGGTAAAATGTGTAGTTTAGATAATACAAATAAATTGTGCATACTTATTATTGTGCTTTTGCATCGATTCTCATGTAAATGTAATTGTTTCCTAACCCTTGAGATAAATCTTGAGCTAACGCCTTCATTGAATATGTATATGTATATGCATGCTTGTATGAATTCATGGGTGCAGGAGATTGTAGGTACAACACCGCTTAGGGCAAGGTTCATCTCCTTTGGAATTTGCAAGGTTGAGTATGCTCCTTCATCTTTTGAATTCGGATTTAGTGGTCATATAACTCTCGTCTTGCCTTAGCCATGGTTAGGTGAGCATCGTGTGTGGATTCGTGGGGCTTGCTTTTCATTGGGATGCATGTTGAGAGATTTGGAGGACTCCCTCGATTTGCATGCCTTGTGCGAGGTAAGTGAGGTTTGCTATCCTAAGTATTAAATTCAAATTTATGAGTAGACGAGCACATTAGTAATTTAGAAATTTAAATGGGTAGCTTCTTTTATATGATTAATCATTAACTTAAGAGATTGCCTTAAATTATTAATGTAGCAGGCTTAAGGTATTTAACTGGGGTTAGTGTGGTCATTTGCGCATTTGTAACATTTACGTATTTGTAGTTGAGAAATTAGAATAAATAAGACTCTTGTACTAGATTAGTCATGTATTTAAAAAAAAAATGTCGCTTTATTTTGTTGTAGCGAGTTAATTTAATAGTTAATTTTAATAAATTATGCGTTTTGGAAAGGAAAAATTTAAAAGTCAATTGAGAAATAGAAATAAATTAATCATTTTCGCATGTTGGGAGAAAAAGGGTAAATTTTATTATATAAAAGGAATTAGTTCCATTTTACTTGTAAAGTGGATAAAGTATGAAAGTTCAATTTTTAGAAAATTAAATTAATCAAAATATAAAGTGTTGGCTAAAGTGATATGAAGAAAATTTAAAAAAAAATTAGAGTTGAATAAGAAATGGAAGCTTTTAAATTTTAAAAGAAAAATGAATAAGGAGGAAATGAATGACTCCCATTTGGATTTTCATTTATTTTATTTTAAAAATAAATGCCTAATTTTGAAATTGAAAATTAGGGAAAAATTAGGGTTTCACTTTTTAACCTAGTTTTGTAAGCATTTTGGGGGTTTTGGGGCTTGGGGAGTTTGTTGGAGAAAAAGGAGGGATTTGCATTGAAGCAGCAGATTCGGGAAGCTCTTCATCAAGATTCATGCCCAGAATTTGCACTATGAGGTAGGATTCGAATCCACTACCTTATTTATTTGTTGAATACAAAAAAAAATAGTCTTATCCATGAATGATTTGGGGTTTAGTTTTCAGTTTACTTTCAGACCTGGTTGTTTCTTGAACCAAATCCTTGTTCTTAATGGATTTTGTGATCTTAAACTTGATAGGAAACATTGTTCCCATAATGGAGATTTTGGTATAAATCTGGAAAATTCATTTATGGCTGTGACTGTATTTGCTTTTCAAAATGGGGATTTTATATTCTTCTTTTGTCAATCTTTTTGGTTATATCAATATTTTAAAAAAGAAAAATATAAAAAAAATTAGGGTTTCGAGGGGGGGAGCCGAAGCTCAACCCTCCCCCTTTCCCCGCGGCGCTGTGTGGCTCCCAGTCTACCTGCGACCACAGTGTGTCCACAGGGAACCTTGCATCCACACTGTGGGCCGCAGGGAAACCTGTGACCACAGCGTGGCCCGCAGGGAACCCTGCGTCCACACTGTGGGCCACAGGGAGACCTGCGACCACAGCGTGGCTCGCAGGGAGCCTACGTCCACGCTGTGGGCCCGCAGGTAGGCTTCGCCCAGAATAAAATAAACCATGTTTTATAATATTGTTTTTTTTATATAATTTTTGTTAAAAAAAAAAACAAAAAAAAATATATATATATTATGATTTATGCCATGGGGAAGGCAATAATAAATAAGAAAAAAGATTTTGGTAGAAAGGTTCATTTTATTGGAAATTAGTTTTATTTAATTTTTATTTCGCTAAATATTGTGTATGTATATATATATATCAAACACGAAGTTTGTGTATATATGGATTTGTTGGTTTTAACATTTCATTAGACATGTATTGTTAAATTTATATCGATCACGTTTAATTTTGGAACCAAATCTAAAAGGGAAGTATACTTGGAGAAGAGACCAAATATTGTCTGTTTTTGAAGACCTTCGAAATAAAACCCCATAGCTAACGTCATGAAATATAATTTAACAAGAAGTTGTTCTTCTTTTAAATAAGCATTGTCTATCGAATTTAATGATTAAGATCTCCTGATAATTTTACAAATGAAAACTAAAGTATAGGAGAGTATGAAATTTGAATCGAAATTATCCTTGTATATTTTGTTATTACTTCATCGGTATGTTAGTAGTATGAATGTAAATTGGATATCGTATCGATATAAAAGGAAAATGTTGTAAGTATAAGTTCCATATTTGCCTTGTTTGGGGTGGCGACATACCTTGGTGTATTTGTTTCAGACCTTGTTATCTAGATAATTGTGTCGGTCATAGCCGAAGTACGCCCCTAGTCAAATTATCGACAGTCATTAGAACCTGTATTTACCTTGAAGTGTCAGTTGGAATCCGCTCTAGGAGGGACCCATTATATGAATTCTTACCAAGGTGTCTGTTGTATATTGGTTGTAATTCGCCTAAGTGGCAAACATGTAAAAGACTTATAAATCATGTATTTCTAACGATATAATACCAAAAGGGTCTTGCAGTTGAGCAGACCCGGAGATGTAGCCCATTCGGGGTGAACTCCGAGATCATATCTGTGTTATGCGATGTTTATAGCGTGCATTGTTTTATGTTTCAAATTATCACGAATGGTTGTATTCTTGCATAAGTGTATGGTGGAAATTTAATGAATTCAAATTTAAGTGCATAACATTATTCATATGGATAAATCTAGTTATTTAAGTTCATAAAACATTGTGAATTATGAATATGGCAAGGTATTTAAATATTGAAATTAAAGTTGTGGAAAAATTAATTTGATAATGTTAATTTAAATTGTAATAGTGGAAAGAATCTTGCTAGAATACTTTATTGGATTAACTTGTTATTAAGTATATAAATGGAATGAGTGTAAAAAGGAAACAAAGTTAAAATTTGTGCCACAAATCTTAGATTGAAATCTAGAAGATGAACATCATATAAATATCTATCCTTTTACCTTAGTAAATGAATCACGCCATGTTAATTATGTTTCATTACATTGGACGAAGTTGTTAAGTTATTTCACGCTTTAATCATAACCAATAACCCTCATCAGATTAACTTGATAATTGTTGAAGCTCAACTAGTCTTCAATAATTATAACCCCAACAAATGAATTTCTTTATGAATGCTAAAGATGAACTGAAAAGGAAGGGATTCAATTAGTTGTTGATACATTAAATCTAGTAAAAGAATCTCTCTCACATTATCTTCATTTAACAAAAGAAAAATGGTATGCAACAAGATAATTGTATTTCAATCCTAATGGAAGAACATCTCTTGGGTCTTATACTCTAATCTTGAAATGATAAATATTATCTTGCTAACTATATCTTAAAGTTAAAGGATGAACTCATGTGGCTCTAATACATTTTCAACGTAATGATTTTTGCCATCTAGTAGTATTATTAAAACTTCAAATGAATTTCCATGGCTACTCACATTATACCTTTCATAAAAGAACTTCAACTCATCAGTTGGCTATGCACGAAATCTAATGAAGGGAATCTCATTCTATTAACTGTAGTTAATCTTTAAGGAATGAATTTTTCTTATCAACCAAGCTTTTAATATTTAAGAAGGATATCAAATGAGGGTGAATATTTTAAAATCAAATGAAGGAATCCTCGTTTAATTAATCGTAGTTTAACCTTAAATGAATGAATCTCATTAGGCATATTTTTAAACATTAAAGGATGAAATCAATTGTGAATGGATACCACAAACCCAAGGAATGAACTTCATTATATTAAACACATGAACCTTTTTGGAGACCTCTTAATGAAATTATGAATTTAAGTGCATTGAATAAATAACCTATCAAAGGCCTCCTAACCACCCAAAGTAAATGAACGCTTCCTAAAATTATAAGATGTCAAACCATTGAATACATATTAAATCAAGATCTATGCATTATCTCGTAATTAAGATATCCAGTTTAATGGATCTAATGACGCAAGTTGAGTTAGGTGTAAGGTTATGTAATCGCGTTGGGAAACCTCTTAGGATCATCTAGCCTTCCGCTGTGTTATCTAGTTAGAGATAACTTTGAGATAACTTCAATCTATCTTAATAATGTAACTTTTCATTAACGCTCTTAATTATTATTTAAAAAATAATAATTTGCACTCTAATTGAGTGTTTTTAACTTAAACCCTTAGGGGTTTCCTGGCGGGGCATTACACTTGGTATCAGAGCCCATGTTGCAACACTGGGATCTCTGGTTTCGCTTGTGTTCTTAGTTGGTGTGTGTGTATCTACCTTAGGTTGTATGCTTGCCCACCTTGATGTGAGGGTGTGATTTAACAAACCCTACTTGTGTGTAACGTGTGTGTGTTCCCACCTTGCTTCACCTTCTTGATGTGGGTGTTTTGTGAATGATTATAGGTGTTTTTGTCTCCCTATTGAGGTCTTGGTCTATGACTTCTCTTCTTTGAAAAGGATTCGTATGTACTTTCATTTTTGATTTATTTTACTCCTTTGGCTAATCCATCTGGGTGAGTTGTTGATATCTTAAATCTAAAAGTACGAAACGTGCTTGTCTATGGTTATGATCTATTTTAATAATTGTCCACTTGAAAGACTAGTATGGCAAATGCTAATGCTTATTATGTAGTAAATTGAGTGATTATGACTCTTCCTCTTCTCTCTCTAAGTAAATTAACAGGAATTGATATGTGTAGTTACCTCTTATTTAAGTTTTCTAATTGCAAGAGAAAGGATGATATATCTTGAGCCCTTGTGTGAGCCTCATAATGTTTTTGGTGCTTTAGATTGTGAAAGGGAATGACTTGGGAGTTAAATTTTTGGTTAATGATAGAAAATGGTATGTTTGCTTTAAAGGGTTCTCCATGTGTTTGGTAGGAGTAATATAATTAAATTTCATCTTGAGTACGGTGCTTCAAAATGCGTATAGTTGATCTTGTGAAAATTGCTTGATGTGAAAGGAAAACCAAAAGAGGACATGTTGTAGTAGCTTCAAGAGTAAATTGGTGTGCTCCTCAAATGGTTGTTTTATGTGTTTAATTAAACTAGTGTGATTTAGGACCTATTAAGTGATGCACTTTTAACTTGCTTTGGATATGGATAATTGCCTTATTGTGTTTAAGAAAGAGTAAATAAAGGACTTGCTGATTTGTATGCATTAAATGTGTAAAAATCTAGGAGATAGCTCTTCATGTACCTCCTTGTTATATCATGAATTTCCAATGTTAGATTTGATGTATTATTGTATTGTATTGTATTACGAATAGCGATTGTTCTCAAGAAGACTTGTATTACAAAAGAAAATTTGGTTATTTTGAATTCTTGATCGGAAAACTAGAACATTATAGTGCAACAATAATGATTAGAAATGTTATGTTAGGATGTTTTGGCACCTTCCTAAAAGATAGAAAAATGAAAACCGTGCCACTCAAATGATAAATGTCGTGCCCAAGCTTTTAGGGCACAAAAACGGAACAAAAATTATTTTTTTTTGACGTCATGGACTCGCTATAAATCCTAATACATAACAACTGTATTTAAAGTTTTGTCTTAACTAGGATGTAAATAAACGTACTTACTAGGTTAAGTTAAATAACCACTCGAGCGAGTGACTTGATTGGTGGAGATTAATTTGCATTGCGGATTAGTTAGCTAGCTCAATTACCTAAGACGAGTCGTCGCTAATTACATCGAGGGATAATTCGGATATCTTAATGTATTAAATCATTCCAGGACATATAATGATATTGTTAATGATTATTCGATGCTCATATAAAATTTATTATCCACATCCACCCAATGGGGGTTTCGAATTACTACAATGTCATTTGCCCACTGAAACCGACAATTACTAGGGCCAATTCTAATTTTCCCTAAATCCCTTGATTTTGTCATTTAAATTTCGGTCCGGCCAAATATCGGTCTCAAGGCCTAAAGTTCAAAAATCTACAATTTCCTCCTTTTAAATTTTTTTTTTCTAAAGTCCAATTATATTGAGGGGAAATCCATTGATTAATTAAATAAATTAATCGATATTATGTATGGGGTATCCAACCATAATAATCCCTTTGTTTTCAAATTCCTTTAAAATTTTACTATTTTAAAATTTTAAATCTCCTAAAGAGTAAATAGACATATAATAATTCTATCGTTAAAATAACCCCATTCCATATATTACAAAAAATCAAGTTTTAAATTTCAATCTAAACGGACATATAAAAATTCCATTATGGAATTGCCCCCAAATATATATGTATATTAAAAATCAAGGTTTAAAATCCCAACTTAAACTCCTCATATATATATATAGATTCTTAAATACTAACCCTCATTATAAATTTTTAAAAAAAAAAAAAACAATTTAAATGCCCCCAAATCTAAATCTCCTATATGTATATAAATATATATGTATATATAAATATACATATATATATATCAATATATTCATATATATATATATATATATATATATATATGTATATATATATATATATATATATATGTATATATATATATATATATATATATATATATATATATATTCTTATAATGCTAACCCTAACCCGAAATGGGGTTAGGGTTGCATTTTTACATATTACACTTGTCTTATGTTATTTTCACCCTTTTTACATATTATACCCTAACCCGAAATGGGTTAGGGTTTATTAAACCCCTATATTTTATTGCTTGTTTTGTTTGAGAGAGAGGGAGATTGCAGGTACGGAGGCGGAGGGTTTCACGTGGGGGAAAACTGAGGGGAGGAGGCGGCGCGGGGCTCTCCCGGTCGCCACTATGTTTATACACAGTGACGGCGGTGCCGTCCACTGTGTATAAGCACAGTGGCGGCCGCGGACCGTCCACTGTGCTTACACACAGTGGCGGAACCCTCCGTGCCGTCCACTGTGGGTAAGCACAGTGGCGCGGCCCGAGCACCGCCCACTGTGTTTACACACAGTGGCTCGGCTTTGCCGTGCTGTCCACTGTGGGTAAACACAGTGGCGCGGCCCGAGAGCCATCCACTGTGTTTACACACAGTGGTTCGGCCAACATTATTATTACTATTTTTTTTTTTATTTAAATATTTCGTGGGGCATGGTTTATGTGATGTGTTTATTTTTGAATATCAATGTATATTATATATATATATATATATATATATATATATATATATATATATATATATATATATATATATATATATATATAATATGCACAATATCAGTTATGAATATGAAGATATTTTCTTCTACAGGCATCCACAGAGCATGATTTTAGATTGCAGAATATATATATATATATAGGATTAAAGGGTTTATTCTGCATTATATTTTATATGATTTGTAACAGAGATGCACCGGATTCACAATACATGTTCTTTTTTTTTAAAATTTCGTTGTTACAGGGGTATACATATACAGGAAACTTATATATATATATTTTCTATATATATATGACTAAATGTTGAAGTAATAGGGTTAAAAACCCTTATATTGATCTAAGGATTTTTTAACCATCTACATTCCGTTTTTTAGTCTTCTAACAGCATTTAGAATAGATCTATTTATTTCTTCCTTTTATTTAAATTTTCTACAGCAATAAAGCAATACTGGTTCTCCTTTCTTTCTAATAGACATAAAATAACAGAATATAAAACTAAGCAAGTAAATAATAACCCTACTGCATTTCTTCTTTATCTTTCTTTAACATTTGCAGTAAATAAACT
Source organism: Cryptomeria japonica (assembly GCF_030272615.1). Lineage (NCBI taxonomy): Eukaryota > Viridiplantae > Streptophyta > Pinopsida > Cupressales > Cupressaceae > Cryptomeria > Cryptomeria japonica. The sequence continues at coordinate 521,321,895 of NC_081414.1, read as the reverse complement.
AGTAAATAGTAAATAAGAAATCCTACTGCATTTTTTTTTTTCTGTTTTCTTTTCTTTAATATTGCAGTAAATAACATGTTACAAACCAGATTTAAATGTAGACTACAACAAACACAATAGACATCAAATATAATAAAAGTTACATTTACATTGTTTTTCCAGAATGATAGTTACAATAACCCAAATATGAAAATGGGTAGATAATCTAACAGTCCCCCCCCCTTTTTTTTCTCTAATCTTTACACAGAAAATAATAATTACATTTATTTAAACAGAAACAGAATCATTCTAAGCCCTATATTTACATATGCACTTTCTCTTCTTTTTCTTTTGCTACAAAGCATAAGGTTACATTTCTTCCTTCCTTTCTGCATTTAAATAAAAATAAGAATCTGAATAGAAGTCTGCAACACAAAATCTGCAACTCCTAGTCTTTTTTTTTCCAAAGCCACCTGCAAGTAAAACTTAGGACTGTGACCATGGGATGCTCACCTCCCAGCCTAGGCTTACCAGAAGCCACCCCCGAGCTAGGAGAATCAAGACCTAGACGGGTTACAATCAGGCAATACAACACAACAATAGGGCAAGCACACAACACATACACTTTCCCATCCCAAGCTATACTTTCACCACACTTGGGGTGATCAATCTACGGGTGGAAGTGGACCAAGTACCATTGGGGAGACTACAGCCAAAAATATAACACAAGCCACCTCATGGCAACTCAAAATACTCAACAGAATTCATCCCAACCACCTTATGCCCCCCAAAGGCTCAAAGCCATTTCTCTCCCCTTATGACCCCCAAATGCATACACAAGGCTATGCAGCAAGGGTCACAAAGGACACCCTTGAGATCACTCTCCTTAAGGAGAGCCTCTCACCCAAGGCTGTCATGCTTCTTCCACCCCAAGATCATCCTACTCTCCCAAGAGTAGAAGATCTTGGATACTCCCAAAACAAGAACACAAAACAGAAAAACATAGAAATGAAACTACACATTATTTTCTTCAACAACAATTTACATACACACTTTCTTTACAAGCATTTCTTTCCTTCAACAAAACAACATAACTAACATAGACAACAAAACCAAGAGGAAATAACAACCAACCTTATTCTGCCAATAGGTATGCTAAACTTAGTTGGAGATGAGCTGCCCAATCCACACAACTTTCTGCAATTCCTTGGCACCCCCAAATTCCTCTAATTCCTAAAACTGGTTTTTCCTTCCAAGTGTTTTTTCTTTTTTCCAAAAATCTCCAAGAATGGAGAGTGGGTGATTAGCTCACTAAGCTTCCATTCTTAGCCTAAGAAGGCCTCTCTCACTCCTTCCAACCTCTTGGATAGAGTGAGTGATCTCCCATTGGGTTGGTCTTCCCTAGGTCTTACACACTCCCTATCCTAGGTGCCTAGAGAAGGGAAATGGAATGGGGAAGAGGGATTACTATCTCCAAGAAGGTTATCCTACCAAGGATGGCACTCCTATAGATGGAATTCGTCCATCTTGGGAAAACCACTTTTTTGGGTGGTTAAACAAGTCCTAAGGGAAAGACACATGGCCAATTTTGGCCTTCACCCATAGGTACCCCATGAGGCCTAATAGAAAAGCTCTAAAATTGACTCTAGGAGTTGATTTGACCTTCAGAAAGTCCACCTGAAGTTAACCTACGGGTCAACTCTGAGTTGACCTCCCTTGTGGCTCTCTAACCTAGATCTCTTGGTTCCTTCAAGGATAATTAGGGGATATAACATTTAATCAAAAATAAAACTCTTAAAAAGGTGACATGACAAATTGCCAACACCACATACTACATAGGTGTCAAGTGACACTACAAAATAATTCCACATCACAATAAACACATGGCAATTGTCCCTTAAACAATTTAATCAATCCAATAAATACAAATTACACTCATGCAACATTTTACATTTACGAATAAAATACAGTACATACGGGGTGTTGTCTCTCCAAATAGACAACCCCTGGTTTTACTAACGCACATTGGCCTAGGCTTGATTCTCCCTAATATTTCCATGGTCACATGGATATTTTCCTGCACATCTCAATTTAAACATTATTACTTCCCAAATAGCCTCATATAATATATAAAATCACATAATCAGAATACAATACATTCATTCTGCAAGGACTTGACATTATGAAATATGATTTGTCACAATTCAAAGCAATTTCCTCATAATCCTCAAAATTTGATCCATCTACAATATATGCAAACATTTTCCAAACATTATATCAAATCCTAAAATTCAGATAATAACCTGCATCATCACAACATTACCCTAATCTAGAATCATATAATATTCTATAAGTCACAAGGCATAGAAATGAAGCATCCACATATATCAATGTTACCAAAATCGCGGAATCATGAAAAGTTCTATATCCATAGTGTGTCAAAACTAGCATCCAAATTAGTTCCAAAATGAAAATACTGAAGAAATAGGATGGGTCAGGGTAGGGCCTCACACCCTCCCCCTCTAGGCATGAACGTCCTCCTGGAGTTCATCAAAAAGATGAGGGTACTGTGATCTCATACGTGCTGCATCCTCCCATGAAGCTGTAACCTCATCATAGCAATCCCACTGGACCCTAACCTGGTCCAGCTCTCGACCTCGAAGGGCCAACGTCTGGCGAGCCAAAATGCGAATGGGCTCCAAGGCTAGCTGCCCGTCCGACTCCACCTGCAAGGCATCCCAATCTAAAATATGAGACTCATCATAGATATACTTTCTCAAAACTGACACATGAAATACATCGTGGATGCGTGACAGGCTAGGTGGCAAAGCTAGGCGATAAGCAACTGGTCCTATCCTCTCAAGGATCTCGAAGGGTCCGACAAAGCGAGGTGCGAGCTTAGAACCCTTTCCATAGCGGATTGGACTCTTATGCGGTCGCACTCTCAGGAAAACTCTGTCCCCAACCATGTAACTCTGGTCTATCCTCTTTGTATCTGCATATTTCTTCTGCCTATCCTGTGCCTCTCTAAGGTGCTGTCTAATCAAAATTACCTGCTGCTCCATATCACGGACCAACTCAGGGCCTATGGCCACTCTGTCCTCAATACGATCCCAACTCAAAGGTGTCCTGCATGGTCTGCCGTACAAAGCTTGAAAGGGTGGCATCCCCAAAGAAGTGTGATGCCCATTATTATAGGCAAACTCTACTAAATGCAGGTACTCCTCCCATCGGGTCTGATGATCCATGACGTACATGCGGAGCATATCCTCTAACACCTGGTTAACCCGCTCTTTCTGTCCATCTGTCTCTGGATGATAGGCTGTGCTAAAGTTGAGCTTGGTGCCCAACGCTGTCTGTAATGCCTTCCAAAAGGAAGATGTAAAGAGAGAATCCCTATCAGAGATAATCTTGCGTGGGACACCATGAAGCCTAACAATGTCCCGTAAGAACACCTGTGCCACTGCTGGAGCTGTGAAGGTAGTCCGGACTGGTGAGAAGTGGGCTACTTTGGTCAATTTGTCAATTGTCACCAAGATAGCATCATGGCGACGAGATGACATAGGAAGACCAATAATGAAGTCCATGGATATAGTATCCCATTTCCACTCTGGTATAGCATGGGACTGGAGTAACCCACCTGGATGGCGGTGCTCCGCCTTGACTCTCTGACACTCAAGGCATCGGGCTACTAACTCAGCGATAAGCTGCCGCATTCCTGGCCAATGATATAACTGCCTCAAGTCAGCATGCATCTTCTTAACCCCGGGATGCGCTGCATAAGGAGCTCTATGAGCCTCCATGATAATGAAATCTCGCAAACCCCCAGGAGAGGGTACATAAATGCGCCCTCTATGGCATAATAAACCATCGGACTCCAAAGAGTAGTCCACAAACTTCCCTTCCAGGGTCTCCTGATTACGGATCCTCTGACAAACCTCAAGATACCAATCATCCTCTGGCAATCGCTGCAAAATACGGTCTCTCAAATCAGTGCTCATGGATATGGTGTAAACCTCATGTCGTCTCCTACTTAGGGCATCTGCGACCACATTCTCCTTTCCTTTGATGTAATGAACATCAAAATCATACTCACAAAGGAACTCCATCCATCTCCTCTGACGCGCATTAAGGTTAGGCTGGGTGAAGATATACTGCAAACTCTGATGGTCTGAATGAAGCTCGAAGTGATGACCTAAAAGGAAGTGTCTCCACCTCACAAGTGCATGTACAACTGCGGCAAGCTCTAGGTCGTGCGTAGGGTAGTTAAGCTCGTGAGTCTTAAGTTTCCTAGACTCGTATGCTATAACCCCACCCTCCTGCATAAGAACTGCTCCCAATCCATCTAAGGAAGCATCCGTGCATACCATGAAGTCGGCCGTGGGGTCTGGCACAATAAGAATAGGTGCACTAGTAAGTGCCCTTTTTAGATCCTGAAAAGCCCTCTCACACTTCTCTGTCCACTCGAATTTCTTCCCTTTTTGCTGGAGGGATGTGATGGGGTGTGCAACTCTGGAAAATCCCTCCACAAAACGTCTATAGTATCCTGCTAAACCCATGAAGCTCCTGACTTCTATCACACTGGTAGGTGCCGGCCAATCCATGATGGCTCTAATCTTTGATGGGTCAACTGAGATCCCATCACCGGATATAACATGCCCTAGGTACTTGACCTCTGATCTAAAGAAAGCACACTTCGACAAACTGCCGAACAACTGGTTGTCCCTCAAACACTGCAAAACCTGCCTCAAATGCTCCTCATGCTCCTGCTCATTTCGGGAATAGATCAATATGTCGTCGAGGAACTCTATCACAAATCGGTCAAGGAAGGTGCGGAATACCCCATTCATGAGACTCATGAATACAGCTGGAGCATTCGTAAGACCGAATGGGACCACAGTGAACTCATAGTGGCCATATCTGGTGCGAAATGCAGTCTTGTGGATATCACTTTCCACAATTCTCAACTGGTGATATCCTGACTTCAGGTCTATTTTGGAAAACACTTTGGCACCCTGAAGCTGATCAAACAAGTCATCGATCCTTGGCAAGGGGTAGCGGTTCTTGATGGTTACTTTATTCAGTTGCCTGTAATCCATGCATAACCCAAGGGACCCGTCTTTCTTCTTCACGAAGATGACTGGTGCGCCCCAAGGGGAGACGCTAGGACGGATGTGACCCTTCTCTAAGAGTTCCTCTAGCTGCATCTTGAGCTCATTAAGCTCATGAGTGGTCATCCTATAAGGTGCTCTCGAAACTGGCTCGGCTCCTGGTACCAAATCTATGTGGAAGTCAATCTCCCTGCTGGGCGGCATACCAGGTAGCTCATCAGGAAACACATCTGCAAATGCCTCAAGGATGGGGTGATCATCTATGGACGGCTCCTTCTCATTTTCTTCCTCTCGGTCACTGATTGTGATAGCAAACAACTGGCATCCCTTCCGCATGCTCCGCTTAAGCTACATGGCGAATATCATACGAAGAGACACGGGTCTCTGAATCCCAGTGATTACTATGGGAGCACCATGATCATCCTCACACTCGACCTTTTTCAAGCGACAATCCATCTTGGCTCTGTGGGCGTAAAGCCAATCCATGCCAAGTACGACGCCATAAGATCCGAGTGTGTAACTCTAAGGTCTACTAAGGTGGTGGTATTACCAATCTGGAGTGGACATCCCCTAACCTCTGAATCCACTGACACTCTAGCCCCTGAAGCTAACTCCACTTCCCAGCTGACACCTTGCCTTACTGCCACTAGCCCGCAACGCTCCACAACCAATGGAGATATAAAGGAGTCAGTCGCTCCTGAGTCAAATAATATAGAAATACTACTACCTCTGACCTTACCTGCAGCCTCGATCACTGTGGCCTGGTGCTCTGCCTGGCGGTTATCAACCGCTGCGAAGACTCTATGGGACTTGCCCATGTCCCCAACTGTAGGCTCTGATGTTGCCATCCTCTGATTCCCTGTCATCTGTCCCTGTGGACACTCTCTTGCCATGTGCCCCATGGCTCCACACGTGAAGCAAGCACCGCATGCCTGAAACTGTGCACCCTGAGGCCTAGAAAAAGGATGCCCACCTGTCCGGCTAGAACCACTGTACCCACCCCTGGAGGACTACTGAGCCCGTGCCGGGGGTGTGTATGTACCCTGTACTCTCTGGTCACGCCTAGGACCCTGTGACTGCCACTGTTTGGGCCTGGAGCCCTGCTGTCCCTGAGGTGGCCTATGTCTCTGACTCTGCTGTGACTGCTGTGGAGGAGGGGGTTTATGGGACCCCAAAACATTTCTGTGGTTGCCTTTCCAATGGGGTTTCTGAAACCCGAAAGGCTGGGGAGATGGGTTTCGGTTCTGGAACCGATCCCTCGTGTCCTGTGGCCTGATCTGAATCTCCTTGGCTATAAGGGCCTTCTCTACGGCAACCCGAAGGCTACCTGGAGCGGCCATCCTCACTGGTCCTGCTATCCCAGCATTAAGTCCCCTAACAAATCGGTTGACGAGTAGCTTCTCGTCCTTCAGGTAATCTACATAAGGTAGGAGCTCGATAAACTTACTCTCGTACTGGGTCACTATGAGACCCTTCTGCTGGAGGTCATGGAACTCATCGATCCTACGCTGCCGGAAGTGCTCTGACAAGTACCTCTCTCTGAACCTCTCTGTGAAGATTTCCCATGTGATGGTATCTGCAGTGAGTCCGCACTTGAATTCCTCTTGCTTCCACCATGTGGAGGCTGTCGATCTCAGAAGGTGGACTGCAACGTGTGCCTTCAGATTGCTTTCATAAGATCGCAATGCGAAGCACCGATCTAGGCTTAAAAGCCATGCCTCAGCCTCTACTCCGTCAGTAGTGCCTCCAAAAGATGGCGGCTGGAGGCGTAAAACCTCTCTAATCAGGTCTCCTGGTTCCTGACGTGCTCTCTCAAAGTACACAGGTGCTGCTACTGGAGGGGGTTCGGGCAGGTGAACGGACTCCGGTTCATGCTCTGCCTCACCCTCTACGGAATTAGGAGGTGGACTCCTACTCCGTTCCCTATCCACTGATCTATGACTCCCTGAGTTCTGATTGTTTGCATGACGGTCCACTGCTGGAAGCCTATCCTGCACGATCCCGATCAAGTTCTGAAGAGCTAGCAAGATGTCTCGGTTAGGGTCAACCGGTGGTTCGGGAGGTGCTTCCGGGTTCCCTTCTGGAACCGGTTCCTCCCTAGCAACATCCTCGCGTGCCATACGTGTACGCCTAGGACCCCTTCCGCGCTTGCGAGCTTGTCGCGTAGTCGGAGGCATCCTATGAGGAAACAAAAATAAAATAAATAAACAATTAATTTAAATAATTCAATTTTCATATATTTATATTTTTATTTTCCGTTTAAGAAAATATTTGATTAATTTAGATAATTAAAGCGAAACGTAATGGAGAAAGGTTCCTAGTGTTGGAAACCTTGCTCTGATACCAAAATGTCGTGCCCAAGCTTTTAGGGCACAAAAACGGAACAAAAATTATTTTTTTTTGACGTCATGGACTCGCTATAAATCCTAATACATAACAACTGTATTTAAAGTTTTGTCTTAACTAGGATGTAAATAAACGTACTTACTAGGTTAAGTTAAATAACCACTCGAGCGAGTGACTTGATTGGTGGAGATTAATTTGCATTGCGGATTAGTTAGCTAGCTCAATTACCTAAGACGAGTCATCGCTAATTACATCGAGGGATAATTCGGATATCTTAATGTATTAAATCATTCCAGGACATATAATGATATTGTTAATGATTATTCGATGCTCATATAAAATTTATTATCCACATCCACCCAATGGGGGTTTCGAATTACTACAATGTCATTTGCCCACTGAAACCGACAATTACTAGGGCCAATTCTAATTTTCCCTAAATCCCTTGATTTTGTCATTTAAATTTCGGTCCGGCCAAATATCGGTCTCAAGGCCTAAAGTTCAAAAATCTACAATTTCCTCCTTTTAAATTTTTTTTTTCTAAAGTCCAATTATATTGAGGGGAAATCCATTGATTAATTAAATAAATTAATCGATATTATGTATGGGGTATCCAACCATAATAATCCCTTTGTTTTCAAATTCCTTTAAAATTTTACTATTTTAAAATTTTAAATCTCCTAAAGAGTAAATAGACATATAATAATTCTATCGTTAAAATAACCCCATTCCATATATTACAAAAAATCAAGTTTTAAATTTCAATCTAAACGGACATATAAAAATTCCATTATGGAATTGCCCCCAAATATATATGTATATTAAAAATCAAGGTTTAAAATCCCAACTTAAACTCCTCATATATATATATAGATTCTTAAATACTAACCCTCATTATAAATTTTTTTAAAAAAAAAAAACAATTTAAATGCCCCCAAATCTAAATCTCCTATATGTATATAAATATATATGTATATATAAATATACATATATATATATCAATATATTCATATATATATATATATATATATATATATATATATATATATATATATATATATATATATATATATATATATATATATATATATATATATTCTTATAATGCTAACCCTAACCCGAAATGGGGTTAGGGTTGCATTTTTACATATTACACTTGTCTTATGTTATTTTCACCCTTTTTACATATTATGCCCTAACCCGAAATGGGTTAGGGTTTATTAAACCCCTATATTTTATTGCTTGTTTTGTTCGAGAGAGAGGGAGATTGCAGGTACGGAGGCGGAGGGTTTCGCGTGGGGGAAAACTGAGGGGAGGAGGCGGCGCGGGGCTCTCCCGGTCGCCACTGTGTTTATACACAGTGACGGCGGTGCCGTCCACTGTGTATAAGCACAGTGGCGGCCGCGGACCGTCCACTGTGCTTACACACAGTGGCGGCACCCTCCGTGCCGTCCACTGTGGGTAAGCACAGTGGCACGGCCCGAGCACCGCCCACTGTGTTTACACACAGTGGCTCGGCTTTGCCGTGCCATCCACTGTGGGTAAACACAGTGGCGCGGCCCGAGAGCCGTCCACTGTGTTTACACACAGTGGTTCGGCCAACATTATTATTACTATTTTTTTGTTTATTTAAATATTTCGTGGGGCATGGTTTATGTGATGTGTTTATTTTTGAATATCAATGTATATTTTATATATATATATATATATATATATATATATAATATGCACAATATCAGTTATGAATATGAAGATATTTTCTTCTACAGGCATCCACAGAGCATGATTTTAGATTGCAGAATATATATATATATATATATATATATATATATATATATAGGATTAAAGGGTTTATTCTGCATTATATTTTATATGATTTGTAACAGAGATGCACCAGATTCAGAATACATGTTCTTTTTTTTTAAAATTTCGTTGTTACAGGGGTATACATATACAGGAAACTTATATATATATATTTTCTATATATATAGGTATATATTTTTCATTATATATACTTATATACATATAGAAATATATATATGACTAAATGTTGAAGTAATAGGGTTAAAAACCCTTATATTGATCTGAGGTTTTTTTAACCATCTACATTCCGTTTTTTAGTCTTCTAACAGCATTTAGAATAGATCTATTTATTTCTTCCTTTTATTTAAATTTTCTACAGCAATAAAGCAATACTGGTTCTCCTTTCTTTCTAATAGACATAAAATAACAGAATATAAAACTAAGCAAGTAAATAATAACCCTACTGCATTTCTTCTTTATCTTTCTTTAACATTTGCAGTAAATAAACTAGTAAATAGTAAATAAGAAATCCTACTGCATTTTTTTTTTTTCTGTTTTCTTTTCTTTAATATTGCAGTAAATAACATGTTACAAACCAGATTTAAATGTAGACTACAACAAACACAATAGTCATCAAATATAATAAAAGTTACATTTACATTGTTTTTCCAGAATGATAGTTACAATAACCCAAATATGAAAATGGGTAGATAATCTAACAGTCCCCCCCCTTTTTTTTTTCTCTAATCTTTACACAGAAAATAATAATTACATTTATTTAAACAGAAACAGAATCATTCTAAGCCCTATATTTACATATGCACTTTCTCTTCTTTTTCTTTTGCTACAAAGCATAAGGTTACATTTCTTCCTTCCTTTCTGCATTTAAATAAAAATAAGAATCTGAATAGAAGTCTGCAACACAAAATCTGCAACTCCTAGTCTTTTTTTTTCCAAAGCCACCTGCAAGTAAAACTTAGGACTGTGACCATGGGATGCTCACCTCCCAGCCTAGGCTTACCAAAAGCCACCCCCGAGCTAGGAGAATCAAGACCTAGACGGGTTACAATCAGGCAATACAACACAACAATAGGGCAAGCACACAACACATACACTTTCCCATCCCAAGCTATACTTTCACCACACTTGGGGTGATCAATCTACGGGTGGAAGTGGACCAAGTACCATTGGGGAGACTACAGCCAAAAATATAACACAAGCCACCTCATGGCAACTCAAAATACTCAACAGAATTCATCCCAACCACCTTATGCCCCCCAAAGGCTCAAAGCCATTTCTCTCCCCTTATGACCCCCAAATGCATACACAAGGCTATGCAGCAAGGGTCACAAAGGACACCCTTGAGATCACTCTCCTTAAGGAGAGCCTCTCACCCAAGGCTGTCATGCTTCTTCCACCCCAAGATCATCCTACTCTCCCAAGAGTAGAAGATCTTGGATACTCCCAAAACAAGAACACAAAACAGAAAAACATAGAAATGAAACTACACATTATTTTCTTCAACAACAATTTACATACACACTTTCTTTACAAGCATTTCTTTCCTTCAACAAAACAACATAACTAACATAGACAACAAAACCAAGAGGAAATAACAACCAACCTTATTCTGCCAATAGGTATGCTAAACTTAGTTGGAGATGAGCTGCCCAATCCACACAACTTTCTGCAATTCCTTGGCACCCCCAAATTCCTCTAATTCCTAAAACTGGTTTTTCCTTCCAAGTGTTTTTTCTTTTTTCCAAAAATCTCCAAGAATGGAGAGTGGGTGATTAGCTCACTAAGCTTCCATTCTTAGCCTAAGAAGGCCTCTCTCACTCCTTCCAACCTCTTGGATAGAGTGAGTGATCTCCCATTGGGTTGGTCTTCCCTAGGTCTTACACACTCCCTATCCTAGGTGCCTAGAGAAGGGAAATGGAATGGGGAAGAGGGATTACTATCTCCAAGAAGGTTATCCTACCAAGGATGGCACTCCTATAGATGGAATTCGTCCATCTTGGGAAAACCACTTTTTTGGGTGGTTAAACAAGTCCTAAGGGAAAGACACATGGCCAATTTTGGCCTTCACCCATAGGTACCCCATGAGGCCTAATAGAAAAGCTCTAAAATTGACTCTAGGAGTTGATTTGACCTTCAGAAAGTCCACCTGAAGTTAACCTACGGGTCAACTCTGAGTTGACCTCCCTTGTGGCTCTCTAACCTAGATCTCTTGGTTCCTTCAAGGATAATTAGGGGATATAACATTTAATCAAAAATAAAACTCTTAAAAAGGTGACATGACAAATTGCCAACACCACATACTACATAGGTGTCAAGTGACACTACAAAATAATTCCACATCACAATAAACACATGGCAATTGTCCCTTAAACAATTTAATCAATCCAATAAATACAAATTACACTCATGCAACATTTTACATTTACGAATAAAATACAGTACATACGGGGTGTTGTCTCTCCAAATAGACAACCCCTGGTTTTACTAACGCACATTGGCCTAGGCTTGATTCTCCCTAATATTTCCATGGTCACATGGATATTTTCCTGCACATCTCAATTTAAACATTATTACTTCCCAAATAGCCTCATATAATATATAAAATCACATAATCAGAATACAATACATTCATTCTGCAAGGACTTGACATTATGAAATATGATTTGTCACAATTCAAAGCAATTTCCTCATAATCCTCAAAATTTGATCCATCTACAATATATGCAAACATTTTCCAAACATTATATCAAATCCTAAAATTCAGATAATAACCTGCATCATCACAACATTACCCTAATCTAGAATCATATAATATTCTATAAGTCACAAGGCATAGAAATGAAGCATCCACATATATCAATGTTACCAAAATCGCGGAATCATGAAAAGTTCTATATCCATAGTGTGTCAAAACTAGCATCCAAATTAGTTCCAAAATGAAAATACTGAAGAAATAGGATGGGTCGGGGTAGGGCCTCACAATAAACTTATATCCGAGCATATGGTATGATTTTGAAATTCTTGTGTATTCGTAGGAAATAGTGATTTTCCAACTCTCTTCCTCCTCTTGTCTAAAATATAGGAATTGTTGTTTTTGAAACCACTATTTAGAATACGGTGATTTAAGAATGCATTTTGTTATAACGCATATGAAATTCTATGTTGCTTTGGGCTTCTAATTGAAAGTGGAACATTTTTCATCTTGGAAAGAGAAATTGCATAGTTAGTAATGTGAATGAAAATGCATAGGGAAGATTGAGGAAGATATCAGAATGATGTTATTTCCTTGTGTAAATTTGAATTGTTGAAAATTTCAGTACGTGGATCTAGAGTAAACTTTGTTTGGTGATTCATGTGTAAAGCATAATTAAAACTTCCCTTAAGTATATGTTGGCATAATGTAAAGTACTCCCCGTAAATGTGACTAAACCAGTAATGGTGCTATTCTGTGAGTGTTGTGAGAAAACCCGTACTTGTTTTGTGTGCCCATGGGATGGTGAAGTAATCAACCATGGGGAATATGTTTGTTTATGAGTATGGGAAACCATACCTATCTATGTGATGTTGCTTATTTGTTTCCTTACTGAGTGCCAACCCACGGGTTGTTGATAAGTCAGTATGTGAAGGGGTAGTAGTAGAAGTCACCATTCCTTGAATAGCATGAACAGTGTACGAGTAATGTCGACGCGAAGCGACTTTAGCTTCCCTATTTTGAGGAAAAGTATGGTTTTGTAACGAAACTATAACATAGGTGTACTCAATACTTCCCCTTGTGATGAACCGATTTATGAGGTTCATGTGTGCCAGCCTTATTCCTATCCTTTATCTTGAGCATATGGATGACAGTTTTTGAGCATATTGTTGGATTCCACTGGAGCATTTGTTGCCTTGTCTTCATGAGAGGCGTGTTATTTCTTACATAAGTTGCCAACTATCTAGTGTTGGTAGACTTGTGGGCAGACCTTAGCCATGTATACCTCTGGCTTACGGCGAGTATCCTGAGAGGAACATCGCTATGCGGAGTGTGACCGGCGCGTGCCTTATCCGCGGGGTACACTACCATGCGGGATACGTCCATTGCGTGCTTTGTCCGCTTGGAGTATTTCCATGCCGTGCTGAGACACGATGCGGGATGTAGTAGACATTTCCATGCGGCCTACCGCTAGGTATTGGGTAGAGCCATGCCACATGACGACGTGATGCGGGGTAATGTCGAGGTGCACACTGCCATGCCATGTGGATGTGTGACTTGGCCACACCACATGATGAGCTACTAGGTTAGCTAGACGATTGTTCCTTCCTTCCTCGTTGGTGGCTAGCTATTAGTCACATAGTGATGTAATGTGCACTTATGAATTTCTTTTATTTATTTATTTATTTCCTTGTGGGCCAGCAATTTATTTTACTTTGACCTTGACAGTTTAGCCACGATCTTGCAATCTTGATCTTACTTGATTTGATGTTGCAAATCCGGAAATTATTTTCTTGTTTTATTGTTGGAATTGACAATTATTACCTTTAATCTTTTGTACTTTAGTGGCTAAACCGGTTTATCCTTGTTGTTTTCGTATGCTGGTCTTGTGTTGTAATGTGAATTCCTCTCCAAGAACGTAGGAGATGGGCTTGGATGAGTGTATACGAGGAAGTAGACGCAAGGAACCTTGAGGATGGAGGTATGTGAGGCTGTGAAAACAGCTAGGATCCACTACCTACCTATGAGTGGTGACTATCTCTTGGAGGCTAAACACCTTACACAACAAGGGATATTCACGAGGGACTTGTATGGAAGGTAGCACCGCTATGGTGTACCCTAGCACCATCAAGCCCTTGAGGGAGATGTTGGAAATTTGTTGATCATGTATTTATTCTGAGAGTAGACATAGAGATGTGGATCATATATGTTACCTTTGACTGAGCATTTGACATGCTCACATGTGGCCTATTGTGTTGTGCAAACCAGTCTTGTGGCTGGATATTATGTGTAATCATGGATTAAATGGTATTAACTTGTCACTATGTTATGGGGCATAGTCATTGGAAAGGTTCTTGTATGTCTGAAAAGTGTAAACAATTGAGTTCTTACATTGCTCTTATTTGTTGAAAAGTTAACTTGGTTGTAGAAATTGATACTTGAAGCTAGTTCTATGCAATGAAATTTTGTGAAAGAGAGGAATTGGTGAATGAAATTGACCTTGTGAGCATATTTTCTTGTCATGTTTGATAAATGAGTATGATAACTGTGTCTATATGTATTTTAATTGCTTTAACTTGGTGTAATAAGAAGGGAAAAGTCTCGTATCTTTGCTATAATTGTGTGTAAATTCTAGAATGTTCTAAGATGTGAATGATGTTAGATGCATTTTTTTTTATTGGTAAATAATGTTTTAAATTGTTGACAAAATAGTTGTTGTGCAAATTGATAATTGTTAATTGAGTTTAAGGACTAATAAGTGTTGCAGGACTTCCGTTTAGCTTTGCGACTTCCAGGAGTAAGTCGGAGCCTAGGGGGGGAGAATGTAATGCCCATACCCTAGTTAGACTTGTAAAACCAGTTTGACCATGATTGACTTCCTATGTGGCATTCTTGAATGGTAGGTTAACCATGGTAAAATGTGTAGTTTAGATAATACAAATAAATTGTGCATACTTATTATTGTGCTTTTGCATCGATTCTCATGTAAATGTAATTGTTTCCTAACCCTTGAGATAAATCTTGAGCTAACACCTTCATTGAATATGTATATGTATATGCATGCTTGTATGAATTCATGGGTGCAGGAGATTGCAGGTACAACACCGCTTAGGGCAAGGTTCATCTCCTTTGGAATTTGCAAGGTTGAGTATGCTCCTTCATCTTTTGAATTCGGATTTAGTGGTCATATAACTCTCGTCTTGCCTTAGCCATGGTTAGGTGAGCATCGTGTGTGGATTCGTGGGGCTTTCTTTTCATTGGGATGCGTGTCGAGAGATTTGGAGGACTCCCTCGATTTGTGTGCCTTGCGTGAGGTAAGTGAGGTTTGCTATCCTAAGTATTAAATTCAAATTTATGAGTAGACGAGCACATTAGTAATTTAGAAATTTAAATGGGTAGCTTCTTTTATATGATTAATCATTAACTTAAGAGATTGCCTTAAATTATTAATGTAGCAGGCTTAAGGTATTTAACTGGGGTTAGTGTGGTCATTTGCGCATTTGTAACATTTACGTATTTGTAGTTGAGAAATTAGAATAAATAAGACTCTTGTACTAGATTAGTCATGTATTTAAAAAAAAAATGTCGCTTTATTTTGTTGTAGCGAGTTAATTTAATAGTTAATTTTAATAACTACGATTTTAATAAATTATGCGTTTTGGAAAGGAAAAATTTAAAAGTCAATTGAGAAATAGAAATAAATTAATCATTTTCGCATGTTGGGAGAAAAAGGGTAAATTTTATTATATAAAAGGAATTAGTTCCATTTTACTTGTAAAGTGGATAAAGTATGAAAGTTCGATTTTTAGAAAATTAAATTAATCAAAATATAAAGTGTTGGCTAAAGTGATATGAAGAAAATTTAAAAAAAAATTAGAGTTGAATAAGAAATGGAAGCTTTTAAATTTTAAAAGAAAAATGAATAAGGAGGAAATGAATGACTCCCATTTGGATTTTCATTTATTTTATTTTAAAAATAAATGCCTAATTTCGAAATTGAAAATTAGGGAAAAATTAGGGTTTCACTTTTTAACCTAGTTTTGTAAGCATTTTGGGGGTTCTGGGGCTTGGGGAGTTTGTTGGAGAAAAAGGAGGGATTTGCATTGAAGCAGTAGATTGGGGAAGCTCTTCATCAAGATTCATGCCCAGAATTTGCACTATGAGGTAGGATTCGAATCCACTACCTTATTTATTTGTTGAATACAAAAAAAAATAGTCTTATCCATGAATGATTTGGGGTTTAGTTTTCAGTTTACTTTCAGACCTGGTTGTTTCTTGAACCAAATCCTTGTTCTTAATGGATTTTGTGATCTTAAACTTGATAGGAAACATTGTTCCCATAATGGAGATTTTGGTATAAATCTGGAAAATTCATTTATGGCTGTGACTGTATTTGCTTTTCAAAATGGGGATTTTATATTCTTCTTTTGTCAATCTTTTTGGTTATATCAATATTTTAAAAAAAAATATATAAAAAAAATTAGGGTTTCGGGGGGGGGAGCCGAAGCTCAACCCTCCCCCTTTCCCCGCGGCGCTGTGTGGCTCGCAGTCTACCTGCGACCACAGTGTGTCCGCAGGGAACCCTGCGTCCACACTGTGGGCCGCAGGGAAACCTGCGACCACAGAGTGGCCCGCATAGAACCCTGCGTCCACATTGTGGGCCACAGGGAGACCTGCGACCACAGCGTGGCTCGCAGGGAGCCTGCGTCCACGCTATGGGCCCGCAGGTAGGCTTCGCCCATAATAAAATAAACCATGTTTTATAATATTGTTTTTTTTATATAATTTTTGTTAAAAAAAAAACAAAAAAAAATATATATATTATGATTTATGCCATGGGGAAGGCAATAATAAATAAGAAAAAAGATTTTGTTAGAAAGGTTCATTTTATTGGAAATTAGTTTTATTTAATTTTTATTTCGCTAAATATTGTGTATGTATATATATATATCAAACACGAAGTTTGTGTATATATGGATTTGTTGGTTTTAACATTTCATTAGACATGTATTGTTAAATTTATATCGATCACGTTTAATTTTGGAACCAAATCTAAAAGGGAAGTATACTTGGAGAAGAGACCAAATATTGTCTGTTTTTGAAGACCTTCGAAATAAAACCCCATAGCTAACGTCATGAAATATAATTTAACAAGAAGTTGTTCTTCTTTTAAATAAGCATTGTCTATCGAATTTAATGATTAAGATCTCCCGATAATTTTACAAATGAAAACTAAAGTATAGGAGAGTATGAAATTTGAATCGAAATTATCCTTGTATATTTTGTTATTACTTCATCGGTATGTTAGTAGTACGCATGTAAATTGGATATCGTATCGATATAAAAGGAAAATGTTGTAAGTATAAGTTCCATATTTGCCTTGTTTGGGGTGGCGACATACCTTGGTGTATTTGTTTCAGACCTTGTTATCTAGATAATTGTGTCGGTCATAGCCGAAGTACGCCCCTAGTCAAATTATCGACAGTCATTAGAACCTGTATTTACCTTGAAGTGTCAGTTGGAATCCGCTCTAGGAGGGACCCATTATATGAATTCTTACCAAGGTGTCTGTTGTATATTGGTTGTAATTCGCCTAAGTGGCAAACATGTAAAAGACTTATAAATCATGTATTTCTAATGATATAATACCAAAAGGGTCTTGCAGTTGAGCAGACCCGAAGATGTAGCCCATCCGGGGTGAACTCCGAGATCATATCTGTGTTATGCGATGTTTATAGCGTGCATTGTTTTATGTTTCAAATTATCATGAATGGTTGTATTCTTGCATAAGTGTATGGTGGAAATTTAATGAATTCAAATTTAAGTGCATAACATTATTCATATGGATAAATCTAGTTATTTAAGTTCATAAAACGTTGTGAATTATGAATATGGCAAGGTATTTAAATATTGAAATTAAAGTTGTGGAAAAAGTAATTTGATAATGTTAATTTAAATTGTAATAGTGGAAAGAATATTGCTAGAATACTTTATTGGATTAACTTGTTATTAAGTATATAAATGGAATGAGTGTAAAAAGGAAACAAAGTTAAAATTTGTGCCACAAATCTTAGATTGAAATCTAGAAGATGAACATCATATAAATATCTATCTTTTTACCTTAGTAAATGAATCACACCATGTTAATTATGTTTCATTACATTGGACGAAGTTGTTAAGTTATTTCACGCTTTAATCATAACCAATAACCCTCATCAGATTAACTTGATAATTGGTGAAGCTCAACTAGTATTCAATAATTATAACCCCAACAAATGAATTTCTTTATGATTGCTAAAGATGAACTGAAAAGGAAGGGATTCAATTAGTTGTTGATACATTAAATCTAGTAAAAGAATCTCTCTCACATTATCTTCATTTAACAAAAGAAAAATGATATGCAACAAGATAATTGTATTTCAATCCTAATGGAAGAACATCTCTTGGGTCTTATACTCTAATCTTGAAATGATACATATTATCTTGCTAACTATATCTTAAAGTTAAAGGATGAACTCATGTGGCTCTAATACATTTTCAACGTAATGATTTTTGCCATCTAGTAGTATTATTAAAACTTCAAATGAATTTCCATGGCTACTCACATTATACCTTTCATAAAAGAACTTCAACTCATCAGTTGGCTATGCACGAAATCTAATGAAGGGAATCTCATTCTATTAACTGTAGTTAATCTTTAAGGAATAAATTTTTCTTATCAACCAAGCTTTTAATATTTAAGAAGGATATCAAATGAGGGTGAATATTATAAAATCAAATGAAGGAATCCTCGTTTAATTAATCGTAGTTTAACCTTAAATGAATGAATCTCATTAGGCATATTTTTAAACATTAAAGGATGAAATCAATTGTGAATGGATACCACAAACCCAAGGAATGAGCTTCATTATATTAAACACATGAACCTTTTTGGAGACCTCTTAATGAAATTATGAATTTAAGTGCATTGAATAAATAACCTATCAAAGGCCTCCTAACCACCCAAAGTAAATGAACGCTTCCTAAAATTATAAGATGTCAAACCATTGAATACATATTAAATCAAGATCTATGCATTATCTCGTAATTAAGATATCCAATTTAATGGATCTAATGATGCAAGTTGAGTTAGGTGTAAGGTTATGTAATCGCGTTGGGAAACCTCTTAGGATCATCTAGCCTTCTGCTGTGTTATCTAGTTAGAGATAACTTTGAGATAACTTCAATCTATCTTAATAATGTAACTTTTCATTAACACTCTTAATTATTATTTAAAAAAAAAAAATTTGCACTCTAATTGAGTGTTTTTAACTTAAACCCTTAGGGGTTTCCTGGCGGGGCATTACAGAAGAAGGCAACAGGATATTTTGTAAGGCTTCCTGTAGTATACCTAGATACATAGGAGCAATTTGGAGCAAATCCCATAGTGAGATATTAATGGGAGTAACCTTGAGTTTCTCAATAAGATGATAATCACTATTTTTCTTAACTACTAGTGAAGGTGCTTTAGGAAGACTAGGTTGAGAATATGGTAAAGCAATTTATGGTTGATCAAGAGTTTGTTTATTCCTCCAAGTATTATAGGTATGAGAAATCTTATTGTAAGATGATTGTTTGGATTGCACAAACCTAGTATATAAGTCAAAAGCTTCTCCTTTAAAAGGTTTCCCATTAATGGTTTTAAATTTCTTTGGAGAAGGAATTGCTACAGTTACATGAATGTAAGGTCTCTTAGGCCTTTGAGGAGCCACAAAGACAACAATAACATTCATAGATTTTTCATCTTTGAATAAGGATGTTGTAGAGGATGACTCTTCTTTTACATCTCTTTTGGAAAGGTGTTCTTCTAATAAATTATATAAAACTTCATCCAACATATCAAAGTCATCCGTAGAGAATGCTTTGTCAAAAGTATCAAATTCTAAAAGAAAATGATTCGACATTAGGCATTCACATCAGGTTCACCAAAATTTTAGAGGGGATTTGTCAGCTCCAAGATGATGAATCTCAAAGGAAAAATTGATCTGCCACTACCTTACTTAAACTGGTGCTAAGGGTGAGCTAAGGGATAACAAAATAAATACCTATGCTAAAAGAGAAATAATTAAATGATTTAAAGTACAAAAAAATTGTTGAGACACCTAAAATTAATATTTAATTAATTTAAGCTTGTCAACATAATTAATTTTTAATTGTGTTATCCTTACTCCTCTCAGTATTAATTAAATCTAATTTAATTAATCATGTCACTATTGTCCAATGATTAATTTATCAAATAAATTAATTATTCCTATATTCTTCTAAAGTCCCTCCAATAATTATTTCCTCTAAACTCACTTAGTTAATTAATTTTAATTAATTAACCTAGTCATGTGATTCCTACAAATCACTTTTCCTAATTCCCACTTAACCTAATTAATCCTTCTAGAATCTCTCATAATCATGCTTATCATTATTCTCCAATTTTAAATTCCTGCTCATGTCACATCAATATTGAGCCTCTCAAAGAAATCCAAATTTCTTTTAATCCCTCCATGCATCCTTTATTTTGGAATTTTTAGTTCCTCATTTTGAAATTCAAATTTCCTTTCCCCCCTCTTCTCAAGGAATTTTATATTCCTATTTATTTTCCCAAGGCATCCTTGATCCATGTGCACCATGTCAAATCAATCTCAACCTTCCATAACCAAATCAATCTTGGCCCTTCATTGGCCTCCTCCAATCTATAAATTGGAGGATCATTTCCTCACAAAAGGATCCACTTCCTCTATATCATTCTCATGCTACCCATTTCTCTTCTATCTTCTTCCTATCATGCTCTTATCATGTTATCATGATCCTTCAATCTTCCAATCCAAATCCTATCAAATCTTATCAAATCCAATCTCTCTTGTTGAGAAAAGGAAAGGAATCCACATCCCCATCAAGGACCAATCCAATCAACTGAGGAAGGGGCGCATTCTTCACTTCACCAAAGGTCTAATCCAGAGGAGAAGGCAAGATAGTAAGGTATAAGTGGTTTATTATATGTTTGAATGTTTTATTTGAATACTAACCATCAATCTTACATTTCTCATTTTCCCCTCTTCACAATGAAATACAAGAATCTAAATTAATGAAATGATACAAAAATCAAAGTAGATTATACCACGGAGTTGGGAAGGTCTTGGGTTTCAGACACTAGCATGATGCACTATCGTTTGTATGACCAAAAAACACAAAATTATCCCAAGAATCAACAATGACTCCCTTCCACTGTGTGGAACCTATTAATCACCTGCACACATGAAGATGGGGGAAAATGTTGGGACTGTATAGGTTCCTACCTCAGTCAGACCCCCATTTTGGTGTTTCCACCTCTACGGATAGCCAGATAGATAGATTCAATAAAAGATAAAATGATAAAATGCAAATAGAAACTATACTCTACTTAATGGAAGAAAACCCCTATTTCAAATAGATACAAGTGATATATTGATAAACTAAATGCACCTAGCTAATAGATGCACTTAGAGATATGATAAAAATATTGCATGCAATGATAAAAAGAGATAGATAAATGATAAGGAGAAGACCAGATGTGTAGCATGTTGGCATATGTGAACTGGTATGAAGACATGTTGTCATTGATGTCAATATGCTAAAGAGTGAACCGGTATATGGAAGTAAGAAACTGGCAAGAGAACTAGTATAATACTAAGAGATGATATATGAGAGAACCAGTATAACATTGTGAACTAGTATGTGTGAAAAGGTGAACCGATATATTGGTATGAGAACTGGTATATGGAAGTTTTGCATGAAAACCGGTTGGTAGTCTCAACCTCAAGGTTTCCGGTTGAAGTGTTCCAAGCCTGTGTGACTCAACTGATGACATTGTGTGATGAGTTAGCATTGTAATGAAGATCAGATCATGTTGCCATGTCATCTTGAATGCTTGAAGGATCTTGCATAAAGGAGATCGACCCTATCTACCTTGGGAATGTGCAAAGTCTCTATAAACGGTGGAGAATGCGTGATGGGTTACAAGTCACCAAGAAAGAGGTGAAGAATGAATGATGGAGAATGTCTTGAGATATGTTCAAGAACGTTGTATTCAAATGCAAAGTGTTTAATGGCCACTATTGAACCACCTAAATTGCTTAACCTAAATATTTAGGGTTTAGGGTTTATGCTACTGACCTATCTGTTTCCTATAAGGTCGATGTTGTGTTTCATGCTGAGGTTGTTGGAAAATGGTGTGTGTGTGTATCTAAGTGAAGAGATATGTGATTCTTGCCAGACCAGATGAGATAAGAGGATTTATTCCTGCACTGTGTGTGTGCAGAAGGAAGGAACTTAAGTGGATCTGCATTAGACATTGAGTGCTATTATTAGATCATTGTAATACCTATTAATATTTAACCACTTCAATAGTTGGAAAATCCCTTAACTAGGTAGCTTTAATCAACTTGTTGTAAATCCTTTAATAGGGTTACTCAAACTAATTGATTTCTTGAAATCCTTTAACAAGGTAACCTCTAACAGGGTTTAACCCTTAACCGGGTATTTAGCCACCCCTTAACCAGGTGATCCCTAACAGGATCGGTTCCTAGTAGAACCTGTTGTAACAGTCTTTACCCAGACTAGGCTCCTAACAAAGTAGACTTCTAAAGAGTTCAAAAGTAGCTTGTGGGTATTCATCTCCACCGTGGTTTTTCCCAAATGGGTTTCCATGTGAAAAATATGTGTGTCATGTGTAGTATTTTTCATGTGATGATTTAAGTGATTTGTGTCTAAAGGTAAATCATACTGAGCTAGCTGTTATTATATTTTTGATGCTAGATTACCTATTCATGCATAAGGGTGAAATGGAAGTGTAGTATTAAGTTGTGTGGAAAGCTAAGTGTCTAACTGGTTAATGCTTGTCATAGTCAGTCTTAGCTTTACCGGTTGTAGTTTGTTTTAGACCGGTGCTACTGTCTATCAGACATTTGCAGTGTTTATAGTCAAACCGGTTTATGGAAAGATTTTGTCCCTGTACTGATTCACCCCCCCCCCCTCTCAGTATCGGTTTGGTACTTATTGTTCATCATTGAGTTATCAATTGGTAACAGAGCATCCTTCAGGTCCTCTGTGTTGTAATCTTAACTGCTTGAGGGAAAGATCCTTTTGTAATGATGAAGAGGGAAGGTCCAAAGTTCAACAGAGATAACTTCAAAATATGGAAGGATAGAATGAAGATTTACATTAGAAGAATGGGTGCTCAACACTGGAGCTATGTTGAGAATGCTTTTGTTATTCCTAACGGTACTCTCACCAATGATCAAAATAGAGAAATACAGGAGAATGGGCAAGTCATGGAAGCCCTAATCAGTAGCTTATCTAACATTGAGTTTATTGATGTCTAAGATAAAGATAATCCCAAAGAAGTATGGGACACTCTTGAGAATATCTATGGTGGTGATGAGCATGTAAAACAAGCTAAGGAAGAAAGCCTTAGAGGGATGTTTGAAGACATGTAGATGGTTGAAGGTGAGACCATTCAACGATATGGAATAAGGATCAAAACTATTGTTGGAGATATCAAGAGTGTAGGTGGTAAAATGGAAGATTCCGCTGTGGTAAGCAAAGTTCTAAGATCCTTATTACTGGTCTATGCAATAAGGGTTGCTGCTATTCAGGAGTTGAGATCAATAGACAAGACTAAGGTATCCCTAGACTCCATCATTGCAAAGTTGATAGCCTATGAGATAAATAGTTTTGATGGCAGTGTTCAAAAGATTGAATCAACATTTAGCGCTTCTGTTGTACCATCCAGAAAAGGAAAAGAAGCAAGCACCAGTGGTGAATAAAGATAGAGCAGAGAAATGGATGATGAGGAGATCCTAATGGAATTTGAAGCTCTTCTTGTCAGGAAACTTGCTAAAGGAACCGGTAAATATAGATGTAAGCTCCCTTTGAAATGCTTTTCTTGTAACTAGATAGGACATATTGCTATAAACTGTCCTAATGGTGACAGCAAGGACAAACCGAAGAGGTTCAAGAAATTCAAAGGAGGAAACCAGAGAAACTATTTTGTTGCAGTTGATGAAGGTGTCACAGATGAGGAATTAGAAGATGAAGAGAATGAAGATATTGTATTTGTTGTAGTAAAGGAAGATGTGTCAGACAAGAAGGCTCTTGTTTCTCACTTTGATAATTCGAATGAGTGGATTATTGACAGTGGTTGTTCTCATCATATGACTAGTGACTGGAGCAAGTTTCTATCTTTGGAAGAATATGATGGTGGTGTGGTTCACTTTGGTAATGATGCACCATGTATGGTCAGAGGAAGAGGGTCCATCTCTCTGAATCGAAAGAGCAATCCCAACAATGTGTATTGGGTGGAAGGTCTCAAATACAATCTATTAAGTGTTGCCTAGCTGAATGACAGTGGACTCACTCTAGAATTCAAAAATGGAGCATGCAAAATCAAAGGAAAGAATGGTGATTTGATGGCCACCAGTATGCATACCAAAGGTAACTTATTTCAGCTAAATGCAAATATAAGTACATATCTTATGGCTAAGTTTGATGACAGCTAGATATGGCATAGGAGACTTTGCCATGTAAACTTTGATAACATTGTGAAGGCCAGTAAGATCAAGGCAGTTAGACGACTGTCGATGCTGAGAAAACAAAAAAATCCTTTATGCAGAGAATGTCAACTAGGGAAAATGTCTCCCTCAACCTTCAAAGGTAAATCCTTCACAGCTGACAACTTACTTGATCTTGTGCATGCTGATTTGTGTGGTCCTATGAAAACTAGGAGTGTGCAGGGAGATAGGTATTTTATGATTCTTATAGATGATTGCTCAAGAATGATGTGGGTCACATTCTTGAAGGACAAGTCTGAAGCCTTTGGAAAGTTCAAATCTTTCAGAGCATTGGTAGAAAAGGAAAGTGGTAGAAGAATCAAATGCCTTAGAACTGATCAAGGAGGGGAATTCACTTCCAGTGAATTCAACAAATATTGTGAAGAGAATGGTATCAAGAGGCAACTGTCTACCCCCCGGACTCCATAGCAGAATGGCTTAGTAGAGAGAAACAACTAGATTGTGGTTGAAGCAGCCAAAACTATGTTGATCCAAGGAAAAGTTGCTCACACCTTTTGAAGAGAAGTGGTGAGCACTACAGTCTACATAATGAACTGGGTACTCATCAAAAAGGGAAAGGATAAGACTCCTTATGAATACTAGACCGGTAAGACACCAGTGGTAAGCTACTTTAGAATGTTTGGTAGCAAATGTTATATCAAGAGGTGTGAACATCAGAGCAAGTTCGATGCAAAATGTGATGAAAGAATATTCCTAAGATATTCCACTAAGAGAAAAGCTCTCAAATGTTTCAACAATAGGACTTAGAGAATTGTTGAAAGCATCAATGTTAGGGTTGATGAAAACTCTGGAAAACCTAAGGAAACTGGTAGTGAGCAAGTAGGAGATGAACCAGTAGTAACCTTCTGGGAACCGGTTGCAAATCAGCCTAGTACCAGTAGCTATGTTCCTACACCGATAGATGCTAATGCTGATGAAGATGAGGATGAAGAAGAAAAGAAAGAAGATTCTATTAAGAACATACCTAAGTATGTCAAACTCAATCATGATCCAAAGTAGATCATAGGAGACAAAGATGCAGGAATTATTACAAGAAGAAAGGTCAGAGAAAGCTCATGTATCATCTCTGAATTTGTGCCTAAATCATTCAAAGAGGCACATAAAGATGAAGACTAGATCAAGGCAATGGAGGAGGAACTTGACCAGATAGAGAAGAATGGTACATGGTCTTCGGTACCCATACCAGAGCATAAAAATGTCATTAGAATGAAATGGGTTTTCAGAAACAAGCTAAATGAGGATGGCACAGTGGTAAGGAACAAAGCCAGACTAGTGTGTAAAGGATACGCCCAAGAATAAGGAGAAGACTATGGAGAAACCTTTTCTCCGGTAGCAAGATTGGAAGGAGTGCATATGCTTCTTGCATATGCAGCTTTTAAAGGATTCAAGGTATATCAAATGGATGTAAAATCTGCATTCCTAAATGGAATACTTGAAGAGGAGGTGTACATAGAACAACCAGATGGGTTTTCCCTATCTGAAGATAGTGACATGGTGTTTAGGCTACATAAAGCCTTGTATGGACTGAAGCAAGCACCTAGAGCATGGTATGAATGCTTGCACTCCCTAGAGAATCCCACTTGGTAGTAGTCAAGTGGATTCTTAGATATCTGAAGGGAACTATTGACTATGGGTTATGGTATCCATACAATAATGATTTCAACCTGAAAGTTTTCACAGATGTTGATTGGGTTGGTAATGTAGATGACTAGAAGAGCACAACCAGTGGTGCATTCTTCCTTGTTGGTAGACTAGTCTCATGGATGAGTAAAAAGAAGAGTTGTATCTCTTAGTCTACAGTAGAAGCGGAGTATGTTGCAACTTTTATGAACTGCACCCAGACTATTTGGATGAAGCATGTATTAAATGGCTTCAAAGTTCCTATATCTGAACTGGTAAGCATATTTTGTGACAATACAAGTTCAATTAACATCTCCAAGAATCTGGTTTTGCATGCTAGAACCAAGCACTTTGAGCTCAAGTATCATTTCTTGAGGGAGAAGGTTCAGAACAAGGAGGTTGTGTTGGAACATGTTTCTAGTAAGGAGCAGTTAGCAGATATATTCACCAAGCCTCTACCAAAGGCTTCATTTACCTATTTAAGAGGTGAATTAGGGGTGCTGCCCCTTCAAGAGGTGAACTAAAAGTATGTACTCCACATCACTCAGGTATTGCAGTGTCCAATTTTTTCCGGATTGATGTGTTGAAGGATGCTACTCCTCGGGGGGAGTAGCATAGTGGAACATGAAAGCTTGTGCCTCCACTTTGGCATTGTTGTCAAAGGGGGAGAAGATGTGAAGTGGAGAAGATATCCGCAGCATTGGGAGAGAAGGTATGAAGTAGAAAGATATCTTTGTATATTGCCATCAATGCCAAAGGGGGAGATTGTTGGCATATGTGAATTGGTATGAAGACATGTTGTCATTGTATGTTGTCATTGATGTCAATATGTTGAACAGTGAACTGGTATATGGAAGTAAGCAACTAGCAAGAGAACCAGTATAATAATAAGAGCTGATATATGAGAGAACCAGTATAACATTGTGAACCAGTATATGTGAAAAGGTGAACTGGCATGTTGGTATGAGAACCGGTGTATGGAAGTTTTGCATGACGACCGGTTGGTAGTCTCAACCTCAGGGTTTCTGGTTGAAGTGTTCCAAGCCTGTGTGACTCAACTGATGACATTATGTGATGAGTTAGCATTGTAATGAAGATCAGATCATGTTGACATGTTAGCTTGAGCGCTGGAAGAATCTTGCATAAAGGAGATCGATCCTATCTACCTCAGGAATGTGCAAAGTCTCTGTAAACATTGGAGAACGCGTGATGGGTTACAAGCTGCCATGAAAGCAGTAAAGAATGAACAATGGAGAATGTCTTGAGATATGTTCAAGACCATTGTATTCAAATGCAAAGTGTTCAATGGCCAGGATTGAACCGCCTGAATTGCTTAACCTAAATATTTAGGGTTTAGGTTTATGCTACTAACCTATCTATTTCCTATAAGGTTGATATTGTGTTTCATGCTGAGGTTGTTGGGAAATGGTGTGTGTGTATCTAAGTGCAGAGATACATGGTTCTTGCTAGACCAGATCAAATAAGAGGATTGATTCCTGCATTGTGTGTGCAAAAGGAAGGAACTTAAGTGGATCTGCATTAGGTATTGAGTGCTATTATCAGATCATTGTAATACCTGTTGATCTTTAACCACTTCAACAGTTGGAAAATCCCTTAACCGGGTAGCTTTAATCAGCTTGTTGTAAATCCTTTAACAGGGTGACTCAAACTAATTGATTTCTTGAAATCCTTTAACAAGGTAACCTCTAATAGGGTTTAACCCTTAATCTGGTATTTAACCATCCCTTAACCAGGTAATCCCTAACAGGATCAGTTCCTAGCAGAACCTGTTGTAACAGTCTTTAACTGGACTAGGCTCCTAACAGAGCAGACTTCTAAAGAGTTCAAAAGCAGCTTGTGGGTATTCATCCCCACCGTGGTTTTTCCTATTTGGGTTTCCACGTGAAAAATCTATGTGTCATGTGTAGTATTTTTCATGTGATGATTTAAGTGATTTGTGTCTGAAGGTAAGTCATGCTGAGCTAGCTGTTATTATATTTCTAATGCTAGATTACCTATTCATGCATAAGGGTGAAATGGAATGTCTAGTATTAAGTTGAGTGGAGAGCTAAGTGTCTAACCAATTAATGCTTGTCAGAGTCAGTCTTAGCTTTACTGGTTGCACTTTGCTTCAGACTAGTGCTGCTGTCTGTCAGACATTTGCAATGTTTGCAGTCAAACTAGTTTATGGAAAGAGTTTTTGCCTGTACTAATTCACCCCCCCCCTCTCAATACTAGTTTGGTACTTATTGTTCATCATTGAGTTATCATAGCAAAACACCCCTTTTCGAGTGTGATGAATCTCAAAATGAGTGTTTTATGGTTGCAAGATAGTTGCAAGAATGTTGTAGATAGAGATAGCTTGATAATGTTCTTAGAGAATTAAAGAGAGACAAAGAGTAGAGCCAAGAATCCAAGAGGGAGAGAGCCAAGAGAAGAACCAAGTGTGTAGAACCCTTCCAAATGAGAAAATAAGAGTTTTTAAACTCGAAAGAGGCACGAAGAGCCGTTATAGTTGAAGTTGAGCTAAAAGAAATGCATCGAAAAGCATCCAACTCAGTTTAGGATTCAATATTATGTGGGTTTATCGCAATGGTAGTGTGATGCATAGACATCTACATGTTGCACTTCCTTCTTACCAAAGATAAGCCCAAATGGGGTTTTAGGCCAAACAAAGGCACTTTGTCTTTAGGGCTCATGATGTCAAAATTATAGGATTTTGATCATGAGTTCATCATTAATACATGGGTGCCATACATAAGTGTCATAAATGTACTAGGCACAATTTCGGACACTGCAATTCCTAAGAGAGAATTTGAGAAATGAGTAGGATTAAGAAAAGAAAGGAAAGTTTGAGCCTAACTAGATTGGTCCATATGTGGTCACAACTAAATATGTCTTAGGGGACTATGAATTATCTACTCTATAAGGGGAACCTCTCAATGATCCCCTCAACATTCTAAATCTCAAAAGGTTTTACACCTAATCTATGGGAGTGTACCTCACTCTTAAAAAGTTGAAAAATACAAAAAAAAAACCATGAAAAAATACTAAAAAATAAAATAAAAATAAAAATAAAAAACCTGAAAAAATACAAAAAAAGAAGAAAAAAGTGAAGAAAAATAAATCATCATATGGTAAAAATTACTTCTTCTGGCACCTTGGACAAGTGCACATGGTAAGAACCTGGAAATGTGTGTCATTTGTAAAGGGGTAGTTCCATTATCCCTAAGATCCTTGTTCTACTTGTACTTAGACAGTAAA
Organism: Cryptomeria japonica; assembly: GCF_030272615.1. Classification (NCBI taxonomy): domain Eukaryota; kingdom Viridiplantae; phylum Streptophyta; class Pinopsida; order Cupressales; family Cupressaceae; genus Cryptomeria; species Cryptomeria japonica. The sequence continues at coordinate 521,292,421 of NC_081414.1, read as the reverse complement.
TAAGCGTAAATTGCATAATCAGGTATCAAAGAGTGAATCACAACTCTAATCTAATCAATATTACTCCTAAATGACAATAGAATAATGCATGCAATATCAATTGAATTGAAAGAATGATCTATTTAAAAATCCCTCAATTGAAATAGAAAGGCTTCCATTGCTCTTCTCCATTTATGTTGATGTAGGTGGCTCTTAGGTATCGCACTTGATTTCCTGCATAAAATAGACAACAATATTGAAGACTGTGATTCTAGATTGAATTGAGAAAAGAGGTTGAATTTATAGATTTTCAACACAAAGGAGGTGAGAATTTGAACTCAATTGCTGATTGGTAGACAAATGAAATTGACTGATCAATGAACTCAATTGATTGATTTGTTAAGTCATTTGATTGATTAGTCAACTAGATTGATTGGAGAGTGAACTGAATAGATGGATTAGTAAACTCAATTGATTGGAGAGATAAGTGGATTGATTTTGAGTCAAAAAGGATGATTGATGAGTTAACTAAGTTAACTGATTAGATAACTAATTTGATCAACCAGTTTTGATTTTTAGCATATTCAATTTGGATTTGAATTTGGTCAATCGAATGCTAAAATGCACATGAAATTAAGTGAAATTCATATTTGGGGAAAATGTGAATTTGGAAATATGAAATTAGATGAAATGAAGTGAAATTATAATTTGGGGAAATATGAATTGAAATTAGATGGAATTATGCAAAATTATAATTTGGGGAATTGGAAGAATAAGTTAATTAATTTAAATAATTTAAATGAAATTATTTGAACTTAGGAAATAGAATTAATTAAATAATTGATATTTAATTAATAATTGAGATATAGTTAACTCATTAAAATGATTTGAGAATAAAAATAAAATAATTAGAAGTGTTGAAGGGTGATGATGAGAAGAAATAATTAATTTAATCAAATAATTAAAGAATTACTTAATTAAAATAGATGAATAATTAATGTAGAATTAATGAGACATTTTTAGGTGTTTACACTACTTTCTTCCATAGTATCAACAACTATCCAACTTCTCCATCCTACATCCACATTCATATAATTTCCTTACACTCCATTACTCCTTCCTTGCACTTACCATGATTGAACATTCAATGGGGATATTTGTGTGGTTGTCACCTATACATAGTTTAGGTTGATGTTACTCCTTTGTATATATGCTAGTCTAGTCTTGTATATCCTTAGTGTGCTTAGTGGTTGCCATGTGAGTTGTACATTTGTGTTTGTTGTGTGTTGTCAAGATCATGTCCCATTAGCTAGTCTTCAAATAATTATCCTAGAGCATCTTTGTCATATTGATCATCCTAGGTACCTTTTGTCATCAAATTTAGTTATATTTCATCCAAGCATCCATTTGCACAAGATGTATCCTTCCTCAAGTTTGGCAACATTAAATCTAGTCCATCAATTCCCCTATTGGAAAAATTTGTTTGAGACACTCATGTTGGCACTAATTTTTTTTCTTTATTTGAGTTCCTTCATTTTATCTCCTCATGGTTTCTATAATATTTCATATCATGGTGCGCTACAAGTGATGAAACCAATGGCATGGTCTTGTTTTCTTTTATTTGAGTGTGTTTTTTCTTGGCAATTGACACTCATCGGATTCATTTTGTTATTATTGATGGCAACAAGATTAGATGTAAGTCATATGATGAATAATGATGAATAATAACTATCGAATAGGTACTGAGAGGGGGGGTGAATCAGTACACACAAAAACTTTCTCCACAAATCCAATAGCAGAGACTACACTAACCGATAAACAACATTACCGATCTCAGTTAGGGAACTATCAGTAAAACACGGTGATATTGTGAAAAACTCAAATTGGTAACACCTAGATCAATTCAAGACCTAATACCTTATCACAACTTCACCCAAAAGATTAAGCAAGTAATACATTAGAAGTACTTATGATCATTGAATCAACTTGCATTACAACTTAATATAAAATACTAAACCATCACATGAAAAGAATCACACATGACACACTAAATTTTCACGTGGAAACCCAACTGGAAAAAACCATGGTGGGGATGAATATTCACAAGTTATTCTTTGAACTCTTTTGAAGTCCGCTCTGTTAGGAGCCTAGTCCAGTTAAAGACTTTTACAATAGGTTTTGCTAGGAACTGATCCTGCCAGGGATCACTCGTTTAAGGGATGGCTAAATACCCGGTTAAAGGTTAGAACCATGTTAAAGGTTACCTTGCAAGAGGATTTGAAGAACTCATTGAATTGAGTCACCTTGTTAAAGGATTTACACAAAAGCCTTTTAACGCTACCCAGTTAAGGGATTTTCCAACTTCTGAAATGATTAGAAGTCAACAGGTAATACATTGATCTGATAATAGCACACAATGCCAAGAAAGATCCACTTTAGCTCTTTTACTTTTGGAATCAAACTTTGCAGGTAACAACACACTTCTCTAGTCTAGCAAGAATCAAGTATCTCTTCACTTGGATACACACATAATATTTGCTAACAATCTTACAATGCAAATAATCATCGACCTTATAGGAAATAGATAGGTTGGTAGCATAAACCCTAAACCCTAAATATTTAGGTTGTCAATATAGTCGGTCCAATCCTGACTGTTCAATCACATTGCATTGAATAAAATAGTCTTGAACAGATCTCAAGATGTTCTCCATTGCTCATTCTTTGCCGCTTCTAGAAGCCGATAACCCATCACGCACTCTCCACCATTTACAGAGACTTCACACATTCCTGAGGTAGATAGGATTAATCTCCATGCAAGATCCTCAATTAAATCCTTCACATGCATAAGGCTGACATGGCAACATGATTTGATCTTCATTTCAATGCTAACCCATCACAGGATGTCATCGGTCAAATCACATAGACTTGAAATGCATTAACCGGAAACCCTGGAGCTGAGACTACCAACCGTTAGTCATACCAAATGAAACCTCGATACCGGTTCACCACTTTGCATATACAGGTTCACATCATCATACCCGTTGTCTTGCCAGTTTTCTATCTTCAATATTCCAATTCACTCTTTAGCTTATTGACATCAATGACAACATACAATATCATCATGTCATCACGCTCTGCACAAATGCCAACAATCTCCCCCTTTTGCATTGATGATAATATACAAATATATCTCTCTGCTTCGCATCTTCTTCCCAATACTATAGATATCTTCTTTGCTTCACATCTTCTCCCCCTTTGACAACAATGCCAAAGTGGAGGCACAAATAGCTATGTTCCACTATGCTACTCCCCCTGAGGAGTAGCATCCATCAACACATCAGCCCTGAAAAGATTTATCAATGCAATACCTAACTAATGTGGAGCACACACCTTTAGTTCACCTCTTGAAGGGTCAGTACCCCTAATTCACCTCTTAAATAGGTAAATGTAGCCTTTGGTAGAGGCTTGGTGAATATATCTGCTAACCGCTCCTTACTGGAAACATGTTCTAATACAACTTCTTTGTTCTGAACCTTCTCACTCAAGAAATGATACTTGAGCTCAAAGTGCTTCGTTCTAGCATGCAAAACTGGATACTTCAAAATATTAATTGCACTTGTGTTGTCACAAAATATACTTACCAATTCAAATATAGGGACTTTGAAACCACTTAATACATGCTTGATCCAAATTGTCTGAGTGTAGTTCATAAATGTTGCTACATATTCTGCTTCTACTGTAGACTGAGAGATACAACTCTGCTTCTTACTCATCCATGAAACTAGTCCACCACCAAGAAAGAATGCACCACCAGTTGTACTCTTCTGGTCATCCATATTACCAACTCAATCGGCATCTATAAATACTTTGAGGTTGAAATCATTACTATATGGATACCACAATTCATAGTCTACAATTCCCTTTAGATATCTAAGAATCCGCTTGACTGCTACCAAGTGGGATTCTCTTGGACTTTTCTAGAAACGTGCAGTTATTCCCACTACATGTGTAATGTTCGGTCTGTTGTGTACTATATAGTGCAATTTACCAATCATTGATTGGTATTCTTTCTCATTCACCAATGCCGAGTCATCTTCTTTTGACAGTTTACAACCGGTCACCATCGGTGTACCAACCGATCTGGTGTCTTCCATGCCAAAGGTCTTCAACACCTCTTTGACATACTTGGACTGAGTTATAAAGATACCATCTTTCATTTGTTGAATTTGTAGTCCAATGAAGAACTTAATCTCTCCAATTAGTGAGATTTCAAATTCCTTCTTCATCTCATCTACAAATGCACGACTCATCTTGTCATCTCCACCAAAAATTATCATCAACAAAAACTTCACAAATCAGGATCTGATCTCCTTCTGACTTTAGATAGATATTGCTATCTTCACTTGTTCTTTCAAATCCAATCTTAATAAGATGTGAGTGTAAGCATTCATACCATGCTCTAGGTGCCTACTTCAATCCATACAAGGCTTTATGTAGCCTACACACCATGTCACTATCTAATAGGGAAAATCCATCTGGTTGCTCTATATACACCTCCTCTTCAAGTATTCCATTTAGGAATGCAAATTTTACATCCATTTGATACACATTGAATCCCTTGAAGGCTACATATGCAAGAAGCATTCGAACTCCTTCCAATCTAGCTACTAGAGCAAAGGTTTCTCCATAGTCTTCTCCTTCTCTTGAGCATATCCCTTACACACTAGTTTGGCTTTGTTTATTAAGACTGTTCCATCTTCATTTAGCATGTTTTTGAAAATCCATTTGGTGCCAATGACATTTTTATGCTTAGGTCTGAGTACCAATGACCATGTACTATTCATTTCTATCTAGTCAAGTTCCTCTTCCATAGCCTTGATCCAGTCTTCATCTTTATGTGCCTCTTTAAATGTTTTAGGCTCAAATTCAGAGATCATGCAAGAATTTTCTCTAAGCTTTCTTCTTGTAAGAATTTTTGCATCCTTATCTCCTATGATCTTCTTTGGATCATGATTCAACTTAACATATCTAGGAATGATCTTAGTAGATTCCTCTTACTTTTCTTATTCATCCTCATCTTCATCAGCATCAGCATCTACCAGTGTAGGAGCACTATTACTGGTACTAGGATGTTTTGCAACCAGTTCCCAGAAGGTTACAACCAGTTCATCTACCACTTGCTCACTGTCGGTTTCCTCAAGTTTCTCAAAGGTTTCATCAACTCTAACATTAATACTTTCAACAATTCTCTGAGTCCTATTGTTGAAACATTTGAGAGCTTTTCTCTTGGTGGAATACCCTAGGAATACTCCCTCGTCACATTTTGCTTCAAACTTGCTTGGGTGTTCACTCCTCTTGATATAACACTTGCTACCAAACACTCTAAAGTAGCTTACTACAGGAGTTTTACCAGTCCAATACTCATAAGGTGTTTTATCCTTACCTTTCTTGATGAGTACCCGGTGGCCATCAGTTCACCATTCTTTCCCTTTATTTTGCATACTCCATCTTTGAGTTCCAGAGTGAGTTCCTTATCATTCAGCTGAGCAACACTCAAAAGGTTATGCTTGAGACCCTCTACCCAATACACATTATCAGAACTACTTTTTCTATTTAGAGAGATGGACCTTTTTCCTTTTACCATACAAGGTGAATCATTACCAAATTGGACTACACCTCCATCATACTCTTCCAGAGACAAAAACTTTCTCCATTCACCAGTCACGTGGTGAGAACAACCACTGTCAATAATCCATTCATTTGAGTTATCAAAGTGGGAGACAAGAGCCTTCTTGTCTGACACATCTTCCTTGACAGCTACAAATACTATGTCTTCACTTTCTTCATCTTCTGATTCATCATCAGTGACACCTTCATAAATTGTAGCAAGACAATTTCTCCTATTTCCTCCTTTGAACTTTTTGAACCTCTCCGGTTTGTCCTTATTATCACCATTAGGATAGTTAACAACAATGTGTCCTATCCTACTGCAAGAAAAGCATTTTAAAGGGAGATTACCTCTGTATTTACCAGTTCCCTTAGGAAGTCTCTTGGCCAGAAGAGATTCAAATTCCATCATGATTTCTTCATCATCCATAGCTCTTCTTTGTCTATGTTCACAACTGGTACTAACTTCTTTACCCTTTCTAGATAATGTAGCAGATACTTTAAAGGCTGAATCAATCTTCTAAACACTGCCATCATAAGTGTTTAGCTCATAAGTGGTCAGCTTAGCAATGATAGAATCAAGGGACACCTTTGTCTTGTCAATAGATCTCAACTCCTGAATAGCGGCAACCCTTATTGCATAGACTGGTAATAAGGTTCTCAAGACTTTTCTCACAATGGTGGGATCATCTATTTTGCCTCCTACACTCTTGATGTCTCCTACAACATTTTTTATTCTTATCCCATACTGTTGAATGGTCTCTCCTTCAACCATTCACATATCTTCAAGATTTCATCCAAGGCTTTCTTCCTTAGCCTACTTTACATGCTCATCACCACCATAGATAGACTCCAGACTATCCCATACATCTTTGGAATTGTCTTTATCCTAAACATCTATAAACTCAACATCAGATAGGCTGCTGATAAGAGCTTCCATTACTTGTCCATTCTCCTAAATTTCTCTTCTTTGATCATTAGTCAGAGTACTGGTAGGGACAACATAAGTATTCTCAACATAGTTCCAGTGATGAGCACCCATGCTCTTAATGTATATCTTCATTTTGTCCTTCCATAACTTAAAGTTGTCTTTGTTGAACTTAGGACCTTCCCTCCTCATCATTAGAATAGAATCTTTTCCTCAAGTGGTTAAGCTTATAGCATAGAGGATCTGGAGGACACTCTAATAACAATTGATGAATAATGATGAACAATAACTATCCAACAGGTACTGAGAGGGGGGGGTGAATCAGTACATACAAAAACTTTCTCTGCAACTCCAACAACAGAGACTGTACTAACTGGTAAACAACATTACCGATCTCGGTCAGGGTACTATAGGTAAAACATAGTGAGACTATGAAAAACTCAAACTGGTAACACCTATTTCAATTCAAGACCTAATACATTATCACAACTTCACCCAAAATATTAAGCAAGTAATACATCAGAAATACTTATGATCACTGAATCAACTTGCATTACCACTTAACATAAAATACTAAAACATCACATGAAAAGCATCACACATGACACATTGATTTTTCACGTGGAAACCCAACTGGGAAAAACCATGGCGGGGATGAATACCCACAAGCTATTCTTTGAACTCTTTTGAAGTCCGCTTTGTTAGGAGCCTAGTCTAGTTAAATACTTTTACAATAGGTTTTGCTAGGAACTGATCCTGCCAGGGATCACCCATTTAAGGGATGGCTAAATACCTGGTTAAAGGTTAGAACCCTATTAAAGGTTACCTTGCAAGAGGATTTGAAGAACTCATTGAATTGAATCACCCTATTAAAGGATTTACACAAAAGCCTATTAAAGCTACTCAGTTAAGGGATTTTCCAACTACTTAAATGATTAGAAGTCAATAGGTAATACACTAATCTGATAACAACACACAATGCCAAGATAGATCCACTTTAGCTCCTTTACTTCTGCAATCACACTTTGCAGGTAACAACACACTTCTCTGGTCTGGCAGGAATCAAGTATCTCTTCACTTGGATACACACATAACATCTACCAACAATCTTACAATGCAAATCATCATCGACCTTATAGGAAATAGATAGGTTGGTAGCATAAACCCTAAACCCTAAACATTTAGGCTGTCAATATAGGCGATCCAATCCTAACCATTCAATCACATTGCATTGAATAAAATAGTCTTGAATAGATCTCAAGACATTCTCCATCGCTTGTTCTTTGCTGCTTTTGGAAGCTGATAACCCATCACGCACTCTCCACCATTTACAGAGACTTTGCACATTCCCAAGGTAGATAGGATCAATCTCCATGCAAGATCCTCAAGGAAATCCTTCATGCACACAAGGCTGACGTGGCAACATGATTTGATCTTTATTGCAATGCTAACCCATCACAGGATGTCATTGGTCAAATCACACAGACTTGAAATGCATCAACCAGAAACCCTGAAGCTGAGACTACCAACCAGTAGTCATACCAAATGAAACCCCGATACTGTTTCACCACTTCGTATATACCGGTTCACATCATCATATCAGTTGTCTTGCCAGTTTGCAATCTTCAATATTTCGGTTCACTCTTTAGCATATTGACATCAATGACAACATAAAATATCATCATGTCACCAAGCTCTGCACAAATGCCAAGATCATATACCAGCATTAGGAGGCATTCACGGACAGACACTGACATTGAGTATCCAGGGTTATAATCGGCATCAACACTGACACCAACATCCAACACTTCAGGGAAGCCAACATCCAGGAAGTTTAATTTGAAAAATCATTTTGTAATTGTTGTATAAGGCTGACAGTGTATATCTTTTGTACTATAAGCCGAATTAAGGTATATTGCTTGTAAAGGGTATATAGGCCAGATTGTTAGGTCATTATGATATGAGGATGAGATAATGTGATAACAGATTATGTGGACAGAATACGATTGTGGATAAAGAACTATGTAATGCGAAGATCATTTGTATGCAAATGTTGTATCATGGAATGATTTGTAGATGTTTTGTAAGGCATTCTTGGAGGTAATGAGATACTGGTAGAAGTGTTTATGGTTTATGAACTGGTATAGAGCGTAGCTATAACCAAAACTCTTTTTGGTATTAGAGATGCATTTTGTGAGTTCATCATTATTGTTTTAATTCAGTAGAAGCTTGTAGTCAGTGAGACTCTTTAGTGATGAGCAATGTTCTCTAGGCAGTGTGCCTTCCTACATGTGCATGCCCCCTCTCTATGTAATATCTTTCATATGGCCAGTGAATTGATATTGTGGGCCACAAATCCCATCGTAGTTTTTTCTCTTTGAGGTTTTCCATGAATAAATTCTATGTTATGGTGTTATAAAAGCATTAAATCTTATCTTATCAGTAGACCACTGATTCACCTCCACCTCTCATTGTTCTTGGATCCCAACAATTGGTATTAAATATTGGTACCTCACAAGAAGTTTAACAGCTTGAGGAAGATCTTGAAGCCAAAATCTTTAAGCATGGCTATGGAAAAACAACTTGAGATGGCTCTTGAGGATTATGATGCTGAAAGGATGAAAAACTTGAAACTGCAAAATGAACTAAATTCTACAAATGAATTCATTCTTGTCCTACAAGAAAGGTTATCACTAGCTCAAGCTAGGAGGAAGGAACTTTTACAAAAATAGGATGATGATATGCACTCAAGGAACATTGTCAGAAACCAAGTCAAGCAAACATGCTCATGCAAAGTGAAATGCAAGACCTGACTATGAGGATGTCAAAGGATATTGAGGACAAAAAGAAGAAAGAAGAAAATCTTGCTACATCTTTGAAGAACAAATCTGAAGAATGTGACAAATTGGCTCATGAGAATGATATGTTGAAAACCAGTTTAGTACAATCCCGAAATAATGAACAAGAACTTGAAAGACAAGTAATAACTCTGAGAGATGATCTGACTACTCCAAGTGAGTGCAAAGAAAATTTTAGGATCAGTGTTGCATAATTGGATGACTTATTGAAAAGATAAAGGCAAAGTGATGATTCTAGAGGACTTGGATTTGTACAAGGTGAAAGCTCTGGTACTACAAATCAGACAACCAATATGTAGAACTCATCAGAATAGAGGAAACCGGTAAGGAAATCCAATGCTTATAAATTCAATGGTAGATGTTTTGTTTGTAATAAATTTGGGCATATGGCTAAACAATGTAGAAATAGAGAAAATCAAAACTACAATTTTGTTCCTAGTCAATACACAAATTGCAAGAAATATGGTCATAAGTCAAAAGACCATAGAATGAATGTTAAATGTCATGCATATGGAAAGTTTGGATATTTGACTACTCATTGTAGGTCAAGGAATGACATCGGATATGTCAAAGAAATTCAAAAGAGAAATGTTACATGTTATGCATGCAACAAAATAGGTCATATTGATAAGTACTATAGAAGAAAGAGTCAATAGGTTAGCAATGATAAATCAAATGAGAAAGGAAAGTAGAAGGTAGATGAAATACAACAAGATCACACCAAGAGATGGGTTAGAAAATCTAAAGGACCAATTGGAGATACAACAACACTGGTAACTCCACCAGTAGAATAGAGCATTCCTCCACTAGTAGGAAATTCCACTGGTAACTGAGGCATAAGCCTTAGGGGCTAGCAAACTCATTACAAAACATGCAATTTACCTAGAGGAGATTTGAAGAGATCTCGAAGAGATCTGGAGAGTTGTGTTCATCACTAATGAAGGTTCACTTGGCATAAGACTATGAAACCAACATCAGGTAGGGTAGATCACTAAGCATTTATGACAATGAAGGATTAGGGTTTATTCGCTGATAAAAGGGAAAGTGGATTCATTTTTACTCACCCAACATTCAAGCATCTAGAGAAAAGAAAAGGCGAATCTCAAGTGATTAAGAGTGAGAAAAGGCATTCTGAAAGTATTTCTAGAAATTATCTGAGAAGCACTCAATCTTCCTACTGGTGATCACTTTCAAGTATTTCTTCGAAATGGCATCTAGATCTTCAAATGATACTTTCATTGCAAATCCCACCATTGTCAAAGTCAAGGATAGGCTGAGACTCATTTTTAAGGAGGTTCCCCTAATAGCTAAGAAGGAAGACTCTGTGAGAGCATTCTCTAGGGTTCCTAACAACGTGATGTATGTTGAAGATGTAAGGGCACACATTCATTGCACCTTGGAGGATCTAGGCACAAAGGAGATCAAAGGCATGTATCAATCTATGATACTGGGAAGCTTTGGAACAATCAAGTTGAAAAACAAAGCCATTGAGGATCTAGGGTTAACTGGTATCTTATACATATTAAAATTCAAAGATGAGGTCATTAGATATATTCTGAGCAGGGTTCATAATGAGTTCATCTGGCTGGATTGGCCCTACATGATCATGAAAGAGGCTATTCAAGTAGTCACCAGCTTACCCAAAGTTAGACAAGAACCTAGAAAGAAGATCTCCAACATTGAGGTTGAGAATCTCATCGACGTAACCCATGATAGAAGATAAATGAGGATTAGCACAATCAAGGACACATATGTGAAGTTTGCAAGCATGATAATCGGTTATAAGGTAACTTAATCTAGCCGATTGAATTCTGTTGCTAGTTCTTGCATCAATGTTGCACATCAAATGCTGAGGAATGATGGTAAATATGACTTGTGTGAATGGTTGAGAAGTGAACTGATGTTGAATCTTGGAAAGATCAAGGGTGTTAAGAAAGCAACCTTTAGATTTGGAAATCTCATTGTTTGTTCAATGTTGTACTTCATAAATGAGCTACCTGGTCTAGGGAAGAAGCGTTGGGCTCATGACATACCGGTGTTGTTCTCCATTTTGAAAACTTTTGTTTCTTCTCTTTAAAAGTGAAAATTACTGCCTCTATGTTGCAATGGAAGAGAAGAACAAAAGTTTGAAATAAAGAAAATAATATGAGGTTCCAGAATTAGGAAACCTCCTACACTTTAAGCTTATTAAAGCTTGGGTAGGTGAACCCTTTTAAAGACTATTTTCTCACAAAAATAGTAAATGGTTTGCAGAAAACTAGTGTAAATTCCTACAAACTTTCCTTACTGACCAGTACAACTAACCTAAATGGAAAATTGATTTGCCTTTTTAAAAAGTATCACAAAATGCAACAAAAACCAACAGATAGACCAATGCCTTATGCAGGAAATAGAGTCATCTACAACATACTGCAACCTGACAAGAGAAACTAGTACACAAATCACAATTTCCTAATCTATCAACTCTAAATATGCTTGACATACACAGAGTCCTAATCTGCATCAGATTTCATCATCAAATCCACACCAGAAATACTAATATCAATGACTTTGTTCAAAGTATATTTATATTTTTCTCCTTAAGAAAAAGACTCAAAGCAACTTCATTAGATGCCTAGAAAATCATTCAAATAAGCAATCCTTGATTTCTTAAATAGAATGAACACCAATACAATGACATAGAGACAATACAAATCTAAATTTAAATTCTCTAGACTGTATATTTCATTCCTTTGTCAGAAGGTTACAAGTACTTCATATTTGACTCAGAAATTGCTAAGACAAAGGCCTGTATTAATTTTGCCAAAGTTTAGCTTAAAAAAATTATGTCCCCTTTTCTAGGTAGCCTTGGTATCCTTTTATAGAAATCAGGATGCAACAAGCTTCAGACTACCTAGAAGAAAAAACTTAACCTAACAAACATTTATTGCAAAAGTTATATTTTTGTGCTATTGCAGTTCAGGGACAAATCTAAAATTCTTTCTAGGATGCGTGCTTCATTAATTCACTGGGCATTCATTTGGAAAATGTCCAAAAGGGTAGGCCCCTATTACCCAAAATTGGTTATAACAACTGGTAGCTTCATAATGTTGATGCATTATCTCAAGCCAGAGCATGATAGTTCTACCTAAGAAAACATAGAGTCATGCACCATTATGTCCTCTGTAGATCTCCTTGCAGATCTCCCTAGATACCTCTACCAACCCTTTTTCACCTTGAAGCAATGTCAGATGTAACTTACACACCTCTACTGCTATTTCTTTTGAATATTTAAATTTTTTTGGTGCCAACGGATCAGGAGGTCTTCTTTCTAAGCATCTCTCCTTTAGTCTCCATGTCACAACCTTTAAAGTTTGGACATGTTTCCATTGCGGTATAGCAACAACCATTTGATCATGGGAAACTAACACACCCTTTAACTTTCCTGAGTAATCTGCTGAGAAATAGGCCTCACCACTTGGCCTCTAGTTGTTAAAAACTTAACCGCTACCACTAGTTTGCCGCCATAACCACTCACCTTAACTACTAGCATTAACCGCTGTTGCACTTGGTCTACAAAAAATCATCACCTTCTATTTGAGAAATAACTTCTGAGATCCCGAGGTCACTGCACAAAAATACTTGTTGTGGGCTACACTTGACTGCAGAATCAGATTCCTCGGATCAAGATTTTTCCAACAATGTATGAAAAATTCATATTTGGGAAAAAATTTAACCCTCAGCCATCAATCCCTTTGTAGGTAAGTCATGTAAGATTTTGCCTTTCACCACAGTTTGAAACTATATTTTAACCTGACTTTCCTGCATAGGTTTTGGCCACATGTCACCTCCTGGTTCACTCGTGAGTCCCTCTAGACTCCACCTCTCTTGCCACCTTACTAGTCACCAAGTCACAACCATTAACATTCAAGCACCTCCATATTGCGGTATGGCAACAACCATAGATCTTCCTTGAACTTGTTTATTCTTTACTTCCTCCGAATTGTTCTTCCTACGAGTCCAACCACTTAGTCGCCAAGTCATACCTCTTAGCCATCAAGCATATTTCCATCATGACATGGTGACCACCATCATATCATCCATCCAACTGTTAGATCCCTCTTGACATGCCCACTGGTTAATTCACTTAGGCTACTCTCTCCTTTGGCAGGCCCACCATGGGTCACTTCCTGGTTTTCTCTGAGTGCACCTAAACTGCCACCGCAACTGCCGCGTCATCAGTCACCCTATTGCAGGGGATAATCATTGGGCACATTTGCATAGCTGTATAGAGACAACCATTAGATTGGCACAAACCTGCTCGGTCTTTACCTCTTCATCCATCCATGCTACATGTCAGTCTATGATTGGCCACCAGATCCACCTGAGCACAACCTCATTCGCCACCTTAGTACTGCCAGACCCACCACCTATTCTGGTTTGTTAGGCCTCAGTCTTTCAGCCAAACCTCCCCTTTGGCAAGCGGCTTTCATGTTTTATCAAAACCCTAGTTCATCAACACCTTTCATGTCAATGAAACTGATGCCTTCAGTGAGTCCATTTAGAGGTCCATCGAAGCCAAGGTTTGCTCGATGTTCATTTTGATGACACACCACTTGTCTTCCTCATGTTATCACTGGACCTTCCACCTCATTAGTTGTGTGTCACCATGTGGCACCTCATGATTTTCTTAGAGTCCACCTTGGTGCCACCTATTGTGAGGGTATTTATTTCGGGAACTTCAAAACCATGATACAACAATAGTCATGGTTAGCCCCAGAATTTCACCCCATCATTGATCTTCCTTGAATCTTTCATTGGATTTCCATGATTTGCATGATCATTAGCCTCTCCTGAGTGGTTCTCTCTTGTGCCATGATGTCACCATGTGTCTTCCACTTGTCTACCACCTTGTTAGTCACCAAGTTGCAGCTATTAAGAGTCAAACACTTTCACATGGCAATATAGCAATGACCGTTTGATTGGCTCAAACCTACTCGATCCTTAACCTAAACCGCTCACCCCTTTTCAACACATGCTTTGTCACCAAGTCGCGGTGATATCTGGCGAGCATCTTTATGTTGCGACATAGCGACAACCGTTGGATCTTTTTTGATCATCATTGATCTACCCAGCTTGCTCACTAGTTATTTTGTCTTTCTGCTACAAAATTTGGGTTCTTTGAGATGTGCATGGGGGGCCCACCACTTCTGAGCTACTACTTGTCAAAAGCCCATAAACTTTGATACTTAATATGTAAGGGGCTTTGCCTTTAAATACTGAAATGCTCCTCCTCACGGACAATGTGGGATAAATGGACCATGTTTGGGCCTTTCCATCGGGTCATCAGGACCCCTCCAAACATACTAACCCAATGGTTAATGACAAACTTTGCACTCTGCACCTCTTTGCACTATTCATTGGGTCATAGGGATAACTTCAGAACTTGACCTCTGATGGCTGATAACTTACCATGCTTTTAATGATGTTCCATCGGGTCATCAAGTAGGATTACATTGCACTATTCTGATGGCCAATGTCACCAATGTATATCTCCCGCACTTTCACCATGTCATTTGGTGGTTGGGATAGTATGAAACCGCTCCACCCGATACCCGATAACACCACACCACTTGTGACCTCATTAGGGTGAGTCCTGCCGATTGGGGTAGCTCTTGCTGATAAGGCAAAAATTCAAAACTACCAGAAACATGCCAGGAGGAAGTGCACATGCAATGTTTTGAAATGGGCCTCCCAAAATACTCAAATTTTTATGGGTTCCAATAGCTTGAAACTTTTAACCTTGAACCAATTAGCAAATGGTTCAAAACTAACATAACGCATTCTCACTTTCTTATTAAAACATATTACAAAGCCACGACTCATGCAAGAGAAATGGTTGAACCTTGAATCTTGAACGAAAAAGGTTCAAGGATTCAAGTTCAGTATGAATTACAATAATGCGCTACAAAGGTTTAAATTTTCTAAATGTTTTCATGAAAAAGCAAAAACCCTAACCCTCAAGATTTTATAGGTCCTAATAGTGGCTCTGACTGAGGATGGTTGGACGCAAGACCAACACAAGAATTTGGCAAAAACTTTGGAACGCAGACTAGGGTTTACCCTAATGGAAGAAAACATAAAATATATACAGCCTATTACTACTATGAATGGAATGAAACAGATCAAGAGAAGTAATATTTCAGGAATTGTCCATGCACTGGAAATTCTTGTACTTCACCATTCATTCTTTGCAAGAAGTATGAATCCTTTCCATTGATATCACAAACAATTAAATGGCCTATCCACAGTGATTCAAATTTCTTATGCTTGCCTTTGTCTTGGTCTTTTGCATTCCACTACAACACCATGTTATCAATATGGAACTTTCTTGCACTATTCCTTTTATCAAAAAGGTACTTTGACTATAATTGAAGTTTCATATTCATTTTATGGGCTGCAGTCCTCATTTCCTCTAGCTATACCAACGGAATCATTCTTTCTTCCATGGGTTCAGACATTTCTAGTTCTTCAATCTACAAAAATTGGTAAACTGGAAGCAAATTATTCACAGGTAATCTGGCTTTCACTCCATAAACTAGCTCAAAAGGGGATATACCAATGACCTTTTTTACAGTCACCATGTCAGCCCATAAAGCTAATCTGAGCTTTTGATCCCAGGACCTTTTGTTTTCCTCTAGGATCTTCTTGATGATGTTGAGGAGATTTTTATTACTCGACTCTGCCTGGTCATTTCCCTATGGGTGGTAGGGTGAATAGTATGACATAATAGTCCCATAATTAGTGTAGAACTTTGCAAACTCCTCAGAACTGAAGCACATAGCATTATCCATGACTATTTTAGCTAGCACACCAAACTTTGTCACTATATTATCCATCAAAAAATTAATGACTACCTTACTAGTGGCATGTTTGGTAGGTATGGCTTCAATGAACTTGGTGAGATAGTTTGTAGCCACCAGAATCCATGTGTGACCTCTTCTTGATTTTTCTATTGTCTCTCCAATAAAATCAATGCCCCATTTAATAAAAGGAGTTTCAACTATAAAATAATTCAAAGGCAAAGCACTAGCATACCTTAGTTTAGAGGAAAACCTTTGACAAGGATCACATTTTTGAACATATTTATTAGCATCCTTGAACAAATTTGGCCAATAATACCCTCCTCTGATTATCCTACCAGAAGTAGTCTTAGATTAATAGTGGCATCCACACACCCCACTATGCATCTCTTTCAGAACCTTCTCAGCCTGGAATTCATCTAGGAAAACCAATAGCATCCCATCACTATTCCTCCAATACAGGTCTCCCTGAATAAGAACACATTTCTATGATTTTAACTTTAATTTTCTCCTCTGGTTGTTTGTCATACCCTTTAAACATGAGGCATTCTTCAAGAAGTATAACACATCTAAATACCACGGTTGCCTCTCAATGCTGATTGCAAAAGCTTGTTCAATCTCAACATTATTTATGCCAATATCCTTAAAGTTTGTCTCAGTCATTAACTTGGCTAAGCCTAGACTTCTTACCAGCTTTGTGATTTTGATCTCAACACCAAATTCTTGTATTCTTCTTATCCATTTGTATCTTTTTCCAGTTACTTCAGACTAGGACAGGATATCCTTGACAGATGCATGTGGTACATAGGCTATAATTTGGGCATTTACTAGATAAGGAAAAAATACTTTAACAACCTTGATTAGAGCATACACCTATTTTTCCATGATTTCATACTTTAACTCAGCAGCCTGTAAATATTTTCTATAGAAAGAAATTGGATGTTCATATCCTTCATCATCCTTTTGAAGCAGAACTGCTGCTACTTTGTGATGAGAAGCAAAAGAAAATAATGAGAAAGGCTTACTGTAATCAAGTGATTTTAGCGCTAGTGCTTCCTAAATAGCCTTCTTAATTTTGTTAGAAGCCTGTGTAGCTTCTTCAATCCAAGAAAACTTTGCATCATTTTTAAGTAATTTAACAATAGGCTTAATGATTTCAGCAAAGTTAGCTATAAATATCCTAACAAAATTCACTTTGCCCATGAAAGACTGAATCCCTTTAACATTCTTTAGCTAAGGTACATTATTTATAGCTTCAATCCTTTTAGGGTCTATTCTAACCCCTTCCTTGGAGACAATATGCCCTAATAATTTTCCTTCAGTCATGTAAAATGACATTTTTGGGGGTTCAAGGATACACCAAACTCTAGAGCCTTGCAAAAAACCTTTTCCAAGTGACCGCAGTTATCAACTACCTTATTTGAGAAACACATCAAATCATCCTGGTAAACAACCATTATGATTTTGATAAACTCCTTATAAGCTACATCTATTTCTCTCTGAAAAGTAGCTCCAACATTCTTTAGACCAAACGGCATTCTCACATACACATAAGTCCCCCAAGGGGTAGTAAAAGTAGTCTTAAATTGCTTAGACTCCTTTACTAATACCTGATTCTAACCTAAGAACCCATCCATCATTGATAATAAATCACAACCAGTTACCCTTTGTAACATAACCTCCATATTTGGGGAAGAATAATTGTCTTTTAGAGAAGTAACATTCAAATTTCTAAAATCCAAACAAAGCCTTATATCCCCCTTCTTCTTTCTAACACAAACCAAGTTGGATGCCCATGAAGAATGTCTTATAGGTTTTATAATCCCCCCTTCCCTTAACTTGGTTAATTCTTGTTGCATTTTGGTCTCCAAAAGGGGGTTAATAGGTCTTTTCTTCTGTCGAAAAGGCTTAGCATAAGAATGCAAAGGAATTTCATGTTGAAATAAGTCTTGTCTATACGCCTTTAGGTCCTCATAGGACCAAGCAAAAACATGTTTATATCCTTTTAATAAGTTAATGAGGTTGGTCCTAATATGGGGAGACAGGTTCTTCCCAATATACACCAACTTAGGGGATTCTTTTGTCCCTAAGTTCACCTCATCCAATTCCTCCAACTTTGTAGATGATGCTTGATGTAAGTGACCATCACTATAACTAAACATACCCTCTAGCTCAACTAGTCCCCTAGGTATTTCATTTGTCTCTAGCTGCACTATGTCACTTCCAAAAATGGTTTCTTATTCATCTACTACTTCCACCAATACATTACAATCAATCTTTTGGCCTTCATAGTCATCTATGCATTGTACAAATATAAGGATGTCTTTATCATTCTCAAAAACTTACCAATTGTACACATTATCTGGGATGGCTGGTCTGGCTTTTGTCTCAATTATTGAAACTCCAATCAGTGTTACATCATCATTCTTTAATGCAACATTAGGTAAAAAATCTGCCATAATGTTCTTAGACATTTCAATCTAATCAATGGAAAATGCATCAAAGTATTCATTGACATCCCAAACAACATGCCTGTACCCTTTTAACTTGTCATTTTTAGATGCATATCTTGACCTTATCTAAGACACTACAAGTTCAGAGTCTCCATAAACCCTTAACAACTTGATCACATGCCTTGTAGCAATTTCTAAGCCCAATAATAGAGCTTCATACTCAGCTGTATTGTTTGTACACTAGAATGCTAATAGAAAAGAATACTTGAAGGTAATACCTGATGGGGAAACAAATAGCACTCCCACTCCAGACCCTTCCTTAGAGAAAGCTCCATCAAATTACACCTACCACAGGCCTCCTTGTTGGGATTCCATCTCATCAATAATAGGATCAGTATTCTTCAACTAAGGTTGAATGGGTTCAATCCTAAAGTTATCAAGATCCACATCAATCATGAAATTAAGCATGTTTGGGTCTATTTTTTCAATAACCACTGGGGCACATGGTTCTCTGTACAATTTTATAGAATTCCCATTCAATGGGATAGTTGCATATGAAAAATCCATCTGAAGATGTCCTCCAACAGCAACAACTCACTATCAAGACAGAAGCATACCATAATGTGGCTTGGTATCTATAATAATTACATCCATTTCATAAGTAGCTTCAGGGAAAGTTGCTATTTTAATTCTACATCTCTCATAGTACCCACAACAGGTGTAATACCCTAAAAATAGTCATCTAAACCATGAGGCCCTAATCTCGACAATGTCACCAAGGTCCTAACCAAAGACAATTAAATAAATCTTGAGCACACAATTATTTTCTAAAATCATCAATGTCACATGGAAAATGAATCAACCAATATTAATTAAATATTTAATTAATTGATCATTCCAAGTAAATCATTTTTAAACAATTATCCTATTTGTTTTATTAAATATCCTAGCGTATTTAATGAAATAAATCAATTTGCCATTAAATCATAAAAAAAAAGGAATTAATTGGGAAAAAAGAATTAAACATTGAAAAAAGAAATCAATTGGAGGTAATCTTGAAAAAAAAATTAAAAATTGATAAATAATCTCAGAGAAAGAAATTAAAATAGTTAAATATTAAAATTGAATGAAAGAGAGAATAAATTAATTTTTTCTTGATTTTATCTTAATTTTAGTTCAATTTCCTTTAAAACTGAGAAAAGCATCTAATCACATCAATTCACCTGGATTGTGCTTCCTCTTGGAAAACATTGACTGCTAATTATCATTCCATCTTAGCCTTTGGTTTCTTTCTGAATTTTCTATAAATTCAGGCTCTCATCTCTCATTCAGGGATCCTAGAGAATATATTGTTATTTTGTTGTTTTTGCTCTAGGTTCATTGAGAATTTGCATTGAGATATTACATATTAGTTATTTCATATTGCTTAAATCATTTAGCTTAAATATTCATATATTGCTTAAATCATGTTAGATTACTCTTGCATATCTAGCTTAAATCTTGCACCCGTTTAGCTCATATTCATGCTCATATAGATTTAAAAATCCTTCTTTTAGATGTTGTCTAGTCACTAGATAGCTTAGCAATCTGAGAGCAATCTAAACTCACATCTACTAGAAGGCAATAGGTCACTTTGTAATGGATTATTATCTATTGATTATTGATTTACTAAGCATGCATCTAATGACTTAATTGAAGTACTATGTATTCCAGATATAGATACAAGTCCACTTTTCACACGCACATTTTTGGCACCCATCGTGGGGCAGAAGAATTCTTTTTTTTCGGCCTCAAAAACACTTTTTTCTATCCTACAGGTCTTGTCCATATAGTCACTACTAAATATCATATGACATTCTATCAAGATCTTTATTTTATCGTATGAATTAGGAAATGGGCTCGTATGAATTTCTTCTTTGAATATCTAATTTTGTACTTTGTCATTTTATGCTCAGTTCTAACTCGTACAATAAAAGGCTTTTATCGATTGCTTCTGTGAGAATTATCATACGATTCTATGAGAATTGTTGTACGATTTTGTATTCTATTGGGTTAAAACAAATTTCATTCTTTAGGTTTTCTGTTCAATTTTGATTGCACTGACGCTAACCCTAAATTGTCTTTTGTCTGCCTAAGATTTTCACAGCCTAACCAGTTTCTTGTAGAATGCTTGTCAAAGAATTTATCAATCAAACATATTCATGTCAAAGAATAAATACAACATGACTACTGATGTGTTGTTTTTGTAGGTTGCCTAAAGAGAATCAACCAAACATCGTGTATTCTTTAAATTCATTTTTTGACACCTAAATTGCTATCCGGTTAAAGAACAAATTTGTATTTTGTTTTTTAAGAAAATTATGAGAGGTAGGAGAGTATGCTCTTGTATATATAGACAATCAGAAATCTAGACCCTTGAGGTGTTTTCTTTAAAGTTTGAAATTTGTATATCTTTAGCGGGTCTGCCCTCCAGAGGAGCTAATAACTCTATAGCCATTACGATCGGTGAGAGGGGAATGACCCAAGTAGGAATAGCTAAATGCCAAGTACTCCAACCCACTGTAAAACAAACATGATTTGATGAAAATCAAGTCAATGGCAGTGCTTGGGAATAGATCTCCCCTATACCTTTGGGTATATTAAACCTTGGTTTTCAAGGTTGGGAGACCTCTTAATTGAGTTTATACCTCAACGCATCGAATGGATCCCTTACTAGTTCCAATTCAAATTAGAAGCTACCCAATTCACCTCTGAAAGTTTGATAATATTTATGCAAGAGAGATAGTAACTCTCCCAAGACACTTACCATATCATGCCCCCATTAGCATTTGGAGTTAGCTAATACCATTTTAGAATCCATTGTGTGAGACTCAGCAGCCGTATTCTTATTAGCTATTGGGTGTGTACCTAAGTTAGCAAGCAAAGGTTTTCTTCTCTAAGCCAACTTCCATAGGGTTTGGATGTTGTCATTGGAGTTATTATTCATATAACATGTTTTCTATGTTTTCATCCCTAAAACTGAAACTAGAATACCAAAAATGGAGAAAACAATACCAAATAACTCATTGATAAACTCTATTAGTGTCAAAAACTAGTCCTTGTCAGTCATCGAAAACTCAGTCCACCTCAAAACTGGTCATACTTAGTCATTGAAAACTCATAATTTAACCTCTGTCCAGACATAATCATATGATTCTTCTGATTTATCACCCTGCTTCATATTCTGTGTCATACGATATTCCATCAGTCATAACAGTTTGTCGTTTGAGCCTCCATCCTATGTCGTACAAGCCCTGATTGTCTGTCACCCGGTTTTGAGAATTGTCATTTTATTCTGAATCTTGTGTCGTACAATAAAACTTTGCACTAAACAGTTTTTCATCCCAAACATATCCATTTGTCGTATGGTACTAGGCAGCAACTCATATGAAACAATATTGTCATTTTCCTAAAGCTATTACACTGTTGTCTAGTCCTGTAAAACCTATCATACGAATCTTTGATTTTGCCAGTCTAGAATAGTCAAGCTTGCCTAAAATAGTCTACAGTGAGCCTAAAACTAGTTATCATCCTCATGAGCATAAACAACATTGATAGTGTACCCCTACCATTGCATTGCACGATTTTGTTGATCATCTGCCAACTAGTTCAATCAAGATCTTATCAAACCTAAGTTAACTTAGATAATGTCTTACACATGATAGATCATTCCTAAAACTAGACTAGATCTTAGTTACTTCACTCAATCACTATGTTAAACAAAGAACTAGCTACAATTTGATCTTGACTTCTGCAACACATCTAGCTCTCGGTCCTATCAGTTGTAATGCCCATTCAAACCAGAAGTTCTCATAGAAAAATAGACAAAGGAAAAGGAACACCCTTTTCATCAAACAACAATCCATTGTTTGTAGTAAAACCTTGTCACAAATACTAGTTTACAATCTACCAATCTTCGGTCAGCCCCTATCTCTCACCATGTCTAGAGAAAGGAAGGAAAAATAAGCTGCTAAACACAAAACTTATGACGACATCAGTATCCATGATACCAACAATGATTCCTTATCAAGTGAATTTGAAGCCTCTAAACCTCCAAAAAAAGATATTCATAAATGTCAAAAGGATAAAGATTTCCAAAAAATGATAAAGGTTATCATGGCTAGAGAAAAAGAAGACTATTTTTTGGAACTAGCAAAACAAGGCACTACGCTTCCTACTGGTTATGATGTGGAGAACCTCATCACTAAAGAGGAAGAGACACCATTGAGAATGATAAACAAACAATTACAAGCATTGTGAACTGAGATCACAAAACTGTAAAACAAGGATAAATCACCAAAAAGATATTCTCTAGACACAATATTCCCATTCCCATTTGACAAAAACCTTTACATGCCTCCATTTCCCTCAAATGTAGAAATTCCTAAGGTTGAAAAATATGATGGGAATACAGATCCTCAAGATCACATCAAAGAATTATGTGCTTTATGTATGGAGTTCATGCATGACCAAACATATCTCATGCGCTTTTCCCCGAGAAGTTTAGGGGAGCAAACTATGGAATGATTCTCAAGTCTACCTATGGGAATAAATTTTTTTGAAGAATTAATCCAACTATTTCTACAATAATACTCCTATAACATTCCTCACCTAGATCAGAAAATAGAGTAGTGGATGCAATGGCCACCTTGGCATCTATACTATAGCTACAGGAATCTAATTTTTGCTTTGAATTCCTGGTGGAAGAGTTACATTATCCTGCCTATGACTCTCTCGAGTCCTAGATGGTCTATTCTATTATTGGACATGATTCATCTCTCTATAGCCACATTTACTTTTACCTATGTGACCAAGTTGTCCCTGCTACTCTTTCCTAAACTTAAAAAAGAAACCTAATCCAAAATGCGTCACGGTACGTCATCATTGCTAACGACCTATTTAGGCGA
This sequence comes from Cryptomeria japonica, assembly GCF_030272615.1. Lineage (NCBI taxonomy): Eukaryota > Viridiplantae > Streptophyta > Pinopsida > Cupressales > Cupressaceae > Cryptomeria > Cryptomeria japonica. Next base: position 521,268,748 of record NC_081414.1, on the reverse strand, counting down.
GGTTTGGATAGTACTTTTCTTAGATGCCTAGAAACTAAGGAGTCCCAATGTGCATTATCCAAGGTTCATGAAGGTGTTTGTGGATCCCATTTGAACGGTCTAACTTTAGCACAAAAACTACTAAGGGTTCGCTACTGCTAGCCAAACATGGAGAAAGAAGTGATTAAATTTGCTAAAACTTGTGAAAAGTGTCAACTACATGGGAACCTTATACACGCTCCAGCAAGGGATCTCATACCCTTTGTTACACATTGGCCCTTTCAACAATGGGTGTTTGATCTAATTGGCCAAATATATCCTACATCATCTAACAGACACAAGTTTATTATAACTTCCACTGAGTACTTCACTAAGTGGGTAGAAGAGGTTCCGCTCATCAAAATAACTGGTAAACAAGTAGCTTTATTCATCCTTAATTATATCATCTGCAGGTATGGTATACCTTCATCCATTATAATTGACAATGGAGGACAGTTCAAGAATAGATTTAAATGAACTCTATGAAAAATTCAAAATAAAACAACACTGGTCATCTATGTACTACCCTCAAGGTAATGGACAAACTGAAGCATCTAATAAGAATCTATTGACTATCTTATATGGAATAGTAAATAAATCTGGAAAGGATTCGCATCTGCAACTCAAAACTGCCCTATGGCTTTATAGAACAAGTATTAGAACACCTACTAGGGCTACACCTTTTTCTTTGGTGTATGGGTCCGAAGCAATATTACCTATTGAAGTAGAAATACCATCTTTAAGAGTTTCTTTGCAAGGTCTTGTTACTAATGAAGACTACAGAATAACTAGATTGCAAGAACTCGAATTGCTAGAAGAATGTCGCCAAATAGCATTTGATCATCTAAGAGCATATCAAAAGAGAATGTCTAGAGGTTATAATAAAAAGGTTTGACAATGAGAATTTCAGGTTGGTGACCTTGTTCTGAGATAAAATCCTAAGAATCAACAATTTTGAGACAACAAAGGGAAGTTTGAACCCAATTGGTTGGGTCCCTACATCATTACTGTAGCCTTTGGCTTTGGTGCCTATCAACTCTCAACATTGGAAGGAGAACAGCTCTGCAAACCGATCAACACCATCCACCTGAAGAAATTCTTCACCTAAATATTCTCTCCTCTAATAGCCTATCTAGCTAAAAAGTCTTCAAGAAACCCTTAAAATTAAAAAAAAGTCCTCAAGAAACCCTAAAAAATCAAAAAAAAGTCCTGAAGAAATCCTAAAAATTAGAAAAAGTCCTAAAGAAATCCTAAAAAAAAGTCCTGAAGAAATCAAAAAATCTTTGTCAAGCTAGTGAAAACCTAGCAAACAGGCATCTGTTGTACTCAAGTGCTCCATCTATCAACACAATGTTGACATTCCCACTTTTATGCATCTTTTCTTTCACTTGTACATGTTACAGTCACTTTTGTGACATCTTGGTTCATTGGAACCCTCATGGCTTGAAACTGATCAATGTTCTAGTCTTAGGATAATCGACAGAGCAATTTACATGTCCTAAGAAGTATCAACCAAAGTCATCTTTACGTCAATGAAACCTAGTCGTCCACTCCAAGTCAGTCATCTATCTCCTACTACTGAAGAGTTTTATCACTGAGTACACAAGCAAACAACATTACTGAAAACAATCACTAAAATAGTTTGAGATATGCATAAAATTTTCTTTGTGTGTTGTCTTTTATATTGGTTTTCAATTATTATTCCTCAGAGTAACTTGAGGAAGTCTATCTTGACTAAGACGAGAAAGGATTGGGAGCATAATATTTTCTTTGTTTTCTACTTGTAGGAATGATTCCGATGATCTGGAAACATCTAAATTAGATGGGTGTCTATGATAAGAGCCTTCACATCAAGGTGAAATCACCACACATACCTTGATTCTACTTATTTGAATGCTACAAGGAGGTTCCCATCATTTCTGTCTGTTTTGAGGGAATATATTTATCATGTAATCTAGGTCCCTAAGAAATCTATCCACAGATATGAACGAAAAAGGGTCATTGCGGATGAGATAATTAATATTGTACATGAAAAGCAAGGAACTCTAATATGCCTGCTATGGTTGTAAAAATGCTCAGTGATGAAACCTAAGCATTTCAAATCCAGTGACTCGGTCTAGGTTGTTGGCATATGATGAATTGGTATGTTAATATAATAATAAAATATGTTGTCATTGATGTTAATAAGTATAGGTCAACCGATATGAAGATTAGAAGAAATTGTTATTAATTATCAAGTTGGAGAACCAGTATGAAGAGATGTAGTGAACCGGTGTTAGGGTTTCACTAAGTGTGACCACCAGTTTGTAGTCTTAGCTCTAGGGTTTCTAGTTTGGTAATCTAGCTTGTACGATGCAACTGATGGTATTTTGTGATGACTTAGCTAAGAAATAAGGATGAGATCAAGATGCCATGTTATTTTTGTGCATGTGAAGGATTTCCTAGAGGATCTTGCATATGAAGATCGACTGCATTAAATGTCTACCTCAGGAATGAACATTCTTCTTTAATGCCCCGCCAGGAAACCCCTAAGGGTTTAAGTTAAAAACACTCAATTAGAGTGTAAATAATTTTTTTTTTAAATAATAATTAAGAGCGTTAATGAAACGTTACAATATTAAGATAGATTGAAGTTATCTCAAAGTTATGTCTAACTAGATAACATAGCGGAAGGCTAAATGATCCTAAGAGGTTTCCCAACGCGATTGCATAACCTTACACCTAACTCAACTTGCGTCATTAGATCCATTAAACTGGATATCTTACTTACGAGATAATGCATAGATCTTGATTATATATGTGTTCAATGGTTTGACATCTTATAACTTTAGGAAGCATTCAATTACTTTGGGTGGTTAGGGGGCCATTGAGGGGTTATTTATTCATTGCACTTTAATTCATAATTACATTAAGAGGCCTCCAGAAAGGTTCCAAGCGTTTAATATAATGAGGTTCATTCATTGGGATTAGGGAAGCCGTTCACAATCGATATCATCCTTTAATATTAAAAGTATGGTTAATCAGACGAGATTCATTCATTAAGGATTAACTACAATTAATAGAGTGAGATCCCTTCATTTGATTTCATGCATAGCCAACTAATGAGTTGTAGTTCTTATATGAAAGATAAAATGTGAGTAGCCATAGAATTCATTTGAAGTTTTAGCAATGCAAATAAATGGACTAATTTCATTAGGGTGGATATGCATTAGGACACACGAGAGCATCCTCTAAATTAAAATATCGGTAGCTAGATGACATTTATCATTTCAAGATTAGATTAATAAGATCATAGTGATGTTCTTCTATTAAGATTAAAATACCATTGTCTTATTGCATATTACTCTTTTTGGTTATATGAAGTTAATATGAGAAGGTACATTTATTAAGATTAAGATTTAAACAACTATACCAAAACTTCCCTATTTAGTTCCATTTTAGCAACCATAAGGGATTCTTTTATTAAGGTTACAAATATGGATACTAGTTGAGTTCACCCTTGTATGAAATTAATCTGATAAGGATTATTTGTTAAGATTAAAATGTAAACAACTAAGTAAATTCATCTGATAAAGTGAATTACAAATAACATGGCGATACTCATTTACAAAGGTAAGAAGGTAAATACCTATATGAGATTCATCCTTTAGATTTCAACTTAGAAATTATAACATTAATTCGAACTTGTTACCCATTCACATTCGTTCGACTTACATGCTTAAAACAAGTTAATCCAATGATGTAATCTAGCAAGATTCTTTCCACTATTATAACTTTAATTAACATATTTTAAATACTTTGCCATAATCATAATTTACAATGTCTTATGAATCTGATTTACTACTTTCCTCAAGATGTCTGATTTTGTGCATTTGATTTAAATTCATTAATTTTCCATCATACGCTTATGCAAGAATACAACCATCCATGATAATTTAAAGCATAAAACAAAGTAAGATAAAAACATCGCATAACACAGATATGATCTCGGAGTTCACCCCTAAAGGGCTACATCTCCGGGTCTGCTCAACTGCAAGACCCCTTTGGTATTATGTCATTAGGAATACAAAATTTATAAGTCTTTACATCTTTGCCACTTAGGCGAATACAACCAATATACAACAGCCACCTCGGACGTTAATTACATAATGATCCCTTTTGAAGTGGATCTTACCAAATACATCAAAACAAAAAGAGCAAGGGTTTCTTAACTGGTGGTATCCTAAATGGAGACTTGACCGACGTTGGTCAGACAAAATCAATCAGATGACGGGGACCCAACATGTCTATCTAAGCCGTGCTATTATAACAGACACAACAAATCTTCCCAAAATAATAAGCCATGCTCAAGTGTTAACGGGTAATTACAACACTTTCTCAAGTTGACATAAATGTCTAATCAGATTAATTAACCCTTAGATACCCACTAATGACAAGTTGGTTTACAACAATAGTCTAGCCCCCTTTCTAACGACACAAAACAAAATTTCCCCTTTTTCTATGAAGAACAAATACATAATAAGTGAATGAAGAAAAGGAAAGAAAATCATTTCCGAGCTAAATTAGCTTCTATTGCATACATTTAAGGATCAAAAACCATCACCTCCATTTAATTTACCCTTTATCATATAGTTATTTATCATTTGGGTTTAAAAATTACAATGAAGGTCATTGCTATATTAAGGCCCATAATTCTGTATATATATATTTAATAATACATGCTAAATAGGTGTTACCCATATTAGCATATATTTTAAATATATACCTTTATCCCCTTTTGGTTAAACATACTTGCTAGAGTATAAACTACATCTCATTTTTTTTTTAATACCAAAATATTTCTTATGACAACTTTATACTAATAAGTAAATCCCCTTTTTTTTTATTTTAAACATTATATATACTAATATAAAATCCCAACTCATTTGAAAATACAATATATTACTTAAAACAGATTTTACACCAATAACATCTCCCCATTTTATAAAATGAAAACCCCCATTTCATGTTTAACCATACTAATAGATTTTTGTTTTAAAAAACATTTTAAAAACAAAGCAAAGGGCGGCCAAACCCTAGCCATGCCCTAACTGATAGGAACTGCGACCACCATGACGGGCGCAGCCCGGGGTTTACTGCGTCCGCCATGGGGAACGCAGTCCCTACGGCTCCCCCACACAGTGGTGCCGGAAGGGGCTGCGGCCTCCAAAGGAGACATAGTCCCCTTCGGCCCCCACTGTGTGTGGTCGCCGATAGTAACTGCAAGCGGCGTGCGGGGAGGGGCGGGTTGAGCTTCGGCTCCCCCCCCGAAACCCCAAATTTGTTATTATTTTCTTCTTTTTTTTGTTATTATATTTTTTTTTTGTTAATATATGATCCGATTCACAGTCGGATTTATCCATTAAAAATCTTTTTAAAAAAATAAGTATATAACCAAATAACGAATTCTCCCATCTTTAATATTTGTTTTATTTTCATTTTTTTTTATCACAGACCCATTCTTTTTTTCCAGATTCTACCAAAATCTCCATTATGGGAAGAATATTTCCTATCAAGTTTAAAAATCACAAAATCCATCAAGAACAAGGATTTGATTCAAGAACAACCAAGGTTGGGAGAAAACTGAAACTAAGCCTCAAAACATTCATGGGTAATACTATTTTTTTGTATTCAACAAACAAAAAAGGAGTAGATTCGAATCCTACCTTATAACGCACTCCGGGAAAGAATCTGATGCAGAGCTCCACCTGCAACTCCAAGCAAGAGAACTCCATTTTCTCCCACCATTTTTCCCACCTCCATTTTTTTCAAAAAAAAAATCCCCCAAAAGAGAGAACCCCCAAAATGTTTACAAAACTAGGTTAAAAAGAGAAACCCTAATTTTACCCTAATTTTCAATTTCGAAATTAGGCATTTATTTTTTTAAAATAAAATAAATGAAAATCAAAATGGAAACCACTATTCAATCCTTCTTATTCATTTTTCTTTTTAAAATTAAAAAGCTTCCATTTCTTATTCAACTCTAATTTTAAATTTCTTCATATCACTTTAGCCAACACTTTATATTTTGATTAATTTAATTTTCTAAAAACCAAACTTTTATACTATATCCACTTTACAAGTAAAAAGGAGATAATTTCTTTTTAAATAATAATAATTTACCCCTTTTTCTTCCAAAATGCGAAAATGAGTAATTTATTTCTATTTCTCAATTGACTTTTAAATTTTTCCTTTCCAAAACGCATAACTCATTAAATTCATTATTTTCGAATTTAACTATTAAATTGACTTGCTATAACATAGTAAAGCGACCTTTTTTAAAATAAATGACTAATCTAATGCAAGAGTCTTATTTCTTCTAATTTCTCAACTACAAATACGTGAATGTTACAAATGCGTAAATGAGCACACTAACCCAGGTTAAATACCTTGAGCTTGCTACAATAATAATTAAGGAAATCTCTTTAAATTAATGATTAACCATATAAAAGAAGCTACCTATTTAAATTTCTAAATTACTAATGTGCACGTCTACTCATAAATTTGAATTTAATACTCAGAGCAACAAACTCCACTTACCTCGTGCAAGGCACGCAAAATGAGGAAGTCCACCAAATCACATGACATGAAATCCAATGAAAAGTGAGAGCCCCATGAACCACACATGCGATGCTCACCTGACCATGGCTAAGGCAAGACGAGAGTTATATTACCACCAAATCCGAATTCTAAAGATGAAGGAGGCATACTCAACCTTGCAAATCCCAAAGGAGATGAACCCTGCCTTAGGCGGTGTCGTACCTGCAATCTCCTGCACTCATGAATCACGCAAGCATACATATACATATACATATTCAATGAAGGCGTTAGCTCGAGATTTATCACAAGAGTTAGGAAACAATTACATTTACGCAAGAATCGATGCAAAAGCGCAATAATAAGTATGCACAATTTATTTATATTATCTAAACTACACATTGCATCACGGTTAACCTACCATTCAAGAATGCCACATAGGAAGTCAATCAAGGTCAAACGGGTTTTACAAGTCTGACTAGGGTATGGGCATTACATCTTCTTAGTGGTATGAGAATAAAGTGTGATGGGTTACTGATTTTTATGTGAGGTGAAGAATGGATGATGTTGAATGACTTGTGATCTATTTAAGATCATTTCATTCTATGTAAAGTGTTTGGATGGTCAGGATTAGACCACTTGTAATTGTAAACCTAAGATGCTTAGGGTTTATGGTTTGTGTTACCGACCTAATTATTGTCTATAAGGTTGATGATGTTTGTTATTGTGAGTTGTTGGAAAAAGAATGTGTGTATTTGAGTGATAAGATACTTTCCAGACTAGTGAGAGAAAACAATAGAGTGTGATTGCAAAGTTGAGGAACTGAAAAGGATCTGCCTTAGCATATAGTTTTGTTATCAAATCAAAGTTTTACCTATTGTCTTCTAACCATTTTAATGAAAGGAAAATCCCTTTGTTGGGTAGCTTTAACTGGCTTATTGTAAAACCTCTAACCAAGTCACTCAAGTTCATTGAGTTCTTTAAATCCTCTAGCAAGGTAACCTTTAATAGGGTATATAGCCATCCCTTAACTGGGTGATCTTTAACAGGATCTGTTTCTAGCAGAACCTTATCATAAAGTCTTTAACCGAAATAGGCTCCTAATAGAATGAGCTTGAAAAGAGTTCAAAAAAATATTGTGGGTATTCATCCACACCATGGTCTTTCCCATTAGTGTTTCCACATGAAAAATCTGTGTCATGAGTTGTGCATTTTTCATGTGATGATTAAGTATTCTTTGTTTAGGTGATTGTGCATGCAGAGCTAATGGTTTTTCTATTAGTGATACACCACATTCATATGTTTATGGGTGAAGTAGTTATAAATTATTGAATGTATTTGAAGTGTTTAGTTTTACCGATTTATGTTGTCTAAAGTATTACTGTGTTTAACCGGTATTGCCATGGTTAAGTTCAGTAATGAAGACAACAGGTTAGAATTGTTTTAACTTGATAAGTTCCTAAGAAATTTTTGCATGTACTGATTCACCCCCCATCTCAGTACTAGTTAGGATATTTTTTGTTCATCACTATTCATCAATTGGTATCAAAACAACTCCAGGTCCTCGGTGATATAAGCTTAACCGCTTGAGGTAAAAGATCCTACCTTAGTGATAAAGAGGGAAGGTCCTAAGTTCAATAAAGATAACTTCAAAATATGGAAGGACAGAATGAAGATCTATATCAAGAGTTTGGGATCTCAACACTAGAGCTATGGTGAGAATGTTTATGTAATCCCCACTAGCATTCTAACTAATGATCAGAAAAGAGAGATTCAAAAAAATGGGCAAGTCATGGAAGCCCTTATTAGCAGTTTGTCTGATATTGAGTTCATTGATGTACAAGATAAGGACACTCCTAAGGATGCATGGGACACATTGGAAACTATTTATGGTGGTGATGAGCATGTCAAGCAAGCTAAGTAAGAGAGCCTTAGAGGAAAATTGAATACATGAGGATGGATGAAGGTGAGACCATTCAACAATATGGCATAAGGATCAAGACTGTTGTTGGAGATATCAAGAGCATTGGTGGAATAATTGATGATGCCACCGTTGTTGGTAAAATTTTGAGATCATTGTTACTGGTCTATGCAATCAGAGTTGCTTCTATTCAGGAACTAAGGTCTATTGACAAAACCAAGGTATCCTTAGACTCTATCATTGTAAAATTGACTGCATATGAGTTGAATAGCTATGATGGTAGTGTTCAAAAGACTGAGTCATCTTTTAGAGCATCTGTTGCACCAACCAGAAAAGGAAAAGAAGCAAGTACCAGTTATGAATCCATGCAAAGCAGAGGTATGGATGATGAAGATATTCTGATGGATTTTGAAGCTCTTCTTGTCAAGAGACTTCCAAAAGGCACTGGAAAATATAGAGGTAAGCTTCCTTTAAAATGTTTTTCCTGCAATAAGATAGGACATATAGCTATTAACTATCCTAACAATGACAATAAGGATAAATCAGAGAGGTTTAGAAAGTATAAAGGAGGAAATAGAAGAAACTGTCTTGTCGTGGTGGATGAAGGTGTTACTGATGAAGAATTTGAGGATGAAGAGAATGAGAACATAGTGTTTGTAGCTGTAAAGGAAGAAGTGTCTGACAATAAAGCACTTGTATCTCACATTAAAAACTCTAATGAGTGGATTATTGATAGTTGTTGTTCTCACCACATGATTGGTGATCAAAGAAAGTTTTTGTCTCTAGAAGAATATGATGGAGGTGTTGTCAGATTTGGCAATGATGCACCATGCCTGGTAAAAGGAAAAGGATCCATCTCACTGAATGGAAAGAGTAGTGCAGATGATGTCTACTAGGTAGAAGGTCTTAAGCATAACTTGTTGAGTGTTGCTAAGCTAAATGACAAAGAACTCATTCTAGAGTTCAAAGGTGGAGTTTGCAGTATAATTGGAAAAAGTGGTGAACTTATTGCCACCAATAAGCAGACCAGAGGTAACCTGTTTCAGTTGAATGCTAAGATAAGTCGGTGTCTAATGGTGAATTTTCATGACAGTTGGATATGGCATAGGAGATTTTGTCATATGAACTTTGATAATATTGTAAAGGCTAGTAAGATCAAGGCAGTAAGAGGATTGACTTTTCTGAACAAAGTGGAGAATTCTTTGTGCAGAGAATGTCAACTTGGGAAGATGTCTTCCTCAACTTGCAAAGGTAAGTCTTTTTTAGGAGAATACTTACTTGATCTTGTGCATACTGATTTGTGTGGTCCTATGAAAACTAGAAGTATTTAGGGAGATAGGTATTTCATGATTCTTACTGATGGCTTATCAAGAATGATGTGGGTCACATTCTTTAAAGACAAGTCTAAGGTGTTTGGAAAGTTCAAAGCCTTTAGAGAATTAGAAGAGAAGGAAAGTGATCAAAAGATAAAATGCCTAAGAACTGATCAAGGAGGTGAATTCACTTCTGATGAATTCAACAAGTACTATGAAGATAGTAGTGTCAAGAGGTAGTTGTCTAACCCAAGGACACCACAACAGAATGGCATAGCAGAAAGGAATAACATGACTATAGTTGAAGTAGCCAGAACAATGCTAATCCAAGGAAAGGTTGCTCACATTTTTTGGAGAGAAGCGGCGAGCACTATAGTCTATACTATAAATCGGGTACTCATCAAGAAAGGTAGAGTTAAAACCCCTTATGAGTATTGGATTAGGAAGACTCCCACTATAAGTTATTTTAAAGTATTTGGCAATAAGTGTTACATAAAGAGAGGTGAGCATCTGTGCAAGTTTGATGCTAAATGTGATAAAAGAATATTTATGAGATATTCCACTAAGAGTAAAGCTCTCAAGTTCTACAACAATATAACACAAAAATTTGTTGAGAGTATCAATGTTAGGGTTGATGAATCCCCTAAGGAACTTGAGGAAACCTGCAACAAGAAAGTGGAAGATGAATCAGGTATAGCCTTCTGGGAACTGGTTAAGAAAGAAACAAGTAAAGATCTCAGTGTTCCTGTACTGGTAGAAGCTGTAGTAGGTGAAGAAGAAGAATTAAGTGAAGAAGAAGAGGAAAAGATAGTAGAACCAACTACAGTCATTCTGAGATATGTGAAACTATATCATGATCTGAAGCAAATCATAGGAGATAAAGATGCAGGGATACTCACAAGAAGAAAGGTGAAAGAAAACTCTTGCATGATTTCTAAATTGGAGCCCAAGACTTCCAGAGAAGCACTTATAGATGAAGACTGGATTAAGGAAATAAAAGAGGAGCTAGATCAGATAGAAAATAATGCAACATGGTCTTTGGTACCCAGACTAGAACACAAGAATGTCATAGGTACCAAATGGGTCTTCAATAATGAGCTAAATGAAGAAGGAACAATTATGAGGAACAAGGCAAGACTTGTATGAAAGGGATATGCTCAAGAAGAGGGGGAAGACTATGGAGAAAACTTTGATCCTATGGCTAGACTGGAAGGTGTCTGAATGCTACTTGCATTTGCAGCATTCAAGGGATTAAAGGTATACCAAATGGATGTGAAGTCCACATTCTTGACTAGAATTTTAGAAGAGGAAGTGTATATTGAGCAACCAGATGGGTTTGCCTTATTAGAAGATAATAACATGGTGTGTAGATTACGCAAAGCCCTATATGGATTGAAACAAGCACCTAGGGAATGGTATGAATGATTACACTCTCATCTTGTAAAAATAGGATTTTAGAGAACAAGTGAGGATAATAACATCTACTTGAAATCTGAAGGTGATCAGATTCTGATCTGTGAAGTATTTGTAGATGAAATAATATTTGGAGGAGATGATGAAATGAGCCATGGTTTTGCAGATGAAATGAAGAAAGAGTTTGAGATGTCTCCGATTTGAGAGATAGAATTCTTCATTGGATTGCAGATTCAACAACTGAAAGAGGGTATCTTTATTACCCAGTCCAAGTATGTCAAAGAGGTATTGAAGACCTTTGGCATGGAGGAGAGCAAACTGGTTGGTACACCAATGGTTACTAACTGTAAACTAACTAAGGAAGATGATTTAGCATTGGTTAATGAGAAGTTGTATCAGTCAATGATCGGTAAGCTACACTATGTGGTGCACAATAGACCAAATATTTCTCATGTAGTGGGCATAGTAGCTCATTTTCAGAAAAGTCCAAGAGAATCCCACTTGGTAGCAGTCAAGAGGATTCTTAGATACCTGAAAGGGATAGTTGACTATGGATTGTGGTATCCATACAATGGTGATTTTAATCTCAAGGTATTTACCAATGCAGATTGGGCAAGTAATGTGGACAACCAAAAGAGCACAACCAGTGGAGCATTCTTTCTTGGTGGAAGACTAGTCTCCTAGACAAGCAAGAAGAAGAGTTGTATTTCTCAGTGTATAGATAAAGTGGAGTATGTGGCAGCATTTATGAACTACACTCAGGCACTCTAGATGAAACATGTATTGGATGGTTTCAAAGTACCTATTTATGAACTGGTGAGTATATTTTGTGACAATACTAGTGCAATCAATATACCCAATAATCTGGTATTGCATGCTAGAGCTAAGAAAATTGAGCTCAAGTATCATTTCTTGAGAGAGAAGGTTCAAAATAGAGAATTTTTATTACAACATGTTTCCAGTAAGGAGCAGCTAGTAGACATATTCACTAAGCCCTTACCGAAGACTACATTTACCTATTTGAGAGGTGAATTAGGGGTTTTGCCCCTTCATGAAGTAAACTAAAGATGTGTGCTCTGATGAATACTAAGAGGGGGGATGAATTAGTATGCCAAAAATCTTTGCACTTAAACACTTTACAAGACTAATAGTAAACTGGTAAAACAGTTTAGCAAACAAATCGGTTAGCACACATGCAAACAAATAGAAAATAATGCATTCACCCATAGAAACATAAACACCATAACACAAGAGATTTTGACATGGAAAACCAAATGGGAAAAACCATGGTGAGATGGAACTCACAAGTAACTATCTACAAAATAGGAACCAGACCGGTTAAGGTCATACAATGTTCTTTACCAGAATAGATCCTGTTAGGAATCTCAATCTCTATTAGGAGATAAGTCTGATTAAAGACTACCTTGCTAGAGGATTTTAGATCCATAGATGTGAACCACCTTGTTAGAGGATTTATAAAAGGGTTTTGGGCCTACCCGGTTAAGGGCTACAGACTTGTAGAAGATGTGAGTAATCAACAAGTCAGTGATCTAGCAAATAGCACAGATTGCTTGGTTAGATCCTTGATAGCTCCTTCCTAATGCATTCCAGCATTACTTTAGTTTTCTACACATTCATACTCTCTAACTCCTCAACCACCTTAAACCCTAGCAACAACATCAACAACAACAACAACCTAAAACCCTAGACATGATGTCCTTATAAAGGAATTTGATTTCATGTCGGTCCAATAGGATTACATTACAGTTTCCTATGTTCAATGCATCTAGACATATTTTGTAACACCACACAAAAAGAACCTTTAAAGTGTCGGCATGATCAAACAATCGGTGGATGGTAGCTCATCACAAAATGCCGGTTGGTAACTCATCACAGAGTATTACCGGTTCATACAAAATGTCGGTTGCCAGTTTGACAAAATGAAAACTAGGAAATATGTGTTCTACCGCTTTGATCCTTCGTACTGCTTGAGATCCTTGAACCACTTGGGGTTAACATATCGCTTTAGATCGGTAATCACTTTCTATAAAACACCAATAGTCTAAAGACTATAATGCATCATACTAGTTGGAACAAGTCTCGGTTGAGCTTTGACTTGTACATACAAAAATGATCTCAATGCAAGTGTGTGTCCATCAATGAAAATCACAACATAATCATAAATAATGCCAACAATCTCCCCCTTTGGCATTGATGGCAACACTTAGGAAATTTTGGCATCTAAGTGTTTTACAACAAAAATATGCCAGAAACAAAATTACTCCCCCTAAGCATATACACTATCCCTTTTGCAGATCATACAATGTATACTACTTCTTAATAGAAATAACATGAAAGTATACATAAAAACACTCAAAATTTATACTTCTCCCCCTTTGCCAACAATGACAACAAAATATTACAGACTAACACCTGTGTCATTAGTATTAAAAGAATAAGAGTTTATGACAATAAGGAATAAAACTTCTCAAAAACAGATTTAAAGTCTTGTAAGAATTGTTTCATAGATAAAGACCAGGACTCAAGTAGGGAGGTGGCTACTTCTTTCTCTGTCTGCATCGGGGAGACATGTTCTTCCATGGTGTCTATTGTGCTCATCTCTTGTGTTGTCATTAAGGCATCCAGATTAAGATAGCACTTCTGAAGTATTTGTAGATGTGGGAGTAGAACTAGTTGTAGCTCCTGCAAATCTCATGATCGGGTGTTGATCTCATGCTCTATTTTAGTAGACTAGATATGAAATCGGTGAATGGTTTTCCCATAAGCTATAAAGGAGTCATATGGCAGCTTGAAGGTGCTCATGTATGACTATAGATCAGATTGAAGCTTTTTCTTCTATGCAAGATCATCATCATAGAATGATGGGGTTGGAAAATCTTGTTGAGTAGTAGATTCCCCTCATCTAGAGCATTCCTTATATCCTTCTATGATTTTTGCAGTTTAGACTGGAGCTCATTAAGCTTCTTCACCAGGGCAATGTTGAGAGCCTTTTGATGCTCTTTCTTGGCATTTGCCTCTACTACCTCCTCTAAGCTTTGCACTTGATCATCCACTATTGTGTATAGGAGCTTCAATTGTGCCAATGATGAGTTAGTGCTGGGGAGGTTTGTGTCAGGTAACAAACCAGTAAGAGTGTCCACCAGTGCTTGGATCACATATTGCTCCTTTTTCCTCCATATTACTTCAAGGCATTCTTGAGCAACCTTGATGCTCTGTAGTAGCTCCATTTCACTTGCAGACTGGAGGTCAATGGGACTGGTGAGGTCAGCCAGTTTGGCTTGACTACCGGTTGCCTTAGGTGTCTCCATTTGCGTGCTCTTTGTCGCTTCTCCTTCCTTGTCCTCCTCTATTTTCTTCTTTGCCTCTTCTCTTCTCTTCTCCTCTTCTTTATCCTCCTCTGCCTTCTTCTTCTTTTCTTCCTTCCTCTTCTCCTCTGCCTTATCTTCCTCTTCCTTCTTCTTTACTGCTTCCTTTCTCTTCTCCTCTTCCTTTCTCTTCTCCTCTTCCTTTCTTTTCTTCTCTTCTTCTTTTCTCTTTTCTTCCTATTTCCATTTCTCCTCATCTTCTTCCTTCTTCTTCTTGTCCTCTTACTTTTTCTTCTTCTCCTCTTCATCCTTCTTCTTCTTCTCCATTTCATCCTTCTTCTTCTTCTCCTCTTCATCCTTCTTCTTCTTCTCCTCTTCATTCTTCTTCTTCTCTGCTTGCCTCTATGCTTCCTCCTTTTTGTCCTCTATTTCCTTTTGCTTTATTTCCCGTTCTACTTGCTTCTCTTGTCCTATTGCTTCTATTGGTGTACCCTGAGCAACATCCTCTCCATCCAAAGCATTGACATCAATAGTGTCTATGGGTTTAGTAACCGAGTTTTCTTCATCATCAAACACTTCATCTGGTTTAGTTATTGCCGGTTCTTGCTCAGCCTTCATGTTGGCTTCAGCCACTATGCATCTTAAGAACTTCTAGAGAAAGAGTGTGTGTATTCTTGAGCACTTCTTGACCCTTTCCTTCTAGTAACAAGAGTCTTCTTTTTCTCATGAAGAAGAGGCCTTTGTATTTATTCATTACTTCAAATAGTTCTGAATTTGATACATCAAGAAAATGTTCAGCAAAAAATTTCTCTATCATTTCCTGTTCCTTTTCTATGGCAATGCACCATTTATTGTTGAAGGAATTATACAAAGAATTTGGTGTCTTAGATCTAATTTCTAAAGGTGACCGGTCATTAACACATAAATACTGAATGATTTCTTTTTCAACTACTTCCTTTTCATCATCATTAAAGTCATCAAAACAATCAATCAAATCATTCAGCACTTTTCTCGTAATGTTTTTGATAGTTCTTTGAAAATGTGTCAAAGGTTTGTAGGAAGAACTGCTGATATCTACCGGTGCCGAAGATGCTGATTCATTCTCTGTCTTTTTCTTTGCTTGTCATGTCTTCTTAGGTTTTTCCTCAAACATAGTTTCTTCTGAGTCTGGTGAGGCATTCCTTGTCTTCCTCTTTCTCTCAAACACTTTGGCAGGTGCCACTACCAGTTTCTTCTTTGCAGGTGACCGCTTAGTCACTTTGGGACTGGCTGCAGTAACTGGTGTCGATGCCGAAGGCATTGCCTTTCCTTTCTTTTCAGGGGATTCTTCAACTAGTGCAACCCTTTCCAAATAGGTATTGGTTCTTTTTACCTTGGGATCTAGGGGTGAGGCAATTAGGGTAGAAGCATACCCATCCAATATATCATACATCACCTCATAGCCCATAGGCTCCACTTCTTCTTGTCTGGGCTCAACGGCCTCCATTATGCATTGATCAACTTTGATGATAAAGCTATCATTTTCATACTTCTTGACTAGTCACCAGATATCCTCATCCTTAGGCTCATCTTGCTTCTGAACTCATCAAAGTACTTGTTTAGAACATCAGGGTAACTAGTTCCGACTGCTTGCAAACTTTCTTTGATCTGCTTGGCAACTGGTTGGTCTGCAAACCACTAAATGTCTCCCACTCCTAGGAAGTATCCTTGGAAATAAAAGAATAGTCTGACCAGTAGCTGACCAAATTTGAACTTTAATGCATTATCCTATTTGATTGATTTTAGATTCAATAGGAGTTGCCTTTGCATACCGGTGCAGAGGTCAAATAATGCATCTTCCTTGACCATCCGGTAAGCGGCATTTATTGTTGCAGCAGATATAGAGTTAATTCTACTGGCTGAGAATATCCAGTATCCAATCACCATGCATGCATATTTCACAAGGTCATCCTTGATAGAATTAATAGTCATTCCTCATGAGTCACTCATTGAACCAGTGAGCTTGGACATTTCCATCTTGCTAACCTTCCTTAGGGCTGATACTTCCCCTATATTGTAGAAATCGATGATGGCATGAATAGCTTGTGGAGTGATATCATGCGTTCTCTCCAGGTACATCTTGTCACCATGAACTCTGCTTAGAAAGATTCTTATATGATCATCTGTGAAATCCTCTAGGAAGTAAACCACATTGTGAAGTTTCTTCTTCTCCAAAATGCTATACTCCAGTTTGATCTTTTTATCCTTCCCACAGAATAGACCTAGCTATGAATGGATCACAAGAGACCCTAGGTCTTTGATTTTGCAATCTATATAATCTGAAATCCCTTCTTCTACTATAACCCTAGCTAGTATCTGTGACAAAGCAAAATATTTTGATTTTCTTTGAATGAAGTCCATAGAATCGACAGTTGCACTAGAACTATCATGTGATGCGGAAGCCATGAAAAAATAGAAATCTCAAGAAATACCTTTTGAAAATCAAGAATTTAGGGCTTTGCAAATTCCACTTCGCCTTCCTCTTCGTCGGTTGCTGAATCACCGATTGAGTTCTTCTCTTGACTATTTGCAATTTGTTTTTGAATCTCCTTCAAGGTTTCCAACTTTCTCTGAATCGCAGCACAAATCACTTTATCGCCGCTCTACACTTGAAACCTTCTTCGCTTCGAAAAGATGATAGTGAGAAATGATTTGAAAATTCCTTTTAAACATATTCCTCACCTACTGTAATTAATGCTCCACCATTAGGGCATAAACCCTAATTTACCTTTTACCATTTCTAGTCTTCCGCCAAATGACAGGTATCATATACTAGTTAAGGTCTTTTATCAATGTAAACCGGGGGTTTGAAACATTTTGCCGTTTGCTCCCCCTAAGCTTTTGTGATGCTTAGTTTGTCAGTTCTGATATTTCCACACTAGGTGTAGAAACTGGTTCTTCTTATAACACCACTGGTTTCTTCTTCTAGGTTTTGTTCATATCTACTTGAATAGTGTCAATATCAATCTTTCCTTCCAGAGTGACCAGTATATCATCAGATATGTTCTTTCTTGATCTACAGAATCTAGTAATGTGACCCGATTTGTTGCAATGATAGAAGACCATTCTAGGTGCTCTCCAAGGTCCATTATTCATGTTGTCATTCTTCCTCCTGCATGTTGCAATAGTGTGACCATGATTATGATAGATCAAATAGTTTTCTCTCCATCTAGTTGCTAATTGATAGCCACCATTTCTTGACTGATGATTGAAGGCATTAAATCAGTTGTGATTTCGGTTCACAAAAGGTTCAAGACCAACTCCTTGGGTCCTCTAAGGATATCTTCCAGTGTTGTTCATAACAGACCTGCATTCAGATGCTCTATGCCCAAACTTGTTGCATGCATAACAATTACCATTGAATTTATAGGATCCAGGCTTATCATTTAGAAAATAAGGAAAATTATTGTAAGCCTTACTTCTACACACATTGGCAATATGTCCTTCTTTAAGATAGTTAAAGCAAACAGGTTTAAACTTTTTCTTACCTTTATCCTTTGATGTCGGTTGATTCTTTGATGTTCCAGAATTTGTACCAGAGGTCTCATCTTCCTCATGACTGGAATAACCAAGTCCATCAGTATTCTTGACAGGTTTGGCAAATTCAATCTTTTTCTCTAGCTTGACAGTACTCTTGTTGAACTTAGCAAGTATTTCCTTTCACTCGGAGAGTTCTTTGAAAATAGCAGCATTTGTTTCCATCAGGTTTTCATTCTCAAAGATGGTACTGTTCAGTTCTCCTTGCATGTCTTCTTTTTCCACTTTTCTCGCATGGAGTTGAGCAGTTAGGGCACTGATCTCTTGCTTCAGCTTGGAGTTTTCATGATCTTTGTCTTTGACTAGATCTTCAGCTTTCCTCTAGTTCTCAAGCTCTTGACACATTCGAATAGTTAGTCCTTCCAATTCTTTTCTCAGGTTGGAATTGGATTCATTCATCTTTTTTACTTCTTGAATCAAGGCTTCCATGTCCACTTCATCAGAAGAACTATTTTCAGATAGCTCCATCATGTTTTTAGCATGTTCTCTCCTTTTTGCTTGAGATGCCTTGTATTTGACCATAAGATCATCATATGCTTGCTCAGACTGAGTGAGCCGATGAGTAAGTTCCCTCAATGTGTATTCTCCCATATCTATTTCCAAGTGGTTAAACTTATAGAAAGGTAGGCTCTGATACCAATTGATAAATACTAAGAGGGGGGGATGAATTAGTATGCCAATAAATCTTTGCACTTAAACACTTTGCAAGACTAACAGTAAACCGGTAAAGCAGTTTAGCAAACAAACCAGTTAGCACACATGCAAACCAAATAGAAAATAATGCATTCACCCACAGAAGCACAAACACCATAACACAAGAGATTTTGATGTGGAAACCCAAATGGGAAAAGCCATGGTGAGATGGAACTCACAAGTAACTATCTATAGAATAGGAACTAGACCAGTTAAGGTCATACAATGTTCTTTACAAGAACAAATCCTATTAGGAATCTCAATCTCTGTTAGGAGATAAGTCCGATTAAAGACTACCTTACTAGAGGATTTTAGATCCACAGATGTGAACCACCTTGTTAGAGGATTTACAAAAGGGTTTTGGGCCTACCCGGTTAACGGCTACAGACTTGTCAAAGATGTGAGTAATCAACAAGTGAGTGATCTAGCAAATAGCACTGATTGCTTGGTTAGATCCTTGATAGCTCATTCCTAATTCATTTAGCATTACTTCAGTCTTCTACACATTCATACTCTCTAACTCCTCAACCACCTTAAACCCTAGCAACAACAACCTAAAACCCTAGACATGATGTCCTTATAGAGGAATCTAATTTCATGTTGGTCCAATAGGATTACATTACAGTTTCCTAGGTTCAATGTATCTAGACATATTCTGTAACATGACACAAAAGGCACCGTTAAAGTGTCGGCACCGTCAAACAATCGGTGGATGGTAGCTCATCACAAAATGTCAGTTGGTAACTCATCACAGAGTATTATCGATTCATACAAAATGTTGGTTGCCGGTTTGACAAAATGAAGATTGGGAAATATGTGTTCTACCATTTTGATCCTTCATACTACTTGAGATCCTCGAACCACTTGGAGTTGGCATACCACTTCAGATCGGTAATCACTTTCTGCAAAACACCAATAGTCTAAAGACTATAATGCATCATACTAGTTGGAACAAGTCCCGATTGAGCTTTAACTTGTATATACAAAACTTATCTCAATGCAAGTGTGTGTCCATGAATGACAATCACAACATAATCATCAAAAATGCCAACATGCTCCACATTAGTTAGGTATTACAGTGACAAATATTTTAGGATTGATGTGTTGAAGGATGCTACTCCTTAGGGGGAGCAACATAGTTGAGTATGGGAGCTTGTACCTCCACTTTGGCATTGTTGTCAAAGGGGGAGAAGATATATGATAGGGGATAACATATCTGATGAAGATATTTTAGATGCAATGGTCTATGATGTTTTTAGTTGCAATTCTACACTGAGTATTGTCATCAATGCCAAACGAGGAGATTGTTGGCATATGATGAACCGGTATGATAACATGATAATAATATATGTTGTCATTGATGTCAATAAGTATAGGTCAACTGGTATGAGGATTGGAAGAATGTTTTATTAGTGATCAAGTTGGAGAACCGGTATGAAGAGATGTAGTGAACCGGTGTCAGGGTTTCACTAAATGTGATTACCGGTTGGTAGTCTTAGCTCTAGGGTTTCTGGTTTGGCAATCTAGCTTGTGCGATGCAACTGATGGTAGTTTGTGATGAGTTAGCTAAGAAATAAGGAAGAGATCAAGATGCCACATCAATTTTATGCATGTGAAGGATTTCCTTGAGGATCTTGCATATGAAGATTGTATACATTAAATGTCTACCTCGGGAATGAACATTCTTCTTAGTGGTATGAGAAGAAAGCATGATGGGTTACTAATTTATATGTGCAGTGAAGAATAGACAATGCAGAATGACTTGTGATCTATTTAAGATTGTTTCATTCTATGTAAAGTGTTTGGATGGTTAGGATTGGACCGCTTGTAATTGTAAACCTAAGATGCTTAGGGTTTAGGGTTTGTGTTACCGACCTAATTGTTGTCTATAAGGGTGATTATGTTTGTTATTATGAGTTGTTGGAAAAAGAATGTGTGTATCTGAGTGATGAGATGCTTGCTAGACTAGTAAGAGAAAACTGCAGAGTGTGATTGCAGAGTAGAGGAACTGAAAAGGATCTACCTTAGCATATAGTGTTGTTATCATATCGTAGTTTTACCTGTTGTCTTCTAACCATTTCAATAGAAGGAAAATCCCTATGCCAGGTAGCTTTAATAGGCTTATTGTAAAAACTCTAGCTAGGTGACTCAAGTTTATTGAGTTCTTTAAATCGTCTAGCAAGGTAACCTTTAACAAGGTATATAGACATCCCTTAACCGGGTGATCTTTAACATGATCGGTTTCTAGTAGAACCTTATTGTAAAGTATTTAACCAAACTAGGCTCCTAACAAAGCGAGCTTCAAAAGAGTTCAAAACAAGATTGTGGGTATTCATCCCCACCATGGTTTTTCCCATTTGGATTTCCATGTGAAAAATCTGTGTGTCATGAGTTGTGCATTTTTCATGTGATGATTAAGTGTTCTTTGTTTAGGTGATTATGCATGCAGAGCTAATGGTTATGGTATTATTGATACACCACATGCATATGTTTATGGGTGAAATAGTAGTTATCAAGTATTGAATGTATTTGAAGTATTCAGTTTTACCAGTTTCTGTTGTCTGAAGTCTTACTGGGTTTTACCGGTATTGCCATGGTTAAGTTCAGTAATTAAGACAACCGGTTAGCATTGTTTTAAATTGATAAGTTGCTGAGAAATTTTTGTATGTACTGATTCACCCCCCCACCTCTCAGTACCAGTTAGGGTATTTGTTGTTCAACATTATTCATCATAGGTTGCATTTCATTTTGCATCTCATTTTGCATTTCATTATGCACTTTGTGAATTGAGAGTGATTTTTTGTATGGTAACAATGATCCCTTTATCTTCTGAATAAGAGTTGGAAGCTTCATCATTTCTTAGCTAAGTGGTCTCTTCTTCATCATTTATCTAATCGAGTACTTGTGTATTGAGATGTTTAGCTGCATACATAAGCATTTTATATAGATTCATACATTTATTATCATTCATTTGCATTCATCTTATTATATTAAAAACGAAACAAATTTGCATTACTAGTTACTCATACTCCTCATTACTCATTTTTATCCATTTTATTTATGAAAAGAAACAAAAACAAACATCCATATTCACTTGCATTACATACATACATACTAAATAGATATGCATACATATAGAATAAACTATATAGAAAAGCATCTCATAAATCGATTGACACAAGTATAATGAAGTCAAATCAAGATCTCGTATATATAATGATCAAGTCTCAGGGTACAAAATAATGTCAACTGACATATACAAACTCCCATCGGAGAAAGAATCGTAAGGGCTACAAAAAATGGGTGTGTCTACAAAAAAATCTAAGAGCTACACAAAAAGATCTATCTCTCTACCTCTCTCTCATCGCTAGGTGGTGGAGGAGGTGGAGCCTACTAACCCTAGAGCTTTCCTAGGTGCTCGAGCTCCCTCTGATCGAGCCATATACTGAGAGTATGGTACAAATTGCTGCAGTGCTGGAACTGATATGCTATAAGCCGCAACATAATAGGTTGCTCGACTCATCTGATGGAGAACCTCCTGCTGAAGAGCATCTCACTTTGCCCTCATCGCTGTGACCTAATGATCACACTATGCTTTGAGCTCCACCAGCTGATTATCATGCTTAGCTACTTGATGATCACACTCAGCTAACTGACGATCTCTCTCTGCTTTAAGCTCTACTAGTTGTCGATCTCGCACTGCCAGCTATGTCTGTGCTACTATCAGTTGTGACTGTAAACCCACTAGGCATGCTCTCATCCACTACGTTGTGTCGGCCCCCTGATCCCTCAGAGGCTCTCCACCTCCATCTCCATCTCCATCACCTCCTCCATCTCTACCTCCAGCTCCCCCTTCTCCTCTCTCCTCTGTTGAACATGTCTCAAAGCTTCTCTCTCCTCCTCTCCACCACCCTCTGCTACCCTCACTCCGCTCAACCTCACTCCAACAGCCCCTAGGGATCCACCCTCTCCTCTTTGTTGCGACCTACCACTAGCTGGTACCCTGCTACTGCTAGCACTAGGATCACCACCTACCCTCCTCGGAGCCTTGGCTCTCTATCCCTGCCTCTATCCATGTCCTTGTCCCTATGTGGGAGCATCATCCTCTACCTCCTCTACGTGAGGTGCCTACTCTGCTGGATCCTAAAATCTCAGGAATGGATGTTGCTGGAACCAATCCCTGTACTGGGGCAATACCCCACATCTGCAACATCATCTAAATAATTCCATTTGAGTCATTGTAACCTAGTCATCTCCTACATCCCCAAGGTGTATGATAGCCTTAATCTCCATCCCTACCTCTCTTCATCAGAATAACATGCATAGGCAATAAACTCCTGCAAGATCCCCTGAGGTCTGCCATATTGCCTCATCACTTGAGAATCCTGTATACAAAAGGGATATAGAGAATCCTGTATACATCCTCGAGAGTGATGGTCATCTCCCCAATTGGCAAATGAAATGTATTATGCTCTGAATGGAACCTCTCCACTAATGCAGTGAGCATACTGTGATTCACACGGATATCAGGCAACCCGAGAAGATGAGTGAATCCACATGCATCAATATGGGACCCATCTATATATGATAACTGATGGACTAATGTCATAGTCGATGGATATACACATCTGAATAATACATGGGGCAATCAAGCCTGCAAAAATCAAACAAAAGATCACCAGGAAACATTCCAAATTAGACTATAAAGGAAGCAAAATATAATGCAAATCCAACACCATCAACTGCAAAATCAAAATTTCAAGTTTACACCTTCAAAAATGCTCACTGTTTTCCAAACGATAAAACATCACAGAGGTAGCAACTCGTATGAGTCAAGAATTGGTCTCATACGACAAAACAGTCTAATACAACACAGGACTAGCCCTAGGATGATAAAATGGGCTCTTTTGAAGGTTCTTGTATGACAAAAGGGTGTATGTAGAATGGAAAAACTAGTAACTTGAAATGCTAAAACAAACTTAATCAATTTTTTCGTACGAAATAGGATCTTGTCTCACATGACAAAACAAGATTGCTTGACTTAAACATGCCAAAAACATGAAAAACTTGACAAAAAAATTCAATTTTGAAATGATTAATAGGCATAAGATCGATTGCTTATCGCTGGTTCATAGTTCCAAGGTCAATTATATCATCTCTGGCACTTGAATCAATGCTCATGTGTGGTAACCACCATTTTTCTTCACAGAAGGCTTTTTGAATTTTCAAACTTGGAGAGTTAAAATGAATTGAAAATGCACTTTTACCCCTTATATAGCCAAAACCCTAATTTTTCAACTTGCTCCGATGGACATGAAACTTGTACCCTTAGCTAATTTGCCCATCCTAATTCCATTTTCGGGATCGAAATTGAAATTTGAGATAATCCTGCTAGTCAAGTTCCAAAATTTGGACCACTTAGTGCTTTCATCAACTGCTCATTCTCTTCTTCAATTTGCACTCAATGCTAAATCTCAATTTAATTCTCACATTAACTCTAATTTTAATCTTCAACATTAATCTTTGTTCTCAAATAAATTATAATCACTCAAAATAAATGCTTAAAATCACTGCGCAACCCTCACTATCTTTTGATTTCGCTCCCGAGGGGGCATACTGATGACCTCATGACTTCACATCTTCAAAGTCAAGAATTTGTTTTAAAAATCTTCATCAAAAGTTGAGAAAAAATATTTTCAACTAAAGAAAATCAAACAATTTCTTATCGCTAGGGGCATATCAATTTTATCGCTTCATATAAAGATGACATTCTCTTTGTCTAAATCAGTCTCTTAATGTTAATCAATTTCATAGCTTTTCATCAAGCTAATTATTTGTTTAAACTCAATCAAGGGTTTAAAGAGTATCTTTGATCACACACTCAATCTAAGCTGGTGTTTAGTTTCATCGCATTGAATCAAGATGGACAGTTTATCTTCGCTCATCGTATCTTGATCAATCAAGTTCAAGATTGATTTTATCTTCGCTCACTATGTCTAGTTCAATCAAGTTATAGATCAATAAGATACACTTCTTGATCAATTTGGTTCAAGTTCGGTATCTTTGCTCTCTATCAGTCCTAGTTCAATCAAGTTCGGGATCGGTTTTGCTTTAATCAACTCTGTTCAGTTTCATCACTTCAAAAAAAACTGAGTACCTCGCTCTTCATCTAGTTCATGATCAATCAAGTTTAGAACTGGTATCTCCTAGACATCAATTATTCTTTGAACCAACACATTGCTCACACATTATTTCAAAGAGGGGCAAATGTAATACCCTAAAAATGGTCATCTAAACCATGAGCCCCTAATCTCAACAATGTCACCAAGGTCATAACCAAAGGCAATTAAATAAATCTTGAGCACACAATTAATTTATAAAATCATCAATGTCACATGGCAAATTAATCAACCAATATTAATTAAATATTTATTTAATTAATTGATCATTCCAAGTAAATCATTTTTAAACAATTATCCTATTTGTTTTATTAAACATCCTAGCATATTTAATGAAATAAATCAATTTGCCATTAAATCATCAAAAAAAAGGGAATTAATTGGGAAAATAATTAAAAATTGAGAAAAGAAATCAATTGGAGATAATCTTGAAAAAAAAATTAAAAATTGATAAATAATCTCAGAGAAAGCAATTAAAACAATTAAATATTAAAATTGAATGAAATAAAGAATAAATCAATTTTTTTCCTGATTTTATCTTAATTTTAGTTCAATTTCCTTTAAAACTGAGAAAAGCATCCAATCACATCAATTCACCTGGATTGTGCTTCCTCTTGGAAAATCTTGACTGCTCATCATCATTCAATCTCAGCCTTTGGTTTCTTTCTGAATATTCTATAAATTCAGGCTCTCATCTCTCATTTAGGGATCCTGGAGAATATATTGTTATTATGTTGTTTTTGCTCTAGGTTCATTGAGAATTTGCATTGAGATCTTTCATATTAGTTATTTCATATTGCTTAAATCATTTAGCTTAAATATTCATATATTGCTTAAATAATGTTAGATTAATCTTGCATATCTAGCTTAAATCTTGCATCTGTTTAGCTCATATTCATGATCATATAGATTTAAAAATCCTTCATTTAGGTGTTGTCTAGTCACAGGATAGCTTAGCAATCTAAGAGAAATCTAAACTTGCATCAAGTAGAATGCAATAGGTCACTTTGTAATGGTTTATTATTTATTGATTATTGATTTACTAACTGTGCATCTAATGACTTAATTGAAGTGTTGTGTATTCCAGATATAGATACAGGTCCACTTTTCACACACACAACAAGTACTTCTCTATTATC
This sequence comes from Cryptomeria japonica, assembly GCF_030272615.1. Taxonomy (NCBI): domain Eukaryota; kingdom Viridiplantae; phylum Streptophyta; class Pinopsida; order Cupressales; family Cupressaceae; genus Cryptomeria; species Cryptomeria japonica. The sequence goes on along the minus strand of NC_081414.1, from coordinate 521,242,594 downwards.
CATAGCATAACACCTCCCATATGAAGTGTGTACTGACAAACCTAGTTGTTTCATAACCCCACATGACATCACATTAGCAACTACACCAGAATCTATCATGCATTTTTTTATGAATCTGTTATTTACTAACAGTGTCACATAAAAGGGATCTATCTGAGACGGTTCCTAATTAATAGTGGTGCCCACATAAACTTCTAGGACCTCTTGTTCTTTATCCTTCTCATGGTTTGCATTTCCCTTTTTAGAAGAAGCATCTCCATCTAATATACTTGAAATCAAAGAAAAAGCAGCCTCTCTATGTTCTTTTATTTTCAGCAGCTCTATCAAAGTTACTGAAACCTTCATATGTGTTAAAGCTTGAGTGAGTTTTAACCTTTTCTGCCTTCTAGTGACTTGTTCTCTTGTCACCAGTGGTTTATTCCTTACATCTAGTTGTATCGGCAATACCAGGTTTCGCTAAACTACTTGACTGGTCACCTTTAGCCTGACTATCTTTGACAGAAGTTTTGTTCTCAGTGGACCTCTTAGAAGAAGTTTCTTTGAAAAATAGAGAACCAAGCATACCTTGAATTCCATCAACTTTGTTTCTTCTCAGATTATAATTATGCTTAACTTTAGCTATTGTAGCCTTAGTGATATTCTTGACTTCCTCCTCACTAGGCCTTCTAAGGTGAATCTCTTGATCTTCTATTGTGACTACATTCAAGGTGGGATGCCAATCAATTGTTAATTGCCCTTAGCATTTTGCATTGCTGCTCAAGACATCATATTCACTTGCTTCATCCTCTAAAGACTCACGATCAGTTTCTACAATATACTCAAACATATTAACTGCAAGTTCATCCTCACTTCTCATGGATTCATTTAGAGCTTGAACCACAACACACTGATAGGGGGAATGTGGCCCATCACATGCCATACACTACAAGGTATTTTCCACGTTATGTACATTTCCTCCCTTCAAAGGATCAGGGGCATTCTGATTTTGTGTTCCTTTTGATCTATCTTGCACAAGTTCTCCATCTCTCCATGTAGTTTTATATGGCATATCATGCAATCTAGTAGGTTTATCTTACCAGTTGTAGTGAGGCCTCTCAGGTTTACATACTTTAGTAGTAAGATCCTTGACAATAGTCATTAATTTCTCTATCTTATCCTCTTCTTTGGAGGATTTATTTTGTTGTGTTTTTTGTTCCTACCACAATCTTCCATCAGTCCTTTTTCCCACTTTACCTGATGCTTTTCTATTACTCTCTAAATTGATTGCAATTCTGAAAGCATCTCTTAAACTATGTGGCTTATTATCTCTAAGAATGTAAGACATTTTGGGGTCAAATGCATTATAATAGGTAGTTAGACACACATTTTCATCTAACCTTATTACTTGAAAAAGTCTATGCATTGCCTTTTGAAACCTTGCATTAAAATCTATGATGGCTTCATGATCAGATTTACTGATGTTGTTAAATTCATTGAGCATGAAGATCACATTTGTCTTGTCTCCATATTGCTCTTGAAAGAAATTTTTGAACTCTTCCCAAGAACCTATACTGTACCAATATCTAGCATCCTCAATCAAGGATTGCACAAATAGCTTCATGATGACATCTTCATGTGAAATTTCATAGTCATTAATCATGTCACCAAAATATTTCAAATGCTCTTCAGCACTGACAACATTATTCCTAGCAAACTTCTGGAGTTTATCCCTCATTTCAATAGGGACATGGTTTGGATGTCTGAGAATTCCATCAAAATACAATGGCCTATACGGCTCAACATTTATCGGTCTCCTTTGAAAGTGATTTCCAATAAAGTTGTTTCCAGTATTTACCCTTGGGCCTGAACTACCAGATATAAGAGTTTGATGGCTTTGATTATGGGATGGTCGATGACCGGTTTGGTTTGTTAGGATTGTACTTGGAGGAATAGCAAAATTATTTGGGGTAGTATTATTAGATTGGTTAATGGGTGGGATAGTATTTGTTTGCATCATTGGTTGAGTAGTCAACAAAGAGGCAAAAGTATGTTGGGACGTAGGATTACTATGATCTACAGGTGGGAAAGTTATAGGTGGAGCCTTTAAGCAGCGTATCTTTCTTCTAAACTCAGCATTAAGTGCTTCTATTTCAGCCTTTTCTAACTCCCTTTTTAGGTCTTCATTTTCTTTCCTTACCCTTTCTACCTCGATCTCATGCAACATCATTCCCTGGGGTCCTTCTGCACTTCCTGACACTAGACCCGCAGATCTATTTTCCACTACTTACTATTTTCCTTTATCAATAATGGGTCTGGCAAGTTGAGGATCACTATGAACCTCACTACTAGGTTATACTACAACTTTAGGTGTACAAACAATTTTTGGATCAAGGGTTTCCCTAATAACAGGACCTTGCTCTTTACTCACAAGTTCTACTTGAGAAAACAACTCAAGCTCTGCAATCTGTCTTAATAACCTATCTCTTTCAATGAGTTTGGCTTTGGTTTCATTCTCCTTTTCCTTTTCTTTCTTTTTTCTTATGGCAATCAATTGATGTACTCTCTAATTTAGAACCTCAATCTCCTGAGACACTTCATCTTGGTCTAGAAAAGTTTCCTCTGAATCATACACATTTAACTGGTCCATATCAATCAGACTGATATTTCCTTCCATAGTTTTGGGAATGGAACTGGATCTATTACTTGTACTATGCCTATCTCTCCCAAAAACACTAGTATTAGACAATGTTTGGTGAAAGGTTTGGATATCATCATTAGTGCCAAACAAGCTAGCATGAAAACCCATAATATCATGGTTAGATTCATGAGAAGAGGCATTGGACCTTGTGTATACAAGACACTCAGAAGACTTACTTGTTTGATTACTCTTATGTTTCCATGACTGATTTGACTACTCCAGAATAACAGTTCATATAATGCCCCACTAGGAACCCTAAAGAAAAACAACACAACTAGGCAACTAAAGGGTGAAATATTTTTTTTAAAAAAGATTAAGTGCATTAATTATAGCCATTGCACATTTAATAACACATCAGAATTCTAACACATGATTTCCTAAGGGTTACCAATGAAGATTAATTCATAGATTATATTAACACCATGGTTAATCCAATTGTCCATTTAATTAAGTAAATTAAATGCTTAAGATTAAAACTACTCATACATCTAAATTCCATAATGAAAGAATCAAAGTATTCCAATGTATTTATTTATCCATAAATCATTTATACATAAGATCAAAGCAACTGAATTAACATACATTCTACTGACATAATATTATAATATCCATAATTACTTGGCTTCCAAAAATACCACGGAATCCAAAAGTTACAATATCAAGGTTACACAAAAGTCTAATACAATGACCACCAGGTCTCAACTGAACAATGATCACAAACAAGAGCTGGTACATGAACCACAAACCAAGAAACAACAGTGAAGCCTTTCCTCACCTGAAGATACAATCCAGAACAATCCAATGGGAAGTGGCACTACCACCCGACTGTGTGATCCCAAAATGGAACCATCCCACCGTGCTAGGAGATAGTAGAAAAACCTCAAGCAAGCAAAGTAAAGCAAGTACAAAAGAACTACAAGACTCCGCAAACATCCATGTGACTCAACTCACATACACTAGTGACTCTAAGGAGAGAGTGTCATCACATAGCTTAAGATGGATACCATGGTACAACCTCGATAGGTCCCGGCTCACCATCCTAGTAACCTCTCTCGAACCTCCAGTTCCAACTGTCTCATGCGGACCCTACCAATCCTTTTGTGAAGACAAGGTGGTAAGTTTGCCATTCCAGGCCTTCTCGCAACATTATGAGCCCTGTACTAGCACTCACCTATGCACGAGGTACACTATCTTAGTTAATATTTAATCTACCCACCCCCTAATCAATTAGTAGGTTATCACTTCTTAACTGACTTTCGACGGGTTATCCTGCCATTGACTTAGGGCATGGCCCCCGCTTGAAAGCTGCTCTCTCTCATAGGACACTAACTGGAAAGGTCTCTCTACAAGAACTCTATGGCAAAACAGACAACCATAACTAATCCTGACAAACCACATGTGAAGGATACACAATCACCAACCCAGGATTGACCATTTGGAACACAACACACAATGGCTCACATCAACAGGGTTATACAACAACACCTGACCAAGGAGATATAATAACATATGACATAACGACAACTCAACTAGAATTGCAACGAAATTAAGCTTAACTGCAAATACCATTTACACAAGATCCTAATACAGGCAATCTTTTCTTTAAACAACCAAAAGCATAAAATACTTGCAATTAAAGATTTTCCAAAAAATAAGAAAATACAACTATATTAACACAAGGAAACCGATTTTGTCATTTGTCCAATAAAGTTAAATAAAGTCACATAAAAATTAACCCCCTAATTACATGTTCATGATTAATTTACAAATAAACCTGATTAGATTATATCAATAATCTAAATTAAATTAAAAATTAAAAATTATATATAATAATATAATATAATTACATAAATATATATATTCTACAAATATAATATTATATAATTATATCACATTAAAATATATAATAAAAAGAAGATTTAATTTTGAAATATCTTTCATTTCCAAAATAATATAATTAAAACCACAGAAAGTACTATATATATATATATATATATATATATATATATATATATATATATATATATATATATATATATATATATATATATATATATATATATATATATATATATATATATATATATATATATATATATATATATATATATATATATATATATATATATATAATATTATTATTATTATTATTATTATTTTTATTTTTTATTTTTTATATTTTTTTTTTCTTTTATTTGTTTATTTATTTATTTTTATATAAATTTTTTTTTTAACATACAATAACCCAAAAACTAGTAAATTCTATTTTCAACCAAAATTTATTTCCAATCAAATTTATTAAAAGGGAAATTAATTAAGACATAATTTCTCCAAAATAATATAATAAAACAATTTGCCTTAACTTTTAATAACACAATAAATTTAATTAATGATTAAATTTATTTCTAAAATAACTAAATAATTCCACAGAGATACACAAATATTAAAAAGGACTACCATAGCCAAGTATCGAAACAAAAATCAAACAAGAGGGAATATTTTCTCTGGTAAATCTCATTCCTCCCAAATCTTGCAATTTCCATGCATAATAAAAATCTTGGCAAAATTTGCCATAATAACTCTTCCCAATCTTCTCAAAATTTTAATCTAAAAACACCCAAAAAATAACTTCTTTCCATAAACCAAAAATTAACTTCAGGAATGGACTTTAGCCAAGAACAAGAAATAATTAGACAGGATTTTAGATTTGACAAACATCTAGACACACACATCATTCAGAAAGATAGAAGAAATAGAAATAATTTATTTAAAACAAACAATCAAAAGAAGCCACCCAACCTGGTATAGCTTTCCTGGAAGAAATTTGTAGAAGAGAACCAATCCTTCAACAAACTTCCAAATAAATTTCTCTTCATCTAAATCCCTGACTTGTTTCCTCTCTCCCCAAAATAAAAGACCTATTCCCCTTTTAAACTAAAATTCTAGGTTGAATATATTTTTCCCAAAAGCCTAAATTTAGTAATAAAAGCAATTTTATTTTCTTTTCTAATTTTCTAACAAAGGATAAGTTAACATGCAATAATTAAAAATCATTTTTCTTTCTTTTCTTTTCTCATGCAAGTTAATTAATTTTCTAAATAAAGAGATTAAAGCAATACTTTAATTCTAATTAATTCTTTTATTAATTTATTTATTTATTCTTTTATTCTTTTATTTATTTAAAATTCTAGGAAACAATAAATGAAATTAATCTAATTTATTTTTCACTAATATTTAAATAAAATATATTTCTAATATCATGCAGCTTGCTACTTAATTTAATAACTTCTTTTAATTAACTAAATTTATAGTCTCAATGCATACATAATTCAACTATGAGATAACTCCATAAACCTAATTAATTAATTAAATCCACTAAAACACACAAACCGAACAAACCTCAAGCAAATACTCATAAAAAGATCAAACAACAAAATACGAAGGCCAAACAAACTGACAGGATGACCAACTGACGACACTCACATGAGTGTAACTAAGTAAAGTAGGGTCAACTACTATCTCCACTTCCATCAAAAAATATAAGGCACGGTCAGACCTATGAAGCTAGGTGAAGATGATACCCTGTACCTACCTAATACTTGTACCTGTAATATCCGCATCACCAAACCACACATGCATATATACAATATAGAAAATACAGCATACACACCAATGAAGGAGAATCACGACGTTCCCTATCTCACCGAAATGAGTGAAGGAAAATTGTCCCCTTGCATCCAATACACTCGCAGACACACAACATATAATTCCACATTGCATAGATAAAGTAAAGTGTTAGTACATAACAATAATCCATAAAATGCCATAAATCACAAGTATTGAGATACTGCAAATAAATTATGCATCTCATATCCAGATAAAGAATGAAATAATGTCATATAAGTCTGAATAACACATCATGGTAATGTATCAACTGAAAGTAAACAATAATAAAATATGAGTCTAATGAGTTCAAACAAGAAAGGGTACTACAGTTCCTCTCCAACCCTTATTGACTGGTTCAGGTAACCCTTCATGCAACTCCTCTTGAGAATTTTTCTCCATATAAGACCTAGTATTCCTTCTCTTATTCATCTTCCTAATCTTGTGAAGTGACTGTGATTTTTTTCTAAAAGAACACTGGTTTTTTCCTTAATTTAGAGTCGCTGCCCAATATCTTGGGAATAAAAAATATTTCAACACAGTGAATCACTTACAAGAGACATGAGAATAAAACTATTGATCTATAGAAAAGAACATAATAGTATTCTAAGATGCTATGAGTTACATCAATAATTTTCTTTAGAAAGACAAGCTCAATAATTTTTAGACTGAAACCAAGGGAACCTGATCTCAACACTTTTATGCAATAAAGATACAAATATGCAGTATAAGACTTATCTTAATTGACTCTCCCCAGCAGAGTCACCACTTTTGTTGTGGTGACTCGAATGGGAAAACTCACTTACAATCTGATTTAACAATCTATACAAGAGATCTTTAGATTAGTCCCCAACAAAGTCGCCAATTTTTTTGTTGTAACTTGGATGGGAAAAAACACTTACAATCTGATTCAACAATCTATACTAGCGATCTTTAGATTAGTCCCAAGCAGAGTCGCCAATTTTGTTGTTCTCCATTTTGAAAACTTTTGTTTCTTCTCTTTAAAAGTGAAGATTATTGCTTATGTGCTGCAATGGAAGAGAACAACAAAAGTTTGAAATAAAGACAACAATATGAGGTTCCATAATTAGGAAACCTCCTACACTTTAAGATTATAAAAACTTGGTTAGGTGAACCCTTTTAAAGACTATTTTCTCACAAAAATAGTAAATGGTTTGCAGAAAACTAGTGTAAATTCCTGCAAAATTTCCGTACTGACCAATACAACTAACCTAAATGGAAAATTGATTTGACTTTTTAAAAAAGGATCACAAAATGCAACAAAAACCAACAGATAAACCAGTGCCTTATCCAGGCAACAGAGTCATCTACAACAAACTGCAACCTGAAAAGAGAAACTAGTACACAAATCACAAGTTCCTGATCTATCAACTTTGAATATGCCTGAAATACATAGAGTCCTAATCTGCATCAGATTTCATCATCAAATCCACACTAGAAATACTGATATCTATGACTTTGTTCAAAGTATATTTATATTTTTCTCCTTAAAAAAAAGACTCAAAACAACTTCATTAGATGCCTAGCAAATCATTCAAATCAGAAATGCTTGATTACTTAAACGGAATGAACACCAGTACAATGACATAGAGACAATACAATTTTGAATTTAAATTCTTTGGACTGTATTTTTCATTCCTTTGTTAGAAGGTTACAAGTACTTCATATTTGACTCAGAAATTGCTAAGACAAAGGCCTGTATTAATTTTGCCAGAGTTTAGTTACAAAATTTTGTGTCCCTTTTTCTAGGCAGCCTTGGTATCCTTTTATAGAAATCAAGATGCAACAAGCTTCAAACTACCTAGAAGAAAAATATTACCCTAATAGACATTTATTGCAAATGTTATATTTCTAATTCATTGCAGTTAAGGGAGAAATCTAACATTCTTTCTGGGATGTGTGCTTCATTAATTCACTAGGCATTCATTTGGAAAATGGCCGAAAAGGTAGGCCCCTATTACCCAAAATTGGTCACAACAACCGATAGCTTCATAATGTCAGTGTATTATCTCAAGCCAGAACATTGATGGTTCTACCTAAGAAAACACAGAGCCGCACATCATTATGTCCTTTGCAGACCTCCTTGGATAGCTCTCGCTGACCCTTTTTCACCTTGAAGCAATGTCAGATGTAACTTGCACACCTTTGCCTCTTTTTCTTTTGAATATTTAATTTTTTTGGCACCAACAAATCAGGATGTCTTCTTTCTAAGCACCTCTCCTTTAGTCTCCATGTCATAGCCTTTAAAGTTTGGACGTGTTTCCATTGCGATATAGAAACAACCATCTGATCATGGGAAACTAACATGCCCTTTAACTTTCCTAAATAATCCTCTTAGAAATGGGCCCCACCACTTGTTCTCTAGCTATTAAAAACTTAACCGCTACCACTAGTTTGCCACTGTAACCGCTTACCTTAACTACTAGCATTAACCACTGTCGCACTTGGTCTATAGAAAATCATCACCTTCTGTCTGAGAAATAACTTCTAAGATCTCGAGTTCACTACCCCAAAAATACTTGTCGTGGGCTACACTTGACTGCATAATCAAATTCCTCAGATCAAGAGCTTTCCAACGATATATGACAAATCCATATTTGGGCAAAAATTCAACCCTCAACCATCATTCCCTCTACAAGTCAGTCATTTAAGCTTTTGCCTTATCACCACAGTCTGAAACTATATTTTAACCTGAATTTCCCATGCAGGTTTCAGCCACATGTCACCCCCTAGTTCACTCATGAGTCCCTCTAGACTCCACCTATCTTGCCACCTCACTAGTCATCAAGTCGCGGCCATTAACATTCGAGCACGTCCATCTTTCGGTATGGCGACAACTGTAGATCTTCCTTGAACTTGCTTATTCTTTACTTCCTTTAAATTGTTCTTCCTACGGGTCCCATTGCTTAGTCACCAAGTCACGCCTCTTATCCATTGAGCATCTTTCCATTGCGACATGGAAACCACCATCAGATCATCAATCCAACTATCAGATCCCTCTTGACATGTCCATTGGTTAATTCACCTAGGAAACTCTCTCCTCTAGCGCACCTGCCATGTGTCACTTCCTAGTTTTCTCCAAGCCCACCTAGACCGCCACTACAACTGCCATGTCATCAGTCACCATGTCATAGGGGATAACCATCAGGCACCTTTGCATAGTGGTATAGCCACAACCGTTAGATTGGAACAAACCTACTCAGTCTTTATCTCTTCATCCATCCGTGTTACGTGTCAGTCTATGACTAACCACTGGATCCACCTAAGAACAACCTCATTTGCCACCTCAGCATCGCCAGACCGACCACCTATTCTAGTTTGTTAGGCCTCAGTATTTCAGCCAAACCTCCCCATCGGTAAATCACTTTAACGTTTTATCAAAACCCTAGCTTCATTGACACCTTTCATGTTGATGAAACTGATGTCTTCGGTGAGTCCATTTAGAGGTCCATCGAAGCCAAGGTCTGCTCAATGTTCATTTTGATGACATGCCACCTATCTTCCTCATGTTACCACTAGACCTTCCACCTCATCAGCTGCATGTCACCACGTGGCACCTCATGATTTTCTCAGAGTCCTTGGTGCCACCTATCACGAGGGTATTTATTTTGGGCACTTCACAACCGCAGTACAATGACAGTCATGGTTAGCCCCAGAATTTCACCCCACTGTTGATCTGCCTTAGATCTGTCATTGGATTTCAGCAATCTGTTTGATGATTAGCCTCTCCTGAGTAGCTCTCTCATGTACCACAACATCACCACGTGTCCACCACTTATCTTCCACCTCATCAGTCACTAATTCTCAGCTATTAATAGTCGAGCACTTTCACATGGCGGTATAGTGATAACCATTTGATCAGCTCAAACCTACTCGATCCTTAATCTAAACCTCTCACCCCTTTTCAACATGTGCTTTGTCGCCAAGTCGCGGTGATATCTGGTGAGCATCTTTATGTCGTGACATAGCGATAACTATTGGATCTTTTGCGATCACTGTTGATCAGCCTAACTTGCTCACTGGTTATTTTGCCTTTCTACTGCAAAATTTGGGCACTTTGAGATGCACGTGGGGGGGCCCACCACTTCTGAGTTGCTACTTGCCAAAATCTCATAAATTTTGACACTTAATATGTATGAGGATTTGCCTTTAAATACTGAAATGCTCCTCCTCGTGACCAATGTGGGATAAATGGACCATTCCCGGGCCTTTCCATTGGGTCATCAGGACCCCTCCAAACATACTAACCCAATGGCCAATGAAAATCTTCGCACTCCACACCTCTTTGCACTATCCATCGGGTCATAGGGATAACTTCAAAACTTGACCTCCGATGGTCGATGACTTACCATGCTTTGGATGATGTTCCATCAAGTAGCATTACATTGCGCTATTCTGATGGTCAATGTCACTGATGTATATCTCCCCCGCTTGCACCATGTCATCGGGTTGTCGGGATAGCATGAAACTGCTCCACCTGATACTTGATAACACCACACACACCACCTGTGACCTCATTAGGGCGAGTCCTACCAATTGGGGTAGGTCTTGCCGATAAGGCAAAAATTCAAAACTGGCAGAAACACGCCAGGAGGAAATGCAAATGCAAAATTTTGAAATGGGCCTCCCAAAATACTCAAATTTTAATGAGTCCCAATAGCTTGAAACTTTGAACCTTGAACCAATTAGCAAAAGTTTCAAAACTGACATAACGCATTCTCACTTGCTTATTAAAAAACATTACAAAGCCACGACTCACGCAAGAGAAACGGTTGAACCTTGAACCTTGAACCTTGAACCAAAAAGGGTTCAAGTTCATTATGAATTACAATAATGCACTACAAAGGTTTAAATTTTCTAAATTTTTTCATGCAAAGGAAAAAACACCCTCAAGATTTTATAGGTCCTAACAACTGGTAGGTATGTAAATCAAGGAAGCAATCACTGGTCTTGTTACTGATAGAGATGAAAAACTTTGGGGTTATTTCAAAACATTTCAAGAAAATATGAGGCAGAGGGAGAGAATATCAAAGCACATTATGGAGAAGTACTCCACTGATATTTGTTTCATGGTGAAGACCGATGAAACCCTCATGGAAGCAGTAGAACCAGGGACCATATGGGTCACTGAGATTGGATATGAGTTGGATGATAACATTCTAGATCTTTATGCAAAGATTCTTCTAGATGCTCCATTGGATGACAAAACCAAACATTTTGGCATTGCAAAAGAAAAGGCTCTTGAAGTCAAAATTGGCTTCAACAGGAAGAGAAGAGAGAAGACAATAGATAAGATGTCTGCATTTGTACAAAATGTCATTCATAGGATAGGTACTAAAATGGGTTCTGGATCCAAACCAGTAGCAGAACCGGCAGCAAAACTGATAGTGGCTAGTGCTTTAGAGGTGAAGAAGCCTGAAACTTACATTTCTACTATCACTTTTGATTCTGATCTAGAGGACAATGAACCTCTAGCATTCAGAAGGGTACAAAGGAAGAAAGTAGATCAGCTACCGCTAGAGGAGAAAAAGATGGAGCCAAGGAGGAAACTTGTAAGAAAGGCAACAAAACCTACTACACCCCCACTTCTAGCAAGGAAGCCTACTCAAAAGAGAAAACCAGTTACATCCACTCTGACAACCCCAAGCAAAAAGAAGAAGAGTGTTGATGCTTCTGAGTTTGGTAAGGCTAAAATTACCTATGCTAAATTGATTGATGAAATAACAAAGGATGGAATTTTGAAATAATGTATCTATTTGTTATGAGAATTTAGAGGCTAATGAGCACAATGAGATTGAAGAGGCAATTTTGTTGCACTATAAGAAAGCCTTAGTAGAAATTTTGAAAGAAATTCCTCTATCACTGTACAATAAATTAGATGCTAGAAGACTTGACATAGTCAAGAGGGATAGAGAGATTAAAGAGGTAGAACTTTTGAATTTGTGTGGTGCAATAAGTAATGAGGAAATGAAGAGGTGTATAGATGCTGCTAATAGGACAATTTTTAGTAGCAAACCCTGACAAATAAGCCTAATGATGGGCAAGGTTAATGAGGATATAAATGAAACCAGTGAGAGTTGGTCCAAATTCTTCCAAAAGAATCCAAACTTTCTTACCTCTCATGAAGAATTTGTTAAGTAAACAACTTCTACCATTCCAGATAAATCAAAAGGGAAAGGTATTTTGGGAAGTTCTGAAACAATTTTGGATATATCGGCAGAAAATAAGGGTGTACAAACACCACCGATTGCAAAGGAGAATGTACAGTTTATACTGGCAGATACTATTTTTGAACAAGGAAATGTATAGGATATTGAGAATATTGTTGATAATACTCCACCGGTAGTAATTGATACTAGACTAAGTGGCGAAGCCACCGATGCAAAGGAGGTTAAGGTAAAGGGAACTGAGACTACACCAACAGTAGATATTGATTCCCTGACAAAGAATTTGGCAATTGACACTTCTCAAGTTGAGAAGAAAATAATATCTGAGATTAGTCCCACTGAATTAATGGTGGTAGCTACTCAAAAGCGACTAACAAAGAGATCTATAGATAAGGGAATAATAGAATAGTCAGTTACAGTTTTTCATAGATTAATTCCTAATTGTATGATTGAGAATGAAGCAAGCCCTTCCAACAAGCTTAAGACACTAACTGAGAATATATCTAACAATTTTCAATCACTGTAGTATATTTTAGACTAGTAGGCACTTGAGAGATTTACTCTGGCTAAAAGAGCTTCTTTTGACCAAATCATTGAAACTGAGAAGAAGAAAATTGAAGATAAATTGATTCTTATTGAGAATTGTTTGAAATAGTGTACAAATATCTATAGGGTTTGTTGTAACATAGAAATTCTTACAGCAAATGTAGATAGCAGATTAAAGGAATTACATGATAAGGTAGCTAACATTGCAAATTATTTTGATGGATTGACCTCTCTAACAACATCTGTTGATGGTCAAATTTTGTCTTTGGAGAATCAAATTTTTTCTTTTGAGAAGAAGAGAGAAAAGATCATTTAGAGAGAAAGGAGTCTTAGAGGATTGGTGAGTCCAAGATTGGATTCACTGGGTGTACATAAGAGAGAGTGTATGGACATGATTGCAAAACCCACACCGAAAAAAGTATCAGAGAAGGAAACACTTGCACACTTACTGAGTGGACTGGTATCTATATTTGAAACCTTCAAAACTGGCTGGGATACATACCTACAGTTGCTAGACAAGGTTTACCCATAAATTTTTAAGTTAGTCAAGCTTTAGTAGAGTAATCTAAATTTATTCATTCTTTTGTTTTGAACCAAATTCTTTCAATTCTTTCAACGGTCTTCGGCACTGATTCCAAAGGGGGAGTGTATATATGTGAAAAAGATCAGAAAAATATTAGAAAAATAATATGGGAAGGATATCAGAAGGAATGTATTACTCAGGGGGAGCATATGCCATTTTTTAGTTGGACTGACAGAGAATCCATTTTTCACATGAGTGTTGCCATCAATGCCAAAGGGGGAGATTGTTGGAAATTGACACTCATCAGATTCATTTTGTTGTCATTGATGGCACCAAGATTAGATGGAAGTCATATACTAGCATTAGGAGGAATTCACTGGCAGACACCAACATTGAGTATCTAGGATTACAACTGGCACCAACATCCATCACTTCAGGGAAGCCAACATCAAGGAAGTTTTATTTGAAAAATCATTTTGTAATTATTGTATAAGGCCGACATTGTATATCTTTTTTATTGTAAGCCAACATAAGGCATATTGTTTGTAAAGGGTATATAAGTTAGATTTATAAGTCATTATGATATGAGGATGAGATAATGTGATAACAAAGTATGTGGATAGAATATGATTATGGATAAAGAACTGTGTAATGTGAAGATCATTTGTATGCAAATGTTGTATCATGGAATGATCTGTAGATGTTTTGTAAGGCATTCTTGGAGGGAATGAGATACCAGTAGAAGTGTTTAGGGTTTATGAACCGTTACAAAGAAGAGCTATAATCAAAACTCTTTTTGGCATTGGAGATGCATTTTGTGAGTTCATCATTGTTGTTTTACTTCTGTAGAAGCTTGTAGTTAGTGAGACTCTTTAGTGATGAGAAATGTTCTCTAGGCAATGTGCCTTCTTGCATGTGTAGGCCCCCTCTGTATGTAATATCTTTCATATGGCCAGTGAATTGATATTGTGGGTCACAAATCCCATCATGGTTTTTCCTCTTTGAGGTTTTCCACATATAAATTATGTGTGTTATGGTGTTCATTCATGTGGATGGTTTATTTGCTTCAAGTTATATAGTCATAAAATCTTATCTTACTGGTAGAACACTAATTCAAACCCCCCCCCCCTCTCGGTGTTCTTGGATCCCAACATTTTCTTGATGTGTCCCATGTTTTTCTTGGAGCATGTGCATTCATACTTCATGGTGCTCATGTATTTGGTACATCAGTATTCCCATATGCATTGCCTTTTTTCTTAATCACCATCACCTAGAAACCATCTCATCTTTCATCATAAGTAGGTTAGTACATGATCCATATATCAACATATCATCACATATATACATATGCATTACAACATATAGGCATCCATATCCCATCTTGTATTACACACATCAATAGTTTATCATTATTATAACTACATACATATAGACATAAATCATAAGAATCATACATGCACACATCACATCTTGCATCCCAAAAAGGCTAGTACATATCATCATATTCCAACATGTTGCTAGAGGGTAAGTGCACCAAGATGGTGAACAAAAAAGTGGCCACATGCCAAAAAAACACAAAAAATTTCATAACACGTATGGGTTCTAAAATTTCAAAAACGTGCTAGGCTTGGTAACACCAAGCCTAGAGAAAAAACAATTAAAAAAACCAAAAGTTCCTCAAAACCTGTATGGGTTTTGAGGAACATTTTTTTTAAATAAAAAAATTTAAATTTACTCAAAACGCGTACAGGTTTTGAGAAAAATATTTCTTTTGTTTATGCCATAGGTTTTGGCCATTTTCAACACCAAAACCCATGGAACAACAGCAAGGAGAAGCCAAAAAAAGCATCAAACCCGCATGGGTTTGCAATAATTTTTTATTTTCCCATCATCAAAAGCAATTTTCAACAATGGCACCTCGTCGAATAGGTATACGGGTTTTGAGGAACATTTTTTTTAAATAAAAAAATTTAAATTTACTCAAAACGCGTACAGGTTTTGAGAAAAATATTTCTTTTGTTTATGCCATAGGTTTTGGCCATTTTCAACACCAAAACCCATGGAACAACACAAGGAGAAGCCAAAAAAAGCATCGAACCCGCATGGGTTTGCAATAATTTTTTATTTTCCCATCATCAAAAGCAATTTTCAACAATGGCACCCCGTCGAATAGGTAAGATTTGATTTGTTTGATTATTTTTCTTTGCATTTTAATTAAATTAGGGTTTTTTAATTGATTTAAGTTTTTCTTTTATTAATTTGATGTCAGATTCTTCAAGCAATCCCCAAAAATGAAATAGACAACAAAGACCTCCTCCTGCACAAGCAACACAAGAAAACCCTGTTAACATTGCACAAGAGCAACAAGAAAACCCTCAAAATCCTAAAAATGTTGCTCCTCAACAACCACCACCACCCTGAAACCCTCCACATCCTCCATTAGATCATGTAGATGTCATGTCACAAGAGGATCTCATCAATCACCTTACACAAAATAGTGCCCAAATTTCTATATTGGTGAATAGGTTGAGTACCTCTAAGCTTGAGCACCACTCAACCCTTGCCAGAACACTAGAAATAATGGCTAATAGTGCAAATGAGGTATCTAGGGAGGTTACGAAATGGGGTTCATGGAGGGATAGATGTCAAACATTTTATGCGGATGGGTTGTCATATGATCAAGTGAAGAAAAAGGGCATTGTTAAAGTTGACATATGTGCTCTTTTCACTAATCCTGTTACCAGTAACAACCTAGATCTAAATACAACTCGGTTTCCTATACATTGGTGTGTTCATGCTAGGTTGAAAGATGCTTTTGGGATAGGTGGTATATGGTCTTTGACCAACCACCTTGTAATAATTGGGAGGTGCCTCTATATTTTTTGAGAAAGTTGTATTGTGAGTTTATCCTTGGCGAGAAGTCGAATTACTTTGACATCCGATAATTTTAGGGTAGAGGGAGAGGCTCTACGCAGGATAGACCTAGGGCCCATAGGGTGGTAGATCCACAACATAGGAGGCGTACAGCTCCTAAACCCATGGTTCATGTCACTGTCCCTATATTCTTGAAGGAGTCTATGGAATTATAGACTCTTCAGGCAGCTGCATCATTGACTGATGTCATTGTTTAGAATGGGACACAGCTGGTTGGAGTAGAGGATGTACCAGCACCTACAACACCTCCTTCATTAGTGACACCTCCTTCATCAGTAGCACCTCCTTCCTCAGTGGCACCTCCTTCATCAGTAGCACCTCTTGCATCATTTGGCACGAGCCAGCCCATTCAACATATGTGCCCCACCTGCTAGGGTGTATGTTCTGGTGTAGACATTGACGTGGATGAGGATGGTGGGACATCTCATCTGTGTACATGTTGCAGGAGTAGATGCCATGCTTCCACTATAGAGGATGTGGCCCTCACTAACAAACTGCTCAATATGTTGTACCCTCTCTCAGACACAAGTGCGTTTAATTTTATTTATGACATGTTATCAATTAAGTGACTAAATCTTATTAAAAGAAATGAATTTTTATTTTTAGAACAAGTTAAAGTGACATATAAATAAAATGCATTGTAGGGTGCAACAGGTGGTGGGAGTACACCACATACTGTTCATTTGACTCCACGGTCATGAGTAGTTTCGCCACTAGAGGTGAAGATTTGTAAATTTGTAAAAAATATAATAATACATTGGATTCAAAATATATTTTGTTAATTATATGTATGATTACTTGATATTTTGTAGGGCTTATCAGTGGTTGAGATGTCCCAACTTAATGATATCACGCTTTCAGCCATTGACTTTGGCCAAGATAGCTATGCAGTACCATTTAGATTTATATATTTTTTACTTAAGTGATATATTATATACATGCTCTTTTCCCTTATGTTAATTTTTTTCCATTAGTTTACCCCACCTACCTCGAGGACATCTCATGTGAGAGAGCCATCCTCTAGCACTCCGAGGTAGAAAAAGATATCCTCTCAGACACCCAAATGACAGAAGGTAATTCACTACAATTTAAATTCAATTGTTGAAATGTATTATGATTAAACATGTATATGTAGATATTGATAAATGCACTTAATTTATTTGTTCTATATACAGAAACATATGGGGCTTACGGAATTAATGAATGCACCTGATGTCAATGAGGTTCAGCAGAGGGAAGAGGTGATATCTTCATATTCACTTTGGAATGCATTCTTGCTTGTTCAAAATAACTAAATCCTTTTATGTCTATATTATATGTTGTCATTTTTCATACAGGAAATGGTAATAGCTACATCAGATTCAACAAGGCCTCCTAAGGTTACAGGAGAACTATACGAGGCTTCGGTGTGCATTTTTTCTACATATGTTAAAAATATTTGTTTTATCTAGTTTGTCAACAACTTTGGGTTATTAAATTGTATGATTGTCTTTAAACTATTACAAGCCCCTTGCAAACTTCTTACTGTTATTCTACCATTCCATTTCAGTAGAAGTTCTACACATATATTATGGGATCCAACATGACCAAGGAAAAAGGTATGTTTGTCTTAGATCAACTCCTTTTCACTAAGTGCACAATGAAGTTGAAACCGTCTAGTTAACTCCTTTTGGATCACTTACCATGGATATAGGAAATGGTCGTAACTGATTCATCTGTGACTTTGCCTTCTACAACCACAACACATCCATCTGAGGCTCCGGTATGCTTTAGTTTTTTAGTCTATTCATTTTTAGTTATTATGTGTTATTTGACATATACGTCATTAACATGTATTAATGTTGTTTTACCAGTTACAGCCTTCTATAGGACATCCCATGGATCCTCAGCCTCACCGAATTGTAGAAGACAAAGTCAAGGTAATCAACATTTCAACTTCAAACAATTTAGAGTTTAGTATTTAGTTATTTTGATGTTATATTGAGAAAATATATCTGATTAGACATTTGAATTATCCTTTTGCAGCCACGTACTGCTTCGAAGAGGCTCGATTTTGATGATCTGCCATAGTCATAGATACGAATAGAGACATATAGTTATAGTTGTGGTCATTGAAGGGCTAATTTTTTATATATTCGACATTTGTATATGTATATATCGACTTTGACAAACATGGCACATGCCACATTTTTGTAACTATTATTGATTTGGCATCTATGTCATTTTTTGATATATGTACATGATTATTGTTCATTTTGATATATATGAAACTTGATATTCGATCCAATTTGTTCATTGATATATATGAAACATGATATTCTTGAAACTTAGTTATTTGCTATTGAAATGTGATCAAATTTGTTAGTTGTGTATATGTCTTGAAATGTGATCCAATTTGTTCATTACTTGTAACTCATATGGCATATACTTTTACACTATCTATTGCTCATATTGTGTATACCCAAGTACTGATACTAGTAATGTTGACATTCTGTATTTTGATTGAGTGAATTTGCTTTGAGTCCTTCATGTGTGAAGATATTGGAGTGAAGTTATTATTTCATAAACTCGTTCTTATGGAGTGAAGTTCATCATTTCAAGAACCAATTAAGACATTTCATGCTTAAGTGCATCATTTCATGCTTAAGTGCATCATTTCATGCTTATGGAGTGAAGTTCATCATTTCATCACCTATAAAAGAAGAGTTGAAGCACTTAGTGAAGTTCTACTTGTCGTGGGAATAAACTATCAATGCGATTGCATCCAAGTGGCCTAGTTTATGCTAGGGGTTCCCTTGTCTTGCTCCCCAAGGCATCTGATTGTTACAAGCCACCTCATAGCAACATTTTCCCTTGAGCGCTCAAAGCGAAAAAAATGGTCAAAATTTGACGTAGCCTAACTCAGAGACCGTGGCACTTATGGATGATCCATTTGAACTTATGGGGTTGTGTTATCATTGCCTACAAAATCCTATCTCAGTTTTGGGCAACTCAATTTTGTTTTCTTATGGTGAGAATTTTTCTGTTGCATCAAAAACCATCAAAAGTTGTCAGTGAGAGGTGGCAAAATAGTGTATCTTTTGTTCTTCTTGTCGTGGGAATGAACTATCAGCACGAGCATGTCTAGGTGGCTGGGTTTATGCTAGGTGTACCCTTGTCTTGCTCCCCAAGGCATCCGATCGTTACAAGCCACCTCGTAGCGACGTTTTCCCTTGAGCGCTCAAAGTGAAAAAAATGATCAAACTTTGATGTAGCCTAACTCAGAGACTATGGTACTTATGGATGATCCGTTTGAACCTATGGGGTCATTTTATCACTGCCTACAAAATCCTATCTCGGTTTTGGGCAACTCCATTTCATTTTCTTGTGGTGAGATTTTTTCTGTCGCATCAAAAACCATCAGTGAGAGGTGGCAAAATAGTGCATCTTTCGTTCTGCTTGTCATGGGAATGAACCGTTAGTGTGAGCACATTTAGGTGGCTGGTTTTACACTAGGTGGGCCCTTGTCTCACTCCCTAAGGTATCCAATCATTACAAGCCACCTCATAGCGACGTTTTCCCTTGAGTGCCCAAAGCGAAAAAAAAAGGGTCAAACTTTCACGTAGCCTAACTTAGAGACCGTGGCACTTATGGATGATCCATTTGAACCTATGGGGTTGTGTTATCATTTCCTAAAAAATTCAATCTCGGTTCCAGGCAACTCCATTTCATTTTCTTGTGGTGAGATTTTTTCTGTCGCATCAAAAACCGTCAATGAGAGGTGGCAAAATAGTGCATCTTTCATTTTGCTTGTCGTGGGAACAAAATATTAGCGCGAGCACATCTAGGTGGTCAATTTTATGCTAGGTGTGCCCTTATCTCACTCCCCAAGGTGTCCGATTGTTATGAGCCACCTCATAGCGATGTTTTCCCTTGAGCTCCGAAAGCGAAAAAAATAGTCAAACATTGACGTAGCGTAACTCAGAGATCGTGGCACTTATGGATGATCTGTTTGAACCTATGGGGTCATGTTATCACTACCTATAAAATCCTATCTCAATTTTGGGAAACTCCATTTCATTTTCTTGTGGTGAGATTTTTTCTGTCACATCAAAAACCGTCAATGAGAGGTGGCAAAATAGTGCATCTTTCGTTCTACTTGTTGTGGGAATGAACCATCAGTGCGAGTGCATCCAAGTGGCTGGGTTTATGCTAGGTGTTCCCTTGTCTCACTCCCCAAGGCATCTAATCTTTACAAGCCACCTTGTAGCGACGTTTTCCCTTGAGCACCCAAAGTGGAGAAATGGTCAAACTTTGACATTGCCTAACTCGGAGACCGTGGTACTTATGTATGATTCGTTTGAACCTATGGGGTCATGTTATCATTGCCTACAAAATCCTATCTTGGTTTCAGGCAGCTCCATTTCATTTTCTTGTGGTGAGATTTTTTCTGTTGCATCAAAAACCGTCAATGAGAGATGGTAAAATAGTGCATCTTTCATTCTGCTTGTCGTGGGAATGAACCATCAGTGCAAGCGCATCTGAGTGGCTGGGTTTACACTAGGTGTGCCCTTGTCTCACTCCCCAAGGTGTCAGATCATTATGAGCCACCTCGTAGTGACGTTTTCCCTTGAGCGTCCAAAGCGGAAAAAAGGGTCAAACTTTGACGTAGCCTAACTTGGAGACCGTGGCACTTATGGATGAACCGTTTGAACCTATGGGGTCATGTTATCATTGCCTACAAAATCCTATCTTGGTTTTGGGCAACTCCATTTCATTTTCTTGTGGTGGGATTTTGTCTATCGCATCAAAAACCGTCAGTGAGAGGTGGCAAAATAGTGCATCTTTCGTTCTGCTTGTCATGGGAAGGAACTGTCAGGGTGAGCACATCTAGGTGGCTGTGTTTATGCTAGGTGTGCCCTTGTCTCTCTCCCCAAGACACCTGATCATTACGAGCCACCTCGTAGTGACGTTTTCTTTTGAGCGCTCAAAGCAGAAAAAAGGGTCAAACTTTGACGTAGCGTAACTCGGAGACCGTGGCACTTATGGACGATCCGTTTGAACCTATGGGGTTGTGTTGTCACTGCCTACCAAAATCCTATCTCAGATTTAGACTATTCATACTAGCCCTTCAAATCAGGTAATTCAATAATAACTCAAAACTTTCCCAAAACACTTGGAAAAAAAAATTGCATATTCATATTGAAAATTTGCAAATCAGCCCCATGGACACTTTCATATATAAAATTTGGCATCTTATATAAACTATCAAGCTCATTACTATTTATATTTACAAAATTTTGCATCTAAATATGCAAATTACATCTCGTTGTTGTTTTTTTATACAAAACTTAGCATCTATAAATGCACATTACAACTCGTTGTTTTTTTATACAAAATTTAGCATCTAGATATGCACATTACAACTCGTGGATGTTTTTATATACAAAATTTGGCATCTACATATGCACATTATAGCTCATATGCATATTACAGTTCATATGCATGTAGAGCACATCCAAAAAAGAGAAGTTACAACATTTCGCAAAAGATATATATACAAAATTATCAAAATTATTCTACCATATTGTAGAATTATTCTTCTAGATGGCCCAAAATCAATCAAGTGAACCTTCCGGATCAGCTCTAACCCTTAGTGTCTCAAGTATTGCCTCATGGTTTGATTCATGAACTTTCCACAAATCCTTGTTAAGAGGTCTACCACGATATTTAATCAAATGAATATTTGTTGCAACAAGAAGGTTTGAGTAATGAAGAATATGTTTATGTGTCTCAAAGTCCTCAAACAACCAGGCATTAGAATTTTTGATAGGGTACCTGCATTTTATAGAAGAATAATGCCAAATTCAATACAACAACTACTAAATAAATAAGTTTAAGAAGTCTCAATACAACTCGACACAACAACATGGTACCTTCTAAGCCATGTCCCTGTCACAACAACAGATCCTATTGGGTACTCAATACCCTCTCCATCAACCACTGTAGAGTCAATTTCTTTTTGGCCTCAATACAACGACACAAAAAGTAATTTGTTCCTTCTTCATTGTTCTCATCTGCAATAACTGCATATACATGACCTGCATTTAATAGAAGGATATAAGTTAATACCAAAATCAGCATTAGTTAATACTAATAAATTAAGCTTAAAATTGTAGCACATTGCAACCTAAGTTACTTAGTTCAACTATGTCTGATACATGGTCAAAATCCACTGATGCTTCAATCTGGTTCATTTGTAGTGCTCTAGGAAGTTGATATGTATCTAGGGTTTGCAAAGGTCTACAAGACCATTGGTCAACCCAGACTTTTGATTCACATTCATCCCACAAAAAATGCATACACGAAGAGCAAAAGGATGCAATATGTCTAGTATAAATAGCTAGTGATGTTGCATTTGAACTTCTAAATGAATGCATGTCACTTGATCCAGTAAGTGTACAACAATCTAAATAGTTTTCAATGTTAGATTCACTTATTAACCAAAAATATCTAGAAACCATAGACTTATCTGCATTACCTGGTCCCATTGTAGAGCTACACCATTGCACAATTTTTTTTGCATCTATTAACATTGCACCACCTTTGTACTTCAATTCCTCTCTGGTAAGAGCTCTTTTCACACATGCTACTGCACCATCATGCTCTCCCTTTCCATGCCCTACCTCAATGAAATTCCAAAAATGTTGCACACCACTTGTCACATGCATCCTAGTCAACCAGTAGAACATCCTTGCATTCTTGAATTGTGTGATGCAATTGTCCGACCATATTAAGTGTTGGTTGTATATTATATCTCTTTCCCTTAAACTATCATAGAAGACTATAAAGCATCCTTGCACAAACTCTGAGGAATATGTACAATCATCGCTGATATAGAAGTGATATTCTCTTATAACCTTTCTGTCCTCCTCGGTGCTATCATGTGCATGCATGAATGCTATGTGTACAAAAATTGTAACTTGTGTAGAGTGGTAATACATAGATTGTACTTCATTTTGCAGATTTAGTTTATAATTCTCAGCAAAATCAACAACTGAGATAATAGAGCCGAGGGGGAAAGTGTCCTTACACAACTTGAATTGCTCATCTAACCATCTAGCTCTATGTGTGTGACCTACGTACTCATCTACTAGTTTCTCTTGAAACATCTTCATAAAATCAGCTACGCATATATCCCTTTTCACTAACTCACACCTTTTTAATTATTTTCCATCTTTAACACCATATGTTACTGACTTATATTTTCCAATAGAAACTAGTTCCTTACCAATTTCATGTGTGCTATCCAGATGTAGGCATCTATGCAACTATTGCAAACCACCACATGTAGGACAAAAACCTCTCAAACACATCATCTTATAATAAATGCACCCGTCATCTCATCTACATAGTACACTTGAAATAAATTCTCTCGGTGACTTAGGAGGTGCTTGTAGACCACATTCCTGCAAAACATCGTTAGTGTGCAAAGTACAACAGATATAGCAATAAATATCATAATGCATGGAAAATTCAACATGGACCCTACAACATGTAGTACGTGCATGATTAATCCTAAAATAAAATGGTTTTGTCATCTCAAAAAATATTTTTGACTAATTTTAATCTGAGGAAAGCTTTGAAGAAACCTTTCATAAAATTGTGTTTGAGTTGTATCTAAATACTGTTCTGGATGTGGCTCACGATTACTAATTCCAATTGGCCTTCTAACAACATCTCTTTGGTTGGGTGAAACCCTTGTGTTGTCATGCCAAAATCTCTCAATTAACGTTCTTAGTGCACAAACAACAACCTTGTCCTTGCGTGGGAGTCTACTGGAGAATGCCCAAAGAGAATTATTGTTAGGATCTTCAATTTTCTCTTGCCTCTCTAAGGCATAGTGTAATGTGGTTCTACTTATCCTTAATGACTTGCTTGTTTTGCTTATTAAACAAGATTTTTTCATTTCCTTTCCCATTATGGTTGATGTGAGGACACGACGAGTAACATTAGCATATTTAGTGCATGATTCTGAACCAATGGCTTGGTATGCATCAAAAATATTTCTCACAATGGTTCTTTCACTATTATTTTCGGATGTTCTTAACCCCAAAATTTTCATTGTCTCTCTAAATTTCAGATTTTTAATCATTTCAACAACTAATTGGAATCTTCCACTTTGATTTAAGTTTTCAAAATAGTTATTCCAAATTCTTCTCACCGTTCTTCTACAAGTTCTTTCGGAAATTTTATCATGCATTGGCTTCACAATTTTTTCATCAATATCTATTAGGAACTTTGGTTTTCTACGAATTATTCTAAGAGGTGTTAAGATTGGCACATGCTCTTCATTTTCATTAGGTTCATTATGTGCATTGATCACATCAAATTCAAATGGTAAATCTTCTTCAATTTCATTAACATGTGCATTCACCAAATCATTTTCAAATGGTCTATGTTCATTGCATTCATTAGGTGCATTCATCATATGTGTTTGAATTGGTGTATGTTGATCATTTTGATTTGGTGCATTAATCATATCAATTTCAATTGTTGAATGTTCATCACTTTCATTAGGTGCATTAGATGACGCACCTTCATGTAATATCTTCATACGCTCCCTTTGTCTTTCCTTTGCTGCCTCTCTTATTCTTTCCCATTGTCCTACACATAACATCATGATGACAATCCACAATCAAATAGCCAAAAAACAACAAATGATCATCATTTTGTTATAATCTAAAGTAACAATAATAAAATAACTTCAAAAAAAACCAAAATACAAGACAAATAAATCATAATCAAAGCAAAAAAACAACAAATGATCATGATTTTGTTATTATCTAAAGTAACAATTATAAAATAACTTAAAAATCAATCATTCCAAAGCAAAAGTGACAAAAGAATATGAAAACCTGACTGTTACTGTCCCAGAAAATCATGTGCAAAAGCAGTGGGGCCTTCAACAACTTGCAATGCTATTTTTTAGGCCGTTGGGACTAAAATATATAAAGATTTTCCCATAACCCGTACGGGTTATGGAAACCCTATATGTCAACGTTCACAATTTCTCATAACTCGTATGGGTTATGTAGAACTAGAATTTTTGGCCTTAGTTCTACCCGTACGAGCTATGTAGAACTAGGAAAAGGAGAGGGGGAGAGGGAGAGAGGGAGGGAGAGAGAGATAGGGAGAGGGAGAGAAGTAGAGGGGGAGGGAGAGAGGGAGATTGGGGAAAGGAGAGGGGGAGAGGGAGAGAGAGGGGGATTGGGAAGAGGGAGATTGGGGAAAGGAGAGGGGGAGAGGGAGAGAGAGGGAGATTGGGAAAAGGAGAGGGGGAGAGGGAGAGAGAGGGATATTGGGAAAAGGAGAGGGGGAGAGGGAGAGAGGGAGAGAAGGAGAGGGGGAGGGAGAGAGGGAGAGGGAGAGAGAGAGAGAGAGGGAAAAGGAGAGGGGGAGAGGGAGAGAAAGCAAGATTGGGAAAAGGAGAGGGGGAGATGAAGAGAGGGAGGGGGAAGGAGGGAAAAGGAGAGGGGGAGAGGGAGAGAGGGAGAGAGGGAGAGGGGGAGGGAGAGAGGGAGATTGGGGAAAGGAGAGGGGGAGAGGGAGAGAGAGGGAGATTGGGAAAAGGAGAGGGGGAGAGGGAGAGAAGGAGATAGAGGGAGAGAAGGAGAGGGGGAAGGGGAGAGGGAGATTGGGGAAAGGGGAGGGGGAGAGGGAGAGAGAGGGAGATTGGGAAAAGGAGAGGTGGAGAGGGAGAGAGGGAGAGAAGGAGAGGGGGAGGGAGAGAGGGAGAGGGAGAGAGCAAGATTGGGAAAAGGAGAGGGGGAGAGGGAGAGAAGGAGAGAGAGGGAGATTGGGGAAAGGAGAGGGGGAGAGGGAGAGAAAGAGAGATTGGGAAAAGGAGAGGGGGAGATGAAGAGAGGGAGGGAGAGGGATAGAGAGAAGGAGAGGGGGAGGGAGAGAGGAAGGGAGAGGGAGAGGGAGAGAGAGGGAGAGGGAGAGAGAGGCAGATTGGGAGAAGGAGAGGGAGAGAGTGAGAGAAGGAGAGGGGGAGGGAGAGAGGGAGATTGGGGAAAGGAGAGGGGGAGAGGGAGAGAGAGGGAGATTGTGAAAAGGAGAGGGGGAGAGGGAGAGAGGGAGAGAGGGAGAGAAGGCAAGGGGGAAGGAGAGAGGGAGGTTGGGGAAAGGAGAGGGGGAGAGGGAGAGAGAGGGAGATTGGGAAAAGGAGAGGGGGAGAGGGAGAGAGGGAGAGAAGGAGAGGGGGAGGGAGAGAGTGGTGCAGGGGCACTAGGCATGAAGACAACTTGGAGGACACCATGGAAGCATGACAAGGAGGTGTATTGGTCTAATAGACTCAATTATGATGTCTTGAAGCCAATTATGGTATTTTATTGTAATGATCCTAATGTAATGATTAATTGTCCTAATGGACCTAATAAGGCCATAGGACAAAATATAGGATTTCATGGGTATAGAATTGGTAAGGGTCTCAAAAGTGTTTAGAACTATTTGATAAATCATTTTGATCCTTTAGAAGTTATTAGGTTGGGCTAAAAGTCCATTTCATAAGAGTTTTAAATTCAAAAATTTGAAAATAGTGGCTAGTGTCATTTTGGAGGGAAAAGCTAAAAACTTGTTTGTTAAGCATTTTAATCATGAATAACTGATGGATTTCGGTTTGGGAAGTTAGGGGAAGGTATTATAAAACCTTGGAATTCCATTTTTTTGGGGTTGGATGATATAGTACAAATGTTGTACGGATTTAATAGAAAAAGTGAATAAAACCTTCATTTTCTTGCAATTTCTTGTGTTTTGTTGCTTGAAAGTGATTGATCTTTCATGGTATAAGCCTTGGGAAATCATTGAGCATTGTAATAAGTGTTTTTGAATGCTTTTGTAGAGGTTTTTGATCAGATTTTTTCCATTTATTGCTAACTGTACTTAAATTTCTGGGTTTTGCCATTGGCATTGAAGACACAAAATGCAACTTGGAGCCATTCCTTGAATGTAGGAATCTAATACTCATGGAATGGACTCCCTATAACTTGTAAATTATTATTCTAACAATATAACTTGTAGGAAGAGTGGGTTTCCAGGTGATCATCATGAGTTGGATGAAGGAGAAGTGAGTAGGAAGCATAGCAAGCCTATAGCAGCAGAAGATCTACTTTAACAAAGGGGTAGTTTAATGATTGGATATGTCTAATATGGTCTAGGAGAAGGTGTATGAACCTTGATAAAGTTGCAGAAGTGCTGAGAGAGTGGTTAATCAAGAAACCCTTGGTTTTGGAGCCTATTGGTGAGGGTTTTAGGGTTTGCACATTAAACAAGATCATAGAACCTAAAAAATTGGATTTTCCTTGGTTTGAAGTCATAAAAAAACTACTCTTGATAGTTTAAAGGTTGGGGGATAAGTATTTTATATACTTTCTTTGTAAAAGTCTTAGGACAGCAAAGGCATGGTCCAAAACAACCATACCTATTTTTGATATATGTTGTAGTAAGCCGAAAAGGGTATCCAAAAAAAAAAAAATTTTGGGAGTTATTTGGGAAAAATTGGAGAAACTAAATTAATTCAGCCTCAAGTGGTCTAATTGGGGCTCTAGGGCTAGTAGCAGGCATAGTGGGGTTTAAGGGCATGGAGAAGTTTTGAAACCTTAAAACTAATTGAAACTTGTTGAATTGGGTTGGAATAAGTGGTTGAAGACACTAGGAGTCATAGTGGAGAGTTGGGTATTGATTTGCCCCTTTGAAGCCTTAAGGTGCCTTGGAAACACTAGGCAAATGCAAGGAGTGTGAAGCACTTGAAAACATATTTTTTTGAAGTCACCTAAAACCCCTAACCATCTGCATCAGATTGGTATCAGAGAAGTGAGTAGATCTTTTGGGAAGGTTTTGACAAGATGGCACCGAAGAATCAAATGGCTAGGGAAATTGAAGAGTTGAAGGAAGCCCTTGAAAGAGAGAAGAGGGAAAAGAGGGAACTTGAAGCGGAAAGGGAGAGAGAGGATAGATAGTAGAGAAGGGAGAGATTGCAACTACTAGAAAGGATTGAAGCCTTAGAGAAGGAAAGGGAACAACCTAGGATGGAAGAAAACAATGAGAATCTTGAAGCACATAATGAAGGTGGTGAACATGAAGAGACTAGGAGGGATGAAGAAGATCCTGAAGAGAGGAGGTTAGTGAGACTACTAAAGGTAGTCCAAGGTGGTGGAATAAAAGGTCATGTTGATTTACCTATATACCAGGGAAGAATGGACAGTGAGGAAGTGCTAGGGTGGATAGAGGCCTTAGAAAACTACTTTGAGTTGGAAGATACTGATGATGATAAGAAGGTGAGATTTGTAAAGGCTAAGTTGAGAGGTACTGCTTTAACATGGTGGAGTGGTGTGTAGGCTGAGAGGACAGCAAGAGGATTGAATATGATTACAAGTTGGGAAAGGATGAAAGCAATGATGAAGGCACAATTTCTACCATCTAATTTTGCTATACAAACAAAGAGGATGAGACAAAACTTGAAACAAAGAGACATGGATGTGATGACATACACAGAGCAATTTCATAAACTTAGCATTAGAGGAGGAGTAGAGGATGAAGATGAAAAGGTAGCAAGGTATTTGAATGGGCTGAGATATAATTTGTAGGATGAGATTGGGTTGAATGTTCCACAAATATTGGGAGATTGTTTTCAACTTACAATAAGGGCTGAGGAGAAGTTGAAGAGAAAACAAGAGAGACAAGGAGGCACAAGAGGTAGAGGATCCATGAGAGGAAGAGGAGGAAGGTCTACAAATGAATCACAAGGACAAGACAATAAGGACAAAGAGTCTACATCAGAACAAAGAGGTGGTTATAGTTATAGAGGAGGAGGTAGATTTGGTATTGGAAGAGGATCACATGTATTCATAGGCAGATGTTTCCATTGTAATGAAGTTGGGCACCAATCTTTCAAATGTCCTAAATGGGATGAAGGAGACATAGGCAAAGATAGAAGAGTACACTTAGCATATGAAGAAGAAGACAAAAATGAAGACAAAGAACCATTGAAATTATATCCTATAATAGAGGGAGACTTTCTTATGATCAGAAGAGGTAAATTGCAGTGGCAAACATCAAATTAGGTATCCATCTTCAGGACACAAAGCTTGAGTGAGGGTAAGATATGTAGGTTGATTATTGATTTTGGTTCACATGATAATCTTGTTTCATTTGATATGGTTTCTAAGTTGGGATTGAAAACATTTGATCATCCTAATCCTTATAATGCCACTTGGGTTAGTCAAGAGCAGCATGTAATGATTAGTCAGAGGGCTTATGTTGATTTCTCAATTGGTCCATATCATGATCAGGTTTTGTGTGATGTTATACCTATGACTTGTGGGCATATAATTTTGGGTAGACCATGACAATACTTGAGGAGAATAATCCATGATGGATATACAAATACATATTTGGTTCATAATGATAGAAAAAGATATAGTTTAACAGCTTTACCTTGAAAGGAGAAGAATGAACATAATGTAATCTATTTCGGAGACAAAATTAGGATGTGTGTGTAGGGTAGTGAGGTCAAGGATACTAGTTGGATGAATCAAACTAAGTTGCAGTAGATTAGCAGTCCTAAGGAGCAGTAAGGATGTGACTTTAGAAGAATAAGAGTTGGGGGTATTGATTGCCCAGTGATTGAGCCAAGAGATGTGGTTAAACCTCTGAGTTTGCAGATGAAATCAGATCAAGACAGTGATATGAGGAGGCAAGAAGAGTTGAAGACACAAGGTCCTAGACAAGGGACACAAAATCAGCTTTTTGATACTAATGCTTTTGGTAAAGTGAATGTAGGTTGTAGCAGGAGGAAGATTACCTTTGGAGAGTACCTTTTCCCTATTGAAAATCAAAAGACATCATCATTAGGTGGTTGGCACAAGACTGGTCACTCTTGGGACAAGAGTTCTTTGTTTGGTGGGGAGTATGGTGCAGGAGCACTAGGCATGAAGACAACTTGGAGGACACCATGGAAGCATGACAAGGAGGTGAATGGGTCTAATAGACTCAATTATGATGTCTTGAAGTCAATTATGGCATTTTATTGTAATGATCCTAATGTAATGATTAATTGTCCTAATGGACCTAATAAGGCCATAGGACCAAATATAGGATTTCATGGGTATAGAATTGGTAAGGCTCTGAAAGGTGTTTAGAACTATTTGATAAATCATTTTGATCCTTTAGAAGTCATTAGGTTGGGGTAGAAGTCCATTTCATAAGAGTTTTGTAAAGCGGAAAAATCGAACCCTAGTCGTTCTCCCCTCCCCAACTCCAAGGAGAGAGAAGGGAGAGTCACTAGGGTTGATGGTTTTCACTTAGAAGGGACTTTACATTCAAAAGAGGGGTTGAAATCCACAAGATCCAATCCCACGCAATGCAAGATTGGATTCTATATGAGTTTCAAGGGTTAAGACATCAAGGATACCCTCTTTTGTAAAGAATGTAGATAAAAAGATTGAACTAGGAATGCATGTAAAGTAGGAAAGATTCGCTTATAAACAGAGATAGGGATGTGGGATGAAGCTGCGGACCTGGAATTAGCAGTAAAATGTCGAGACGGTGCTGTTCTGCAAATTTGAGCGAAAGTTGACAGGACGATGGCGCCCGGCGTGCACACGGTCCTCCGAAAAATCCGCGAAACGAAGGTGGATTTGTTCGTCTCTGCACAAGGATTCCAGATCTTCAATTACAGCCGAGTACCTGCAACCTACACACAGAAAAGAAAGGACGATTGGGGGGTTAGGGATGAGGGGTTTGCCTTTAGGTCAAACCCTGGTTTTGGAATTAACCAAGAAATGAGAAATTGCTGTAAATGTAAATGATTGTAATGTAAAACAAGTACTAGTACCTTGTTGTAAGAATGTTTGTATTCTTACATGCGAAGGTGTAGATGTTGTTGTATGTTGTATGTGATATGTGATCTCCTCTTCAATGGTTGAATCCTTGTCTTGAATGCAACACTTAGCCTTGAATGGAGACTTAGAATGCTCAATTGCTTGAAGGAATGCTTGAATGCTTGAATTGCTTGAATGCTTGAATAGAGTTTCCACGTCTTGTACACATATGTCCTTCCTTTTTTTGACATCCTCAAATGGGAGAGGAAATGTAGTTTATATACTTGCCAATTAGGGTTGATAGACTGATTTTCCCGACCTTAGGCCGACCAGGAAATGTTATTTTCCAAATTGCAAACATAAAGACCCGAAGCCCCATAGGAGACCGGGCCCAAAAATAGGGCCAGGGACCAGGGCGTTGGGCGCCATGGTCCTGGGGGACCAGGGTGCTGGGCGCCATGGTCCTGGGGGACCAGGGTGCTGGGCGCCCTAGTCCTGAAGGACTAGGGCGCTGGGCGCCATGGTCCCACCTCCAGGGACAGCAGGGTGCAAGGAGGATCAGGCCAGGGTGCTTGAAAAATGCAGTTTTTGGTGTCATAAACAGGTTTCGGGGTCTCCATTCAAGTTCCATGTTGCATCGCCATCGTGAAGACCCAAATGTAGTCGAAATTGCAAGTGTCGCAATTTTAGGACGCTACAAGTTTTAAATTCAAAAATTTGAAAATAGTGGCTAGTGTCATTTTGGAGGGAAAAGATAAAAACTTGTTTGTTAAGAATTTTAATCCTAAATAACTAATGGATTTCAGTTTGGGAAGTTAGGGGAAGGTATTATAAAACCTTGGAATTCCATTTTGGTGGGGTTGGATGATATAGTACAGATGTTGTACAAATTTAACAGAAAAAGTGAATAAAACCTTCATTTTCTTGCAATTTCTTGTGTTTTGTTGCTTGAAAGTGATTGATCTTTCATGGTATAAGCCTTGGGAAATCATTGAGAATTGTAATAAGGGTTTTTTAATGCTTTTCTAGAGGTTTTTGATCAGATTTTTTCCATTTATTGCTAACTGTACTTAAATTTCTAGGTTTTGCCATTGGCATTCAAGACACAAAATGCAACTTGGAGCCATTCCTTGAATGTCAGAATCTGATACTCATGGAATGGGCTCCCTATAACTTTTAAATTATTATTCTAACAATATAACTTGTAGGAAGAGTGGGTTTGCAGGTGATCACCGTGAGTTGGATGAAGGAGAAGTGAGTAGGAAGCATAGCAAGCCTATAGCAACAGAAGATCTACCTTAACAAAGGGGTAGTTTAATGATTGGATATGTCTAATATGGTCTAGGAGAAGGTGTATGAACCTTGATAAAGTTGCAGAAGTGCTGAGAGAGTGGTTAATCAAGAAACCCTTGGTTTTGGAGCCTATTGGTGAGGGTTTTGGGGTTTGCACATTAAACAAGATCATAGAACCTAAACAATTGGATTTTCCTTGGTTTGGAGTCATAAAAAACTACTGTTGAGAGTTTAAAGGTTGAGGGATAAGTATTTTATATACTTTCTTTGTAAAAGTGTGGGTTTTTACATTAAAAGTAATCTCAGTCTTAGGACAACAAAGGCGTGGTCTAGAAAAACCATAGCTAATTTTGATATATGTTGTAGTAAGCCAAAAAGGGTATCTAAAAAGCTATTTTATTTTGGAAGTTATTTGGGAAAAATTGGAGAAACTGAATTAATTCAGCCTCAGGTGGCCTAATTGGGGCTCTAAGGCTAGTAGCAGGCATAGTGGGGTTTAAGAGCATGGAGAAGTCTTGAAACCTTAAAAAAAAATTGAAACTTGTTGAATTGGGTTGGAATAAGTGGTTGAAGACACTAGGAGTCATAGTGGAGAGTTGGGTATTGATTTGCCCCTTTGAAGCCTTAAGGTGCCTTGGAAACACTAGGCAAATGCAAGGAGTGTGAAGCTCTTGAAAACATATTTTCTTGAAGTCACCTAAAACCCCTGACCATCTACATCAGAGAGGGAGAGGGAGAGAGCAAGATTGGGAAAAGGAGAGGGGGAGGGAGAGGGAGAGAGAGGGACATTGGTAAAAAGAGAGGGAGAGAGGGAGAGAAGGAGAGGGGGAGGGAGAGAGGGAGATTGGGGAAAGGAGAGGGGGAGAGGGAGATAAAGGGAGATTGGGAAAAGGAGAGGGGGAGAGGGAGAGAGGGAGAGAAGGAGAGAGGGAGGGAGAGAGGGAGAGGGAGAGAGAAAGATTGGGAAAAGGAGAGGGGGAGGGAGAGGGAGAGAGAGTGACATTGGGAAAAAGAGAGATTTGGGAAAGGAGAGGGGGAGAGGGAGAGAAGGAGAGAAGGAGAGGGGGAGGGAGAGAGAGAGAGAGTGGGATAGAGAGGGAGATTGGGAAAAGGAGAGGGAGAGAGGGAGAGAAGGAGAGGGGGAGGGAGAGAGGGAGATTGGGGAAAGGAGAAGGGGAGAGGGAGAGAGAGGGAGATTGGGAAAAGATGGGGAGAGGGAGAGAGGGAGGGAGGGGAGAGAGAGGGAAATTTTGAAAAGGAGAGGGGGAGAGAGAGAGAGGGAGAGAGAGGGAGATTGGGAAAAGGAGAGGGAGAGAGGGAGAGAAGGAGAGGGGGGGGGAGAGAGGGAGATTGGGGAAAGGAGAGGGGGAGAGGGAGAGAGAGGGAGATTGGGAAAAGGAGAGGGGGAGAGGGAGAGAGGAAGGGAGAGGGAGGGGGGAGGGAGAGAGAGGGAGATTGGGAAAAGGAGAGGGGGAAAGGGAGAGAGGAAGGGAGAGGGAGGGGGGAGGGAGAGAGAGAGATAGAGAGGGAGAGAGAGATAGAGAGAGAGAGAGTATAGGAGAGAGAGAGGGAGAGAAAGAGAGATTTAAGATAATGAAAGGGGGAGGGAGAGGGGGAGAGGGAGAGGGAGGGGGAGAGAAAGAGAGAGAAGGGGGAGAGGGTGAGAATAGGATAGGATAATGTGTGTGTGTGTGTGTGTGTGTGTGTGTGTGTGTGTGTGTGTGTGTGTGTGTGTGTGTGTGTGTGTGTGTGTGTGTGTGAGAGAGAGAGAGAGAGAGAGAGAGAGAGAGAATCAAAAAATAGAGAAGTGTGAGGGGGAGAGAGATGAGATAGCACTCAAGGAAGATAATTAGGGCTCAGAATAGACAAAGACAATGATGGGGGAAGTAAGGCGAGAGATAGAGAGGAAAAGAAGATGTACATGCATGTATACAAACATATATATACATATATCTATATAGATATATGTATATATAACTATAGATATGCATATATACATACATAAACACATATTATCTAGGTATGTCTAAAACATGTGTAGTAAATGCTAAGTTTACAAGCATACATTATTATATCTTCATAACACATACGGGTTTTGTGAAACCAAAAAAAATGTTTTTAGTTCTTCATAACCCGTATGGGTTTTGTGAAACAAAAAAAATTATTTCTAGTTCTTCATAATTCATACGGGTTATGAAGAATTGTGAATAGTACTTTTGATTCTTCAAAACCCATGCAGGTTTTGGCTTGGTAAGAGGGTTGGAAAAAGACCCTAAGGCTTGCAAGCCCATTTTCCCCCCTTTTTTGTTCCTTTACACGTTTTTCATCCTCCACCATGATTTCTTGACTTCATCGTCATCAGGTTTACAAATGATGAAGTGGGTATCTCTAAAATTACCACCATAACCTCACACATCTTCTTAGTTTTCTAACCATATAAATTTTTTAATTTTTGGACAATATTAGCATAGTAAACTTTAATTTTCTTTATAAGTGCCTTGATAGTCCTCATAGACATATGTCTGCCATTTTTTTAATAACTTTTGATACACTTGACCAAATTCAAAATAAATTATATATTATTGTTCTACACTAGATTATATACACTTTAAAAAAAAAAATTGCATTTTTGATTATTTTGATGCAAGTTATGCCGAACGCACACACAGGTACCAAATTTTCAGGATGTAGTCACTTCCAAAAATCATAAAAAATAAAATACTTGATGAAAAATTACAAAAAAATACACAACTTCTAGATCTCACTCTTACCTATCATCCTACCAAAGGATTTTGCAAAATACTAAATCTAACTATATATTTTGTGCAGCACACAAAAACAGCTATGTTATATTTTTTTGAAAAAACTAGGAACAATTTTTCATGCGTGAAAGGTTTAACCCTCTTAATATTATCCAATTTTAAAAAAAAATTAGTAGTTTAGAAACTAGATTCAAAGTACTACAATTCTTATTCTTTTTTCAATGCCTAGTTTTGAGTGCATGACCTTCAAATAGCCCTTTGAAGTTCAGGTTTACCTGTTTTCAGAAAAGGAAAAAAAAAGTGGCCACTTATACCCCCCTTTTTGTTCACCATCTTGGTGCACTTACCCTAGATCTCATCTAATCATATAGATATCTTATCTTGCATCACAAGCATGTTAGTTCATCATATCATATGTGTAGAAACCTAAAAATGGTCTGAAGATAATTAATTAAATAAGCAATTATTTAATTAAACCCCCTTCCTAATTTAATTGAATTCATTAGGAAATTTAATTAAATTCTCCTTTTCATCTACTTATTAATAAATCTAAGGATTTATTCATTAAGTTCATTCCATGGTCTCCTTTGATTAATTAATTCAAATTAATTAATCCTCCCCCCATTTCAATCAATTCTTCTAATCCCCTAATTAATAAAAGCAAATCAATTTATGATTTGAGAATTAATTAGTCTTTTCCTATTATTTGAATTTTTAAATTCAAATTATCCACATGCCTCCTAACTTCTAACAACCTAACCCTTTCCACCTAACCTTGGGTTTAACCAACCCTATCCTATCTTGCACATTCTAACCTCCTTATCCTAACCTCCTATGGTGTGGATATTCTTCCCTTGAGACACATGGCACTTTGGCCACATGTCTCCTCTCTTGGACACTTGCCCTTTTATGAGCAAGGCTTCTTGACACTTGTCACCACAGAGATGACAAGTGTCCCTTCCTCTAACCTATTCTCCAACCTCCTCCAATTTCAACATTGATATCTTAATACTCAATCTAGACCGTTGATTCTTGTCACCTCACCCCTGGCCTTGGAAATCCTATAAATATCCCCCATTTTGGAGCACAAAGGATCCCATCTCAAAATCAATTTAGGTGTTGTTACTATAGGTATATCATTTGAACATTATTTTTATAGGTAATTGCATCTTAGATTTAGTTTAACTTGATCATTTTCTAGCATAATTGTTGAATCGTGTAGCTTAATCAGTCTCTTTTCTAGCTTAATTGCATCATAATCATAGCTTAATCATGCATATCATTAACTTAATTAGTCTCTTGGCTCATTCTAGCTTAATCAATCTCATCTTTGCATATCATTATCATTTCAAATCCTCCACCTAGGTGTAGTCAAGTCACTGGGATTGCTAAATCCATACTCGCATCTAAGAGCAAATCCATACTCACATCTCTTAGGAGGCGATAGGTTGCTTTGTCATGGTTAATCTTTATTTGATTTTAATTTTCTAACCATGCTTGTAATGATCTATTGAGTGTTTGTGTTGCAGATGCGGGTATCACACTTCACAGGCATGACAATATGCATCCATAAATATATCATAATCCATACATACATCATAAAAAATTATTAAAGTATCCATACACATGGTACACCACTGAATCTCAATCATATATATCATAAAAGTATCTCTAGGACAAAAAAGGCGCAATCCATCAAATGTCAATAGTACATATATCTGAGCAAGTGTGGTCATATCAAAGACCTCCCGACACTAGTGGCATGGTGAGTTGCATGATTTTCTTGTTTATGTTTGTATTTTGCAAAATTTTAATCATTTTTTGGGTGTACCATCTACCATTAATTTTGCAATTGACTGTCGATATTGCCGCAATTGATATAATCATGTCACAATTGATGTAAACACTTCACATTTGATATTTTATACCGCATTTGATAAAATTGAATTAGATTTGACAAAATTGAATCGCATTTGAAAGTTTTGACTCGCAATTGATAATATCATCTCACATATGTTAATTTTGATTCGCATTTGGCACAAGTATGTCGCATTTGATTATTTTACTTTGCAGTTGATAATATCGTTTCGAATATGTTAAATTTTATTCGCATTTGATAGAAGTATGTTGCATTTGAGAATTTTACTTCGCAGTTGAAATAAGTATTTCACATTTGATAATAAAGGCATTTTTCTTCTTATTTATGCATCTTGGCAGTTTTGATGACGTAACTGACTCATTTTTTATATTTTCCAAATGCAGGCGCATTATCTAGTACTACTTGCTAGGCAAACAAGGCCAGATGGTCCTGATCGGTGTCATGAGTTGGATCCAGAGGATACCACTTTGTTACGACAGGTTGGAATGAATTATATAGCGCATTTGCCCAAGGTTGCAACCAATAGGGCCATGATTACTTCTTTGATTGAGTGGTGGCATTCAGAGACATGTTCTTTTCATCTACCGACTAGTGAGGCATCCATCACAGTTGAGGATGTGTGGCGTATTTTACACAATCTGATATTTGGTAGATGAGTTGCTTTTGATCGTCATGATGGTATTTATGCTTTGTGTACATTGTTTGAGTATGAGGAGCAAGATCTACATATCTGTGGTCATTATGAGATTCGTTGGGATGATTTTGATTATGATGATCTCACTGTTGTGCTTGCTTGCACTGTAGTTGGATTATTAATTCCTAATAGATGTTCCCATGGTTTTCTTGTTGGATGGGGACATGTTATACATGATATGATTATTGACAAAGATGTGTTTGCTTGGGGTCCTTGTCTTCTTGCCACTTTGTATCATCAGATGCATGGGATTGTTTACTTGCTACAGAAATTAGTTGGATGTGATATTAATTTTCTCTAGACATGGGCTTGGGAGCACATAGCTATCTTCCATTCTTCATTACATATAGATTTAGAACCAAATCAGCCATATGCTTTTAGGTATACTATTGGTGTGAGGCATAGGTTGATGAAAAACAAACAAAGCCACATGAACAATCTGGAACCTCGCCTTTGCTCTTTCTATGAAAATCCCTACACATGTGAGCTATCATCATTAATGTTTGAGTGATGAAATATTTTCGACGTCCTTCCTGGGCAACTCACACAACTGGAATAGGAAGGAATCCCCTTCCTACCACCACATTTCATTATCTCTAACCACACCTAGATTAGCCACGTGGTTAGTAAGCCTATTACCCTCCCTCAAAACATGTGATATTTTAATATCCTCAAATTTTTTCATCATTTCAAAGCAATCTTGCATTAAATGGTTGATCGTCCTGCTAGGTGGAGATTTTTTGTTCAGATAGTTTATTATATTTAACGAATCACTCTCCAACCACACCTTAAATCCCCCACGACTTGCCATTCTAATCCCAATGTAGGTTGCATTTGCCTTGGCAAAATGGTTTGTATGGGTTCCTAGTGGGAGTGCTACTGTCGACACAAGCCTACAATTGTAATCACGTGCAACTCCCCCATAGCCTATCGGCCCAAGATTACCTTTGGTTGTCCCATCAACATTAATATTGATCCACCCCCTTGGAGGAGCAATCCAAGCAATGTTGGGTCTTGTGTGTTTCATTTTAACAATATTTCTAGAAATATCCGAGTCAATGTGTCATCTATTGATGATGTCCCAATCCATTTTTGGAGAATTAATAGCCAGATCATGTTGTTAAGATGGGCAAGACGCATTGAATTTTTCCTTAATATAGGATTGGATATGACGAGACACCACAGCAACTGAAAATTATCTCTCTAAAAATGTGATTATTTATTTCCTTATAAATGCCCCAAGCCACATGAGGGAGAATAAAATTTCAAAGAAACTTAAGAGCCTGATTATCCGAAGAACACAACCATTGCAGCCAACAATCCAACAAATGCAAGGGGAAGCACCGACTAATACCCTAAAGGTCAAAAAAGTGAGCCCAAATCTCCTGACTAAAAGAGCACTGAAATAAAAGGTGAGTAGTGTCCTCAGTCTCTTCCTTGCAGAGAAAGGAGCGATTAGGCAATAACATCCCCCTTATGTAAAGGTTATCAATAGAAAGCACTTTATTCTACATAAAAAGCCAAAATAAAATATTAATTTTGGGGATCAGGAACTTATTCCAGATACAATACCAAAAAGGGGTCGGAGCATAGGTTCTTGAAAGCAAAGCAAAGTCTTGAGAGACCGACAAACCACTAGAAGAAGATCTCACCCATACTAGATAATCTTCAACAAGAATAGAGGGAATACAAATAACATAAATCAATTTCTAAAGAGGCAGGAGCAGTGGATACAAATGAGACAAGTCAATCCCACTACCATCTCGTATATAATCAGCAACCCAGAAGCCAATTCGGTCTTTACACTGCTCCATGAAAGGGACAACCCAACTACAATCAATTAAGGGGATGTCACCAACCCACCAATCTTCTCAAAAACAAATATTTCAACCATTACCGAGGGACCACTTTGACTCTTTTGAAATGAGGGCTCTAGTATTCAGAAAACTTGACCAAAGGCTAGAAGCATTCTGGGCCATACAAAAACCTTCAAGGATATTTTGAGGAGATCGAGATGAATGAAGGTACTTATTATCAATGATATTAGTCCATTCATTGGATTCCTTAATCACTCTCCACAACTATTTGGCCAACAATGCCATATTAAAATCATGGATATGCCTAATGGCCAGCCCACCGAGTTTCTTTGACATACAGACTTGGTCCCAAGTAACCAAATGCAAGCGATTCTTAGATCCAATACTTGTCCACAAGAAGTTCGTCTGGGTCTTTCTATCGGTAAATTTGGTTGGGATTTAAAAAGACTCATAGAATAAACTGAGAGATTGTGCAATGAGGCTTTAATCAGTTGAAGCTTACCATCTTGGCTTAGCCAAGCACCCTTCCAACCCGCAAGTTTTTTCTAGAACCTATCAATCAAATTAGACCAGAAAGCATTTGGAACTGAACCCTGGCATAGAGGGAGCCCTAAATAAATATCAAGGAAAGAGGCCAATTTACATCCCAAGATCTCAAAAATCTTAATTTGTCTATGAGTAGGGGTATTCAGGAAGAAGATAGAACTTTTGGGGATACTAATCCTCTACCTTGAACCCATTTCATAAAGGGACATAATTCTTTTCAATGATTTAGCCTCTGAGTCCAAAATTTCCCCCATCAATAATGTATCATCCACAAATTATTGATGGGAATAAATTTGAGGGCCTAAAGGCTGTCTAAGACCCTTAATTCTACCAACCCTGGCTTCCATTAGAATAATCTTACTAAGAGCTTCCCCCATAATGATGAACAAGAATGGCGAGATGGGATCCCCATGTCTGAGACCCCTAGAGGTCGAGAAAAACCCAAAAGGAGATCCATTATTCAACACTGAAAACTTGGGAGTTGAAATGCACTAATTGATCAATTGAATGAAGTGATCACCAAAACCAAAAGCACGAAGCATACTGATCAAAAAACTCTTATCCACCCTATCATAGGCCTTTAACAAGTCGAGTTTAAGAAATAAACCAAGATTCCTGTTTACCAAAAGGGAATGGATTTTTTCATGAACTGCCATGATGGATTCCAAAATTTGACACCCTAGAACAAACCCATTTTGTTGCATAGAAATCAAGCAGGGGAGAAACTTCTTTAGCCTGAAAACCAAAATTTTAGAAAAGATTTTATAGATAGAGTTACATAAACTGATGGGCATGAAATCCTAGTAGCAACTGGCATCATCTTTCTTAGGAATCAACACAATAAACATGGCATTAAACTCTTTAAGAAAGAATATGGATCCAAAGAACTCCTAAGCAGCACAAACAACATCCTCCCCCACAATGGACCAAAACAGCTGGAAGAAGAACAAAGGAAAACCATCAGGCCCTGAAACTTTATTCCCATCAAAAGCAAAAAACCACTTTCCTAACCTCTTCAGCAGAAGGGATTCTAGTTAGCTCATAATTCATATCTAGAGAAATACAGGCTTGGACTTCATTAAGAATTTCCTCATGAGCAACCAAGTCAACCAGAGCATCAATAGATAAAAGGTCAGAAAAATAGCGAACAACTTTAGAGCTCATATTCTCCTACTTATCAATCCAATGATTATTTACATAGAT
The DNA here is from genome assembly GCF_030272615.1 of Cryptomeria japonica. Lineage (NCBI taxonomy): Eukaryota > Viridiplantae > Streptophyta > Pinopsida > Cupressales > Cupressaceae > Cryptomeria > Cryptomeria japonica. The sequence goes on along the minus strand of NC_081414.1, from coordinate 521,201,005 downwards.
CTTCGTTATTCTATTAGATTCTCTATGCTTAAGAGTTGTCATATGGAAAAAATTAGTATTCTTATCCCCATTTTTCAACCAAATGGCTCTCAATATTTGTTTCCAAAATTCATCTTCTTTAGAAATAATATCATGTAATTTGGATAGGAGTTCAACTTCTTTGTCCATTATGATGGGGCAATACCCTTGGGATTGAATAAGAGATTGAATATCATCCAACTCCCTTTTTCACAGAATCTTTTATTTGGAAGATATTGCCAAAGGAGGACTTATTCCATTTCTAGACAATAGATTTTACATTAGCCAGTTTCTTGGCCACTCTATACATAGCCATACCATGGACCCCAATATTCCACCACTCCACAATCTTATCCATAAAGTTAGGATTATGAGTCCATATTTTTTCAAATCTGAATGGGAAAGCCTTTTTCCTACTAAGGGAAGAAATGCTTAAAACATTTGGGAAATGGTCAGATCCAATCCTAGATAAGGGAAAAATCTAGTAGACAATCTGGGGAAATAAGACCCCTATCAAGTCTGACTTGAATAAGATTTGTCCCACTCCTCCTATTCGACCCCATAAACTTAGACCCGTTCAAATCCTAGTCAATAAATCCCAACGCATTAATGAGATCCAAAAGATCCTACTTACTATCTTCAAAAATCGGTGCCCCTTCACTTTTCTCCATATTTGAAATAGGGCAATTAAAATTCCCCATCAGAATCCACTTCTCATTATTAAAAAGAAGTCTAGAATTTACCAAAGAATTCCACAAAATCTTCCTAGCACTCCTTCTATTAGGAGCATAGTGTAGACACCCAAAATTGTCTAGTCTAATTAAATAAATATTTTATTTATTTAATTATCTAAGCTTAATTCTTCTATTAATTAAATAAATATTTATTTATTTAATTAATTCATTTATCCTCTTCTAGCCTTATTTTTCATTTAAATAAATACCTTTATTTATTTAAATTATCCTTTTCTTAAATTAAATAAATATCTTATTTATTTAATTGATCTCATTTCTTCTATTAATTAAATAAATCTTTATTTATTTAAATTAATTCATTAACCTTTTCTACCCATGACACATGTCATTCATCTCTTAATTCCTACACTACCTACCCCTTTCATTATTTTATTATTTCTTTTACCTACTCTCTAATCATAGCCGACCTCCTTTTACACCACTCAATCTTATCCCTCCATTTCTTATTGTGTCTTCTATATAAGGAGATGCTTCCTTCATTATCAAACTCTAATCAATCAATCATTCTAATGAATCAATTTATGCATTTGACTACACTACGATCCTACTTGCAACCACATTCCGTTCTTTGTTGAGCTCTTGTGCACATAAAATCTGAGAGCAAATATATCAAGCAAGATCAATGGAGATAGGAAGAATGGAGATCAAAACCCTATTGGACATGTGAAGGTATAATCTTTGTGATTTCATTTGATTTGCATTGTCTTAGGTAATCTTCATATGTTATAGTGGATCTTTGTTGTTGTTAGGCTAGGGTTTTGTGGTTGAATCTATTTAGTCTTTCAACATTATTGTTTCCATTTTCATCATATACACATAGATATTGGAAATGATACAAGAAGAGCCATACAAAAGATTAGTGATTCTGGTGGCAATGTGATTTGGATTGGAAATAATTGTTGAACCTTGCACAAGTCTTGGATTCCAAAAAGTAGAAACACCTCTCGAGGCACCACCCGCATCAACACAATAAACACCGCAATCCTTAAAAATAGCCAACTTCATCTTTGAAAGTTTATCAGAATGCATTTTTGTCTCTTGGACAAGACAGATTCCCAGTTTATGATCTCAAATCAAATTTGACAGGAGATCATGTTTGTGGGGGTGATTGAGCCCCCTTATGTTCCATGAGATGATCTTCACATAAAATGATCAAGGGAGCCAATCCCCATATCCTTAAGATTTCGCTATGAACCATCAACAATATCCGACTTACTTTGCTTACCTTTGCTAAAGAGATTTGAGGGTCTTCCAACCCCTCTTGGTTGTGAGACACAATCTTCTCTAAACTTGTTCCTTGTTTTGGCACCCACAGAGCCCGACGCCACCCCAACATTTGAGGGAGGAGTACTCTGACACAAATTCTTAGATCTAATTGCAATGAAAGGATTAGGGTCCTCAGTCTCTAAGCCAAAATCCAAAGGGGAATTGGAATGAGAAGAATCAAAGGAAGAAGAGTTAAACTGACCTAACTTTTCATGGGAAAAGCCCATATCCACAATCAAGTTCAAGTTTGTTTAAGCGACAACATTGGGAAGGGAAGCATCCAGAGTCACTTTATTTTCCTCCAATAGATGAGGGATCTCTCCATGAATAGGACATTCTAGATTTGGAGACCCAGAGGGAACCTCCTTCAAATCACTCCCCATAACTTCTCCCTACCACATTTGACAATCCCGATTGTTAGGATCTAGAGCCACCATCTCATGATTTTGAGAACAGTGAGGCCCAAAAGGCATTTCCACGACACTAACTAAGTTAAAATATTTTTCCCTTCAAACTTTCTTAGACTAATTCTTGGAAGGGAAATCTCTGGCCCAATGACCAACCTTCTTACAATGAAAGCAAGCAAAAGGAATTGATTCATATTCCACCTTTTCAATCCATTTCCCAAGTTTTTAGTTGAAAGTGACTTCCTGGGGAAGGTCAAGCGATTGCTTAATATTCACACAAATGCAAGCATACACCAATATTCTTTTAGCCACAATCATTAGGTCCACTAAAAGCAGTTCACCAAAACAAGTGGCCAATCCATAAAACATTTCCTCATCCCAGTATTCCAAAGGGAGACTCGTCAATTGAACCCAGATAGGAGCTTCATTGCATTTCCAATTCTTTGGGTTGAAACCGGGTTCCCATTTTTTCAAAACCAAGGAAAATTTCCCCAATAGCGATAGTCCTCGAGCTAACACTGATTTTAAATCTTCATCATAGGTAAAGGAAAAGGAGAGAAAACCATTTGTCATTGCAGTAACCTCAATCTGACCTTTTCCTCTCCATTTGTGAGCAGGCCATGACCTAACATATTCAATATTGGGACGCGGCCCCACAAATTTGCCACCAAAATAGACTCCATAGTGGCCAACTTTTTATCCACAATGCAATCCAGAATGGAGATGGAACAAATACCAGAAATGGGGTCAGTACAATGAGAAACAAGGGAAACCAACTTACCTTTTGGGCGTAAACCAAATAAGGCTGTCCATTTCTTATTGTATTCAGAAACCGACGAAGAAGAAGTTTGGCACTTGGTAGGGTCACTGGGACCCTCAGAACCATGCGAGTTGTTGAGACTGTTGGACGAGGCATCATTGTGGCACGTTGGAATGTGCTGAGTACCGCCATCCCAGGAATCCCTGCCACCCCCATCAGCCTTTCCGTCCTCATCCTCTTCCCCCAAGATGTTCCTCGTGCTTCCAACGCCATTTCCGCCTTCACTATAATTTCCTGCCTGCTGAAAATTCAAATTCCACTCCCTCTGCTATCTCTCCTTCCTCTAAGAAATGTTAAGATTTGAAATGTTATTTTAGTAAGAAAATTGATATAATTTAAATTTTCAATTCTTACATTTTAATTATTTTAATTATGTGAAAATAATTTTACTCAAAAATGTTCCATTTTCATTATTAAATTTATTAACAAAATTAAATTTTACTTTGTTCATATATTTAAATTTCTTGAATCTTATTGCCTTATTGCCTTAGATAAATCCATCCACTCTACTACAAAACTTAGTTCCACAAGGGAAAACACTATCCTTTTTTTCATATGATAATTACCTTATTCATTGCTTTTTATTATTGATCTGTGTGCTCACTATAAAGCCCATTCCGTAACTGGAAGCAAAGCAAGGTGAAGATGAAAAGTAGAAAGCCTAAGGAAACGCAGGAAATCAAAATAAGCCTAAAGCTTTGCATTCGTAGTAAACAAGGAAATCAGTTTACAATATAAATCCATAGATAATTGTAGAAAACAGCCATTCAAATTCGGACATGTCCAGATCAAACAGAAATGGTATGAGCGGTGGGATCATCTTTCCATGGTTGGATTGGCAGGAGGTGCCATTTCGTGCTCTTCTTTTTGCAGATTCTTCTTCCAACCTGCAACAAGCCAATAAATAATCAACTCCGAAACCATCCGAAAGAATTCTAAAAGTCAAGATGTAGGGCCACAAATATATTACCGAGAGCAGGATCAAATCCTCTATCTTTGAGTTCTCTGTATTCCTGGCACAGCGCGCATCGATTGCAACACCAATGAATCAGACAATCTGCATAAATATCAAATTGAATTCAACAATAATGGATCAGAGGATTTGCATAAGTGATCTCTGATAATTAGGCATTTTTGGTTCAAGGGACAATATTTTACCACCACTCCTGTCGTATGTAGTGTAGGATTGTTCTTGCTCATGCGTTACCCACTGACCATTTGACCGTTTAATCGAACTATGTTTAACTTCATCGATCTCATCCGGCATGTTAAATTTTCTCCGCATTTTGGTTCGGTACATGCACGCATAGCAATACGCAAATCCCGTAAAACAGAGCAGCCCATACATCCCTCCGCTCACAAAGCATGCTGCGCCAACTTCAATCATTCAGCCACTCCATAAAATAATAACATGCATCCACTAAATATAAAGCACTAATTGGTTACATTGGTATGAAAGTCTTACGCGGATAACCCTCATCCACTATCTCAGCTATCTGCCCAAAAGTGATGCAGGGGAAGAAGCATGTGACGCAACCTGCACTCACACAACATTTCCATTCTTACTATTCTAATATATATGATGAGAATGGAATAGTAAATGGCTATATAGTAATACAATTCGATCGATCTTCCTTGCAGTCGCAGAGGCCACTCGACCATTCTCCATCGCTCATCTTCGTCTTCTCTTCCTCTTGCTCACTAAATTTTCATCATGGCAGGCAACGTATATAAGAATTGCAAGTTTGAGCTCGCAGACCTTTCAATGCATTGAACGGGCAATTGGGTGTTGACCTTCCCTAGTCTTGCGTGTTATGATGTAATTCCAGTGTTCACCATATCCCTTCACAGCTCTACACATCACTTTATAACAGCACACATTATATTATTAATTCAACCCTATTTACCATTTCCCTTCACAGCTGTACACATCATTTTATAACAGCAGACGTTATATTATTTCTTGAAATGAAAGAAAGTCAACCCTACCTCTCCTTCTAGACAACTACTCTTAATTGCAACTTGTTATAGAGTATTCGAAGAATCGTATCTTCCTTACCTACTTCATCTAAATAACAAAGTCTATCATTTACTTAAAAAATAATTTAATCATTCAATTGATATATTTTATTAAAAATTCTGTGTGGAATGTTGTAAGAGTCTTATTTAAGGAATATTGATTAAATAATATTAAAAAATATTAGTTTTCAGTCAATCCTATTTATTTTATTTTGGTCAATTTGGAGTTGTATGGATTACAAGTTAAAATTAATTTATAGAAGTGAAATAAAATAGTTATATATAAAAAATTAAAGGATGTGAAGTACAATTCTTGTAAATTTGAAAGAGAAAAAAAAAGTAACTTAAAGTGCAAGAATATGAAAACAAATAATTGAATCCTTCAAAGGTCTACTCATATCTGTAAGTCTATTCTAGGGTTACTTCCTATTGAATCTCAAAGAAAAAAAAATTGTGATTGAAATAAGCAATCTCCAAGAACACGACATTATAAATGTAAAGTTTTTTTTGCTAGACATGTTGACGAAGATAAAACATCTCTCAAAAGAAAATATTTGAGGATATTTGGACCTCACAGACATCTCATATTTGAGGATGGTGAATTATTGTATTCCTACTTAATAGTTTATCAAGTCATATTAAGATCAAATTAGATTGGATATGGCCACCAATCTCTAAAATTTTTATCACTTGGTTAAAAAATAATATATGAAGAAGTTAGTTTAACACTTGCACAATTGAAATTAAAACCTACACACACATCAATATTAGATAAGAAATCGACCCTAATAAATAAAAAAACACTATCCATATTTGATCATTGGATATTCTCTTGAACACACATTTTTGTGTTGATAATCAACCCTAATAAATAAAACAACACTATCCATATTTGATCATTGGATTTCCTCTGGAGTACACATTTTTGCATTGATCTACTTCAATCCAAATGGTGACACAAATTGTTGGCAACATATAAAGATATCCTTACACCATTCAAAATTTAATATGATATTGTTGGATCCCTAGTTTTTTGGTAATGCTTAAGTTGATTCAATTGGAAGAAAAACTAGTCTATTTCCATATTTACCTAATATGTCATATTATATTTTGTGATTGGGTTTAACATATTAATGTTTAATTTTTATTCATTTCATTTTCATAATTTAATATATTTATCTTGTTCAATCTATATTGTTCTCTCTAGTTTAGATTTTATCATGTGCTTTTCCCACTCATTCAAAAGTCGTTCACTTTACTAAGGATGTGATTTTTGCACTAGTATGAAATCAAAGTGAGGATTATGAAACCAAGGTGTGTGATTGTGAAAGTTCTATTAACCTAAGGATTTGTGTAATATGTTTTGTAACCGTAAAAATGGATTAAAGAGAAAAGGATGTGAAAGAAATATAATTTGATTGAAATAGCTATTGTAAAAAGTCGGTTAAATTTTTTTTTATTTTTTTTTTAAGAGGTCAAGAATAAAAGGAAAAATAATGGCATCATCCTTTGAAATGATGGTATAGATCTAATATAGATGGTCATAAAAATGATCTAGATTTATTTGAATCATGATATTCTCTAAATCTATATAGGCAAGGTTTTTAACTTAGGAATTTTTTTGGGGGTTGAAAACAAAAATTATGTAGAAATGGAAGGCTTGATTATTGGCTTAAATTTGGGAATTAAGGTAAACTATTAAGATGATATCATAGAAGATAATTTTAATTTTCAATTGTTATCTAGTTGATTTATCTATAAGTGATTCATTAGCAATTAATAAATCTCTTTTCTAGAGTAGCTGATATCTTTGCAAGTATAATTAATTTAAAGTTATTTATGTTTACTATAAAGATCAAATTAGTTAAATTTAAAATTTTAGATAGATGTATAAGTATAAAAAGAATAAAGTTATATTATGTTTTGATATTCAATATAGATTACATTATAAAATAACCTTCATCAATACTTTTAGTATGTTAAGTTTTACAACCACATTGTTTATGGGATCTAATTATTAGCTAACCAACAAAAACCATAAATTTTATAACTTTCCTTATTAAACAACTATTAATTATTATTTTTTAGGTGCTCTTAATATCTTGTAAAAATAGCTTGTTGAGATTTATTTAAATATAGCTTTTAAATTTGATTTAAAATAATCATAGATGATTAGAGATAGCATAGGCATAATAATCATAGGTTTATGAGTATTGACATATTATTCTATTCCATCTACAAACACTTGACAAAGTCACTTGCCCACCAATATTGTCCATAGTTTTTACTCTAATCCAATTTTCCATTTGTGCAAGTTAGTGCTATGTCTATTTTCTAAATTTATTTTTCATCTTCCTTTTGAGGGAGAAATAAACTTATTTATAATAGCTGTATTTGTTATGCTTATGCTAACTATAAACATCTTTTTTTACATTGCTCTTCTTCTTCCAATAAATGTGTATATTTAATGTGGTTTTATTTATTTTAAATAAAATCATTCAATAATACAAATAAGTGAACGATTTAATAAACCATTGTGTTACAATAATTGTACTAATAAGATGTAAGAAAGATTATTTTTTCTTTCCAAATGCATATTTTAAGCCTATTTTTAATAGTTGTTAGATTGTACTTCCATATTTATGAAATAACCAATCACATGATAACAAATAAGATGATCTACCCTTGATATGCATATTTTGAGTTAATTATTTTTATTATATTTACTGATGTGTTCACATATTCGTTGTCTATAATTCAAAACAATAACCTTAAACTTCAACTCATATATATATTCAATATAACTTAAAATAAGTGAAGTCTAAAATACACCCGAAAATAATGGAATACTATGGATTGAGTGGACCATTTGAATCAGAAGATCATCAGTCAAACCAATGGACAAAACGGAACCATCAAGGAAACTCTCGAAATCAATATAAGACCAATTGTCAACATTCCTTAGATGAATTATAAGAAGAAAAATTAACTGATTTGAAAGGAAGGTAAGCAAGAGATCAGCTTTATAGATATTTCACAACGTTGACAATAGGCGAGCGAAAAGAAAACAAAAAATTGCCCAACTGTTGTAAAGACGGTGCCCATACGAATGAATCAACACCTTACACCGCTCGATTATTTGATTTTAGAAATAGATAGTTAAGGTTACAGCTAGTACATCATATTTGTGGCATGAGGTAGTTATTTGTCCCACACCCATTTCACTGAAATCTTAATAGTATTAATCTCCACCTTACAATACATATCCAGAGATAATTATTGAAAACGGCCATTGAAATTCTGAAATGCCCTCATCAAACAGAATCGGAATGAGCGGCGGGTTTATCTTGCCATGGTTGGATTAACAGGAGGTTCCATGGCCGTCCCCATCTCGCGCTGTTGTCTTTCCAGGTTCTTCTTCCAACCTGCAACGAGGTAAAAAGAAATCAACTCCAAAACCATCTGAAGGATTCTAAAAGTTAAGATCTAACAACATAAATGTGTTACCGAGAGCAGGATCATATCCTCTATATTTGAGTTCTCTGTATTCCTGGCACAGCGCGCATCGATGGCAACAACAATGTATCATACAATCTGCACCAAAGATTTCCCCGACAGTTATTCCTAAATATCGAATGGTTCAACATTCAAACGCAGTAAAGGACGGCCAATTGTTTACCACTATTGCACTCGTATGAGCTCTGAGAATTCCACTGACCGTTTGGGCCTTGAATCGTACGATGTTTAACCTCGGCGATTTCCTCCGGCAAGTTAAATTTGGCCCGCATCCTGCCTCGATACATGCAAGCGTAGCAGCAACACGCTATCCCCGTCAAAGAAAACAGCCCATACACGATCCCGCTCACACCGCATGCTGCAATCAACTTCAGGTTTTCACCCCTCTCATACAATAATAAATATAAATTTCTTGCTTAGATTGGCATTATAATCTATTTATGCAATTCTTACGCGGACAACCCTCGTCCACAATCTCCGCTATCTGTCCAAAAGTGATGCAGGGGCACCAGCATGTGAGGCAACCTGCAATCACACAGTATTCCATTCCATTATTGTTATTAACGACGTGTAATCATAAGATGTGAGAGGGAAAGGAGGAGAGTAATAAGTACAATTGGATCGATCTTGGGCGCAGTCGAAGAGGCCAGTCGACCATTCCTCACTGCTGTTCTCTTCCTTATTGCTCATTTTCGTCGTCTCCTCCTCCTCCTCCTGTTATTTGAATTTGCCGTATCAATTCTAGTAATGGCAGAGCACGTATATAAAATGTGCAACTATCTTTCAATGCACTGAACATGCAATTTTGTGTTGACTGTCTAATGGAATCTCGCATGTTGATGATTTAATTAGAATGTTGACTGTGTCCCTTGACGGCTGTACACAACATGAGCTGTACACAACATGTCTGGCTGGATAAGAGAATGCAACCTTCCCTAAACTCATCCCATTTCCCACCAAGAGTTGAATACTAGTACACTAGTTTGAAAAGTCATATCCTCTTTACCCACTAGCCTTTTGTCTATTGTCTATCCAGTTTACTATATTTATTAATTAAAAAAAAACTTAGAATATAATTTTTTTTATTTTTAATTAATTAATACGGTGTTGCATAGATATTTCTCACTAGATCTAAATAATATAATTATCACAATATTGTATTTTCACATAATTAATTAAGTAATGTAAGATATATTTACGCTGAAAGTATTCTCTATGTGATCTTTATAGATTCAATTGGATGATCCACAGTTAATATCATTATAGAAGCATGCAAACCATTTGAAATGTTTACAACCATTAGATGAAAAGCAACAAAAATCCTACAAATTATATTTGAACTCTCCAAATAATTAAATCTTAATATTTTGTTTAAAAATAATGTTTTGTTATATTAGATATATAAATTCTTTAATATTTTAGTTTGCACCAATAAAAAATGATTATTATTTTCGCTTTTAAATTTAAGATATTATAAAAAATATTTATCGTCATTATGATTGGTTTAAAAAATTTGGTGTTATAGTAGAATTTTTTTTAGGAATAATAGATTTTGTAGGTTTGTTTTGGATTTCTTTCTATTTTAAAAACTGAAATGTCTATTTTAAATATTTTTCCATTTTTTATTATTTATAATATTGTAAATAAAATATTTTTTCTAAATAGACATAAATTTTAATAATATTTTTTTATCTGAAAATATAGATAATAAAAACAATTATTAGGACTTGAATTAGTTTAAATTAAATTAAATACAAATATTTCTATTAAAAAAATAAACATAAATATTAGTAGTATTCTTATAATTATATTTTATATTCTTTTTTTAGTGAAATCATTCTATTTTTTAATCATTTTAATATATACAAAACAATTTAATAACTTTTAATCATAATTTTAAATATGTTTCATTAAGGTATTCCAAAAATGTTTATTTTCACTTTTATAATTATTAATAGTTATTTATTAAAACCAGTTAATTTTAAATAAACACAATTATTAGTAGTATTCTTATAACTATTTTTTTTTTTTGAAATCATTCTATTTTGGTCCACACGTTATTTATTTAAAGGCCTTTAGATACATGCAATTTGAAAATAGGGCAAAATTTTCGAAGGATGTGAATTATTGCGAATTAGGAGACTGCGAATTAGGCCAACGATGAAACTCAACTCGACCCTGCTAATGTGGACGCCACCTGCGCACGTAAACTAGTGAAGGTGGTGGAGGAGACCACTCTCCTCCATGTGGTTTGAGCTTCCTCCCCTAATCCTGTCTTAACATCTACTTTCTTTCAGTTGTTTTTGCTTGCTAGATGTCTTGCTAGTTGTTTGCGCTCGCATTTAAGACTATATCACCATCACGTGAGTACTGCACTCAGCTTTTAATGGAGCCTGAGGACATTATTGTCCCAGACCCACCACCTAACCCTAGCCTCTCACCACCGAAACCTAAGAGATCCTTCTCAGACACCGTCGCGGGTCCTAGGGATGGCATTACCTGCGATAAGAATGCTAAGTTCGTGGCTGGCTTCGCTTGACTTGACGGAGAAGGTAAGACCTCGACCATCTCCATAAATTTCTCCTCCATTTCGCCTAATGATGCTATGTCTAAAGAAATCTTGCATGAGAAGAATAGATTAAGAAACACAACAATCTTCTTTGCCGCTACAAATGTTGAAAAATGCCCCCCCTACAAATTTTTAGACGATTGGTTCTATAATTTTTGGAATATAAAACTTGGCTTCAGATTTTCATTCTGTAGGCAAGTTTAGAAGGGTTTGTTTATTATTTATTTCACGTCACAGGAAACACAGGCTGAGGTCCTGAAAAAAAAATATTGGGTCGTAGGGAACACTTCCTTTCGTGCCCTTGCTTGGTTGCCTAAAGCCATCAATGAGGAAATTATGGCTCTCTCATGCCCTAGGTGGCTTCTACTTAAAAACATCATGCCATTCTTATGGCGCTTCCTACCCCAAATCATCGAACCAGTGGGTAAATTTATCAGGATGGACGATTCAAACAGACTTATCCCCCATCTTGATGCAAGAATCTTGGTTTCAATCAAGCTGGGATTTGATATACCCAATACCCTGAATCTTAAGATTGAAAACAAGGTGTATCCATGCCCTCTAGAAACCCTAGGAGGGCTAAATGCTTGCTTTCTATGCAAAAAAGAAGGACACTAATATAAAAATTGCCCTATTATTAAGAAAAGAACTGCTGAAAACAAGGTCGATGCCTCCAAGGGTGACCCTCGAAATCCTAAAAGCACCGATTCAATGCCGCAGGTGAATGGAATCGATACCACCCCTCCGCCTACTAACAACCCCCCTGTAACTAGTATGAATAATCCATATAGTGGGGTGGTTGGTTGTGGAAACTCTGCCTCGGGCTTGAACAATGGATACCCTAGCTTGGGCTGCGCCAATGTTAGGCCCCTCCAACCCGTGCCCACCCCCCCTGTTTCCTCTACCATGGACACCACCGAAGCCCCTTCTGATGATGGCTTCCAATTAGCTATGAGTAAGAAACGATGGAGGAAAAATGCACAAGAATTGGTGACTAATAAAAGCCGATCTGGAATTAAATAGAGCAACTCTAGGAAGAATTCCTCCTCCCATTCTTTGAGCGCCTACCCAACCTCGAACCATTCAAACGTCAAGTCTATGATTAAAATTTTTGAGGGCACCATCCTTGGTAGTACTGCTATAGACTCTGGATCTAGCTCTGTTGAAATGGCTCATAGACCTGTAACTCCCCTAAGTTCCTCCTCTACGATTCCCATTTTACCACCTCCTCTGGGTCTCGATAACACTACTGACAAGTGTGGTGTCCCCAAGGTGTTTAATGAAATTGATGACTCTTGTGTTATCCAAATCATTCCTGCTAACACTATAATTGCTCTGAGATGTTCCCTAATGCGCTCCCTTCCTTCAATTCAACATCTGAGTCTTGCATGGACTACAGTAAATCGAGTCTTCTAGGCTAGAATGGGGAAGGGACCATTGATCCCCTGATTGGTTCCTCCCCTAGTGAGGAGGAGGAAGACTAGTTGGATCATTGCTCCATGACCAAGAAAAAAAGGAGGCCTTTTCGCTCCAAGAATAAGAAGAATGGGATTAATCCCCCCACAGCTCCCGACACTCCCACGAATCCTTCCAACTCTAAGGCTGTCAGCTGCTCCTTAACCCCCTCTCATTAATGATGAAGTGTATTAATTGGAATGTGAGAGGGTTGGAGTCACCCGACAGAAATTTTGTCATGAAAAGATTCCTTGGCATGCATAAGGATACGAATTTTCTTCTATTACAAGAACTAAAAGCTACTGATTTTACTCTTGAAACTACACTTGACTATATCTGGAAGGATGCCATTAAAGTCTGTTCTAATCACCTCAGAGGAAAGGGTGGTGTTGGACTCCTTATCAATCCCAAGTGGTCCAATCTCATTACCGACAAGGGTATCTCCCCATGCAATAGGGTTGTCTGGATCTCCATCAATCTGAAAGGCACTCACTTTGGGATCTGTTATGTGTATGCTGCTAATTATTATAGAGATAGGATTGTTTTATGGGATTGGCCTAGATCTCTCCCAGATATCCCTTAGATAATTGTGGGGGATTTCAACATGGTTGAAAATAATTTTGACAATGGTGGCCTACCCTTTACATGGAACAATTCGGAAAGAGAGCACTGGAATGGGTTGAAACTACATAAATCCTTGTTTGATCCAATGGAGCATCTTGGACATTCCCCCCTTGACCTTTGGCATACCTGGTGCAACTATCAAAAGGGAGAGAGTAGAATCTACTCTAGATTGGACCGATTCTACGCTAATAAAGAGAGCTTTTCCTTCTTTCTTGATGCCCAAGGTAGGTTTGTTTCTGTTTGGCCTACGTCCCTATCCGACCATCACCCTATTATGGCTCTTATTAATATTAGAAATGCTATGAATACCCAGGTCAACAAATCTAGTAAATTTCTGCTTAACACCTCCCTCCTCAAGGATCAGGATGTCTTGACCGCCTTGCATCTCATCAGACTCCTTAACTGTCAGAACAATCTCCTCCCTTCTCATATTGATAGATGGAACTTTAATGTGAATTCCTGGCAAAAAACCCTTCAGACTATATGTTGGGAAATGCACACTCCAACGAGAAATTGTAGGTGATTAAAGGTTTTGTCATTGATGGCAACCTTGCAATCATATGATACCGGCAAGACAATTATATCGGCACCGGCAATGACAAACTCTACACCGGCACATAGAACACTGACAGTGAAAGGAAGGATACTGGCACCCAGGCCGATAAGAATTTTGTTGATAATATATTTTGTAATTAATTCTAAAATCATTGTAAGCCGACATGGCGAGTTGTAATATGACTCATATATGTATGAGATCATTGTAGAACATTTTTTAATAAGGTGATAGGTGAAAATATGCAGAGCTAATATGTGAATTTTAGGTTAAGGGTTTATGTATGTAGCAGAGCTAAAACCAATATTGGATCTAGCATAGCAGATGCTATTTTGAAACAGTACAAGACATTGGATTATTATAATCCATTTTTGTAAGTCAGTGTGACTTCCTTTTGTAATTGAGCAGTGAGCTCTAGGCACTTGGCCTTCCTGCATGTGCAGGCCCCTATTGTAGCAGTAATATTCCTTATTGGCCAGTAAGTGAATATTGTGGGTCACAAATCCCATCGAGGTTTTTCACACACTAGGTTTCCTCGTTAAACTACTGTGTTATGGTGTGCTCTTCATGTGGTTATTATTTTTCTTGTTTATTGCATTACTTTTGATTTACCGGTACACTGTATTGATATGCTTTACATGTTTTAATTCAAGTAAATTAATTAACCGGTTAGATACTGATTCACCCCCCCCCTCCTAGTATCTTTGGGAATCCTACAATTGGTATCAGAGCTTGGTCCTCTATTTTCAGAAGTCTAATAGCTTGAGGAAGATCTTGACACCGGTAGAGATGGAAAACTTGAGAGAACAATTGAAAACAACTCTTTCAGACTATGATGTAGAAAAGGTGAAGAATATCAAACTTGAAGATGATCTAAAGGCTACCCAAGATATCTTTCAAGCACTTCAAGAAAATCTTACCATTGCAACAAATAAGAGAAGAGAACTTTGTGAAAAAATGCAGAATGAGAATGATGAAAAGGAAACTCTTAATGATCTTGTAAACAAGCTAAGACAAGAAAACAGTACAACACAGAATGAGATGCAGGATATGACTATGAGATTTTGTAAAGAAATTGAAGATAGGAAGAAGAATGAAGAAGACTTGGCCAGAAGACTAAATGATGTTGGAAATGAGAACACAAGACTTAGTCATGAAAATGATATTTTGAAGACAGATTTAATGCGCACACAAAATGACAAAACTGAACTCATAAGACAGAAAAGAATCTTGGAAAGTGAACTAACTGCTACAAATCATCACAAAGAAAAATTCAAGAAAAGTTCAGAAGAACTTGGTGACATGCTGAAGAATCAAAAACCTAATGGTGATACAAATGGACTTGGCTTTGAAGTTGGTGAAAGCTCTGGTACTGCAAACAATCATGATCATAGCAAACTGGTAAGACAACCTACTGCTTACAAATTTAATGGCAAATGCTTTAACTGTAACAAATATGGCCATAGAGCAAATCAGTGTAGATCTAGAAATTATCAAAACACTAATACACCCACCAGTCAATGTTCTAAATGCAACAAAATTGGTCATAATTCAGAAAATTACAAAATGAATGTAAGATGTTATGTTTGCGGAAGATTTGGACACTTATCTAATCAATGCAGATCACATACCGACATAGGATATGGGAAAGCTATTTAGAAAAACAATGTGACTTGGTATGCCTGTAACAAGATTGGATACATTGCTAAATTTTGTAGAAGCAAGACCTCACTGACAAATAACAAAGGTCCTACTTTGAAAGGTAAAGAAAAGGTTGAAGAGGTAAAGCAAGAATTCTCAAAACAATGGATTAGAAAGTCGGATTAGAATGTTGATGTGAATACTCCTCCACCAGTAGGAGACTCTTCATCTAACTAAAGGAAAATCCTTTGAGGATTTAGCAACTAAATGAGAAACATACTATTATTCCCTCGGTTGATGGTAAGAAGTTGAAATTACTTCTATACCGGCAGAAAAGTTAAGTCATTACTTAACCAGCAAGCATTAAATGTGGTAGTTGAAGAAAATGACATTATAAAGCAAGTGTTTTGGCTCCATTTTTCATTCACTGAGCATTCAAACTTTTGAGAGCGTAAAAATTTCCAAGTGAAGGCACCCTTAGTGAAGCAATTCATCAAGCAATCATTCCTT
Source organism: Cryptomeria japonica (assembly GCF_030272615.1). Classification (NCBI taxonomy): domain Eukaryota; kingdom Viridiplantae; phylum Streptophyta; class Pinopsida; order Cupressales; family Cupressaceae; genus Cryptomeria; species Cryptomeria japonica. Next base: position 521,184,852 of record NC_081414.1, on the reverse strand, counting down.
AAGGTAGATAAAGGTGTTTATAACCATGGCTTCTTCATCTACTCCTGAATTCATTGCAAACCCTAGTGTTGTTGAAGTAGTTAAGCGTCCTAGACCCGTCTTCAAATTGGTTCCCAAAATTGCTAAAAAATATGATGACATAGGTACATTCTCCCAAATCCCTAAAGGAATAGTTTATGTTGAAGACCCTAGAATGTATATACATTGTCATATAGAGGAATTGGGTGATGATGAAATCAAAAACATGTATAAATCTATAATTTGTGTTGAATCCGGAAATGTCAAAACTGAACACAAGATAATAGAAACCCTAGGTTTTACAGAAATTCGTAGTATCCCATATTTTCACAAGGATATCATAAGAATTGTGCTAAGCAGGGTTCATGGTGAATTCTTTTGGTTGGACTCTATTCACAAGATTACTAAGGAAGTTGTCAAAGCTATAATGGGGTTACCTTCCACCAATATTAGACCTGACAAAACCAAGAGAATCTCAAATGACACAGTGATAAACCTAACTGGTGCAACATCTGACAAGAGATCACTAGGGGTAAATGATGTAATGGATATCAATGTCAAATTTATCAGTATGATCTTAGGCTAGAAAACTACACATGCAAATAGGTTAAACTCAGTCTCTAGTCTATGCATTAAAAGTGCCTATGATATGGTAAATGATAATGCAAGGATAGACATAAGTGAATGGCTTAAAGATGAACTGATTGATAATTTGGGAAAGATAAAGAAAGACAAAAAGGGAACATTCAGATTTGGAAACTTACTTGTTTGTCTGATCCTGTACATAACCAAACAAGTACCCGGTAATGGTATTAGAAATTTTGGTTTTGATATACCGATAGGCAAACAATTGTTGGATTTACTGAATAATATGGGAGAGAACAAGGAAAAGAACATAAATGAGTATTTTCAGGCATTGAAGGCCCGAATGAAAACTAGAGTTAGATTGTCACAAATAATTGTGGACAAATATAAGGATGAAATCTGGATGGAGGCAGTTATTCCTAGAACCATCTGGGTAACTGAAATGGGGTATGAAACTTATAACAACATAATAGAAACTTATGCAAAAGCCCTCCTAGAAGCTCCAAAGGAACCTGAAGAAAAAGTTTTTGGCAGTGCTGAAACAATAGAAAGCCAAATTCAATCAAGAAAAAGGGTTAAGAAGGTTGAGGCAACTATTAGAAAAGGAACCCGATAGGCACAAGCTAGCAAGGAAGATGTATTAAAACAAACCAGTATTAAGGAGAGTGAACTGGAAGAACTTCAACCGAAAATTCATCTGTCACCGGTTGCAACTTCCTCTGAGAGTGACATACTGACTAAATTCAAAAGAGTTGAAAGGAAGAGAAAAACTTCACCGGTACCCTCACCTTCTCCTAGAAAAACAAGACAGAAGCAACAAGTAGTGAGGTCCCCAATAAAGAAACTGACTCCAAAGAAAAGGAATATGACCTCTAAGAAGAAGACTCAACAAACTATTGCTCCCATTGATAAACTTCTCAATGAAATAACAAAGTATGGAAAGCTGAAAAACATTAACAAATTATATGACACGCTATCGGCTGATGACAAGGAGAAAGTAGAGAATAGTGTAATCTTACACTTAGATATTTAAAATAATTTTTTGATGTAAGTTGTTGATGAAATACCGACAGATCTGTATAATAGACTAGATTCTAGAAGGCTAGCTATTGTTGAGCTTGATAAGAAAATAAAGATTGAAAAACTACTTGTTGTACATCCTACTAACTCACCTGATGAGATAGATCAATTGATCTTTGAGGCTAACCGGTCAATATTTTCAACTACTCACCGACATGTAGCACTGATGGTAGGTAGAGTGAATGAGGTAACAGAAGAAATAGCTGATGCATGAGATATATTCCTTGTAGAGAAGGAGAAACGGGAAGAGTATAGAAGCCCTAAACCCATCAAGGTATATCAAAAGGATAAGGGAAAAGGTAAGGTTGGTGGACCACCCAGTATAAAAATAATAGACAACTTATCCCCACCACCTTTAGATACTCCACCAGTAGTTACTAATGATAATCAACTGGCTACTGAGAGTATGGACACACCACATGAGGATACAAATCCTGATTCTGAGGTGTTGTGTACAATGAAAATTGATACTCAGAAAGTCAATATTGTGGTGGATAAAGAATCAACTGGAAAATTAGATGTGGCTACAGATCCACTGACAGAAAACATTACAGTGACCCCAGACATTGGAAAGGCAAAGACCATAGATGTACATAATGATTCATCTACTGAGCCACCGGCAACAAGCAGTATAGAAGAAAAATCGGTAGTGGAAAACACTGAGAAACAAGCAGAGCAACAGGCTCCCTCACAGGAATAGGTTCATGTAGAGATAGTGCCACCGGCAACAACTGAGAAACCCAAACCTTTTCTTAGAGAAATGCAAACACAAACTGACCTACCAGAGGTCACTACAAGCAAAGAAGTTACTCACATCGGCAGAATGCAGATTGTTGGTTCTTCCATGGCAGAATTTAGACCAACAAATGTGACAGAAGTTATATTGGATTCAATCAAGAAAATAACAGAGTGCAGTGCACAAGCATACAAAGTTATTGATGATACAATCCCAATTTTGAAAATGATAGCACCCAAGTGTAATGTGGATAATAAATATTCTTTAAATCAACTTGATACATTGTCCAAGTGTATTACTGACAACATTGTGATAGTTGAACAAATAAATGAGGAAGCATTCAAAGAGAAATTTGAGAAAGAAAAACATAAACTCTTTGAAGAGGAAATAAAGAAGTGCATGAGACAATTGGACACTCTTTTACCGGCACTATGTAAAACATTAAAAGAATTTAAAAAGTTGTACAAAGATAAATGTAAAACAAACTTTTTGATAGTAGATATAGACAAGAAGATCAGTATGGTACAAGAAGAAATAAATAAATTAGCTAACAATTTCATTAATTCATCTGAACCATTATCAGTTTTTGAGCAGAAAATAACAGGTTTTGAGGAGGAACTTCAGAAATTTGAAAAAGAGAAGGAAAGAATAAAAGGAAAGGTAAAAGATCTGAAATGGAGACTTGGTCCAAAATTGGACTACCTCGCCTCTTTGAGAAAAGAGATATCTAAGGCATTGGTTCAAGGACAGAAGACACCAGAACAACTAATGCAACACCTCACTGGTACAATTCAGAGGACAGAGGTCGCATTAAAGGACAGTGAATGGTTCACTAAGAGCCTAAATCTGGTATTGGCAGACCTTTTTCTGATTGTAACGGGTTATAGGGATGAAGCTGGAAACCACACTCAGTTGACACTTTGACAACCTTTGTCATTGATGCCAAAGGGGGAGTAGTGGTAATGAGAATAATGATTAGCAGAAGACACCATTAGCTCAAGGGGAGCACATATGATTTGGCACACAGTTTTTGGTAAGACAGTTTTTGGTAAAACAATTTTGGTAGATTCTTTTTGGACGATAATTTTTGGATTTTTCTCATGAGTGTTGCCATCAATGCCAAAGGGGGAGATTGTTGGAAAATGCACACTCCAATGAGAAATTGTAGTTGATTGAAGGTTTTGTTATTGATGGCAACCTTGCAATCATATGATACCGGCAAGACAATTATACCGGCACCGGCAACGACAAACTCTACACCAGCACATAGAACACCGGCAATGAAAGGAAGGATATTGACACCGAGGCTGGCAGGAATTTTGTTGATAATATATTGTAAAATCATTGTAAGCTGACATGGTGAGTTGTAATATGACTCATATATGTATGAGATCATTATAGAACATTTTGTAATAAGGTGATAGGTGAAAATATGCAGACCTAATATGCGAATTTTAGGTTAAGGGTTTATGTATGCAGTAGAGCTCAAACCGGTACTGGATCTGGCATAGCAGATGCTATTTTGAAGCAGTACAAGACATTGGATTATTATAATCCATTTTTGTAAGTCATTGTGACTTCCTTTTGTAATTGAGCAGTGAGCTCTAGGCACTTGGCCTTCCTACATGTGCAGGCCCCTATTGTAGTAGTAATATTCCCTTATTGGCCAGTAAGTGAATATTGTGGGTCACAAATCCCATCGAGGTTTTTCCCACACTGGGTTTCCTTGTTAAACTACTGTGTTATGGTGCGCTCTTCATGTGGTTATTTTTTTTCTTGTTTACTGCATTACTTTTGATTTATCGGTACACTGTATTGATATGCTTTACATGTTTTAATTCAAGTAAATTAATTAATCGGTTAGATACTGATTCACCCCCCCTCTCAGTATCTTTGGGAATCCTTGTTAGGTCCCAGAGACAATTGAGAGGGGGGGGGTGAATCAGTTGTCTAATAAATTCAAACCAAAAACCATTTAACCAACTTAATGCTTAATACCAGTAAACCAATTAAGTATGCCGGTAGATAGTGCTAATAGTAAATTTCTATACCGGTTAAGTTTAATGCATGAAAAATAAACATAAAGTCATCCACAACACATAACACCAATATTTGTACATGGAAACCCTGTAAGGGGAAAAACCACAATGGGAAAACTTACCCACAATCAGGTGATACTACTGCAGATAGTAAGTGTACATAAATGGGGTCTGCACATGCAAAAAGGCCAACAGCCTAGAGCTCACTGCTCAAACACAAAATGGGAGTCACACTGACTACAGTTGGATGGTTAAATCCAATAAGAATGTACTGCACAAAATAGCATCTTCATATGTTGTATTCAGTACTGGTGTAATGCTGATATGCTTCTACAAAAACCTAGCTTCACCTTCAAATGATGTCTTCATGTATACCTCTGCTTAATCTCACATATACCTTCACTCAATTCTTTTTTGCATTCCACACTTGATCTTACAAATAAGATCTTACATTTATAACATACCCTAAGACCAATTTTAGTAGGTCGGCTCTACAAGATATTACAATAAAAACATTTTACATACAATATAATATCTGATGCAATAACTGATTAAATATGTCAGCTTAATGCATTTACATCAATAATAAATCATCTCCATATTGTGCCATGCTGATCTGGAAAAGATAAACTTGCCGGTGTAACCCTAGATAACCCTGGACCTATTTGTCGGTAAAAGAAAATATGCAAATATGAATATACCAATGATTAATTCATCAAAACAAAGTGTCCACATGATGTCTTCGACATTACCAAGTGTCTTCCATATCATTCTAGGTACCGATGAACATTATATCCTGCCGGTGAACCATATACCAGTAACTGTGCAATAGTTACTTGCTTGCTGGTGAATGTTGTTGGATCTCCAAAGTGCTAGTTATTAGTAGGTGTTGACATCAATGACAAAACCATACCAAAATACCAACAATCTGCCCCTTTGGCATTGATGGCAACACAAGATGGAAAAACCATCAAAGTGCCAAAATAGAAATGCTAAATATCAAAAACCAACAATCTCCCTTAGACAACAATTTCTCCCCCTGGGAGCAACATGTGTTTATCCGAAGATTTATTTTTTTAATACAAATCTCACCTTAAAAAGATAATGTGTTTTTCCATAGATATCTCTCCCCCTTTGACATCAAATGCCAAAGTTACAAAAATGAAGTTCATACAAAATACCAACTACTCCCCCTGAGAAGTAGCTTCCTCATCAAAGACCAGAGTAAAAGATTTCTCTTTTAATTATGTCGGTTGATGACAATCATCAACTGTCTAAGTCTCTACCGGTGGTGGTATGACTCCAAGCTGATCTCTGAGATATTCAAAAGTCTCCTTAGGCAAAGGTTTTGTGAAAATATCTGCAAGCTGTTCTTTAGTATTCACATAAACTAGTTTTATCTATTTTTCTTCAACTATTTCCCTTAGAAAATTCAGTTTGATAGAAACATGTTTTGTTTTAGAATGTAATACCGGATTCTTAGATATATCAATTGTTGTAGTGTTATCACAATATATAGTAATGGGTTCCTTGCATTTTACCTTTATGTCTTTCAACATTTGTTTAAGCCATAGTACCTGTCTATAGTTAGTTGCTGCTGCAACATATTCTCATTCTGCTATTGATAAAGATGTACAACTCTGTTTCTTACTCAACCAAGAAACTAATCTTTTTCCAAGAAAGAATGCTCCTCCAGCGATGCTTTTTCTATCATCCACATCTCCTGCCCAATTTGCATCTATGTATGCACATAGATCAAAATTTTCATCTCTAGGATACCATAATCCAAGATTTGTTGTACCTTGTAAGTACCGAAAAATCCTTTTTACAGCTGATTCATGATTTTCCCTAGGATTACTTTGAAATCTAGAAACAATACATATTGCATTCATAATATCAGGCCTGGTTTGTATCAAATACAGTAAACCTCCTATCATAGATTTGTATCTAGTTGGATTAACAGGTGTAGATTCATCCCTTTGAGATAATTTGTCATTTGTAGTCATAGGTGTGCTTACCGGTTTAGAGTTCTCCATCCCAAATTTATTTAGTAATTCTTTCAAGTACTTGGATTGACTCAAAAATATACCTTTATCAGTTTGTGAAATATGCAATCCTAAAAATAATTTTATTTCTCCAATCATAGACATTTCAAATTCTTGCTGCATTTTAATAGAAAATTCCTTACATAATCCATCTTCTCCTCCAAAGATTATATCATCAACAAATACTTCAATAATCAAGATTTCATCATTAGTTATTTTGTAATATAAATTGCTATATGCATTTCCTTTAGTAAAACCAATCTTTAAAAGATACTTATCCAACCTTGCATACCAAACTCTTGGGGCTTGTTTTAATCCATACGGAGCTTTTCTTAACCTGCAAACCATATCATTGTCATCTGTTAAAGAAAATCCATCAGGTTGTTCAATATATACTTCTTCTTCAAGATCTCCATTCAAAAATGCACATTTAATATCCATTTGATAAACTTTGTAGTCCTTGTGAGCTGCAAAAGCCAAGAATAATCCGACTGCCTCAATTCTGGCTACCGGTGCAAAGGTTTCATTGTAATCAACTCCTTCTTTCTGAGAATATCCCTTACACACTAGTCTTGCTTTATTTCTGACAACCTTACCATCTTCATTAATTTTGTTTCTAAATACCGATTTGGTTCCAATTACATTTTTATCTTTAGGCCGGGGAACTAATGTCCAAGTATTATTTTTCTCAATTTTTCCTAATTCTTCTTCCATAGCTTTAATCCAAAATTTATCTTCACATGCCTCATTGATAGATGATGGTTCAATTTGAGAAATAAGACATACCTCTTCATTTGCCAATCTTCCTCTTGTCATAACTCCTTTAAATTTGTTTCCAATTATCTGATCTTCAGAATGATTCAATCTTACATATCGGGGTGTCTTAGTTTGTTGTTGTTCTTCAATTACTGTGGAATCCTTTGATGATACCAGGGTAACTAGATCTTCATTCTGTACTGGTGGATTCAATGTAGGTTAATTTGTCACAATTTTTGTTGCTGGTTCAGAGTCTATATACCTTGAAGTTCCTCTGAATTGTTCATCAATCTTTACATTTGTACTCTCAACAATTTTCTGCAATCTCTTATTAAAACATCTATATGCCTTGCTCTTAGATGAATAACCAAGAAATATTCCTTCATCACTTCTACGATCAAATTTGCCAATATATTCATCTCTTCTAATATAACATTTACTTCCAAAAATTATGAAATACTTAAGAGTAGGAGTATTACCAAACCATAGTTCATGAGGGGTCTTACCATTTTCACCTTTGATGTGAACTTTGTTGAATGTATAGACAAAAGTGCTATCTGCCTCTCTGCAATACACATGTGGTAGATTTGCTTCAGATAACATACTTCTTGCTGCATCCAAGATAGTTCTATTTTTCCTTTCAACAACTCCATTTTGTTGTGGTGTCCGAGGTGCTGATAACTGTCTTCTGATTCCATTCACTTCACAGAATGTATTAAAGTCCTTAGATGTGAATTCTCCTCCTTGATCTGATCTTAGGCATTTGATTTTCTTATCGGTTTCATTTTCAACCATTGCTTTGAATAGTTTGAACTTTCCAAGTGCTTCTGATTTCTCTCTGAGAAAAGTAACCCAACACATTCTAGAATAATCATCAATAATTAGCATGAAATATCTATCACCTTGTAAGATTTTTGTTCTAGCTAGACCACATAAATCAATGTGAATTAAATCAAGAGCATTATTGGATTTTTCTGGAATACTTTTGAAACTAGCTCTAACTTGTTTTCCAAATTGACATTCCTTACAAATTGTATTCTGAGGTTTCACAATTTTAGGTAGATCTCTTACTGCATTAGAAGTACTGATTTTTAGCATGCAATCAAAGTTTACATGACATAGTATCTTATGCCATAACCAACTTTCATCTATATGTGCAATTAAGCATGTCTTTTCACTGTTATTCAAATGAAAGATATTGCCTCTAGTCTGATTACCGGTTGCAATTTCCAAATCAGTTCTGTTCATGATTTTGCATTTTCCATTTTTAAATTGTAACTAAAATCCCTTCTCAACTAATTGACCAACACTTAAAAGATTATGCTTTAAACCTTCAACATAGTAGACATTGTCAGTGTTATGCTTACCATCAAGAGATATTGAACCCTTACCCTTGATTGAACAGGCTTTGTCATCTCCAAATCTTACTAAACCTCCATTGTATTCTTGAAAGTTCAAGAATTTGCCTTTGTCTCCTGTCATATGATGTGAGCATCCTGAGTCAATGATCCATTCATCCTTTGCTTCAACTTTAGCTGCTAGGGCTTGTTCTACCAGTTGAGCAGTAGGTGTCGGTTGATCCTTTGTTATAGCAACAAAAACCCATCCATTGTCTACTGGATCCTCATCAGAATCATCAGTCACACCTTCATCTGCAATGTAACAAGATTTGTCTTTGTTCTTCTTAAATCTGTATATCTGATATTCAGGATTAGGCTTGTATGTTCTTCTTGCTTCTTCTCTTAGTCTAGCATGTCTATCAGGGCATCTCAAAGCCATATGACCGATCTTATTGTAGTTAAAACATTTAAAGGGTGCTATACCTTCATACTTACTTCCAACTGGACCTTTTGGCATTTTCCTTGCAAATAGTGCTTCAAGTTCTTCAAGTTCTCTTGCATAAAAGACTCTCCAGTCTAATTTGTCAAATGATGGAGCAGATGATGTTGATGCTTTAAAGGCCAAATCAGTTTTTATAGTAGTAACAGGACCAAATTCCTCAATTTCAAAGGCTAAAAGTTTTCCAATCAATGTATCCCTAATTACTGATGTATTAGGCATTGTTCTCAACTCATTTATAGCAGTAACCTTCATTTTATATGCCAGTGGCAATCCTCTTAAGATTTTTGAAACAATTTCATCCTCACTCAAATTTCCTCCACAACATTTAATACCCAAAACAATTTCATTTACTCTTTCCATAAAAGCAGAAATCCTTTCATCTTCTTCCATTTTTAGATGTTCATACCTGACTTGAAATCTTTCAAGTTTTGCAATCTTAACTGTGGAATTTCCTTCATTTCCAAATGATCCCAAATAGCTTTAGTAGTAGACCTATCTGATAATCCCATAATTTGTTGATCTGATAATGCGCTCAAAAGTTCTTCTCTTGCTTTGCAATCATTCTCTTCATATTTAGCTAAGGTAGTTGGAGCAGTCTGACCAGCTATAGCAGCAGTATAACCATTCTTTGTAACTTCCCAGACATCTTTACTGATGCAATTCAGATGTGTCTCCATCCTGATCTTTCATATCCCATAGTTGGTTCCATCAAGTTTAGGACTGTCCTTCCTGAAATAATTTGTAGACATTGGATCTCCTCAAGTTGTTAAACTTCTGCAAAAGAGGACTAGGCTCTGATACCAATTGTTAGGTCCCGTAGACAATTGAGAGGGGGGGGTGAATCAGTTGTCTAATAAATTCAAACCAAAAACCATTTAACCAACTTAATGCTTAATACAGGTAAACCAGTTAAGTATGCCGGTAGACAGTGTTAACAGTAAATTGCTATATCGGTAAAGTTTAATGCATGAAACATAAACATAAAGTCATCCACAACACATAACACCAAAATTTGTACGTGGAAACCCTGTAAGGGGAAAAACCATGGTGGGAAACCTTACCCACAATCAGATGATACTACTGCAGATAGTAAGTGTACATAAATGGGGTCTGCACATGCAGAAAGGCCAACAATCTAGAGCTCACTGCTCAAACACAAAATGGGAGTCACACTGACTACAGTTGGATGGTTAAATCCAATAAGAATGTACTGCACAAAATAGCATCTTCATATGCTGGATTCAGTACCGGTGTAATGCTAATATGCTTCTATAAAAACCTAGCTTCACCTTCAAATGATGTCTTCATGTATACCTCTGCAAAATTATTCTACAAAAACTTGTTCACTTCTAAAGATAATGCCAACGCTAAGGACATTAGAGACAAGTGCAAAACCATGATCCCCACTAGGATCTCCCCTGAAGACTCCATCCTCCTCAACCAAAGGGTATCTGTTGAGGAAATCACTACTGCTATCAACTCCCTGAAATCTGACAAAGCATCGGGCTCGGATGGCCTCCCTATCGAATTATATAAGGCCAGTCTAGAATGGATTTCCAGTGACCTGCATAGTGTTTACTCTAAAGATTTCAACAATGGAACCCTTGGTGCTAACATTAACAAGGGAACCATCAAGATGATACCCAAGGATGGGGATAGGGCCTTAATCAAGAACCGGAGGCATATCACCCTCCTCAATGTCTCTTACAAAATTTTGGCTAAAGTTATTGCCCTTCGACTTGAAAACCTCCTCCCTAAATTCATCTTCCCTACCCAAACAAGCTTAATTTAGAGTAGATATATCCTCGAGAACCTCATTACGAGCTGGGAAGCCATGGATATGGCTAGAGCTTCTAACCAAGACACTATTATGTTTCTTCTAGATTTTGAAAAAACCTATGACCATGTGGAATGGGACTTTGTCATCATGATGCTACAAGCCTTTGGGTTTCTGGTTAACTTCTATAAATAATATGTTAAGGTCCTTCTCCAGGATGCCTCGACTCAAATTAAAGTCAATGTATCCTTATCCCAGAACTTTTAACTTAGTAGATCTATCAGGCAAGGTTGTCCACTTGCACCTGCTTTATTTGTCATTGTGTTAGATGCTATGTACTATCTTCTCAGGGACAACTCTCTATCCCCCCGTGTCAAAGGAGTTAAGCTCCCTGATTACTCCAGCCTCCTCAACATCCAGTTTGCAGATGATAATGCCCTTTTCCTTGAACTTTCACCCCAGAATATTGATAACCTTGTTCAAAAGCTTAAAACCTTTGGTATCATGTCTGGAGCTAAAATCTCCCTTGCCAAGTCTACTCTCCTTGGCTAGAAAGAAAACCCCCTGACTAGCTTAGTCCCTATGGGTTTCAATGGGGAGGCCCCAACAAAATCATCTGATACCTTGGCATCTCTTTCTCTATTTCTCCCTCTCTTAAAGAGATGTGGTAGTGGATAAAGAATAAGATTGACAAAACACTACATAGGTGGGATAATAGATTCCTCTCTCTTGCTGGAAGAATCCAAGTCTATTAGAAAATCCTCTCCTCATATAGTGTCTACTACTCCTCTGCTTGGATGTTCAATAACTATCAAATCCTTGATATCCAGAAAGCCATAAGGTAGTAGCTTTTGTCTAATGGCAAAGGCGGGAAAAAAATGCATGTAGTTAAGTGGAAATGGTGTCATATGAATAAGAAAATGGGTGGCCTTGGACTAAAGGAGCTCAAGATCTAAGGTATTACCCTTGTTGCGAAATGGATCTTTCATGCCTTAGATGGCATTGAGCCCTGGAAAGTCTTGATTAGAAACAATATTGAGAGAGGTGTCCTTAAGAATGCTAAGTCCTGGAAAGCCCTTCCCCTGGCTGACCTGGTGGTGGGTCCCTTTCCTATTTCCGTGCAAGGCTCATATGTTTTTAAGTCCATTCGGAAAGCCTAGGAGCATATTAGACATCTTATTGACAACCCTAGTGTTAGGAGCAATGATACCATTCATGGGGAAAGGTTGATTTGGTGGAATCTCTTTCATGCTAATAAACCCTTAGCCCTCACTCAAGGCTGCTCGGCCAAGCTTTAGGTTAGATCCAGCATCAAGGTCTTTGAGGACTTATTTGAGAATGGTGTCCTAATCAGCTGGGAAGAGCTCAGCGCTTCCTACAATCTCTCTCCCACCCAGAAAAGAACTTACCATATGATAAAGAATGTCTATGCTGCTCTTGCCTTGCCCTCTAGTACTAATCTGGACTCCCACCGATTCTTGACTCTTAAATGGAAAGATGGCTCTCTCCTACCCATTACTAAATGTCGTGCCATTTATGACCTGTTCTCCAATGATGACTCTATTATTAAACATGTTAACATTATGTGGTACTTGGATCTGCCTAACAACTCCTGGTATAAATGCTTTACTCATCTATGGAAAAGCCCGATTCCCCCTAAAATTTAATGTTTTAAATGGCAGCTTATTATTGACAGACTCCCATTAAGGAGAAACCCTCTCAGTACTAATATGTGTTCCATTTGCAAACTACTTGAGACCGGCAGATGCATTTTTTTTTACTGCTCCTTCGCCAGGGAGATTTTGTTAATGTTTGGTTTTTGCATTCCTAATCATGTGGATACCCTTAACATTATTACTGGTTATATTGATGGACTAAAAAAGGATGCTAATTTATTCTAGTTTATCTTATCTTCTTATATCCTTTGGTTCATTTGGAAGCTATGAAATGAGGACAAATTTAATGGCAATGGCAGGTGTCTTACTGAGTCTCTTCATAGACTCACTTTTTTTTTAAATTGCTTCGTAGGTCTCCTTCGTGATGAATGTCTAAAGGCATAAGTTCCTCCAGTTCCTGCAAGATGGTCATGTCACTATGTTCATACATGAGATGAAGGATCGCTACGAGTGGAGGAGGCTTGCGAAAAACTAGTCTTCCTTTCAAGAGGCTCTAAAGAAGCTGCATAAAGAGATCAAAAGTAACAGGATGCCTGAGGATGACCACCTTGCCATGCTAACTCAAATCCAGGATTGAAAGAAGGTATTTGGATGGAAGTGGCCCAAGGGTGGACCTCTTGGATCGATCCTTTCGATCACATTCTGCAGTAGTGCTTTGGCTCTCCTTTTGCATTGTTCCTTTTTGACTTTGGACTACTCTCTAGTAATGTAACACAAATCCTCGGTGGTTTTGGTGGTTGAGGTGTAGCCTCCCCTGTTTACAACTGGTTGTATTTTGTTTACTCTCAATCTTTAATACAAAAAAAAATCATTCTATTTTTTAATCATTTTAATATATACAAAACAATTTAATAACTTTTAATCATAAATTTAAATATGTTTCATTAATTTATTCAAAAAATGTTTATTTTTCACTTTTATAATTATTAATAGTTATTTTATTAAAACCAATTATAATTAATATTATATAAATATAAAAAAATATAATATTACACTACAAATTAATAATTAGATTTGAGATTAATTTAATTATAATTATATAAATTTTTAAAATTAAATTAGGATCACACTTTTAAGAAAAATATATGTTTTCATTATAAAATGTGTATTATATTGTAATCATTATACCAAAGCCATTCTCTATATGAACTGAACCACCTACTTAATGAAATCACTGGTTCAAAATTGAAAAAGAAAAACCACAATCATAGTTAAGTTATTAGATACAATACAATATCTAAAGATTTGATCTAAATAATGTGAGACATACCCTAACTAACTACATAATGCATCATTTAAGATATAATATATCTTAAGGTTAGCATTTGGATTATGATTTAGTTAATGTTAATTTTGGTTTTAATCTATTAATTATATTTTAAAGGTACATATTTTATTAATATTTTAGTTCTAATTTTTTTGAAAAATTAGCGTTATTTTTTATTTAATTATTTTTTAATTTAAAATATTTATTATTTATTATAATTTTTTAAAATTATTATTTTTATTAATATTTTGATTTCTATATATTTGAAATTTACATTTTGTTTATTCTATTTTCATTTTAGGTTTGTTGGTTCCCCCCCCCCCCCCCCCCCCGAATTTTCGTTAAAATTTCAAACTCGGAGGTCGCCTTTTGGTCTTTCTTTCCGTTTTTCAGTCATATATTTTCTTTCTTTGAACCCGAGTCATTGAACCTTTTAAAAGTTCAAGGTTCAAAGTTCAAAACACGCTTTAAAGAATTTTTCTTCGCGGCTTTTGTTTTATGATAAGGCGAGCACTTTGTTGCAATTTGTATTGAACTTGAACTGTTGAACCTTTTTGGTTCAAAGTTAGTTATGCATCAGTTTCATCTTTGCTCATTAATTGTTATTTGTATTATCGCATAGTTGGTGTTTTGTGTTGCTGTGTGTTATTTGTCAATATTGAACTTGGCCCTTTGAACCTCTTGGTTTTTGGTTCAAGGTTCAAATTTCAAATCTAAAAGATTGAAGTTCTATGTAGAATTGATACATGCATCATAAAGTGAATGTGGCGTTGGGAAAAGAGAATATTCTAGGGAATTCAAAATTTTAGTTTCTAAAATTATGACAAGCAATCATGATAATTCATGAGTCGTGTGATGAAGTGATCCAAAATTAAATGCATGTCGGCTATACATCAAGTCAGGCGATATCTCACACGAACGTACTTAATTAGTACAACCAGCTAAGTCTTGAGTGTGATTTTGTCTATCTTTGTTGCGGAAACTAGAAATTGTCTCTAGAATTTTCCTTAGTAGTAATGCAGGTGGGAAAAATTGAAGGTATTGTGTCTGCATGCAGAAGCTTTCCAAGAATTCTCTATTGAGACTAGGTTAGTTTCAGTCATTCTCTCTTCTGCTATATTTTCTTATTCTGGAAATTACCTGTAGTTCGTTCCCCTTTGTTGTGTATAAAATTCATTGCATTCCTATAATTGTTTGTTTAAAATGAGAGGGGAAATAATGAGGCCTACTCTGCCAAAACTAGGCCACACTTCTTGCCTGGTTAGTTCACTCCCAGAGATGGGAGATACTTCATTAGCTCTAGCAAATCTCTCTAATTTTCTTGAGAGAGCCAAAAACCCAGTTCAGAATTTAATGATGGAGAGAATAGTGAAGAGTGGTTTGATTGAGGCCGCCGCATTTCCCATTGCTGCACCATTCTTGGAGTTAGTACTGGAATGTATGAAAAGCTATGATGCGAAGCACAGATGTATCAGGAACGTCAATGACGAAGTGCTGTTAAAAATTGACAGAGAGACCATGACGGCAACCATGGGTATGCCCCATAAAGAGCCATATGAGGACTGGACTATTAGAACATCATACTCATTCTTTTCTGAGAAGAAGAGCACTTATAAAAGTGTGATTTCCAGGAATTTGTTACTGAAGATTCAAAAAGGTGGGTCCAAGTTGCCAAGGCTGCTTACTAGAGAAAACTTCATAGCAGAGGTGCGGTAATTGTCATTCTATTGAATAGGTTAAAAGGGAATCGCCATGCCTTCTACTGGGAAGATTGGATGTACTTCTATATCCAAGTCATGATGAATGGGAGTGCCTACCTAGATTAGGGGTAGGTAATTGTAGAAAGATTATATGAGAGTTTGAACAGGTTTTCAAGAATGAGTGGTTTCTTTATGTCATCATATTTGTTTCATATGCTTACATGTACCCCGGATTGGAATGGACTACATCATGAACCCTGGATTGGTGGAATAAAGGTGTATGTGTATTATCCTAACCTGAAGGAACATAGATATGCAAAGAATTTTATGAGATGGAATGACATTTTTGTAGGGAGATTGGTTTACAAGTTGCAGGGAAACACAAACAAGAGGTTGACAATGGATGCCATGGAAACCATCAGCATTTATGGTAGTTATTTTATCCAATTCCCTCAGTTCACTTATATTCAAGTTGACAGTTTTCAAGGTGATCGTTTCAAGTTACCCCAGTTTGTGTTGGATAGTTATGTTTTAATTCAAGTCTGTCATCAACTAGCATACATTGACAAAAAGAGTGGAGGAAAGTCTGAGGTGGTATTTCCTGCAACACTTGGTCACTATAGTTGTGCGTCTATTTCAGACGCATTGAACCTTGAACTTGAGTTCAAAAGGTTCAAGTTGCAATTATATGTTGCCAGATACAAATTTGATAGTCGGGCATTTGCTAGAGAGTTTTTAGAAGTTGATAGTGATTTCCAGCATGAACCTGAATTGGAGGATTATTGGGAGAACTGTGCTGATGAGTTCAAAGTCCGAAGAAGGCTGTGGTCAAGGTTCACGATTCAAAAAATTGTCACAATGGGATTATCCATGAATGTTTTTGGGGTGCAAGAAGATGGAGATGAAGAAGTAGTTGACCCCAAGTTTGATGAGAAGATACAGGGACATCCTATCCCAGAAATTGATTGGAGTAGGAAAGGGGACAATAGCATTCAGACTAGAACCTTTAATGTAATCAGAAGAATAGAGAAATGGTTGAAAGATCATCGTTTCAAACAAAAGCCTACTCCTGCACCTAAGGATAAGAAAGTTGGTGGAACTCATGCTGCTTCCTAAACATATCTTCCTTCTTCTAATGTTTCTATTGATATTGCAAGTGAAAGGAAACAAAGGATGGAGAAGGCTAAAAATGAAAGTCTAGGAGAGTCTTCTGTGGGTTCACCTTTCACCCGTGTTACCAAATTACATAGTAGGAAAAGTAACTAGAAAACCCTCGCAAGTTCACTGATAGTGGACTTAGATTCTGAGGAGGAAACTCAAGAAGCAATGGATACCCAAATGCAATATCAGCCCCTAAGATTTTGGGAATGCCATGGTTGTTTTCACCATTAATCAACAATCACCATTACCAAAGGAAACATCCACCGCTCCTAAAAGGCTAAGTGCCTTACTTACTAAAAAGAGGAATGTAATTCCTATTTCAATCCCAATGGAGGATATGGTTAGCAAATTCCTATGAAGGACTTCAAAGTCCAAAAGACTCAAAAAAGAAACCATGAGCGATGTGGATGAGAAAATGGGACATTGGGTTGTAGAGGTAGCTATACCCCCGACAGATAAGGAGGTCAAGAATGTTACTGACAAAGACTTTATCATTGAAAAGATCGATCTAGGGGCAACTTCTTGGGCTACTAATGTTAAACACTTGGAATCTTCAACTAAAAGGATTCTTAGGAGGACTTGGAAGGATGAGAAAGATAAAAATGAGATGAAGCAGATTATAATATAGATGGCTCAATATATCAATGCTATCCAGAATCCAAATCCCCAACCTCTTTCCCAAGTTTCTTTATCATTTGATCCAAAATCGCCTTTGAATCAAAAGTTACTTGATCAGGTTCAAAGGAGATGAATGGTTACAGATGTCTTTAGTGAATGGCTCGAATCAATCCCACATCAGGGAACAAGTTACATTTTTGAATTGTTCAAAGTGTTTGAGAATGCAGAATCTATTGGGAAAGAGTTAGAAATAGAGATAGTTGCTTGGGAGGAAGAGAAAAGTAAATTACTAGTTGTGTTAAGGCAAATGAGAGATACACAGAGATATGGGGTGATGAACTTCCTTGCTGAGAGGATGCTTCATGGACTTGATGATAACATACTCTTTGTTTGCAAAGAAAACATTGAGTGGAGGAACTCAATAATTCAAGAAGGACATGAGGAAATCCTCAAGATATTAAAAGAATTGAAGGAATAGACTGACACTATGCAAAAAGATATGAAATGCATAGACCTTCAACTTCTAAGAGAGGATAAGCTAACACTGTAGGATTCATCATAGTTGATTCAAGCTTTCAAACATTGAATACAACAGATTCAGGAGGCAAAGTCCTTGACAATTGAGGACTTCTCAAAGGTCACAAGAATTAAGTCTATGTTGGTTGTCTACTTTGATCATTTGGAGATGCATAAGGGTAAAGTCCTACAAGTAGGCAAAAAGAAAGAATTGTGGAAGCAATGGATCTTACATATAGGCCTCCCACATTACATAATCATTTTGAACTTCTCAATAGCTCACCTGGAATGGCGGAACTTACAGATGATGAATCAATAATGAACAGTTAGTACTAACCGATACCGAGAGGGGGCGGGGGTGAATTGGTACTGACAAAAACACTTTTCCTTGAACCGGTTTGACTAAGAACACTGCACTTGACTGGCAAGCAATATCACCAATCTAAACCAAATTACTACCAGTTAAACACAGTAAGAATGTGAAAGACATAAACCGGTAACTCTTGGCTTCCTCACAATCTAACATCATATTTCCACTTCACCCATATGCATACACTAGTAACACATCAACAAAAATGTAGACTTACTCATTCAACATGCTTTACCACTTGATAGAGAATAAAAAAGCATCACACATAACACACATATTTTTCACGTGGAAACCCAACTGGGAAAAACCATGATGAGGATGAATACCCACAAGCTATTCTTTGAACCCTTTTGAAGTCCGCTATGTTAGGAGCCTAGTCCAATTAAAAACTTTACAATAGGTTATGTTAGGAACCGATCCTACTAGGGATCACCTGGTTAAGGGATGGCTAAAATACCCGGTTAAGGGTTAAACCCTGTTAAAGGTTACCTTGTTAGAGGATTTTAAGAGCTCAATGATTTTGAGTCACCCTATTAAAGGATTTTCAGCAAGCTGGTTAAAGCTACCCTGTTAAGGGATTTTCCAACTATTGAAGTGGTTAGAGGTCAACAGGGATTACAATGATCTGGTAACAACACTTCAATGGCAATGCAGATCCACTTTAGTTCCTTCCTTCTACAATCACACTCTATAGGTATCTATTCTCTTATCTGGTCTGGTAAGAATCATGTATCTCTGCACTTAGATACACACACAACATTTACCAACAACCTTAACATGAAAATCAACATCAACCTTATAGGAAATAGATAGGTCAGTAGCATAAACCCTAAACCCTAAACATTTAGGTTCATAAATTTAGTCGGTTCAATCCTAACTGTTGAACATATTGCATTGATTACAACAGTCTTGAACAGATCTCAAGACGTTCTCCAACGTTGTTCTTCATCGCTTCTTGGAGGTTGATAACCCATCACGCGTTCTCCACCATTTATAGAGACTGCATATTCCCGAGGTAGATAGGATCAATCTCCTTCATGCAAGATCCTTCACGCGTACAAGGCTAATGTGACAACACAATCTATTCTTCATTACAATCCTAACTCATCACACAATGTCATCGATTGAATCAAACAAGCTTGGAATACTTCAACCAGAAACCCTAAAGCTAAGACTACCAACCAGTAGTCATACCATATGAAACCTTGATACAAAACATTCCATATACCAGTTTACATTCCATATACCAGTTCTCATTCCATATACTGGTTCACATTCTAACATACCGGTTCACTTGGACAGACATACCGCTTCACTTTTTCACATATACTCATTCACATTCCAACATACCGCTTCACTTTTTCACATACACCAATTCACAACATCATACCAGTTCTCTTGCAAGTTGCTTACTTCAATATACTGGTTCACTCTTCAGCATATTGACATCAATGACAACATACAATATCATCATGTCATCATACTCTGCACATATGCCAACAATCTCCCCCTTTGGCATTAATGACAATATACAAAAGTAATATAGAAAGATATCTCTCCGCTTCACATCTTCTCCCCCAACACTACATATATCTTCTCTGCTTCACATCTTCTACCCCTTTGACAATAGTGTCAAAGTGAAGGCAGATACATCTATGTTCTACTATGTTGTTCCCCCTAAGGAGTAGCATCCTCCAACACACCAATCCTGAAAAAAGATATATCAATGTAAGTCCTGATTGATGTGGAGCACACACCTTTAGTTCACCTCTTGAAGGGGCAACACCCCTAATTTGCCTCTCAAATAGGTAAAGGTAGCCTTCGGTAGAGGCTTGGTAAATATGTCTGCTAACTACTCCTTATTGGAGACATGTTCCAGTACAACTTCTTTGTTCTGAACCTTTTCCCTTAAGAAATGATACCTAAGCTCAAAGTTCTTGGTTCTAGAATGTAAAACCAGATTCTTCGAGATGTTAATCGTACTTGTGTTGTCACAAAATATACTTATCGATTCAGATACAGAACTTTGAAGCCATTTAATACATGCTTCATCCAGATTGTCTGGGTGCAGTTCATAAATGCTGCAGCATACTCCGCTTCTGCTGTAGACTGAGAGATACAACTCTGCTTCTTACTCATCCATGAGACTAGTCTGCCACCAAGAAAGAATGCACCATTGGTTTTGCTCTTCCGGTCATCCACATTACCAGCCCAGTCAGCATCTATAAACACTTTCAGGTTGAAATCATTACTGTATGGATACCATAATCCATAGTCAATAGTTCCCTTTAGATATCTCAAAATCTACTTGACTGCTACCAAGTGGGATTCTCTTTGGCTTTTATGGAACCATGTAGTAATGCCCACTGCATGTGCAATGTTTAGTCTGCTATGTACTACATAGTGCAATTTACCAATCATTGATCGATATTCCTTCTCATTTACCAACCCTAAGTCATCCTCCTTTGATAGTTTACAACTGGTCACCATCGATGTACCAACCGATTTGCTGTCTTCCATGCCAAAGGTCTTCAACACCTCTTTGACATATTTGGACTGAGTGATAAAGATTCCATCTTTCATTTGTTGAATTTATAGTCCAATGAAGAACTTAATCTCCCCTATAAGTGACATCTCAAACTCCTTTTTCATCTCATCTGCAAAATCATGACTCATCTTTTCATCTCCTCCAAAGATTATGCCATCAAAAAATACCTCACAGATCAAAATCTGATCTCCTTTTGACTTTAGGTAGATATTAATATCCTCACTTGTTCTCTCAAATCCAATCTTCACAAGATGGGAGTGCAAATGTTCATACCATGCTCTAGGTGTCTACTTTGGTCCATACAAGGCTTTATGTAGCCTACACACCATGTCACTGTCTTCTTATAGGGAAAACCCATCTGGTTGCTCTATATACACCTCCTCTTCTAGTATTCCATTCAGGAATGCATATTTTATATCCATTTGATATACTTTGAATCCCTTGAATGCTGCATATGCAAGAAGCATATGAACTCCTTCCAATCTGGCTACTAGAGCAAAGGTTTCTCCATAGTCTTCTCCTTCTTCTTCAGCATATCATTTACACACCAACCTGGCTTTATTTCTAACCATTGAACCATCTTCATTCATCTTATTTCTGAAAACCATTTGGTGCCAATGACATTTTTATGCTCCGGTCTAGGTACCAAAGACCATGTACCATTCTTTTCTATCTGGTCAAGTTCCTCTTCCATTGCCTTGATCCAATCTTCATCTTTATGTGCCTCTGAATGTTTTAGGCTCAAATTCAGAGATCGTGCAAGAGTTTTCTCTGACCTTTCTTCTTGTAAGAATTCTTGCATCCTTTTCTCCTATGATCTGCTTTGGACCATGATTCAGCTTTACATACCTAGGAATGATCTTGGTTGTTTCCTCTTGCTTTTCTTCTTCATCATCATCTTCATTAGCATCAACATCTACCAGTGTAGGAGCTTTGTTATTGGTGCTAGGCTATTTTGTAGTTGGTTCCCAAAAGGTTACTACCAGTTCATCTCCTACTTGCTCACTGTGGGTTTCCTCAGATTTCTCAGAGGTTTCATCAACTCTAACATTGATGCTTTCAACAATTCTCTGAGTCCTATTGTTGAAGCATTTGAGAGCTTTTCTCTTTGTGAAATACCCTAGGTATATTCCCTCATCACATTTAGCATCAAACTTGCTCTGATGTTCACTCCTCTTGATATAACATTTGCTACCAAACACTCTAAATTAGCTTACCACTAGTGTCTTACCAGTCCAATACTCATAAGGTGTTTTATCCTTACCCTTTTTTATGAGTACTCAATTCATTGTGTAGACTGCAGTGCTCACTGCTTCTCTCCAAAAGGTGTGAGCAACCTTCCCTTGGATCAACATAGTTCTAGCTGCTTCAACCACATTCTGGTTGTTCCTTTCTACTAGGCCATTTTTCTATGGAGTCTGGGGGGTAGACAGTTGCCTCTTGATGCCATTCTCTTCATAGTATTTGTTGAATTCACTGGAAGTGTATTCTCCTCCTTGATCAGTTCTTAAGCACTTAATCCTCTTACTGCTTTCTTTTTCTACCAGTTCTCTGAAGGCTTTGAACTTTCCAAAAGCTTCAGATTTGTCCTTCAAGAATGTGACCCAGATCATTCTTGAGCAATCATCAGTAAGAATCATAAAATACCTATCTCCTTGCACACTCCTAGTTTTCATAGGACCACACAAATCAGTATGCACAAGATCAAGTAAATTGTCTGCAGTGAAAGGTTTACCTTTGAAGGTTGAGGAAGACATTTTCCCCAGTTGACACTCTCTGCACAAAGGAATCTTTGATTTTCTCAGCATAGGCAATCCTCTAACTACCTTGATCTTACTGGCCTTCATAATATTATCAAAGTTTACATGGCAGAGTCTCCTATGCCATATCCAGCTATCCTCAAACTTAGCCATTAGACATGTAATGACATTATCATTTAGCTGAAATAGGTTACCTTTGGTCTACATACCGGTAGCCATCACTTCACCATTCTTTCCTTTGATTTTGCACACTCCATTTCTGAATTTCAGAGTGAGTCCATTATCATTCAGTTGAGCAACACTTAAAAGGTTGTGTCTGAGACCTTCTACCCAATACACATTGTTAGCACTGCTTCTTCCATTTAGAGAGATGGACCCTCTGCCTTTTACCATACATGGTGCATCATTACCAGAATGAACCACACCACCATCATACTCTTCCAGAGATAGAAACTTACTCCGGTCACTAGTCATATGGTGAGAACAACCACTGTCAATAATCCACTCATTGGAATTATCAAAGTAGGAGACAAGAGCCTTCTTGTCTGACACATCTTCCTTGACTACTACAAACATAATATCTTCATTTTATTCATCTTCTGATTCCTCATCAGTGACACCTTCATCAACTGCTAAAAAATAGTTTCTCTGATTTCCTCATTTGAACTTCTTGAACCTCTTTGGTTTGTCCTTGTTGTCACCATTAGGGCAGTTTACAACAATGTGTCCTATCCGGTTACAAGAAAAGCATTTTAAAGGAAGCTTACCTCTGTATTTACCGGTTCCCTTGGGAAGTCTCTTAGCAAGAAGAGATTCAAATTCCATCAGGATCTCCGCATCATCCATTTCTCTACTTTGTCTTGGTTCACCACTAGTACTAGCTTCTTTGCCTTTTCTAGATGGTGTAGTAGATGCTCTGAAGGCTGATTCAATCTTCTGAATACTGCCATCATAATTATTTAGCTCATAAGTTGTTAACTTTGCAATGATGGAGTCTAGGGACACCTTTGTCTTGTCTACAGACCTCAACTCCTGAATAGCAACAACCCTTATTGCATAGACCGGTAATAAGGATCTCAAAACTTTGCTAACAACAATGGAATCTTCCATTTTACTACCCGCACTCTTGATATCTCCAACAACAGTTTTGATTCTTATTCCATATTGTTGAATGGTCTCTCCTTCAACCATGCGCATGTCTTCAAACTTTCCCCTAAGGCTTTCTTCCTTAGCTTGTTTCACATGCTCATCACCGCCATAGATATTCTCAAGGGCATCCCATACTTCTTTGGGATTCTCTTTATCTTGAACATCAATAAACTCAATGTCAGATAAACTATTGATTAGTGCTTCCATGACTTGCCCATTCTCTTGAATCTCTCTCTTTTGATCATCGGTGAGAGTATCGGTAGGGATAACATAAGCATTCTCAATATAGCTCCAGTGTTGAGCACCCATACTTCTAATGTATATCTTCATTCTGTCCTTCCATATTTTAAAGTTGTCTCTGTTGAACTTTGGACCTTCCCTCTTCATCATTAGAGTAGGATCTTTACCTCAAGCGGTTAAGCTTACAACATAGAGGACTTAGAGAATGCTCTGATACCAATTGATGAATTAATGATGAATAGTTAGTACCAACTGGTACTAAGAGGGGGGGGTGAATCAGTACTGACAAAAACACTTTTCCTTGAACCAGTTTAACTAAGAACACTACACTTGACTGACAAGCAATATCACTGGTCTAGACCAGATTACTACCAGTTAAACATAGTAAGAATCTGAAAGACATAAACTGGTAACTCTTGGCTTTTCTCACAATCTAACATCATATTTCCACTTCACCCATATGCATACACTAGTAACACATCAACAGAAATGTAAAGATTTACTGGTTCAACATGCTTTACTGCTTGACAGAGAATAACAAAGAATCACATGAAAAGCATCACACATAACACACATATTTTTCATGTGGAAACCCAACTAGGAAAAACCACGGTGAGGATGAATACCCACAAGCTATTCTTTGAACCCTTTTGAAGTCTGCTCTGTTAGGAGCCTAGTCCAGTTAAAGACTTTACAATAGGTTCTGTTAGGAACTGATCTTGCTAGGGATCACCCAGTTAAGGGATGGCTAAAATACTTGGTTAAGGGTTAAACCCTGTTAAAGGTTACCTTGTTAGAGGATTTTAAGAACTCAATAATTTTGAGTCACCCTGTTAAAGGATTTATAACAAGTCGGTTAAAGATACCCTATTAAGGGATTTTGTAACTGTTGAAGTGGTTAGAGGTCAATAGGTATTACAATGATCTGGTAATAGCACTTCAATACCAATGCAAATCCATTTTAGTTCCTTCCTTCTACAATCACACTTTGCAAGTATCTATTATCTTATATGGTCTGGCAAGAATCATGTATCTCTGCACTTAGATATACACACAACATTTACCAACAACTTCAACATGAAAATAAACATCGACCTTATAGGAAATAGATAGGTCAGTAGCATAAACCCTAAACCCTAAACATTTAGGTTAAGCAATTTAGTTGGTTCAATCCTAACCATTGAACATATTGCATTGATTACAATAGTCTTGAACAGATCTCAAGACATTCTCCAATGTTCATTCTTCACCGCTTCTTGGAGGCTGATAACCCATCACGCGTTCTCCACCGTTTATAGAGACTTCATACATTCCCGAGGTAGATTGGATCAATCTCCTTCATGCAAGATCCTTCACGCACACAAGGTTGATGTGGCAACACAATTTGTTCTTCATCAGAATGCTAAGTCATCACATGATGTCATCAATTGAATCACACAGGCTTGGAATACTTCAACCGGAAACCCTGAAGCTAAGACTACCAACCGGTAGTCAGACCATATGAAACCTTGATACAAAACATTCCATATACCAGTTCACATTCCAACATACTGGTTCACTTGGATAGACATACCGCT
Organism: Cryptomeria japonica; assembly: GCF_030272615.1. NCBI lineage: Eukaryota > Viridiplantae > Streptophyta > Pinopsida > Cupressales > Cupressaceae > Cryptomeria > Cryptomeria japonica. The sequence continues at coordinate 521,159,392 of NC_081414.1, read as the reverse complement.
TCACTTTTTCACATATACCTGTTCACATTCCATATACTGGTTCACTTGGACAAACATACCACTTCACTTTTTCACATATACCGGTTCACAACATCATACCATTTCTCTTGCAAGTTGCTTACTTCAATATACCAGTTCACTCTTCGGCATATTGACATCAATGACAGCATACAATATCATCATGTCATCATAATCTGCACATATGCCAATAATGGAGTACCCCTGCATCACAAGATAGATTTGTTGAAGCCACGTCATCTATTGGAACCTGATCGTGCCTTCGTTGCTCATGGTTCATGCTAGTTTTCTTGTTTAGTTATTGCTTCTTAGTTTTAAGAAACTAAACTTCTTTAACTTTGGGATAGAGTTAATCATTTAACTCTGGTTTTATTTGTAACAAACTATCATAGCCTAGCGGCTATTTATATGGTTCATAAGGTCTTTTTAAAGGTCCAAAAAAATTGTATTGAAAAGAACAGACTTATTTTTTCTTTGAATTTTCAGTATAGATAGTTTTGGTATTTGATTAAAATAATATTTTAGGTTCGATCTTCAAATCTGTGTGTTTGAAAGATTAGCAATCTCTATTGGGATACATGCTTATGCACTAAATATGCTTTCTTCATTACCAACTTTTTCTTAGTCTGTGGATTCATTGATTCTCTTTGTTTAAATGACTCTGATCCCCCTTGTCCTGCGAGGCATGAGCGTGAATCGATCAACATTTTTATTACTTTGAGTATTTTTGGTGAAACAAATTTTATATTGAATGAATATGTGCAGAGGTAAATTTTGTGAGCATTACACTTATTAATAATTTTTTTGCAATGTTCTTTTGTGTTGACAAATGAATGTGAAAGCCTTTCTCGATTTCTAGTGAAAAGTGTGTTTGTTTCTTGAGTAATCTGCATAAAGTTTATTGAACATCTTACGAGGAGTTGCACTCTTATGCAGAGAGTAAACCAAAACTTGGTTCACCCAACTTTTGGTGCATTTTATTTTTCATGAAGGGTATACATGAGTCATTATTTTAAATATATATAAAAAATAAAGAAAAGGCAAATCTGTTAACCAATAGATTTTTGGCAATTCTGTTGGGGAGTCGAATAATAAGATTGGTCCCCTGGTTATAAGATACAAACAATTGGATTGTCAATCTTTATGAGTTTATTCAGTGCCATAAAAAATTTTGCATTGTAAATAGGTTGGAGCCAAGAAGATATACTAGATCTCAGAGGTGTGAAAGAATAGTTGACTCTATTTTTCAAGAATTGCAAAACCTAGATTTTCAGCCATCCTTTTCACCTAAGAGACGAGCAAAAAGTAGACCTCCTTCTCCATCCCCTTCACTCCCTGTATCTACAGTTTGTCAAGCCCTAACCTTGCATGGTGTTTCGTTACCCAGTGTAATTAATCCAACACCTCTCAATATCATTATTTCAATGGCAAAAAATAACCCTTGGGGGGCCACGATAGGTCCATTGAACCTTGGTCTGAATTTAAATACCTTACCTAAAGGAGTGAGGGATCATTTGCCCAAATTTAGTGGTGATGGGAAAGTCATAGTTGATGAGAATTTGAATGCATTTAATGTTGCATGTGGTATAATAGTTGTTCAGCATGAAGATGTTGTAGTAAGGTTGTTTGTACAAACATTAACTGAAGCAGTTGCAGATTGTTTTTACCATTTGTCGAACAGTGTAATAACAAACTAGCAAGATTTAAAAACTAGGTTTGAAGCTAGGTTCAAGGTAGCAGAGGATGAGCACTCTCTTTTGGCTCAATTAGCCCAGTCAAAAAAAGAAATTCCAGAATCTATGAGAGATTTTGTAGCTAAATTTGATAAAATTGTTCATAAAATTCCTGCAAATCAGAAACCCTCAGATGATAATTTGAAATGTTTTTTGTAAATTCTATGCCCTCAAAGATAGGTTTCTTGATTCATAGACAAAGAGTTGCAACTCTAAGTGATGTTAAAACACTTGTTGAATTGGAAGATGATTTGATCAGTGCAGGTAAATCGAAGAGAGATGTACAAATACCGAATGCGCAACCCTCTACTTCTTTAGACCCTATAATTTAGAGACTGATGAATGATGTAATAACCCTCAAAAGATAGTTACCCAAGACTAGTACATTTTATTCATCACCTTACCAAGATATACTAGGGAAGAACACAAATCAGTCTATGGGAATTGGGAATAAAGCCTTGCAATTACCCCCAACCCAACAAAGATTGCTGATTGAAGCTCCACCAACAAAGGGGAATATATGTGTTTTTCATCTCACTGATGATCATGATGGTAATTCTTGTCCATAAATGGTGCGTTATGCATAGTTGATTGGTTCTAAAGAGATTTCAAATGAACTAAGTGAAGAAGAATATTGTAGGCAACATGGCGACTCTGAAATCCACTTCCTAGAGTACGAGTCAGATTCAGAAAGAGGAGGTGATATTTTGGCTACCTTGGAGGATCCTTCATGTGTTTTACTGACAAGGAATCAACAAAATGTAAAACCCAGGGTCCTTCTTCATCTTCTATTGTGAATTCTAAATATAAGGACATTGTCTCAAGGTTTCATAATAATGATCATAAGCCTCAAGAACCCCATTTGATAAAATTTGTAGAGATTGAAGGTTCATTTGATATTGTAGAGTTTTGTAAATCCTCCCACATTCAAATTACACTAGTTGAATACCTTAAATTAAATCCTAAAGAGCTTGATAGGTTAGTTAAGTTTGTAAAAGGAAATAATGCACAAACTAACGTGGTACAATAGTCAGTTAATGCTACATTGTCTTCCCAAGGTGATGTGTCAATCCATCTTGTTACTCTTGAAGTTATCCCTGAAATAATATCCCTTCAAACTAATGATACATTATCTATCCTTGAGTCAAAACCTGAACCTTTTTATATATCATTGTTCATAAATGGTCACAAATTAAACAATTGTATTATAGACTCAGGTGCATCAAATAATATTATGTCATCTGTAGTAGCTAAGCCATTAGGATTATCCTTAACAAAAACCTTTGGCAGATGTTATTCAATGGAATACAAGAAAATATCTCTATTAGGACAGATCAAAGATGCTCAAGTGATCCTTGCTGCTCATCTGAATAAAAGAATCAAGATAACTATTTTAATAGTTGATATCCCTGCAAGCTATGGCATGTTACTAAGTCATACATTTTGTACAGATTTAGGGGGTGAGATAAAGATGGATTGGTCTCAAGCCACCATTCCTATAGGAAAATGAGTCATTTTGCAGCCTCAACCTAAATCTAAGTTCACTGTTTTTCCCTCTGATGATCCAAAGGCTCAAATTTTATATCATGAATGTCAATTTGGAAATTACATAATTTTATCTGATAATGAAGCTACAAAAAAATTGTCACAACCAGAGGTAGAGGAAAATCTTTGGCTGATGGAATTTGATGGGAGTTGTGCAACATTAGGTTCTAGCACAAGGGTATTTCTTATTCCTCCCTCTAGTACTCACATCCCTTTTTCTTTTAAACTAGAATTCAAGAACACAAATAATGTTGTTGAGTATGAAGCCTTGTTGTTGGGATTAGAAGAAGTGAAAAATTGGGAGTAAAGCTTCTGCAAGTTAAGGGAGATGTAGAGTTGGTCATGAAACAGGTCAGAGGATTATTCAATGTGAAGAATGAGAGATTGAAACATTACCAGAATAGAGTCTAGGATTAAATTAAAGATTTTGATGCATTTTCTATTGAACCCATTCCTAGAGAACAAAACTCCAAAGCTGATTCTTTAGTAGTATCAACTTCTTTATTGATCCCTCATCCTGAGTTCACAAATGATACCTATCAAGTGGAGTTGATATATCGACCTAGTGCACCTGATAATTCTGAGTTTTGGCAAGTCTTCAAAAATGACAAGCAAATCAACAACTTCTTGCAGTGTGTAGAAACATTTGCTACTACATTCTTTGAAGGATCAGATGCTGAATGTAAAGAGTTTTCACTGGAGTGGGCCCAAGAAATAAATGATGGGGTAATAAAATTAAAAGGGAATAAAATTCCTAAAGGATTGGTCTCTTTAGAACATCTCTTTGATCATCATGATGCCTATAAGTAAAGGAAAGATGAACATATTCCTGAAGTCCAAGATGCTAGTGGTTATGAAAGAGTTAACATTGGAACTGAGAAAGATCCCAAGTATATTAATATAGGAAAATGTTGCACATCTTTAGAGAAAGAGAGGTTCATCACTCTCCTGTTGGAATACAAAGACATTTTTTCCTGGTGTTATGATGACCTGAAGAACTTCAGGGAAGAGAAATTTCAACACCACATCCCTCTGAAGCTTAGAGTGAGCCCTTTCTGGCAAAAGCTTAGAAATTTTAACCCCAAAGTAGCTGAAGCAATATTTTAGGAGATAGACAAAATGTTGAAAGCCAAGATTATATACCCTATTCACCATTCTACTTGGATAGCCAACATTGTCCCTGTCTGTAAGAAAAATGGAGAAATAAGAATTTGTGTGGACTTTAGGAATCTGAATTAGGCTAGTCTCAAAGATAATTACCCATTACCTACTATGGATCATATTTTGTAAACAGTCTCAGGTTCTGAAATAATGTCTATGCTTGATGGCTTTTTTGGTTATAATCAGATTAGCATTTCAAAAAGTGACCAGCATAAAACTGCTTTCATCACTCCTTGGGGTACTTTCACCTATAATAGGATGTCATTTGGTCTGATAAATGTAGGAGCCACTTTCCAAAGGGCTATGGACCTATCTTTTGGTCATCTGAAAGATAAAATAATTGTTGTATATCTTGATGATTTAATTGTCTTCTCGAAGAAGAGAAAGCATCATTTAAGAGACTTGAGGTAGGTATTGCAAAAGGTGTCGGGAACATGGAGTAGCATTGAATCCAACTAAGTCGGTGCTTGGGGTTACAGAAGGTAAATTACTTGGTCACAATGTCTCTAAAGAAGGAGTTAGAGTGGATCTTGAGAGGGTAAAGGCAATTCAATAGTTAAGTTTACCATTCAACAAAAATGAAGTCAGGTCTTTCTTTGAGAAGGTAAATTTTATGAGCAAATTTATTCCACACTTTGCAAAGACCACAAGGTACATTGTACACCTGATGAGTGAAAAGAAATTATTCAAATGGAGTGAAGAGGGAAATAAATCATTTGAATCAGTAAAGGAAGCTATTGCTCAAGCACCTATTCTTGTTAATCCAGATTTTAGGAAAGATTTGATCATCTATTGTTATGCCTCAAAACATACCATGTCAAGGATTTTGTTATAGAAGAATGAAGAAAATGAAGAAGTTCCAATATATTTCATGAGTGTTCCCCTTAAAAAGAATGAATTGAAATATTCCCTAATGGAAAATCAAGCGTATGTAGTTGTGAAAGTTGTAAAACAACTTAGGTATTATATTATCCATTCTCATGTAGTAGTCTATGTGTCACATTCTACTATTAAGAGCATTTTAACACAACAGGATATTGGAATCAACAACAGAGCCTCATGGGTGTCTAAGATACAGGAGATTAATCTGGACATTAAACCAACAAAATTAGTGAGGGGACAAGGTCTATGTAAGTTGATTGCAGAAAGTAAGAATGAAGCAACTGAGGAGCTGCCCTTAGTTTTATTTATTGGCCTTCAAGATTCTGGTTTGCAGATGTTGCATATTACTTAACCTATGGGGATTGTCCAGAGCATCTATCTCCAAAATAAAAATGAAATATGAGATTAAAAGCTGCCAAATATGTTATTTTTCATGATGTATTATACAAAAATGGGTTGGATGGAACTTTCCTATGTTTTGTGGACAAGTCACTTCAAGAATCATTGTTGAAAAGCTTTCACGATGAAGCCTATGGTGGTAATTTTTCATCGACAGTGACTGCCTACAAGATTTTGAGATATTGTTATTATTAGCCAGGTATGTTTAAAGATGCAGATTCTTGGGTAGCTAAGTGTGAAAAATGTAAGTTGTTCACGGGGAAGCCATAACTTGCAGCATTGCCTCTTAGACCAATTGTTATTAAGGAACCATTTAAATAGTGGAGTTTAGATTTTATAGGTCCCTTGTCACCTACCTCAAGTGCTGGACATACACACATACTGATAGCTATAGATTATTTCACCAAATGGGTTGAAGCTATTCCAGTGCAGAAGACCAGTTTTGAAGTTGTCTGAAATTTCCTCAAAGAAAACATTCTGGTTCGATTTGGAGTTCCTCAGAAAATTGTACCTGATAATGCAACCAACTTCTCTTCTGCTGAGATTTCATTGTTTTGTTATGATCATGGGATATCTCTTTCTCATTCCTCAGATTATTATCCTCAGCGTAATGGCCAGGTGGAGTTAAGTAATAAAAATTTGATAAATATTATGAAGAAGTTGGTGAGTGAAAATTTCAAAGACTGGCACAAACGATTGTATGAATCTCTTTGGGCAGATCGTACATCTCCAAAAAGAGCTATAGGGATGTCACCCTTTGAACTAGTGTATGGCATGGGGGCTCAAGTGTCACTTCCCTTAGAACTTGCAGCTTCAAAGTTACAGACTGTTATTGAAGATGTATATTTTTAAGATTCTCTGGAGAAGAGGATTATGCATTTGATGAGAATTGATGAAGAAAGGGATAAGTTGGTTGACTAGATTATAGAACATCAAATGAGGGTCAAGAAAATATTTGACGGAAAAGCCAGGCCATGGAGATTCATGTTGGGGGATTAGGTTATGCTTTGGGATAGAAGGAGACAACCAAAAGGTGCACATGTGAAGTTTGAATCATTATGGAAAGGACCATTTGTAATTCAAGAGATAAAAGGCCCTAACTCTTTCAGGTTAGCATATCAGGATGGTACTACTCTTCCCTTGACCTACAATGGGCAGGATTTGAAGTTATATCAATTGTAAGCGGGAGTCCCCCGTAGGTCTTGTACATAAGTTTTTATTGTGTCTGTTTGTTGTTTCAGTTCCATTTTTGTGTCTGTTTTGGTCCTTTTGATATAAGACTCATTTTCAAAACCAGAGTTCCTAAGGTTCATGTCTTGGTCCCTCACTATCCCAGTCCCCAGTCAGAGCCAATGTTGGTTCCCCCCTCAATTTTCATTTAAATTTCAAACTCGAAGGTCGCCTTTTGGTCTTTCTTTCCCTTTTTCGGTCATAAATTTTCTTTCTTTGAACCCGAGTCATTGAACCTTTTAAAAGTTCAAGGTTCAAAGTTCAAAACATGCTTTAAAGAAATTTTCTTTGCAGCTTTTGTTTTATGATAAGGCAAGCACTTTTTTGCAATTTGTATTGAACTTGAACCATTGAACCTTTTTGGTTCAAGGTTCAAGGTTCAAAGTTAGTCATGCGTCAATTTCATCTTTGCTTATTAATTGTTATTTGTCTTGTTGCATAGTTGGTGTTTTGTGTTGCTCTGTGTTATTTCTCAATATTGAACTTGAACCTTTGAACCTCTTGGTTCTTGGTTCTTGGTTCTTGGTTCAAGGTTCAAAGTTAAAATCTAAAAGATCGAAGTTCTATGTAGAATTGATACATGCATCATAAAGTGAATGTGGCAATAGGAAAAGAGAATATTTTGGGGAATTAAAAATGCTAGTTTCTAAAATTATGACAAGCAATCATGATAATTCATGAGTCATGTGATGAAGTGATCCAAAATTAAATGCATGTCGACTATACATCAAGTCAGGTGATAGCTCACATGAACTTAACTAGTACAACCAGCTAAGTCTTGAGTGTGATTTTGTCTATCTTTGTTGTGGAAACTAGCAATTGTCTCTATAATTTTCCTCAGTAGTAATGCAGGTGAGAAACATTGAAGGTATTGTGTCTGTACACAGAATATTTCCAAGAATTTTCTATTGAGACCAGGTTAGTTTCAGTCATTCTCTCTTCTATTGTATTTTATTATTCTGGAAACTAGTTGTTCGTTCCCCTTTGTTGTGTATAAAATTTATTACATTCATGTAATTGTTTGTTTAAAATGAGAGGGGCCATAATGAGGCCTACTCCGCCAAAACTAGGCCGCACTTCTTGCCTGGTTAGTTCACTCCCAGAGGTGGGAGATACTTCATTAGCTCTAGTGGATCTCTCTGATTTTCTTGAGAGAACCAAAAACCCCATTCAAAATTCAATGATGGAGAGAATAGTGAAGAGTGGTTTGATTGAGGCCACCACATTTCCCATTGCTACACCATTCTTGGAGTTAGTACTGGAATGTATGACTAGGTATGATGTGGAGAACACATGTATCAGGAACGTCAATGGTGAAGTGTTGTTAAAAATTCACAGAGAGACCGTGATGGCAGCCATGGGTATACCCCATAAAGAGCCATACGAGGACTGGACTATTGGAATATCATACTCATTCTTTTATAAGAAGAAGAGCACTTATAAAAGTATGATTTCCAGGAATTGGTTACTGAAGATTCAAAAAGGTGGGTCTAGGTTGCCAAAGCCGCTTACTAGAGAATACTTCATAGCGGAGGTGCACGACATTGTCATTCTATTGAATAGGTTAAAAGGGAATGGCCATGCCTTCTACTAGGACGACTAGATGTACTTCTATATCCAAGTCATGCTGAATGGGAGTGCCTACCTAGATTGAGGGTAGGTAATTGCAGAAAGATTGTACTAGAGTCTAAATAGGTTTGCAGGAATGAGTGGTTTCTTTATGTCATCATATTTGTTTTATATGCTTGCATGTACCCGGGATTGGAATGGACTCTTTCATTAACCCTAGATTGATGGAATAAAGGTGTATGAGTATTATCCTCACCTGCAGGAACAAAGATATGCAGAGAATTTTATGAGATGGAATGACATTTTTTCAAGGAGATTGGTTTACGAGTTGCAGAGAAACACAAATAAGAGGTTTACAATGGAGGCCATGGAATTCATCTGCATTTATGGTAGTTATTTTATCAAATTCCCTCAGTTCACTTATATTTGAGTTGGTGGTTTTCAAGATGAACCTTTCAGGTTACTCCGGTTTGTGTTGGATAGTTATGTTTTAATTGAAGTCTATCGTCAACTAGCATACATTGACAAAAAGAGTGGAGGGATGTCCGAGGTGGTATTTCTTGTAGAAATTGGTCACTATAGTTGTGCATCTATTTTGAATGCATTGAACCTCAAACCTTAGTTCAAAAGGTTCAAGTTGCAATTGTATGTTTCCAGATACAAATTTGATAGTCGGGCATTTGCTAGAGAGATTTTAGAAGTTGATAGCAATTTCCGGCATGAACCTCAATTGGAGGATTATTGGGAGAACTGTGCTAATGAATTCAAAGTCTGAAGAAGGTTGTGGTCAATGTTCAACAAATTGTCACAATGGGCTTGTCCAGGAATGTCTCTGGGGTGCAGCAAGATGGAGATGAACAAGTAGTTGACCCTGAGTTTGATGAGAAGATACAGGGACATCCTATCCCATAAATTTATTGGAGTAGGAAAGGGGATGATGGCATTCAGACCAGAACCTTTAATGTAATCAAAAGAATAGAGAAATGGTTGAAGGATAGTTGTTTCAAACAAAATCCTACTCCTACACCTAAGGATAAGAAAGTTGGTCGAACTCATGTGGCTTCCCAAACATCTCTTCATTCTTCTAATGTTGTTGTTGATATTGAAGGTGAAAGGAAACAGAGGATGGAGAAGGCTAAAAATGCAAGTCTAGGAGAGTCTTATGTGGGTTCAGCTTCTGCCCATGTTACCAGATCACATAGTAGGAAACATAACTCGAAAACCCTGGAAAGTTTACTGGTAGTGGACTTAAATTCTGAGGAAGAAACTCGAGAAGCAATGGGTACCCAGATGCAAAATCAACCCCTCATAGATGTTGTAGATAGAGGAAAATAAATCATGCAACCTAAAGATTCCAGGAATACCATGGTCATTGTCACTATTAATCAACAATCACCATTACCAAAGGAAACATCCATCGCTCCTAAGTGGTTGAGTGCCTCACTTACTAAAAAGAGGAATGTAATTCCTATTTCAATCCCAATGGAGGATATGGTTAGAAAATGCCTTGGAAGAACTTCAAATTCCAAAAGACTCAAAACATAAACCATGATCGATGTGGATGAGAAAATGGGACATTAGGTTGTAGAGGTAGCTAGACGCCCGACAGATAAGGAGGTCGAGAATGTTATTGAGAAAGATTATCATTGAAAAAATTGATCTAGGGGCAACTTCTCAGGCTACTGATGTTAAACACTTGGAATCTTCAACTAAAAGGATTCTCAAGAGGACTTGGAAGGATGACAAAGATAAAAATTAGATGAAGTAGATTATAATATAGATGGCTCAATATATCAATGCTATCTAGAATCCAAATCCCTAGCCTCTTTCCCAAGTTTCTTTATCATTCGATCCAAAATCGTCTTTGAATGAAAAGTTACTTGATCAGGTTCAAAGGAGCTGGATGATTATAGATGTCTTTAGCGAATGGCTTGAATCAATCACACAATAGGGAACAAGTTATATTTTTGATTTGGTCAAAGTGTCTGAGAATGCAGAATCTATTGGGAAAGAGTTAGAAACATAGATAGTTGCTTGGGAGAAAGAGAAAAGTAAATGACTAGTTGTGTTAAGGCAGATGAGAGATACACAGAGATATGGGGTGATGAACTTCCTCGCCAAGAAGATAGTCCATGGCCTTGATGATAACATACTCATCATTTGCAAAGAAAACATTGAGTGGAGTAACTCAATCATTCAGCAAGGACATGAGGAATTCCTCAAGCTATTAAAAGAATTGAAGGAATTGACTGACACTATGCAAAAAGACATGAAATGCATAGACCTTCAAGTTGTAAGCGAGGATAAAAAAATGCTTTAGGATTCATCACAAATGATTCAAGCTTTCAAAGGTCGAATACAATAGATAAAGGAGGCAAAGTCCTTGACAATTGAGGACTTCTTAAAGGTCTCAAGAGTTGAATCTATGTTGGTTGTTTGCTTTAATCATTTGGAGATACATAAGGGTAAAGTCCTACAGGTAGGCAAAAAGAAAGAAGTGTGGAAGCACCGGATCTTACATATAGGCCTCCCATATTACCAACTCATTTTGAACTTCTCAATAGCTCACCTAGAATAGCGGAACATACAAAGTACCTTTTCATCACAAGACAGATAGGTTGAAGCCACATCATCTGTTGGAGCCTTTTCGTGCCTTCATTGCTTGTGGTTCATGCTGCTTTTCTAGTTTAGTTATTGCTTTTCAGTTTTAAGAAACTAAATTTCTTTAACTTTGGGATAGAGATAATCATTTAGCTCTGGTTTTATTTGTAACAAACTACCATAGCCTGGCGGCTATTTATATGGCTCGGAAGGTCTTTTTGAAGGTCCAAAAAAATTTGATTGAAAGGAACAGACTTAGTTTTTCTTTGAATTTTCAATATAGATAGTTCTGGTATTTGAATGAAATAATATTTTGGGTTCGATCTTCTAATCTGTGTGTTTGAAAGATTAGCAATCTCTATTGGGATACATGCTTATGCGCTGAATATGATTTCTTCATTACCAATTTTTTCTTATTCTGTGGATTCATTGATTCTCTTTGTTTAAATAAGTACTTCACTCTTGTTTAAATGGCTCTGATCCCCCTTGTCCTGTGAGGCATGAGCAAGAATCAATCAACATTTTTATTACTTTGAGTAATTTGGGTGAAATAAGTTTTATATTGAATGAATATGTGCAGAGGTAAAGTCTGTGAGCTTTACACTTATTAATAAATATTTTGCAGGGTTCTTTTTTATTGACAAATGAATGTGAAAGCCTTTCTTGCTTTCTGGTGAAAAGTGTGTTTGTTTCTTGAGTAATCTGCATAAAATTTATTAAACATCTTACGAGAAGCTGCACTCTTATGCAGAGGGTAAACCAAAACTCGGTTCACCCAATTGTTGGTGCATTTGATTTTTCATGAAGGGTATACATGAGTCATTATTTTAAATATATATAAAAATCAAAGAAAAGGCAAATTTGTTAACAAACAAGGTTTAAGTTTAAAATTTATTTTTCATTATTCATGTCCTTTTACAAAATTATAAATAATAATGAAAATTATTAGAATTAATTTAATTTATAACTATTCATCTTATTCAACTTTTTATTTATTGTAGAATAGTTATATTTTGTACATTTATTTTAATTTATATAATAAATTTAATTTCTCTCTCTCTCTCTCTCTCTCTCTCTCTCTCTCTCTCTCTCTCTCTCTCTCTCTCTCTCTCTCTCTCTCTCTCTCTCTCTCTCTCTCTCTCTCTCTCTCTCTCTCTCTCTCTCTCTCTCTCTCTCTCTCTCTCTCTCTCTCTCTCTCTCTCTCTCTCTCTCTCTCTCTCTCTCTCTCTCTCTCTCTCTCTCTCCTTCTCCTTTTATATCTTGGTTCTTCTCTATCTTTTTTTTTATTTCTCCCCTTTCCTCTCCCTCCCTCTCTTCCCATTCATCTATCTATCTCCATCTTCACCTATCACAAACATAATATGATCTTGTTGATAATAGAATCTAGTTATCTTCCTGATTCATAGATTTTTTTGTTAGTCATGTCTGGATCCCTACAACTAGATGCACAGTTTATTTTAAGCTATCACTTATTGATTGAGACCTTAGTTGCACAAAACAAAATTAATTTTTAAATGGCCTACCAATTGGAGTTACATATTGGACAAATCTATGCAAAATATACCAATTTTTTTATGATTGACTTTCCCCACCTCTTCGGCGTACTCATTGCACACCAAAGTGCAATTGCTAGTTTATCAAAGTATCAGTCTTGGTATGTAATAATTCATATTCAATACATAACAATAAAAAATATTTTACTACTCTGAGGAATATTAATATAGCTATGAGGTTTTATTAGCTAGCATTATATAGTCAAAGAGATGTTAGTTTAAAATAGTTTGATCAAACTTTTTAATGTATTGTTTTTTCAATTTTTCTTTAAAATATCAAAATTATTTTATCTATTATTTTAGTGGATAATAGTTATGAGCAATTGTCATTTTTTATTCTATTTATCATCCCATTTGACAAACGACATTAATATTTTATTTGAAGGGTTGTGAGTTAATGATCACATCTTTTAATCATTACATTTGACTCAATTTTAATTAATTGAAAACTACCAATAAAAATAATATTTAATAAATGATAATGAATAATTATATCCTTAAATATATTTTATATCTAGTTGCTTCATAAGTTACTTGCAAATTACTATCTTTGTAAATTCTATCTTTTCTTTCATCAACTAAAAGTTAAATATTCTTATGTTCAAATATAATCATTAAATTGTACCATATTTAAAACTTTAATTCTCATTGGAAATTACATCTATTTGATTAAAATTTACAATATATTTATAAGTTTTGTTGAATTAAATTTAAATACTATAATTGTTCACAACATTGCATTTTCACATGATTAACTAATTAATATATTTTGTTCAGGATATATTTTGTTAAAGTATCTATCTTGGAATGCAATATAATTCATATTCAATACATAATAATAAAAAACATATTTTGTTAGCGTGAGTAGCATTAATGTATCTATGCAATTTTATTAGAAGACAATAAATAGTTAATTCGATGTTAGAATTAACATAGTTTGACCAAACATTTTAATATATTAATTTTTCAATTTTGTTTTAAAATATCAAAATTATTTTATATATTATTTTAGTGGATAATAGTTATGAGAAAAAGTCATTTTAAAACTTTATTTATCATCACATTTGACTCAACTTTAATTTATTGAAAAGTTAAATAGGAAAAATATGATAGATTGTGATTAAAATAATACATAATATTTTTTTTAACATCTATTACTTTAAAATATTTGGAAAATAACAATAAAAAATAATATTTCGTAATGGATAATGAATAATTATATCCTAAAATATATTTTATACCTATTTTCTTCATATGTTCTCATTAGATAAAATTGGGGGAGACTCGAACCAATATAAGACTGCCACATAGGCACACAAAATGGGGATCTCGAAGTAGTGAGACCACTAAGAAGATGAACCCAAAAAAGGCAAAACCTTTTTTGAAGAGAGAATAAGGCCAAAAGCAACTCATCCGACCCTAAGAGGAAGCTTTTGAATGGATATATGAACCAATAGGAATAGAAGTTCCAAACCCACAAAGGCTACCTGATCAGAACAAAAGTTTTTAAGTAAGCACCATAAACCATCATCGAAACAAAAAAAATTGAATTGGAGCCAAAATAAGAAAGGAGACAGGAGACAAATAATAGGTTTTGATAGGCTGGCCATAACATTTTTCTTGAAGGACCATTCGTAAAAAAAAAAAAAAAAAATCTAAAGAATGGGTTAGCATAATGAATTCCAAAGGGTTTTAGAAGGAACAACTACACCTTTAACTAATAAGAAACCCTATAGACAAGTCATTTCAAACCACTTCAATGGATTTGTTAGTAGTAGTGCCACAAACGCAACAAAGTCTTTGTAGTAGAGGGTATAGGGGAAGAGGTCTCAACTAAACAAGAAGACCCTAAACCAAAAATTAAATGGGAAACCCAAATGACATCTCCCCATAAGAAAACCTAGAAGGACGAGGATGGCAGGAGGCACGTGCCAAGACCTTAGAGGAATGCATTCACCAAAGGAAGTCGACAACTGTCACTAAAGTTGGCATGAAAGAGGCATGGCACACTCTAGTTTAATGCTCACAAGGTAACCAACCCTTGGTATGCATCCAATTCCAACCCACTCAAAGAAATGAAAAACCAACCCCAAAAGCAACATCATCCTCTATAAGAAAATGCACAACCATAGTATTCCCCCAACATCCTCTGTCCCTAGGGAAAACTAGGTTTAAAATCCTAGAACCTAGTAGGGAAGGTGTGATGCCCCTCCCTTTATCAGACTCGATTTAACCAAGTTTGACTCTGGATGATCTTTGCAATAGTTTGTGGCTATCTATGGTATATGCTTTATGGATCAATGATTTACATGTTGTTGTGATTATATGTTGTTATTTATGCTCTGATAGTTAGATGATTAAAGAGATGGATTATATATACATGATATTAGGATCTAGTCATATTTATTGATGTTTAAATATTCTGATATACACTATGTTTTATACTTGGTGTGATTGGGTGAAAGAGAAAAGCATCACGCTACTCTTTATGGGCAAGCTACGTTGCTTCCATTCCCTTTTCGTAGTATGATATTATATGGTCATATATCCATGTTTGACAGTTTGTTTATGCAACTGTAGGTACCAAGCACCAACTCCACCTAAATCTTTAGGTCTGAGTATGCTCTACAACCCAATGCTAAAGAGGAAATAGGATTTATCAGTCAGACCCTTGTTGTACCATAATTCCTACGAAAATAAGTCCCTAGTCAGGTATTCTTGTTTCTTAGTTGTTTGGTCTTGTCAGTCGTTGGCTCTCTTGGTCTATTGTGTTTTGTCTTATCACAATTCATAACTCCCCGTATAGTATAATAATTATCTAGTATTTTTGTGAAAGAGATTAATATTACATATTAATCGTATTTGAATATTATTGATTGATTAATTAATTAAATTAAAATTGATGTTATTGGTAAAATGATTAACTTTATCTTATCCTTGTTGTAAATGATTAATTAAATTAGGAAATAAGGCATTTAATTTGGCATTTTATTATGCTCAAGATAAATTAATTTTTAAAGTAATTTATATTTAATTGTTTTCTAATTTAAAATTCACATGTGTGGGAGTTACGAAAAGAAAATAAATAAATCAATTAATAAATTTAAATTTGGAATCTTGCATGATTTTTGTTTTTGGGGGGGAGTTATTTTTAGGGAAAGAAATGTTTTTTTCTTCTCATGAAGGTTACTGTGTGCAAGAATTCTCTAAAAAATGGGTTTTTAAAAATATTTTTCTTTGGGAAGTTTGGTTTAGAAAGAGGAGATTGGAAAAATAATGGAGTTCTATTTTGGATTTTGCTAAGGAACTAGTGAAAGGGTTTGAAATTATATTGTTGAAGCTTCTGGATTTGGGTGTGTAGTTATTTGAGATTCACAGTTGTGGAAATTCTTGAGGATTTTTTCTTCTGCAACTGAGCATGATTTTGAAATCATGTTTTAGAGTTAGGGTTCCAAAATTACTTCTTTTGCTAATGCAGAGCCCCAAGGAACAAAGGCTTCTCCAACAAAATCACTCTACAAGACTCTCAATTAAGGTCTCAAGATTCATGGATTCTTGGACAAACATGTCAACAGCCTGCTAGAACACTTCTACACTTCCCTTTGTTCAATGGGGCCCCTTTTGATCCCTAAACAATTCATGAGATACAACTTCTCACATCAAGTCTCTCCTTGATACCAACTCTCCTATAGTCACCTATGACCAACTTGGATTATAACACATCCACCATTGTAGAGCAAGTATGGACCCTATAGAACCTCTTTTCCAACCCTAGAGACATTGACCACAACTAGGACAACACCCTTTATTTGTACAGGTTCAAACATGATGACTTGCCCTCTACAAGAAACCTATTCCTAGTAGTCATAATTTGATTCTTTAAGGGAAAAACTTTGAAGTTCTCCTAATGACACCCTAGACTCATGACACTTTTTGATGCCTCTTTTGGGGACACAAAACACTTCCAACACTCAGACCCCAACTCTTGCATTGACTAGGTCAAATGTTGCTGCTATAAGAGGCCTAATAAGGCTTTTAGGCTACTTTTACAAAGAAACCACACACTAATGGCTTGATCTAATGACACTGATAAACTTATAAAGAACTAAGAGGGGAGGTGAATAAGTGATAGCAAAAACAATAACACTTTAATCCCAGACCGATAAAAATATTTAACTAGTTTACTTATGACTTTGCATGCAATCCAAAGTGTTATAGGAGAATTCAAAACAAGTAAAACATTCACCATAACACAAGTATTTATACATGGAAAACCCAGCTGGGAAAAACCACGGTGAGATGGAACTCACAAGTTAATTATCTGTAGATTAGGTAATTGACTAGTTAAGGTCTACATAGTGCTCTGTTAGGAGTAGATCCTGTTAAAGATCCCAATCCCTATTAGGAGCTATACCAAGTTAAAGGTAACCTCAGTGGAGGATTTAGATCCATGTTAATGAATCACCTTGTTAGAGGATTTCTACAATGAAGCCTATTAGAGATTACCCGATTAGGGGATTTAACTATTGTAGTGATTAGAAAACAATAAGTGGTATGATCTAGGAATAGTAGATTCTACTTGTTTAGATCCTTTTCTTCTCACTCATTACTACATCATCAACATAATCTATAACTCCTTCAATAACTCACATCAACATCAACACATAACATAACTTGCATCTCCTATATGAAAATAACTCATCACAATGTCTTTTTATAGACATTAGATTTCATGTCGGCTCCTAAACCTCAACACAATTTCCTAGGTTTAGTGAATCTAGATAAACTTTCTTAACACATCATATATCACTGCAAAAATGTCAATTGGTGTTAACACATCACAACCAGTGATAACTCATCACACAATCAGGAAAACTGGTTAGAACACTGCTACCGGTTTAGTGTTCACCGCTTCACACTCATATACTGACTCACTTGAATTCACTTTGGATCATTCAATAGCCCTCATCCTTGCCTCCTTCATCTACATGATTTTTGGTGGATGTCGAATGTTCGATGCCTCCAAAAGGAAATTGATTCGAGGTATCAAAGGATTGATTCGAGGTATCAAAGGATAAAGATTTAATAATTAATACGTTTAAAGATAAGGTATTTTCACATATGTAATGCATTATAAAATTGATGGGCTTAGTTTGTAGGAGATTTACTTCAAATATGTGTTTCTTTTGGTTGGAATTGTAAGATGTTAGAATGTTATAGGGGAGAGGATCTAGTAGTTGAGGATCCTATCTTCGCGTCTCTCAAAATCTTATATGGCAATTTCAAATCACTTCCAATTTTCTATAGCAACTTACTTGACACGTCCCCTACTTATAACTAAGATTTTAGTTCCACGTCAACATGATTTTTGTTGAGTCCAAAATGGCTCCAAAAAATTAGATTGATACTTGTGCACTAATTCATGTTTTATTGGTGTGCTGATGTGATATCAGAGGATTTGTTGCTTTTTACATATGAGGAATACATTTCATCAAATTATCAATACTCATGATTAACACTAATAGACTAGTGCTTTAATATTAAAAATTTTGGGCATTAAATCAAAAAAGCTATAAAAACTATTAGAACATGCTCAAGTACTAAATCCTCTCCCCTAGCCCACTTTTGTCCATTACAACTATCTAATGTCTTAAATTAGATAAGAATATTATACAATAATAGTTATGAATTGTTAGCCCTATTTTTGAACACACCAAAGCTTAAACTTTGGTGTCAAAACCCCTTGTGTTGAGTGCCTCCTAGTTAAAAGGTCCCCAATTATCCTCGAATTCTAAAGTCTCTTACTATTTCAAAGCAAAGTCGTCCATTGTCACAATCAAAATCTTAGGAGAAGTTATCCAATTTATTGAGCTTTATGAAAATAATTAAATTAAAATTCATGAAAGATGGTGCAAAATTATTTTATGGGTTTCTTCATGACTTCTTTTACTTACTGTGACAAGTTTTTAGGTTAGACCATCTTTTGGTTAGTGAGATTATTAAACTTTGATTTTTTGTAAGGTGATTTATTTCATAGGAGTTGGAGAGAAAAGGTTTGCATGGGGGTTTGTGTTGCCCTTATACATAATATGACAAATTTCCCTGACAAATATAAATATAAGAGAAAGTTATACATTAAACTCTATTTGTCATGTTTGTAGATTCATTGGACACTTTACTAATCAAGTTCGTGAATTTAAATGATTTGTTGAAATATTTATGTTTCACAACAATGTATCTTTAATTTAAATAGTTGAAAACTTTGATATTAATGGGAGTCCAAAAATTATGATAAATATTCAAAATTCTAGTTCTCAATCTGTCCCTTCCTACATCCCCAAAAACCCCATAAACACTTTCAAATCGATAAACAATCCTTTATGACCACCAAATGTGAGCATTGAAACACGGTATGAGCATCTATTTAAATATATTTGTAGACATTGAAGTTGCAATTGCCATGATAGGAACACATACAAAATGTGGAGATAGAAAGACATGTGAGCCATTGATCAAAGTGCCCAAATGAGATGTGCTCTCATGGAGTTCAATGCTTGTAGATTGTGCACAAAATCAATTTATTGGTAATTGTTTTAGATAATTTGGAGCAAATGTATATCCAAACTCCTCAACCATTTACCACACCTTCATACATGACACACATAGAAGATACAGTCTTCGAATAATAGATTATGGATCTTCATCAAATATAATCTAAGGAGGTTTTTTTGGTTAGATATTATAGTCACTATATGTCCTAGTGTAGCGTCCAAAAATTGTGACACTTGCAATTTCGACTGCATTTGGGTCTTCATGATGGCGACGCAACACTGAACCTGAATGGAGACCCTGAAACTTGCTCATGACATCAAAAACTGCATTTTTCCAGCACCCTGGCTTGATCCTCCTTGCACCCTGCTGTCCCGGGAGGTGGGACCAGAGCACCCAGCGCCGTGGTCCTTCAGGACCAAGGCGCCCAGTGCCCTGGTCCCTGGCCCTATTTTTGGGCCCGGTCTCCTATGGGACTTCGAGCCTTTTTGTTTGCAATTTGGAAAATAACATTTCCTGGTCGGCCTAAGGTTGGGAAAATCAATCTTTCAACCCTAATTGGCAAGTATATAAACTACATTTCCTCTCCCATTTGGGGAGGAAGGACATATGTGTACAAGACGCGAAAACGATATTCAAGCATTCAAGCATTCCTTCAAGCAATTGATCATTCTAAGTCTCCATTCAAGGCTAAGTGTTGCATTCAAGACAAGGATTCAACCATTGAAGAGGAGAGCACTCACAACACATTACATACTACAACATACAACATACAACATACAACAACATCTATACCTTCGCATATAAGGATACAAACATCCTTAAAACAAGGTATTAGTACTTGTTTTACATTACATTTACAAGCATTTCTCATTTCTTGGTTAATTCCAAAACCGGGGTTTGACCTAAGGGCAAACCCCTAATCCCTAACCCCCCAATTGTCTTCACTTTTCTGTGTGTAGGTTGCAGGTACGCGGCTGAAATTGAAGATCTGGAATCCTTGTGCAGAGACGAACAGATCCCCCTTCGTTTCGTGGATTTTTCGGAGGACCGTGTGCACGCCGGGCGCCATCGTCCTGTCAACTTTTGCTCAAATTTGCAGGACAACGCCGTCTCGACATTTTACTGCTAATTCCAGGTTCGCAGCTTCATATCATATCCCTATCTCTATTTATAAGTGAATCTTTCTTGCTTCTACATGCATTCATAGTTCAATCTTTCTATCTACATTCTTTACAAAAGAGGGTATCCTTGCTATCACAACCCTTGAAACTCATATAGAATCCAATCTTGCATTGTGTGGGATTGGATCTTGTGGGTTTCAACCCCTCTTTTGAATGTAAAGTCCCTCCTAAGTGAAAACCATCAACCCTAGTGACTCTCCCTTCTCTCTCCTCGGAGTTGGGGAGGGGAGAACGACTAGGGTTCAATTTTTCCGCTTTACATTTTGGTGAACCCGACGTGAACATCCTTCTAATTATTCATAGTTAGATCTGAAAATTGGATTCCTTGGTTACATTTCCATGTTTGATCTTTTGCAAAATTTTAGAGGTTAATTGCATAAAAACCCTAAATTTTCTTTTTAAGTAATTAAACTTGTGAAATGTTTAATTGTTGATGCTTGTTTCAGATCTGCCCTTCTATTACAAATTATCAATTCATATTTGTTCTTTAATTTTGAAAATTAAGTGGTTAAGTGTCAAAACCCTAATTTTTGAAACCCTCTTGATTCAACCTTTGTCTGACAATTTCACTGATCAAAACATCTCCAAATCAGCTGTAACTTTGGATTCCGCAATAAAATCATAATATCTTTCATCCCTGAAAATTTCGAAAAAAGTTGCGAGGACCATGTGCACTCCGAGCGCCATCGTCCCCGACATTTTTTCTGAAATTTCGGGAGCTAGATCTTACTGTATTTTTCTGCTAAAATCCAGAATTTTGGCTGATTTTATCAATTTTAACACCTTCAAAATTACAGTCAAAGTTGGTCTAGCGATTGCTTGGATTGAGGCTTCTAATCATTCAAAAATTGTTGAAATTGAAATTTGTGTCAAAATTGTGTTTCTTACAGTCCTAAATCTGAAAAGTGTGTTATCATTCATTCGAAATTTCAGTGATTTATTCAAATTTTTGCAATTTGTGACTTTTGAAATTAAGTGCTTAATTACAACAACTTTGATTTCCACTTTCAGAATTGAATTTTGCGTGAAATTGAGTCAACTTTCAAATTTCAAAACTTGCATTGCTTTTGGTATTCCCTCTAAAATCATAAAATTCAGAATTTCAGTTTCCCTCTCTTTTTCAAAATTCAAATTTTGCATTTTTCGAAAATCTTGGTAGGGTTCAATTTTGAGATTGCAACTTTAATTTGGCCTATCTATAGATCGTAAAATCACTCAATTTTTTCAGGTTAGCTGTAAAATCATCATAACTTTCATCCCTGCAAATTTTGAAAAAAAATTGCGAGGACCGTGTGCACCCCGAGCGCCACGGTCCCGGACATTTTTTCCGAAATTTCGGGAGATTGTCCTGATTGTATTTAACAGCTTAAAGCTAGAAGATTGGCTGGTTTTACTAAAATTTGCTACCTCTAAAATTCAAAATCTTCTCTCTCTCCTTAGTGCATGAGTTTTACAACAATAAGCCCTACTTACACTATTCCCGTTAGACGAAGCCTTAGAATTAAGTCCTTCCAAGGTTTAATTACTGAGGAGATGGAACCTAATTTGAATGGTCTTTTTAACGAGGACATGGGTAATTCCTCTAATCCTCTTAATGATGAAGAAGCTCTCCATGAGGTTTCTGTAGAACAACTTTCAAAATTGGATAACCAATTTGACGATTTTCGACAGTGGATGTCTCAAGAATACCCTGATAGTCGAGCTCTTCCTTTAATTGAGGATCTAAAACGTATGCTTCAAAGTGATAAGAATGGAATTGATATTTTGCGTGGTATTGCACACATTATGGATTCAAATGTGATGCCTATGAAGAGTTGTGCCGAAACCTTAGGTTATACACAACCTCCTACTCAAGTCAATCATTCTATTCCTTTGACGACTTCTATTGCTAGTATACCTACTTTTACATCAAACATAATGACTACTTCAACACAAGACATTCCTCCTATGATCACTAGTCATGGGGGCAATCCCTCTTCTTCAATCAACCCTCTTCCTTCATTCAATCCAACTTCTTTATTCATTCCTTCAGTGAGTGTTCCTCTCATATCTTCACAAATGAACATGACGCAAGGGGGCAATTCATTTAACCCTTCCATTCCTCCTTGTAGTGTTCCTCCTTTTCAATCATCTCCTATGACTAACTATCATAGTGTCCCACCACCTTACTCTCTACCTTCTTTCAATAACATAACACCTCCATCACAATCTAACACGTCTAATATGAATTCTTCGACTGAAGCGACCATTAACAATCTTGCACAAACTGTCTCTTCTTTACAGCAACAAATTGCCTCTATGAATCAATCTAAGTTTAGTGTGCCCACATTTGATGTTGCGAGCCCACTTTCTCTTGACATTGTTCGAGCTATCCCCCCTAAACATGTTGAAATTCCACATTTGGAGCTTTATAATGGTAAGGGTGATCCTCTAACACATGTTAAGACATTTCAAACAATATGTACCGATTTTGCTTATGACCAAAGGTTGCTTGCAAAACTGTTTACTAGAACATTAAGAGACAAAGCCCTACAATGGTATTGCTCGTTGCCTTCCTATTCTATTACTTCTTTCGAACAACTTGCAAATGCTTTCATTCAACAATTTCAAAACAATATAAGTCCTAAAGTTACTTTGATTGATTTAATGCATTGTAAACAAGGTGTTAAAGAAAAAGTGACTGATTTCATTGGTAGATATAAGCATTTGTATGCTCAAATTTCTTTTCTAGTGCCTGACAATGATATTCAAAGAATCTTTATTTCTAATTTACAAAAAGACATTAGAGAAAAACTCCTGTTTTCTAAGTTTACTTCTTTCCAACAGTTGTGCGCAACTCTTCACAATTATCAACTGACTGTGAGTCAAATGGAACAATCACATCCTATGGCTCCGAGTGATAAGGGTGATAGTAGTCAACAACCATTTGGGAAGTTTAAACCGAATAGAGAGTCCATTAAATTCAATGAAAACATCATCAACAACAATGTGAATGCAGCATCAGGTGTGTCTCCTATTTCTAAGTTTTTCAAGAAAGAAAGAAAGTTTACTCCTTTGAATGAATCATTGCATAGTATTATGAATAAGTTATTGGAACAAAATGTGCTTACTCTTCCTCCTATAAGACAAATTGATCCTACAAAAATTAATTCACCCTATTTTGATAACAAATCTTTTTGTCAATTTCATCGTCAACCTGGGCATGATACTGAAAAATGTTTTGCTTTAAAGGGGAAAATTCAAGATTTGATTGATAATAATACTATCTCTGTTTCTGGTGTGAATGATAAAGGCAACACATCTGTAGCTCCTCCTAACCAAAATCTTCAGATTTTTATGGATCCATTGCCTTCTCATAGCTCTAATACGATTGATACTACTGATTCCTCTGTCTCACCTGATGATCTTGTGTCTATGACTCCGAATGTGATTAACTTTGTGGAGCAACAGAAAATCCCTAAAGAACCTTCCATCACATTTGATTCTAGTGAAACTATCAGGGCACCTAACGGTCCTTTATATATAGTTGCAAAATTCAAAAATACACCTTGTTGTGGAGTGCTTATTGATCCTTCTTACATGGTTAATATCATTACTGAAGAATTTCTTTTTACTTTGCAATTGAATCAAGTGATCTATGACAAAACAAATGTGGTTGTGAAATTATTTGATGCATTTTCTACTCCTGCAATTGGTTCTATTACAGTACCTATCGAGGTCCATAACAAATCCCTTGATGTGGACTTTGCTATTATTCCATCATCCGAACAATTTCATGTGAAGCTAGGCTATCCTTGGCTATCTTTCATGAAAGCTATTGCTTCTCCTATCCACAAGTGTTTGAAATTTCCCCATAATGGTGAAGTTGTTACTGTCAATCATAGTCTCTTTAAACCAGCTGAAAGAACTTCTAGTGTTCCTTTTGATTACTTTTGGCCTAAACAATTCCAATCTCTTCCACCATGAAGTGATCATCTTTTCAAATCTTATCAAAAGTGGAAAAAAGACATGATCCTATCTCTAAGTGAACCTAGAACACCCAAACTTGACATTCCTATCATTCTTGAGAAGGAAGTTCTTCCTTTGAAAGATAAAACTAATGTCTTTCCTCAAGAAGATTCCCAACCCATCCCTATGGATGTGACTATGTCTATGTCTGATAAACTTCCTAAAAGTAGACCTATCCCTCCTCGTCATGATGGACTTGGTCTCCTTCCTAAACCAAATATTCCTCCCTTATATGGAGCAGTTCCTCCTCCTTCCTCTTATGGAGAGAAGAGACCTTCCTCTTCTCCTATTTTTCAACCTAAGAGACCACAACCTAAACACCCAAGTGATAAGGATGAGAACATTCCTCCTCCTCAATCTTCGCAACTTCCTACTAAGACTCGACGAAATCATTCTGCACGTGAACGCTGACAAAAGCGTCATCTTAGAGCTCAGGCAGCTGCTTCTCAAACTTTGCAATCCCCAAAAACACCTTCAACAAGCATTATTCCATTTTCTCCTCAGCCGACGATTGAGCCAAAATCTCCTAAACATAAGATGTATGATGGTCTTGACCCTGTGCGAGTTAAAGATCCTATTTGTATAAATCTTGATGATGATATAGATGAAAATGTTATTCATGATGAAAATATTACTCCTGTTCATTTTGATAGTGAATATGAACTTGTGGATATTGATAACCATTTATCTAATGAATTTTCTAAAGCACTTATCCTAGCTCCTAGACAAGAACACCGCGGCTTGGGATATGAACATAGCCCTTGTTTGGATCTTGTGATAGCTCCATCTGCTGTGTTGGATGTTCCTCCTCTAGCGTGTTTCCTACCTTCCTGAAATACTGATCAGCAAGATCGAGGGGTAGATGACGTGCTAGACTAGTGTCATTAGCATAGCAGATTCTCTCCTCCTCTCTTTTGTTACTTCTTCTATGTGTTATTCTCATTCTTCTATTTGTTGTCCTTAGTGTTGTCTACTTGAGGACGATGCAAAACATTGAGATCTCTTTTGGTCTCTCTCATGTTGACTCAAAAAGATACATGTGTTCCCTTCTTCTAGGTGACCTTCCTTGATTGGGGAATGAAGAACAATTATGCATACATACATATGATATACATTAATTATCATACAGCATACTGACCCCGAGGAAAGCGAAGTCACCTTGTGCTTTGTGTTTTGTGTCTATTATCCTTGGGCTTATCTCACACTTGAGGGCTAAATCCTTGTGATAACGTGCTCCTTTCCTTTCTCACTCTTATATGTATCACTACCTTAAAGCAATCACCCCCGGTGAGGCATGTGTGATCGCTTTAACGTAGGGGGGCATACATCCCGTTCATATCTTTTCAAGATACTTGAAAATTTCTTGACAAATTTAGCTTTGCCTTGAAAATTTTTGATATCTTTCTTGCATGACTCATAGTGAGGGAACCTTACTACTGACAGTCATGGTTCTCCCTCATGATCTTCCCTTTTACTTTGTCAATCGAAGTCGTAAGATCCTTAGTCCACTGGGGGCTTGGTGTATCTTGCCTCCTTGACGTGGTGAAATTTTTTCAATGTTGTTTCCTTGTACTTTACCGGAAGTATGAGCGTACGCTTATACTCCCGCTAAAGTGGGGGCTAAATGTAGCGTCCTAAAATTGTGACACTTGCAATTTTGACTGCATTTGGGTCTTCACGATGGCGACGCAACACTGAACCTGAATGGAGACCCTGAAACTTGCTCATGACATCAAAAACTGCATTTTTCCAGCACCCTGGCCTGATCCTCCTTACACCCTGCTGTCTCGGGAGGTGGGACCAGAGCGCCCAGCACCCTGGTCCTTCAGGACCAGGGCGCCCAGCGCCCTGGTCCCTAGCCCTATTTTTGGGCCCGGTCTCCTATGGGACTTCGGGCCTTTTTGTTTGCAATTTGGAAAATAACATTTCCTGGTCGGCCTAAGGTCGGGAAAATCAGTCTTTCAACCCTAATTGGCAAGTATATAAACTACATTTCCTCTCCCATTTGAGGAGGAAGGACATATGTGTACAAGATGCGAAAACGATATTCAAGCATTCAAGCATTCCTTCAAGCAATTGATCATTCTAAGTCTCCATTCAAGGCTAAGTGTTGCATTCAAGACAAGGATTCAACCATTGAAGAGGAGAGCACTCACAACACATTACATACTACAACATACAACATACAACATACAACATACAACAACATCTATACCTTCGCATATAAGGATACAAACATCCTTACAACAAGGTATTAGTACTTGTTTTACATTACATTTACAAGCATTTCTCATTTCTTGGTTAATTCCAAAACCGGGGTTTGACCTAAGGGCAAACCCCTAATCCCTAACCCCCCAATCGTCTTCGCTTTTCTATGTGTAGGTTGCAGGTACGCGGCTGAAATTGAAGATCTGGAATCCTTGTGCAGAGACGAACAGATCCCTCTTTGTTTCACGGATTTTTCGAAGGACCGTGTGCACGCCGGGCGCCATCATCCCATCAACTTTTGCTCAAATTTGCAGGACAACGCCATCTCGACATTTTACTGCTAATTCTAGGTTCGCAGCTTCATATCATATCCCTATCTCTATTTATAAGTGAATCTTTCTTGCTTCTACATGCATTCATAGTTCAATCTTTCTATCTACATTCTTTACAAAAGAGGGTATCCTTGCTATCACAACCCTTGAAACTCATATAGAATCCAATCTTGCATTGCGTGGGATTGGATCTTGTGGGTTTCAACCCCTCTTTTGAATGTAAAGTCCCTCCTAAGTGAAAACCATCAACCCTAGTGACTCTCCCTTCTCTCTCCTTGGAGTTGGGGAGGGGAGAACGACTAGGGTTTGATTTTTCCGCTTTACACCTAGTGGATTCATATACATGAAGATGAAATGTAGACAAGAAGCCTCAACCATTTGATAGAATGCTACAAAGAAACAGAGTCTCATAGAATGTAGAGTATAAGACATGTATCTAATGGATTAGTTGAAAATGGTTTTACAACTGCACAATTTATGTCTCAAGTTCAAGAATCTACTCGCACTACAATCCCATATTTTAAGTTTTGTTTTCTATGGATTGAAGTGGTAGTAGGGGATCTTTTGATGATGAAGATGAGTTGGTATTTTCTAATCTAGTTGAATATATTAATGTATGGTTACAACCTTCTATACCAAATAGTATATTTTGACACTTTGTTAGAATCAAAGAAAGATGATGTTGTGCCATATTCAAACATAAGTATAAGTTGTAATCAAGTCAAATGTACCTTACCTCTATTCAAATTTCTACAAAAGATTAATTTTAATTTTTAGTAGTAGAAAATTCTTAACAAACATTGTATACAAATGAGTAAGTTGATAGACCAAACCATGGACACATTCTTCTTCAAGACTAAAGCATAGAGCACATAATGGGATGGGCACTAGTCAGTGATGGTAATATGGTGTAAGCATTAACTAGTGATATAATAAGATTGAATATTTCAAATGAGATGTGTGCAAGTTTATCCAAGTAAATAAAAGATGTTGATGTTATGAAATTTTGTGAAGTTTCTCTTGTAAGGTATGGAATGGCTGAGGATGTGAAGGTTGAATTCTCTTTTAATGATTGGACATGTGGTGAACACGTGTTTTCAAAATTTCAACAATGTCAAAGCTTTCTCTTGGCCAGTATGAAATCAAGTTTCTAGTGGATGGAGAATGCCAAATCTCCTTATAATTTTATGTGTAGTATGATGTTTTCAAAATTTCAACAATGTCAAAGCCTTCTCTTGGCCAGTATGAAATCAAGTTTCTAGTGGATGGAGAATGCCAAATCTCCTTATAATTTTGAAGTGTTGGGGAAAGTTTACTTATTCCAAGTTTCCTTGGGGTTCTTTGGTGGGGCATTACAATTTTCATGGGAGCTTATTCTTCAAGATGGGAAATAAGAAATTGAAATATAATGAGATTGTTTGTGGCCATGGCTCAATCATCAATATTATTGTTATTGTTATTGTTACTGTTAGATGACTTACATTGTTTATTTTCTCGAGGTTTGCCACTCTGCAGTTCATATGACTCTTCAGATTGTTTGGCAAACTTACGAGTAATAATTTTAAAAGATTCTTTTGAATATTTTGGTATTTCTAGTTGTGCTAAGGGAACATTAGGTGGTGATTCAAGATTTTATTCTACTAATTCTATTATGGGTATATGCGCAAATCTGTGGGTACCAAAAGGGGCTCTTAAGATGCCACTTTTTTTGTGAAATTAGCAAAGTTTAAACTTCAACAACAAATTAACCATAGTTACACTCCAAATTTGAAGATAGAATAAAAACATGAGTTATAGTGCTCTGATTCTACTTTCTAAACTATGAACATTTTTTGAAAATTGTAGAGATTAAGGGTTTCAAAAAGTGGTCCTATTTTTTATGCAAAAAACATAACATAGCGTTGTTGTTTTTTATTTTTTA
Organism: Cryptomeria japonica; assembly: GCF_030272615.1. Classification (NCBI taxonomy): domain Eukaryota; kingdom Viridiplantae; phylum Streptophyta; class Pinopsida; order Cupressales; family Cupressaceae; genus Cryptomeria; species Cryptomeria japonica. Next base: position 521,130,499 of record NC_081414.1, on the reverse strand, counting down.
CACAGGATTCAAAGAGCATACCAGAGGAAAGAACCCTGGGAAGAAAACCTCCTATCACAGCTCATAAAATAAACGTATAGTATCTAATAGATCAGTTTACACACCCTGCCCAAAACCACATACAAAATGTTGTCACAACACATATAATATCAGTTTTACATAGAGCTGCTATCAATGGAAGAAGACTCCACAACTACTAACAATGGAAGAAGACATAATTTTCCAAAGCCCTGTGCCAAATCCCATGAGCCAAAAACCTTCCTGCCAAAAAATAAAGTATCAAAAAACCTTTTGAAAAACACTATTGTATCAAATACCATGAGCTCGAACTCTCCTCTAGACAACGGACCTGAATACTTGAAATAAAAGGGGAAAGCAGGAATAATTATCATCATAAAATTTTACATCAACATTACTCAAGAAAATCACATAACTATTGCTACAAACCTTCCCATACCCTAGAAGGAATTTCCTCAAAACCCACCTCTTGTTGATTAGCATTGCTATCAATGGCTAAATTTGCCAAATAATCCACAATCTTATTAACTTCTCTATAACAATGGGATAACAAGAAAGATTCAAACATTTCTAATTTTTGTAAAATGAGATCAAGTATATACTACAAATTCCAAAATTTCAATTTCTTTTTCATAACACATTGAATAATCACCATAGAATCACCTTCAATTATTAAGTCCTTAATTCCCAAAGAGATTGCCATATCCAATCCAAAAGACAAAGCATGAAATTTCACATAATTGTTAGTTTTAAAACCAATAGCATGACACTTAGCTCGATTAAAATTTGCATTGTGATCATAAATTACCATGCCTACCCCAGCTAACCTAGGGTTACCACAAGAGGCCCCTTCAAAATTCAGTTTAAAGTGCCCCTAGGAAGGAGGTTTCCATCTAGCAGATCATCTCTTACCTATTGCATCATTCTTTTTTTAAATTGAACCATGAGAGGGTAAAACCGACAACATCTTCCAAACTCTAGAAACTCTACTATCCCAGTGCGAAAAAGAAGTAAGATTTTCCAGATTCTTATAAATAAATGACAAAGAAATCTCAGAGATTGAAGACTCGATTTTTAATAGAACCTCAGACACAGGAGAACTTGTTTTTTTAAATATCTTGTTGTTTAACTCTAGCCAAACATTCCAAATCACAATAGATGGAGATATGATCCAAAGGCATGCATAAAAAGATGAGGCAAACATAAAGAGCCAAGATCTAAAATGGGAAATGAGATCCTTACCAATAAAAAAGGATATATTTAGCTTCTCAAACAACCACTGCCAACATTCATAAGCATAATCACAATGTAGGAACATGTGTGAAGAAGATTCCAAATTTTTGTTACAAAGGACACAAGGGAAAACAACAATAATACCAAGTCTGTCTAGTCTCATACCTATAAGGACTCTATCCTGAACTCCTAGCCAAGAAAAGGCTCTAGCTTTGGGAAGACAAGCCAAATGCCAAAACAACTTATAAGGCTAGGATGATAAATCTTTAGCAACCATAAGAGAGTTGTAACCATCTTTAACAATGTACTTACCAGAAATATTCTTTGTCCAAATAAGTTCATCCTCAGAATCAGAGAGAAATACAATTCTATCCCCCAAAATCTTCTGAAAATACAATTTCATACTTTGATCAACATCTAAGAAATCAATTGACTTCCATCTAGCGAGCTTAAGGGGTCCACTAGTCACAATTTCAAAATAATCTGCTACAAAAACACCCCAAAGGGAGGAAAGAATAGTGATCAGAGGAGACCAATCCCTAATATTCACCAGAGGTGTGTGTCCATTCCATACTTCATCCCCTAATTTGACCTTTCTACCATTATGAGCAATCCATGAGAGATGAGGCAAAATAACTGATCTACATTTACAAAGGAAATTCTAAATAGCAAAACCCGAAGGCAAATTTGAGACTTTAAAAATGTACTCTCTCAGTCCATTATTTAAATATTTGGCAAACATAATTTGTGCCTATAAGGAGCTAGGCTTGTCAAATAATTTCCAAACCAACTTAGCACCTAAGGCTAAATTCTAATTCTCTAGACTCCAAATTCCTGTTCCCCCAAGTTCCTTAGGCAAACATACCTTATCCCATGCAACTAAAGGGAGTTTGTTCTTGCCATCTTTATTATTGTTCCAAAGAAAATCTCTAAGAGTATCCTGTAAACTAACAATAACTACTTTTGGAGACTTCAAAACAGGCATGAGATATATGGGAACAACATTCAAAATAGACTTGATGAGAACAATTTTACTTGCCAAAGTTAACCATCTATGATTCCATGAGAGATTTCTTTTAGAAATGACCAAAATAATCTTATCCCAAAAACCAATCTTATCCTATTTAACAAAGAAAGGAATCCCAAGGTAAGTACATGGAAGATTTCCAGTCTCAAATCCCCAAAAGGATTGCAACCTATGCTGAACCAATTGTGATGTATTAAGGAAGAAAATCTTTAATTTATCACCATTCACTTTCTAACTAGAAAACTATGCATAATTCTATATTATTCTTTTAATCACTTTTGCCTCAACTAACGAAGCATGTCCAAATAACAAAGTATCGTTTGCAAAGAGACAATGAGAAATACTTTAGGGAATATTCTGAATCCTTATACCTTTCCAAAGCCCCCCCAACTTTAGCAGCCCTAATAGCACAAATAAAGGTTTTGGCTAGGAGAATAAACAAAAAGGGAGAAAGGGGATCTCCCTATCTCAAAACCCTAAAGGAAGAGAGAAAACCACAAGGAGAACCATTAATTAAAACTGAGAATATTGCAGAAGAAATACATGCACGAATCCATTTGACCCAGGCCTTGGAAAAACCTAACTTCTCAAGAACAACACATAAAGCCCCCCACTCTACTCTATCATAAGCCTTCATCATGTCTAGTTTAAGTATCATGGTCTGGGTTCTTTGGGTGGAAATAGAATGCATCATCTCATGTGCTACAATTGCACCCTCTGTCGTCTCCCTTCTAGGTACAAAACCACCTTGCTCCAATAAAATGATCCTAGGTAGAATTTTTGCCAACCTAAGGGAAATTGCCTTCGTAAATATCTTATACAAAGTGTTACACAAAGTAATGGGGCGAAAGTCAGCAAAAGTATTAGTATCCTCTTTTTTAGGAATAATTGCAATCATTGTAGTATTAAGTTCTTTTAAAACATACCTATTTCACCTAGCTTCCTCGAGAGCCAATAAAACATCATTTCCCACAAAATCCCAAAATTTTTGAAAAAATAAAGGAGTAAAACCATCTGGTCCAAGAGCTTTATCTGGATTCATGGAAAAGACAACACTCTTAACTTCTTCTAAGGAAAAGGGAGACATCAACATCTTATTACCTTCCAAAGATACTAAAGGAGGAATATTAGATATAATATCATTGATGAGATTTCCATTTTCTGAAGATAATAATGACTTAAAAAACCTAACTGCCTTTGAAGCAATGTCCTCCAGCTCTGTCAATAAATTCCCATTCTGACACTGAATACAAGATATCCTATTCTTACATCTTTTAATCTTAGTTGAAGAATGAAAAATTTTTGTGTTCCAGTCACCATCTGAAAGCCATAACTCTCTAGATTTATGTCTCCAATAGATTTCCTCTCTAGCTAACACCTCCTTAAGCTGTAATTTTAGTGACTTCAATTCATCAAAATTTGTGGCACCATTCCATGTTGAAGCACATGAATATTAAGACACTAAATCATATCTTGAATCCTTTATTTCTCCTGAAAAATGTTCTTAAAATGCGAGATATTCCATTCCCTAATATTCGATTTCAAATAACTTAACTTCTTAGCAATCTGAAACATACAGGACCTAGAACAAAAAGGAGCAGAATTCCACCATTTCATAAGCAGAGGCAAAAAGGAATAATCCCTAAACCACATGGGCTCAAATTTAAATGGAGACTTAAAAGAAGCCCTATCCTCAATAATTGAAAGGGAAATTGGAAAATGATCAGAACTCGAGACCATTAGAATAGAGGAAAAGAATTCAAAATTTGAATCAATCCAATTCTTAGATAGCATAAACCTATCTAATCTCTCAACAATTTGAGAAAAATCCCTTCTCATGTTTGTCCATGTGAAAATCCCATTCTGAGACTTACAATAAAAAAGGCTCATATGAAAAATGAAATCCCCAAAGTCATCCATAATCCTTTTATTAGGGAAAACACCTCCTCTTTTCTCACCTAAATCAGTGATAGCATTAAAATCACCCCTGAAGATAATAAAGGAACCATGTCTTAATGGGAGAAGAAATCCTCTTTAATTCACCACATAACTTACTCTTCCCTTGAATTCCCGATGGAGCATAAATGTTAAAAAGCCAAAATTTAACCTTCGAAATCTTGCTTATAACTAAAGTCAACATCCAATTTGTAGTAGATGCCACTAATTGTACCTCAATATTATAATTATTCCAAAGCAGTGCCAAACCTCCTGAAGCACCACAAGCAGGAGAAGAAAGAAAATTCCACCTTCTCCAAGATGAAAAAACCAAATCAGCAAACTGCTTTGACAACTTTGTTTCTTGCAACATAAAAATATCAAACTTAATTAAGTCCATCTGGGACTTAATTAAGCATCTCTTGCTAGGGGCATTTAAGCCCCTAACATTCCAAGAAATAATTCTCATTGCCCTTGAGGGAAGGCTGAAGCTCCCCTCTTCCCATTAACTAGAGAATTTTTGCTTTCCCCAAAGCAACCTTGCAAATTATGTTTCACAACCCCTGATCTTGTCACAAGAGGACTAGTCACAGATCTTTTACTCCTCTTTCTTTTTACACTTACAAGAGTTAGGCATGTTTTCTTAGGCCTACCAAGAGAGACCGAACGCCTCCCTTGCCCACTAGTAGGAGAAAGGGACAAAGTCTTTTGAATTCCAGCATCAATTTCCATTTGAGTCTTAAGATTATTTGGAGGCCTACCTCTCCCAGGAGAATCCACTGGTGGTGAAAAAACCAGAGTGGTTTGGACAATTGGTAAACTCTTTCATGACTTTGGAGAAGCTAGGATAATTGGATTATCTTCAAAACCCAACTCTGTTGTAGCCAAAACCGCAAAAGGATTAGCAGATGCAGAAATTGGAAGGGTTGAGTTTATACCCCCCAAATCATTCTCAATTGAACAAACAACTCTATCAGTAATACCCTCATCCATCTGATGTGCATGATTGTTAAAAATATCATTTACTTGCTGAACCAGATTCTCATTTGGCATAATAATAGGGACAACCTCTGACATATTACTATTCCCTAAGGAAGATTCATTAGCCATATTAATTTCAACATTCAAAGGGGAATTATTAGACACCAAATTCTTAATTTCTTGAACTAAAGAAGCATCATTAGGAAAACCTATGGCAGGTACCTATTTAATAGTTTCCATATCAACCACTGCATTTTTATCTAAATTCACATTCTTTGAAGAATCCAAAACCTCCTTATGAGTACATGAAGACAAATTGTCATCCTTACCCTTTATGCGATTATTTGGAATCTTAGGGCAATCTATTGTCAATGGATGATCTACTCCATTTATCAGGGGATTACCATCCATCACTATACCCCTGTTATTAGAAAATGTCTTCAGTAAAGACGAAAGTGAGACTGACCCTGAAGTGTGATCATTTGGTTTCCCAGAACTACGACACAATGGATTATTTTCAAGATTAATGTGACCTGTTTCTACCAATTTATGCAAAGAGACATTTCCACATCCTTCAACCAAAGGTCCCGCCGACAAACTATCTTTATTAAGGGATTTAGGGACAAAGCCAACAACCTACTAGTTTTTCTTAAAATCCATAAGTAACGGAGCATCCAAAAGTAAAGGAGACTTAAGAAGCTTTGTATCTAATTTCTCAATTGACTGGCACCAAATACCATCATGAGACTTGATATTACAAGTATGGGGGCAAACATTGTTAGGGTTAATAAGAACACAAATTTTTACTAGAACCTCCCCCTCCACAAAGTCCATTTTAGATGTTAAAAAAATTCCAATAGTATTTCCAATTTGCTCAAGAACATCTGGATCCATAAATTCAAAAGGAATTTTAGGTAAACCAAACCAGAAAGGAATAAGTTTCGAACTAGTTGTGGCCCCTTAAAATGTTCTTTTTTTTATAATTTTGAAAATCAGTTCAGTGAGAAATTAGCTAACACCATGTAGTTTATGCTAGATTTTTTAATGAGTATATTATTTTTTACTATTTTTCAAAGTGGACACATCCTGAAAAATAGATTTTTAAGCATGGCCCCCCCCTAAAATTATTGAAAAATAATAAAAAATCAAAACTTTTTTTTCAATTCGTGTAGAATTGAGTCTAGTTTCTAAAAATGTAATTTGTTTCAAAGTTTGTTGAATGAGTAAAAAACTATACCCAAAATAGCACATGTTGGTTTTTTGACAAAAAAAATAGAAACAAAAAGAAATTAAAGATGAAAAGCCTTAACAAAATCAAAATGTGAGACAAATTATATGGTTAGATAGCTAAGAGAGAGCTTAACATCAATGTGGCATTTTTTTTTATTTGCATTGAAACACGTACAAATGTGATGGAGAGCACAACAAAAAGTATTTGATTTTTTTATCTTCTCATAAAAAACATCAATAACATCAAATGGTTGTCCAACCCTTTGGGTTGGATGCCCCAAGGCAAATCCAAACCATAGGGTTGGTATTTCCCAATGGAAAAAATGCACTTTTCACATTTGACGCTCACACCAAATCTTCTACATTGGCAAATATTCTATTTTGGACACAAGTTAGACTCAATCCCAAAAGAAGAATATATACATGAAATATGACATATAAGTATAAGTCACATATTGAAATTAATGTGACTTATACTTTAAGTTATATTTCATGTATATATTGGTAGAATGTTTGAGAATGGTTTTAGATCCCTAGGAGTTATAATGTAAACTATACCTTTTAGAAGATCATATAAAATTTCAAACAATTGATTTTCAATTATCAGCATGCTCCTATCAGTGTTGTCTCACTCTCTCTATCTCACTATTTTTATCTTCTTGAAACTCTAGACCTATCTATCTCCATCTCTTCTCTCTCTACATCTCTTCTCTCTCTCCCCCTCTCTAGGTTTCTCTCCACCCTCTCTAATTTTTCCTCCCCTCCTTACCCACATCTCTATCCCTTCCTCCTTATGTCTTCTCTCTCCCTCTCTTATTGTTTCTCTCCCCCTCAATCTCCATTTTCTCAATCATCCTCTTTCTCCTCAACTTTAAGTCTCTCACTCCCTACCTCTTTACCTCACTGCCTCTCCCTCCATAAATCATTACCCACCTCTCTCCCCCCTATCTCTCCCCCCCTCTATCTCTTCCCCTGGGTCTCTCAACCCCTTTCTGCCTAGGCCTCTATGTCTCTCACCTCTATATCTCTTCCTATCATCTCTTTCCCTCCCTCTCCACCTCTCTCCATATCTCCTTATCCATCTTTCCTCTCATTGTGAAATTCTCTCTCTCTCCCTCACCTTTCTACTTTTCCCCTCTCTAGATTTCTCAGTCACTCCCCTATCTACCCCTTCCTCCTTATCCCTATCTTTCTCTTTATTCCTCTCTCTCTCTCTCTCCTCCTCTCTCTCTCATCTCCTCTCTCCTCTCTCTCTCTCCTCTCCTCTCTCTCTCTCTCTCCTCCTCTCTCTCCTCTCTCTCTCTCTCTCCTCTCTCTCTCTCTCTCCTCTCTCTCTCTCTCTCTCTCTCTCTCTCTCTCTCTCTCTCTCTCTCTCTCTCTCTCTCTCTCTCTCTCTCTCTCTCTCTCCTCTCTCTCTCTCTCTCTCTCTCACACACACACACACATTTTATCTCTCCCTCCACTCTCTCGATCATAACATCTCCTTCCTCATATTGGGTTTAGGGAAAAGGGTGTAGGAAATAGGGTTTGGGGTATTGGTATGCGGTCTAGGGTACAATATTGATGGTACATGGTATAGAGTACATAGGGTTGAGGGTATGTTTCTTGTATTGATACTTCAACAAAGAGTGGGCCCTCCTCTCAGTTGGTTAGGTGGTCATAATATGACACCTGCAACTTCTTATCAAAACAAAGATTGTATTTATATATTATTATTGTTTTTCCAAAATAATAGTTACAACCGAGAAGGCTATAGAGTTTGTAAAAATAAGCTAAATATATGAGTTATGGTTATGTTGGTTTGCAACCCTAATCATATAAGATGTCTTAGCCTATGACCAATAGAAGATTTAACAAATAGTAACAACTTTAATAATATCAAATATATGACATTAATAGCATACTAATATTAATTTGAAACTAAAATTAGGAGTTGTCTTTGAGTTATAGATCCTTCACCAGCCATCTTTCCGACTTGTAATCAACCATTAAATTAGGATTAATATCTCCATAAATTGGTAGCTAAAGTACATTTCATTCTTTTAAAATATATTAGATAGTTTCATTTCGTATAAGTAAATAATGGTAGAAATGTGTAGCTAAAAGGTGGATAATAATGGATAAAGGAAAGCATTAATGGGTTAAAAGAAGAGAGGGTTTTCATCCCATCACAACCTACATCAAAATGCAATCCAATGATAAAGAGAAGTAAACACTTTCATTAGTATTTGAACTTAAAAAATATACATATGAACTAAAATATTATCTTAGTATTTCATTTAATATAATACCAATTTTTTTATTGAATTTATAAAAAATTATTTGATTTAAATTTAGAAGAGTAAAAAGTGATTTATTATGTAAACAAATTATATGAATTATGTACCTTTAATTAACAAATAAAAATAAATAAAACATATAAATATGATTAAATGCTATGGAAAACATTTACCATGCTTTATTTTGCATCAAAAATTGTGAAAATTGCTCTCATTATTATTAACAACTTGCATCAAAATATAGTCAAATTGTGAAGTAAAATAAACCCTTTCATTAATATTTGAAGTAAAAAAATATGCAAGTTAGGAAGTAAAACATTGTCCTATAATTTCATTTAATGTACAACCAAATAATTTTTTGATTGAAACTATAAAAAAATGAAGCTTGATTAGATACTCTATTGACACTATAATTCTATAGAACTAATAATGAAAGAGGTGCAGTCATAAGAGAACACTAAAGTAGAAAGAAAGGGATTGGTAGTAAATCAAGTTATAATCAAAATTCTACGAAGATAGAAAGTAGCCTTTATTAAGAAATTATTCTTAAAACACAATCACAATAAAATATAACATCTCTCTTTGTTTGGCATCAACAGTTTTGTAATGTTTGGGCTGCCACTGCTGAGCCTAAACTTGGCAATTTTTCCTAGTGTATTCTTTTCCAAGGCTTCCCTATGGGCTCTCATCTTCAACATATGGGTGTCAAGGATCCCCACTATCCTTTTGTGGTTAGCCAAAGTCTTTAAACATATTTTTTGGTTTTGTTGATGTGCTCAAACTTTGTGGAATTGGATTCATAATTTTTTTCATCATTTCCAATCAGAACCTTTCTCTTGGCACATGACTCTCTTGGTGAGTGGCCTTGTTTTTCTTTCAAGTATACCCAAATTTGGTATGCTTTTAGGGTGGAGATTCTATTTTTTTTATGGAAAAGAAATTTTGTGTTAGTTTCTCATAGTTTTATTTCCGTCGAGGTATCACTTTTTACTAAAGTGGTATTTGCAATAATGTGCTTCTTCATATTTAGGTTCAAGCTAACAAGGTGGCATTGGAGGTCTCCCACCACCAAGAATTACTTGGTCATTGGGGCAATGATCCCTATACTGTTGCCAGGGTTCTTCCTAGTGACTCTATCTCTAATGGCCACTCTCTAGTGCCTTGTGGTTGATGACAAGGTCGTAGCTCTTCCACCAAGTGCTCTCAGACCCCTTTGGTCCTTGGCTCCTCATCGCTACTCTAGTGTCTCTACTCAATGCAGCTCTACCTCTCTCCCACATGGATGCTTTACATGGGTGGGGTTTGGAGGTGTAGGGTTGGACAATATTGGTGGGAGCGGATGGTCGATTTCTGGTAGTAGTGATGGTTGGCTTGATTCTTCCAAGGGTCTTCCTCGTTTGATCCTGATGATTTCACTTGTTTGTGACTCTAGAGATAAAAAGGAAGGAGAAGTTATTGCTGACAAGGGGAGGTCACTCCTTGACATCACTTCGAACCAAATGACCGTGACCCTCCTCTGCCACCATCCTGGGATTGATCCCACACCCCTCAAGCAACTGATTTTATATGCTTTATTGTTATCTGTTTATTTAGTTATTGGGCAATGCCCTTAGACTTCTGATTTAGCTTTCGGGGTACTACCTGTTTAAACTCCAAGGAATGATTTATGTCCCCCTACCCTTTTTTTATGGATATATGTAATATCCCCCCTACCCTTTTTAATGGATATATGTAATATAATTTGTAATCAATAAATATAGGCTATGCCGACATATTTGCCGACATGCAGGTTGAGGTGATAACATAATTTCAACTTACGTAAAGTCAGAATGTAAGGTTTTCTTGTTTGAATAAATTGATTATTTGGTAGCATTATGAATATAAAATGATGAATATTTAAGAAAGAAAGAGGAGCAAATAATTCACAAAGAGAATTGTGTAAATGAGAATATGGAAGATTGGCAGTAGCAGTAGCAGTAGCAGAGAGAGTGAGAAGGGTGGTCGCAGGGTCCACATCATCATGAGCAGAGATTTCAACCGTATCAAATCGGGTTTGGAAAAAGAGTAAGATTTTCCTTCCTCAAATCAAACAGGGCGTCCATCTGGAAAGTGGAGTACATAGATTTCTCTCAAACTAGTAATAATGGGAAATAAATATCTCAATTTTAATAGGTTTACATGCAGCAAAACAAGGGGACAAGGGGTTGATTTAGGGCATTGAAAAAGATATGCAAGATCTTAAATGGGCCATCTTACATGATTTATGTTTTTGTTTTTTGTTTTTGCATTTTTTTTTCATAGTTTGGTTGATTATTCTAGCTGAAAAAATAAAAAGTTGATTGTGTAGGGATTTTAGGATATTGTTTGCATTTATGGTTACATTGTCTTTGCTATTGCTATCAGTCTTTCATGTCATTAGGTCCATCCTTGTTCAACCACCTCTCTTATCATCCTCTTTTTCACTCTCCCAATGCAAGGTCTGCTTTGCAAAACTCAACTTTAGGCATGAAGTTATCAACTTTTGAGTCATCAATCTTCATCCTTCTTTCATATTGCCTTTGATATTCTTCACCCCATCTCCTCACTCCCCAAAGTCCAACCCTAAAATAACCTATGTCAACCCTATCAAACTTTGAGCCATCAAGCTTCATCTTGCTCTCTTCCCCTTTTAGTTTGCCCTCCCTCAATATTCTCAATTGTCGAAGTCCACCTTAAAAAATTGCCTAAGTGTTGACCTTATCAAGCTTTGAGTTGTTGACATCTTCCATACCCTTCATTCATTTGTAACATGCTTCTCTTTGCCTTCTCAGACCTAGTATTTGAAGCATTTTCCTTGCTAAGTGTTGATCTTATCGACATTTGGGATTTTGGTCTTCTCCTTCCTTCATTCCTCTTTGGTATGAGTTAAGGATTCCTCTTGATCCTTGACTCCCAATTAATTCCTCTTCAAAAATTCTTCTTTTATCAAGTTTTGACTATCAAACTTCACCTTTACTTTCTCATTTTTGGCACAAGTGAGGAGTTCTACGTGCTCCCCAACCCCAACTACTACCCTTTATAGATGTCATGTTGAACTCATTTGTCCTTTGTTAATGTTATGCTCCTTCATCTTCATGTTGAAGTCATCCTACTTTTTTCTCATGATGACATCATGCAAAAATCATCATTGGAGGGGCAAGATTTTCACTGTCCCCCATTCTCCCCTTCTTTATCAACAAACATTTTGGTGGATGTTTGATGCTTGATTCCTAAAAAGGAATATCTTGTTAGGGAATCACAAATGGACATGCTCTTCTTCTAGACTCGACAATAGGCAATATGCAATATCCTTGAGGCCTAATCTCCAATGGTTGTCTTTTTTAGGGTACAAAGGATTTAATGTTTTCTCTTGGCATGGTGTTAGGCTTGAGCACAAAACTCCAAGTATAACTTTAGAAGACACATTTTCAACCTAGAAATGCCATTAATTCTCAACAACTCCTACAACCACTATATCTCGATCCATGAGAGTTGCAAAAGGATCTTAAATGCTTTTGAAATGGATTCAAATTTGACTAGATTTGGTATGATTTTATAGTGAAAATATTTTTAAAAATTTGGAAAGAATTTCATTTCTCTTTTTTAGTTGTTCAATTGATATTCGCTTTTCTTTATACACTAAAGTTATAATTTACTCTAATGTGCTTATGTAGATCTAGGGCAAGCTCACATAGTTGCATTGGAAGTTGTGCATATGTAGGAACTTAAAAATCATTGGGGTAATGCTCCTTGTCTAATTGCCAAACCCCTAACTTCTACTTCCTCCCCATCTCATGAGAACAAGTGCAGTCATTGTTAATCTACTAGATGAGATCATGGATCCCAATCTCAAGGCTCTTGATCATAATGTTCTACTTATACCATGTTGCTTGTATATTGTAAATTAACTCTGACATCCACCTTCCACCTATTCTCATGGACACAATGCTCCTAGATGGCTAGATTCTAGCAAGTTTCTTCAATTTTAGCTGATTATTTCCCATGTTTGTATTCAACAACTTGTAAAAGATCATGAGAAAGATTCTCTTACTATCTAGGACTATTGATGATGCTACTATCCTTATTGATGTCTGAAGTAAACTTGATTATTCTGATGATCTCCTTCTTACAGATGTCACTAGTGTTAATTAATGATTTCATCTATGTTTATTGTTATTTAGACTTTACCCTTTATTATTTTTATCTTTTGTTTGAACTAACTTACTTTAACTCGAGCATATCTTTCTACCATCCATATATATAATATACACCACATTCAACAATTTATGACCACATACAAGGAGAAGTGCTAGTAAAGAAGGATGCTCACAAGGTCTACATCATGATGAGGAGAATGAAGTAGGAGAGAAAATATATCAATGGGAAAACTGATACTTCATTCAAAATTCCACCATATCAAATTGGGTTTGAAAAAGGAGCAATATTTTCTGTCCTCAAATCAATTTGGGTATCCATGTAGAAAATGGGGTAACACAAATTTCTCTCAGACTAGCAATAGTGTGAAATACATATGGTCCATTAAATTTAGTTTAAAAACCAAATGTGCAACATTATTTTTACTAAGTTTATATGTAAGAAAAACAAGGGGATAAGGGGTTGATTCAAAGCATAGAAAGGATAAATATTTAATAATTAAGATGTTTAAAGATATGGTATTTTCACATATGTAATGTATTATACAATTAATGGGCTTAGTTAGTAGGAATTTTATTATAAAAAGTGTATTTAGATTTTGGTTGGAATTGTTAGATCAAGAATATTAAGATGCTAGAATGTTATAGGGGAGAGGACAGGTAGTAGATGAGGACCCTAACTTCTCACCTCTAAAAATCTTACGTGGCAATTTCAAATCACTTCCAATTTTTTGCAGAAACTTACTTGGCAAGTCCCCTACTTATAACCAAGATTTTAGTTCCATATCATCAAATATGATACAACATCTATATATTTTTTCTTGGAGGCCAAAATGACCCCCAAAAGTTAGAATGACACTTTTGCACTAAGTCATGTTTTACTTTATTGATGCATGCTAATGTGACATGAAATATTTCATTGCTTTGGAGATCTGAAGAATACATTTCATTCAATTATCAATATTTGTGGTCAAGTTTTTAAATATAATACACATGAACAATGTACTAATTTGAATATTATAAAGGAAGCTTTTTTTTAAAAGAAAAAGTTCTTTTCCTTCAGAAATCTATAGAGTATAGGTTAGAGATGCAAACTATTGATGGTGCAACTTTTGTAGAATAATTTTTAGGCTCTTCAAGTAATTATAGTGATCATGAATATTTTAATTTTGAAAAGGATTTGGATCATTGTGTAGAGGAGGTAAACTCATATATGACGAGGATGAATATAAGTTAACATGTCTTTTATGTTGAGCCTATATCCCTACCAAATAATAGAAGTGTTGATAATTATTGGTGTAGAGGTAGTTTTATCTTTTTAATTAATTGGGAGTATGGAAGGTTTGAAGAAGATCACCTAGTAAGAAACTAGGAGATATAAATCATGGTGTTAGTCTTAGCTATGGGGCAATCTTCCACATGCTACGAAAAATTCAGATTATATGTATTCCCTTGTGCCTAGTGATTATAATACACTTTAGGTTGCCCCATTGCATATCTGAAAAATAAATGATCAAGTTCTCTATTAATATAGTTATTATGACTTAGTTTACATGTCCATTGTCTTTGATTTTTCACAATTCTATTAATTTATCTTTGAGTCAAATTATGATTCTAAAGGATTAGATTGAGTGCATGCTAAGGTATTCCTTGTACTTAATACCTATAAATATTTCAATTTGATGTGGAATTGGTATATAAGGTTAATATCTATGATGCATGTTGTATAGTGGATTATGAATGCTCTCATTTCTCAATTCAACTTGACAAACTTATGATAGTGCATGGTTGTGACCTTATTGATGTGAAATGTTATAATGATGGTGAGCATGACATATGTGATAAGTGCAATGTGTGGATCCCATATGGTGAGTTATTTTACTTAGTACTAGGTTGCAATTCCAAATAAGTTTGATAATTTTTAATAGGGGAAGCCTTAGGGATATGGTGAGAAATATTAATGTATAGGTATGTTATGATAATGTTTTATATTAGATTTTGAGCACTCATAAAAAATTGTTTCAATAGAGAGAGAGGTTGGTTCATCATTTTTTTTGGCCTTTTTCCATTGAGGAATGCTCAAAATTAATGGCATCAAAATATTGTAGGTTAAATAATTTCAAAGCATTCAAGTTGATACCTTGGTCTGTACCATGAAGTTCTATTTTGGGATCTCACTATGATTGCAAGAGAATATGTACCCAAATAAGATTCATTGGTGGGATGTTCCTATATTTTTTAATGGAATTATTAAGATTTTTTGTCTTAATGTTTTGTAACAATTTTTCTTTATATATTTTTGGTAGAAATCTACTCCTTTTATGGTATTTTGCTTTTGTATTGGTCTATTATAATGTTGACTAGTTTTCCAAGTTTATTCAATTAAGTTTACAATAGGATTCTCATAAATATCATAATATTACTATCCTATTGCTTTCATTAACCAATGTTTTCTCACACATGTCTTATTCCTTATGATTTCTCACTAGGATTTCATGCATTGATTTCTTATTGCATAATTAGGGTCCTTCACATTGTGGTTTTTGTTTTATTAGTTGACAAAATCATGATCTATCAATATCATGCCATGTATCTTTGAGTGTGAAGTCATATTTTCCTATTCATAAAATTTCATGCTACATCATGTTGGTTTGATGAATTATGATTCTCCATTAATTAAAAAAGATTGGTCAATTTCTGGCAAGTGGCAATAACCTATGCAACTCATTTACATATCATGATTTTGATTGTGGATGCCACTTTAATTTTTATGATGTGTGATGTATTTATAATTTTTAAGGGTATGTAATTTGGGTTCCAACTTGAAAATATCTTATGTGTTGGTAAAAAAACAGAAAAAATATACTTGTAGTGTTGTATTGTCCTCACATTAACTTGACAATTTATGATTAACTTGTTTATTCTTATATATAAACTTCTTGGAGTAAGTACAAGACTCTTGTTAGCTTGTGATATTTGGTGACATTCCTTTGTATCATGCAAACCCTTTACATCACAATTTGACTGTGGACTGCACTTTCATTATCATAATGTGCAATGGCTTTGTCCTTTTTATGAGGAATAACTAATGTATTATATACCATACTTATTTGAAGAAATATCATTGTTTTAACCATGTATATCAATTATGTCATGATACTTATTTATGGTTGTTTTATATAAATGACTATTTTATTGCATAATTATCTCCCTTATTTGTATTGCTTATTGTTGAAGAGAAGTAGATCTTCAAGTAAGGTGAAAAATATTTGCCTACACTTTTTCTATAGTTCTTTTTTTCGTACACTTTGAAAGAGGGTGGGAATATTTGTCAAAAGTAAGGTTTACAATATTGGCAAGGGATTATTAAGTATAATTTAGTATACATTCAAGTAAATACAAGGAAATAATCACTATAAGATAGTGGTATATATTTAGAACTACCATAAACATTTTTGTCAATGTGGAGTGTTGGAAATACTTTGTGACTATATATTTCCTTGAATAGGCATTAGTCAATCCATGGGAAACCCTCTTAGTCCACTCATAATTAAAGAAGTAAAATTATTATATGAATACTTTTTTTTATTTTTTTATTTAAATTGTTCATACTTGAGCATTAAGGGTACTTTTTTTTATCTTCTTTACATTATGATAAACCTAATTTATTTCACATAGAATCTAGTTAATTATAGGGATATCTCCTAGGTCATGTAGAGCCTAGAGCATATGATAGGTCTAATCATCTCACATTCGTTTGCCCATCCTCTTAGTAGTTTTGATCATAGAAAAAGGGAAAATGAACATCCTATAAATGTCTCTAAGACACAGTATGCACCTTTAATAATTTATGTTTTCTTTCAAATCAAATGCTCAACAACTTAATACAAGCACATTCCACTATGCCTTCAAAGTGGAAATGGATAGTTGCATAACATAGCTTGCAGATCTAAGAAAAAATTAGTAGCATAATGGGATGTAAATCAACACTTTAACAACATGAAAGAAGAAGAAAATAGACAAAAGAGAAGAAACACCAATGTAAGTGGGGAAAACCCTTTTAGGCCAAAATCCCCACACTTCAAAGCATCAAACAAATGTATTAATCTACAAAAAAATATTGTTATCGTACACTTTTAGGATCTAAGCATTAACATAGACATTTGAATCTTTCTTTTCTTAGGAGGAAATTTGATAGCATAACCCTATGATGACTAGTTCTCCTAACAACTCCTCAAGAAAATACTCATATTTTTAGAGCTTATAATCCGTAAATAGTTTTTCCAAAATACAATGACAAAGATTGAATATGCACAAAGAAAGGTGTCAAAAAATTGAACATACAAAAAGGTAACTTTTCAATTGTCAGCACATGTAAAATGTAATATTGTGAAATACGGTTCACATGTTTATGCATGCAAATTAGGAAGTAGGTCTATTTCCCTAATTATAGCATTTAAGGAGAGGGATGAATCCACTTGGCTTAATCACCAATCTAATTGAAAAGGACTGAGAACAAGGTGGATTCAAGTCTCCTTGTTTGTGTTGAAAATGAGCTATGGAAATATGTAAATTAAATGCAATATCTAGGGATAACAGTGTAAAATTGACTATAAATCAACATGAACAAGTAGTGTTAGATTTGATTTATAGACATAAGTAAAAATCTGGAATAAGGAAGTTGAGAAGAACTTGTGTCTAAATTTGGGCTTGAAAGTGCGAGACAATGGTGCTCTGGGTGACCATGTCCTTAGAGTGACAGATGCGGGCAATAGGTATCTTTTCGAGATCAGAATTCAATCCTAAATATTCTCCTAAAGTTTCACCAGAAAGTTGTTGACATAGGTGTGTGGGGTGCCCTTGTCATCCACTTTTTGCCTTTGCAAAAGCTAGATCTAAGTGTCTCTGCCTACACTACCTGAAACTGCAATTGTATCTTCTGAACCTGCTACTTGCACAAAAAAAGATAATTTGTTTTGTTGATAGGGGTTTACCTAGGTCAAACCTCAAGTTTGGAATTAACACTATAATTGAGTTAAAATTAAAATAGAATTGACATGTAAATTGTTCCTTTAAAAAGACCATCGAATAGATTTGAATTGAAATGCTAAAATTGGAGCATGTTTGGAAGAGGATGCTAACATGTTATGGAGATCTTTGCCCTTTTCCTTGATGTAACAGGGGGAGAGAGTGCAAATGAATGTTGAAGAAAAGTGTGCAGATGAATGTGGAAAGAAAGAGTGCATATGCTTATTCTATCAATGAGTATTTCCATCAATGACAAAGGGGGAGATTTTTGGAGATCATTGTGATTGATGTCAATCCTAATTGTTGTGTTGGTATTGACATCCGAGGTATTTTCATTGATGTCAACCCTTAATGTGTTGTCATTGATGTCTTAAGTGAAATTGTGGTGCTCATGTGTGTGAAGTTGTCGTTGTTGTTGTCTATACTCAGTGTGTTCTGGATTCATTAGTGTTTTTTCATGTATGATGATGTTGATATGTTGAAGAATAGTGATGTTGATGAAGCTCATGATTAGATGTCATGCCTTGTTTGTTAGAAAATATGTTATCAAAATGATATCATATCAAGATGAGCATTAGAAGCATTAAGATGAGGATTAGAAGTATTACTATTAGGATTAGAAGCATGGTGATGAAGTGGATATGTTGTTGATGATCTTGTGCTTGCTACACACTATTTTTATATCTCTCTTATTGCTCCTGAGTGAGAAAATGGTGCCACAAAGGTGATTTGGTCTCTCCAGATTGATGAACTATGAAAATATAGGAAAGTATCATGAAGATTGTTTGGGAGAATGCTTTGCATTTCTTTATGCTTAAAGATATGATCTTGTGGTTTGGGATTTAAATTTTATGTGATGTGGACATTGCACTCCTATCACTTTATGTCATTGACATTGTCACACATGTTTTATAGTAAATGCAGTATGTTGGTAGGTTGCTTGTATGTCAAGATTGGTTCGAAAAATGCTTCACATTTCTTTGCATTGTTGTTCCTACTCCCGTGGCTTGGTGGACATGTTTATATTGTCTTTGAAATGTCTCAATTCAAATTTCAAGAGATAAAATATACCTCAAATATGTTCAACATTGTTCTATCTCATGACTACATGTTTTTTAGGCTTCTAGGTATGAATAAATTTGTATTTGTTTGGTTGCACCAGCTTGTTTTGGCATGACAGTGTGATGAAGCATATGGAAATGTTGTTGAATGTTCATGGAATGTATCTATATGGTATACATGACATTGGTTGATATTTTCCGTGCTGCATTTTGTTTGGTTTATTTTTTAGGGTGTTTTGTGATTGTTCGATAGACAGAGCTTATTCACTTCCTTATGTTGTACATTTTGGAGTTGTGCTAACATTATAGGTTGTGTTGAGTTATTTTTGATCCATTCTATGTCTCAATATGATTTAGGAGTTGTATTTTTAAACTGGTTATGTGATATACATTACCTTGTTGCTAACATGGGAAGATGTGCGCTAACATGTTTAATGTATGGGGTTGCATGGACAGATGTAATAAGTTGTTTTAGATCATTTCTATCTCTATGCTTGGACCACTTTCATTGCAATATTGTTTTTAGTTCAAATTTTTGGGTTCATCACTTGTCTCCTATTCTATCTGACCTTATTGACATTTTCTTTGTTTGTGGAGGATATATATAGAAGATTAAATTAGTTGCAAGAGTGTGGATTGATATGGATGGTATAATATGTGAAGTTAAGGCAATTAAAATTGTTAATGTTAGGTATATAAGGTTATTCCCACTCATTTCTAAATCTCTTGTTATGACATGGAATTGGAGTATGGTGGTAAAAGTGAATTGATCAAATTGGACACTTGTTACATCTGGTGAAACAATGCAAATACTCACTCCAAGGACACATATTATCTCTAGATATTTAATTAACATATATTATTCTTGAATCCATGAATTATAGACATTTTGAAACACTATTAAAAAATTTAATTGAGAAAATTATCTTTCATTCCTTCTTTTGCATCAGGAATCATGAAAATAGAGAAAAAAAAACTAAATATGATTAAAATATAAATTGAATAAAATCAATGAAGCTAACATATGCAATATTGAACAAATATACTTATCTTGAATGTCTATCCTTGTACCAACTAATTTAAACTTCATTTTCACAAAGGACATAGGAAATGAAAAATAGTTTGAATATAGGCTGTGGGTTTGCAAAATGCAATATATTGAAATTGCTATCCTAAGATGTGTAATGAGTTGCTTTACAAAACTATTTGTGAAAATATGAAAGAATGTATATATAGATATTATGAATCTCATAATCCAAAGAGTTTTTTATAAGTATACTATGATCCATCCTTAATTGGATTGAAAGAGAAATGAAGAGGATTATGTACCAAGAAAAAAATATTAGGAAGTATTTGGACATGCTTTGGAATCTTGAGTTTCATCAACTTGAATCAACCTCCAAACACATGCAACTTAGAAAAAGTAGACATTCCATTTACATAATAACCACCCACAAATAAAGATTACTTTGGGTACAACTAAAAATATGCTACGACACACTAATTTAGAGAAGTAATCAGCCCATTATTTATATTTTGGGTTACTCATTTCCATGTCCTTATCTTATAACCAAGTTATACTTTTGGATATAGATATTGTAACATAGTTTTGGATTAAAAGTAAAAATAATAAAGTGAAGTCAACTAAACTTACAATGGAGACTAGATGAGATATATGAGAGTAGACATCTAATATTTTCCTAGTAAAACCTTGTCCCAATTAACTAAATAATTATATTATCTACTTAATTAATCTCACTTAGTGTATCCCACCTTCTATTATATAGTTATCCCATGTATCCCCCTCACACATAATCAAATAATTAATTATCCTATTTCCACTTGAAATGGCTAAAATAATTAAATTATTTTATTATGGTTATTCTCATTCAACCAAATTCCAATAATGAAAGGGGGTCCTAGAAGCACCTATACCCTAAAATTCCTATGGTTGCAATAACTTACTATTTTTGGTGAATGCATCCTAACTCTTCACAATCAAACAACCTCCATTATGACTCTTCATTCTGTCCTCAATCCTAAAAAAGTCTTTTCATTCATCCTCCACCATCGATCTTCTAATCCCATCTTCATCATCTAATGTCTTTCCCAAAAATATATAAATTGAGACAACATCCTATGTATCTAATCCAGTCCATTTTATGCTAACTATTTGCTACCAAAAAAGGCAATTTTTATGCACAAAAGCATCCACACCTTAAATCATTGGAGAAAATCTTGATTTCAAATAAATTTTATGATAATTTCTATTTTACCATCTTCTATTCATGTTCTATTTGCATGATTTATTTGAGGCTTGCAGTGGTTTATAATATGAATTTTTTACTTGAATTTGTTTCCTACTTGAATTTCTAGGCTAGTACGTACAATGAACAAAGGATCAAGGTGATGAGTAGAAATTAAAGATAGATAAGGGCAATTGATGCTCCTCCCATCTACCTTGCTCCTCTAGTGGGTACTTCCATTATTAATGTAGATTCATTACACTAGTGTTTTAGGTATAGGTTAATTTGTATAGGATTATTAGTTATATTTTACATTTAGTTTGGAGTATGTATCTACAATATGAGCTTCTTTTATGTGAAATATTTCAATAATCAAATTTATTTAGTAGTTTTTTTATTGTTCTTTTCATGAATTAGTTTTCTCTCCCAAAAAATGAAGTGGGTATTCAAAAAACATAAACATTCTTTAACAACAATATGACAAAAATCAATTCCTAACCACTTGTTACTACTAGCATTACAAATAAAGTTATTTTTTTTTCAAGCTCTAATTATTGCGGGCATTATATAAAGATTTTTTTTGGAATATATAAGAAGTTCATAGATAAAACATAGTGTGTTTTTTGCATAGTCAAGGTCCATTACCATTAGAAAATAAAAAAATAAAGTTGTATTGGAGGAAAATTAGGAATTCAGTTCACAATTAAGATAATAAAACCACTAACTAACTAAATTAACCCAATACATTGAAAGGGGAGTGAACCTAATAGATCTAGCTACAATCTAAATAAAGAAAGGGTTGAAATTTTGATTAGATTCACTGGTTGGTTGATAGTTATCCTCTTAGTTGACTTTGGAATGTAGTTGTGAAATTAGGGTAAAACCATGAATAATTGAAGCAAATTGTCAAAAACAGGTTGCTACAAATATCCCACTGAGCCATAAACTCAGATCTCGGCAAAAGAATATATTTAGAACCCATTTCCAAAAGTTCAACCTAATTTTTCGAGATCAGGTAGTACATATTTGTCCTAGCACTCCAAATTTTTCTTGGTTGAAAGCTTAACCTATCTGTCATTGTCAAATATGTCAAAATCTTGAAGTACAACTCCTAAACCTATTTATCACACATAGAATGAAAAGGAAAGATGTTGGGGATAGAGGTTTCCCTTAGGTTAATTCCCAGTTTAGGAATTAACCTTGAAATTGAAATAGGAATTAAAATGGAAATGACTACGAAATGCTTTCCTTTTGAAGGAAAGGCCAGATTTGAAGTAAAAATGCTTGTAATGAAAAATATATCTTGATGAAGTTTTGTTTGATCCTCATGTAGGAGTATTAGGATGTCTTGTAGAATGTCTTCAAAGAAGGTCGACCATGGATGCCATCTTGAATGCATAAGCTTGACTTCTTTTCTACTTTAATGCTCGATGAATGGTTTATTTCTTGCTCACTTGACCTGGAATAGGATATTTATTTTTACCCCTTGAAAAAGTTGGAACGATTAGGTTTCAAATGAGAGGGGTATAAATCCTTGTATAATTGACTATTTGAGAATTAATTAAATTTCTAGAGTAGTCCAGCACAATATCAAATTTCTCACTCACATGAAGTGATTGTTGTGGGTACCCAAAATTGGCCATAATTGATAGCCAAACTGTTGGGTGCCTTGGTCCCAAGCTAGGACCAAGGCGCCTAGAGCTCTAGTCCTATCAATCAAGAATCAAGTTTTAAGGAAATACAAGGAAGGTTATGAAAAATCAATATTCTAGGTGGTGTGAGAAGAATCAAAACAAGCATCAGGCATCAAAAGTTGAAGCGCCAAGGTGAGGTCTAGGCGAGGATGAAATTGTTGGCATTATGTGAACCGGTATGAGGACATAATAACATTATATGTTGTCATTGATGTCAATATGCTGAAGAGGTGAGAATTGGCATATGTGAGAATCGGTATAACACTGTGAACCGACATTTGTGCCAAAGTGAAGCGGTATGTTTGTTCATGGTGAACCGACATATGGTTATGGGAACCGGCACATGGAAGCATTGTATGACTACCGGTTGGTAGTCTCAACTTCAGGGTTTTCGGTTGAAGTGCTTCAAGCCTGTGTGGCTCAATAGGTGACTTTGTGTGATGAGTTTGCATGGTAACGAAGAACAGATCATGTTGCCACGTAAGCCTTATGCGCGTGAAGGATCTTGCATGAAGGAGATTGTTCCTATCTACCTTGGGAATATGCAAAGTCAATAAAACAGTGATAATGTGTGATGGGTTAACAGCCACCATGTAATCTATGGAAATGAACAATGGAGAATGTCTTGAGATTGGATCAAGAACTATTGCATTTAATGTAGTATGCTCAATGGTCAGGATTGAACCATTTGAATTCCTTAACCTAACAGGTTTAAGGTTTATGGTTTATGCTACCAACCTATCTGTTTTCCTATAAGGTCAATGTTGTGTCTCTTTCTGAGGTTGTTGGCAAAATTTGTGTGTGTGTATCCAAGAGAAGGGATACATGATTCTTGCCAGACCAAAAGGAGAGAAGTGATACCTGCAGAGTGTAAGTGCAGAAGGCGAAGAGGAGCTTAAGCGGACCTGCATTGACATTGAGTGCTATTACCAGATCATTGTAATACCTGTTGATCTCTAACCAATTCAACAATTGAGAAATCCCTTAATAGGGTAGCTTTAACAGGCTTGGTGTAAATCCTTTAACATGGTGACTCAAAACCATTGAGTTCTTGAAATCCTCTAACAAGGTAACCTTTAACAGGATTTAACCCTTAACCGAGTATTCTAGCCAACCCTTAACCCGGTGATCCCTAATAGGATCGGTTTCTAACAGAACCTATTGTATCAGTCTTTAATCGGACAAGGCTCCTAACAGAGTGGACTTCTAAAGAGTTCAAAAGCAAGCTTGTGGGTATTCATCCCCACCATGGTTTTTCCCTGTTGGGTTTCCACATGAAAAACATGTGTGTTATGTGTGATGTCTTCTTCATGTGATGCTTTGTTGTTTTCTATCAAGTGGTGAATCTTGTTGATCTAGTTGCTCATATGTATATCCTTGATGGTAGTTTACCTTATCATGCATTAGGGTGAAAAGGAAATGAAGTGTTAGATTGTATGAGAAGATAAGTGTTAGCCAGTTTATGCTTGTCTCAGTTATTCTGGGTTTTGTCAGTCGTACTCTGTTTGAGGATTGGTGTCACTATTTGTCTGTCAATGCACAAGTGTCTGCAGAGAAACTGGTTCAAGAGTGTTTTTGTCTGTACTGATTCACCCCCCCCCTCTCAGTACCGGTTGGGTACTACTTGTCCATCATTGTTTTATCAATTGGTATCAGAGCATCCTCTAGGTACTGTGTGTTATAAGCTTAACCGCTTGAGGTAAAGATCCTAGCCTAATGATGAAGAGGGAAGGTCCAAAGTTTAACAGAGAAAATTTCAGTATATGGAAATATAGAATGAAGATATACATCAAAAGCATGGGTGCTCAAAACTGGAGCTATGTTGAGAATGCCTATGTTGCCCCTACCAGTACTCTTACTAATGACCAGAAGAGAGAGATATAGGAGAATGGGCAAGTCATGGAAGCCCTCATTAGTAGTTTATCTGACATTGAGTTTATTGATGTCCAAGATAAGGAAAATCCCAAAGAGGTATGGGATACTCTTGAAAATATCTATGGTGGTGATGAGCATGTAAAACAAGCTAAGGAAGAAAGCCTTAGAGCGAAGTTTGAAGATATGCAGATGGTTGAAGGTGAGACCATTCAACAGTATGGAATAAGAATAAAAACCATTGTTGGAGATATCAAGAGTGCAGGTGGTAAAATGGAAGATTCCACTGTGGTAAGCAAAGTCCTAAGATCCCTATTGTCGGTCTATGCAATAAGGGTTGCTGCCATTCAAGAGCTGAGATCAATAGACAAGACTAAGGTATCCCTAGACTCCATCATTGCAAAGTTGACAGCCTATGAGCTAAATAGTTTTGCTGGCAGTGTACAAAAGACTGAATCAACTTTTAAAGCTGTAGACACCTAAAATTGTCCAGTCTAATTAAATAAATATTTTATTTATTTAATTACCTAAGCCTAATTCTTCTATTAATTAAATAAATCTTTATTTATTTAATTAATTCATTTATCCTCTTCTAGCCTTATTTCTCATTTAAATAAATACATTTATTTATTTAAATTATCCTTTTCCTAAATTAAATAAATATTTTATTTAATTATCCTACTTCTTCTATTAATTAAATAAATATTTATTTATTTAATTAATTCATTAGTTTTTTCTACACATGACACATGTCATTCATCTCTTAATTCCTACACTACCTACCTCTTTCATTATTTTGGTATTTCTTTTACCTACCCTCTAATCCTAGCCGACCTCCTTTTTACACCTCTCAATCTTATCCCTCCATTTCATATTGTGTCTTCTATTTAAGAAGATGCCTCCTTCATTATCAAACCCTAATCATTCTATGCATCCTAATCACTCATGCTAATGATCTTTCATGCAACTTGCTACACTACGATCCTACTTGCAACCACATTCCGTTCTTTGTTGAGCTCTTGTGCATACAAAAATTTGAGAGCAAATATATCAAGCAAGATCAATGGAGATAGGAAGAATGGAGATCAAAACCCTATTGGACATGTGATGGTATAATCTTTGTGATTTTGTTTTATTTTGCATTGTCTTAGGTAATCTTCATATGTTATGGTGGATCTTTGTTGATTGTTAGGCTAGGGTTTAGTGGTTGGATTCATTTAGCCTTTCAATATTGTTATTATTGTTATCCATTTTCACCATAAACATTTTGGCACACCCGGTGGGACATGGATTTTTCTTAGATCTATATTTTTTTGCAGATTTTTCTAACCCTCTATTGCTGTTTTGTAAAACAATTTGGAGAATAACCTTGTGCAGCTAGGGTTTTGGACACAAAATCAAGATCTTGGAGAGATTTGATCATATCTCACAAACGGCTAGGAAATTTTGCACCAAATTTTATTTGCAGGTTGAAGAAAGTATCAGGAGCTCTCAAGCCAAAATTCAGAATTTTTGGAGCACATTTTCATTTTCTATGAATGTTTTATGATTTTTCATAAAAAATTAATTTTGAGAGAAAATGAGAGAATTTTTCGGATTTTCTTATATTTTTGGAAATCTCTCATAATTATAAATAGGATCTATTCTTTGTGATTTTAATTTTGATGCAAAATATTTCCCTAAAAATTGGATCTTTAAAAATTAGGGTTTTTCCTCATTTTGATCAGATCTCACAAACCGTTTTGAATTTTGACATAAAATTTTTTGTGCAAGTCAGGAAACATTTCAGAAATATTTAGTAAAAATTTCAGATTTTTTGGATCTATTTTTCATTTTGTATGAATGTTTTATGATTTTTCATAAAAAATTAATTTTGAGAGAAAATTTGCAAATTTTTTGGATTTTCTTACATTTTTGGAAATATCTCAGAATTATACACAGGATCTGTTCTTTTTTATTTTAAATTTTATGCAAAATCATTCCTCAAAAATCAGATCTTTGAAAATTAGGGTTTTGCATTATTTTACTCATATCTCACAAACTGCTTGGATTTGTTGCAGAAAATTTTTTGTACAAGTTTGAAAGACCATCAAAACTCTCCAGTAAAAATTTTAGATTTTTTGGATCGATTTTTCATTTTATATGAATTTTTTATGATTTATCATAAAAAATTAATTTTTGGAGGAAATTAGCAAATTTTTTGGATTTTCTTACATTTCTGGAAATCTCTTAAAATTTTACAGGTGGTCTTTTTTTATGATGAATCAAATCTTTGAATTGGTCAACAAAACGCATTATTGAAGGCCCCTATTTCGCAAAGTCTTTGGATCTAAAATTTACCTAACTTGTGTGCTTACAGGAAGGGGTGATCATTTGAAACAACCCAAACTACTAATAAATCTTTGTTGCAAATCCTTGGCAAGGGTTTTTGGATTTTTATTGTGTGCCTTGTTTTCATAGACTAGCAAACACTTCAATTGGTGCACTAAAATTGAATCATTGTCTTTTGTGTCTTGAGCAATAGGCTCTTTTTGTTCAATCTTTAGAGGGCCTGTCTTCCCGTGTGGTCATTAGGACTACTAGTGAGAAGAGAACGACCCAAGTGGTAGCGAGGAAAACCCACCTCTTCCGAACCACTATAATCAAATGTATTCATGGTGAAAACTATGGATAACGTGTGCTGATTAGTTCATACCGACACTATGTCTCCCCATAAACCCATTTGATCAAATTTATTTGATCATTTGTAGGGCGTAACCCCTACCGGCTGGGAGCCTTCTGTATTTACAGAGCTGAAAGTGCCGCATGTATGGCCACACGAGCGGATGCTCTTACTAGCACCTTTTTGTTTTAGAAGCCCAAATCCTTCTAGTTGTTGGGGCAGGAGGTCGGACCTCTGGTAGCGGCCCACACACATACGGTTCTTAGTAGAGATACAAAGTTCGCCATGGGGAGTTTTCATGGGGACTGATGCTTGGCTGACCCGAGAAGTGAGTGCCGAGGGTGGAGCCAGTGAGGTCAAGCATCTAAGTATCCGCTCTGAATAGCGTAGCCTCGGGGGTAAAACCCCATGTGGGATCAACAACTATTGTCTTGGCCAGCCATAAGAATTGTGCTTGACTTATGTTAAATATTCAAACAATCAAGACCAAACAGCAAAACATTGTGTCTTTTGTGTCTTCAAGTGTATGCAAAACAATTTTACATCAAACAACACACTTTTCTTGGAGTCATTGTCAGTCTAAACACTTGCAAACATTGAGTCCTCATCAACATTGTGTCCTCTTGTCACGAAAAATAGTCAAACATTCAGATTTGGTCACAACCAAAAACTTCACAAATTGGAAAAATTTCACAGTCCAGCAAACAAAAGAAATCAGTTTCGGAATACTTGAGCTTCCTAGGTTGTTTCTTCAGGTTTCATCTAGCATTCAACCTGTCCTTGGGTCTCACATAGTCCATCATTGCTTCACATCTCATTTTACATTCACAATTGTCTAAACTTGAGTCAAAAGGTCAATTGCTTGTCCTCATCATACTTTGTCAACACACTACATACAACTACACTTTGCTAAGTGGTCCCTCATCAAGGTTTTTTTACCTTTGGGTCTCATTTGGTCTTACTTAGGGTCAAGGTCAGCTTACCTCATCAAGAGAAACGATCATCTCTTTGGAAGTCACACCTACTCTACTACTTACATACTTGGTCTTACACTTTGGACATTGCAAGTACACCTCGGATTCATTTACACTCCATACAACTCTTGGTCTTCCATACTTTTTCCATTTTTCATCTAGTCTCTCACATCTTGGTCAAATACCTAGTTCATGGTTGAAACACGCCTTCAAAAATCTAGGAGAATAGCTAAAGAAGCTCACGAATCCGCAAACATGAGTTCTTATGAGTATGACAATGATTTATTCTTCAATCCTGAGCACACTACATTACCAAACATGGATGTTTATAGAAACAATCCAAATGTGGAAAGTGCAAACACTATAAACAACAATACTACACATAATGACAATGTGGACAACTCTTCAATACTATCAGCAGACATAGAAGACTCCATAATGAATCCTCATTTCAATAGATTGGTTGAAGAGATAATGAGGAGAGATCGATAGTACTTTTTACACATGATGGCACAAAGTGGAGTTAAAATACCTCATGACTTTGACATGTCTCAACTTATGGAAAGTCGACCCTCACAACAAACTCAATCCAACATGGATCAAAGGAGACCAAATAGTGGAGGAAATAGAGGACCGAATATGATGCCTGAGTCACCATCAGTTTTGCTTCAAAAACCAGAGATCCCACATACACAAGCTCAAACATATGATACTTACCTTCGAAGACCATCATGGAAGCCTTATGCAGACAGATATGCTCAATCACATGCTCAAGGTATGGATCAATCAAAACAAGTAGATACTCAAAGGCATCCCCAAAATTTTGACACAAGGAGACCTCATGTCAAAATTGGGGGCAACACAATGGAAAATGAAATGCCTATTGAATATGGTATATATGCACAAAATAGATATGGGGTCCCTCAACATGAAGTTATGCCAAGTGCTCCATATATGCCACATCAATATAGACCTCCATATGGACATGTCTACGATCAGTATCATCCATACATGCAACAAGCTCCTCCTCAAATGGGTGTTTCAAACATGGGGTATGCTACAAGAAATCAATCTCCTCCCAAAAATAATTTGGAGCAACAAATAAGAGATTTACAAAAGAAAATGGAGGACATGAGTACATCAAAACCAACATACACTATGAGAGATATATGTCCTTATCCCTTCGATAAGAGCATTCCAATGCCTCCATTTCCTGCACACTTTGTGACGCCAAAATTTGACAAGTATAGAGGGAAAGGAGACCCCAAGGCACACATAAGACAATTCTTCACAGCTTGCATTGAGGTAGCGGCAGAAGAAACATACTTGATGAGGTTGTTCCCGTAAAGCTTAGGCGATCAAGCTATGGAATGGTTTTCTCAATTACCTCCCGGTATTAAGTCATGGGGTGACCTAGCAGAAACATTCATTCAGCATTTCTCCTACAATATAGAAACAGATATCTCAGTCACTACTCTATGCAATACTAAGCAAAAGGAAGGAGAATCTTTTGCATCATTTTTACAAAGATGGAGAAATCTAGCTAGCAGATGCTCTTGTGAAATCCCACAGAAACAAATGGTAGAAATGTTCACTCAAAACGTTGACAAGGATATTGGCTATGATCTCAGGAAAGCTTGTTTGTCCACCTTCAAGGATGTTATTGAAAAGGGCCTAGCAACAGAAAAGGTCTTAATTGAACAAGGAGTCATTAAGATATTCAAGGAAAACAAAGATGACTTTAAAGGAAAAGACAAGCCAAGATTTTGGAATAAAAACAAAAACACAGTCAATGATGGTGTTGTTGATGCCAACACAATGCGACCCAAATTCATTTTTTCTGGACCAAGTTCTACAAACAATCGAGTGAATACTCAAACAACTTCTAGATCACGAAGGAAGTATACCCCATTGGGAGAACCACTTGAGTCAT
The DNA here is from genome assembly GCF_030272615.1 of Cryptomeria japonica. Classification (NCBI taxonomy): domain Eukaryota; kingdom Viridiplantae; phylum Streptophyta; class Pinopsida; order Cupressales; family Cupressaceae; genus Cryptomeria; species Cryptomeria japonica. The sequence continues at coordinate 521,100,154 of NC_081414.1, read as the reverse complement.
TTTTCAAGAAGCTTGTGGCAAACAAGGTAATCACAGTTCCAGATTTTCCTCCATATGAACCAAAGGTTAAGCCGAATTGGTGGAATGATGATGAGTATTGTGAATTTCATAAGAGCAAGGGTCACAAGATGAGAAATTGTCATCGACTGAAGAACATCGTACAAGATCTCATTGATAGAGGTGACACTGAGATTGAGGGACACTCATCCAATCAAGAACATGAGATGTTTAAGGAACCATTCCCAAAACATGACAAGGGAAAAGCTAAAGCCACAGATGACCAAGCCAACTATACTAGAGCACCTTACAACTATGATTCAACTATCAATAATATCTCGATGGACAATTACGTCTCTACTATTATCATCAAGGACAAAGCATCTGAGAATTCTACTCAAAGACCCAGGATTGTCCTAAAAGGTGTTGGATCTTCTTCCGAACCTACCTCTGAATGTCACATTACAACTCGTCGAGGTAAAATCACTTTGCAAGGTGCTCCAACTAAAAACACCGCTTCTTCATCAACCAAGCCTGAGTATGACCTTCTAGAACAGTTAGGGAAGACACCGCGCTCATTTCAATCCTTGAACTATTACGCATATCTCCCGCACATAAAGCCATTCTTGATAAAATCTTGAGAGATACTGTTGTTCCTACTGATCTAAACATGGACCAATTTCAAGCCATGGTGGGATACCTTTCCATTCCACACTCCCTTAAATTCACAGAAGCCGATGATGCCTCCGTAAGTCAGCCACATAATGCACCATTACACATTGAAGCCTTCATACACAAACATCGAATAAAACGAGTCCTGATAGATGGAGGAGCAGGTCTAAACATTTGTACATTGAGCACTATTAAACAATTGGGATATTCTAACAAAGCTGTGAATTCTACAAACAAAATTACCATCAAGGCATATGATGACATCCAAGGGCACAGTCACCTTACCTCTCAGAGTTGGGCCAGTTACAAAGGATGTGGTTTGTCAAATCCTTGATCTAGATCTCACATACAACATACTCTTGGGACGTCCATGGATTCATGAGATGAGCGCAGTCCCATCTACATATCATCGATGTATCAAGTTTCTACACAATGGAGTTGAAGTGACCGTCAAAGCAGATCCAAATCCATTCATATATTGCAACAATCTACGACCTAGATCAGAAATAACAATCCCAGTCAATCGCGAAGCTGTTCCTTCATCGGCATACGTGGATCCTGAATCCTTAAAAGCTTCTACATCCAAACAAGCAGAGCGAAAAGAAAAGTTCAAGATTAAAGACCTGGGATGTGGTGAGTATATATTTCATGTTGACCAACTCCCATTATCCCCTAAGGTATTCAGTCAACAGGAGCAACCTACAAACAATTTGCAAGGAATTGGATGTGAGCCACCTAGTGTTGTGGCTACTAAGTCTAAATGCAAATCTCCTCTAGTGGTGCAAGCATCTCTTGATATCAATAGTCCTAAGAGTGGTTCCAACAAAGAATCTATTGAGCGTATCGCCGACCCTCTTGAGAACTCACATAGCCTTACCATATCATCCACTCATTCCATTTCCACTCCACTTCCAGACTTGGATCAACAAGAATCACAAAAGCCCTTACTCATTGGAGATCAAAAATCAAGCTTTGAAAAGAAAAATCTAAAAGTCAATAATAAAGAAAAGTCCTTTAGTCCAAATCAAAATCAAAATCTATTGGACTCTGCAAAAATAAAGGTCAAGGACAAAAATCCTATGAAGCAAAAAGAACAAGAGTTGATCTCCCCTAACACCAAAATAACTGGGGGCAAAAGTTCTACAATTTTAAGTCAAAAAGCATACTTGTTGATCCTAAGTCTCCATCATGCTATCCTACTTTCACTTCTTTTCACAATCATAAGCCTTCATAACTCTTCCACTTGTTCCACACATCTATCCCCTTCTGGCGATACATCATGGACCTTTAATGGAGCTTCCTTGAAGGACTTTGTTATCAGTGATGCCCAAACTTCTTTAGGTGACACGCATACGGGCCTGTGTAGTCCACACACTAGTAATTCTATCTCAGTTCCTTCATCAAGAAAGATAGACACTCAAGCTACACATCATTCAGTCAAGGAACAATGCAGTTACAATCATAAAGTCAAGCCTCGCACATTTGAGGTAGGTGACTTGGTTCTCAGAGAAAACCCCCAGAATCAGCAAGACAGAGATAAGAAGGGCAAGTTCGAACCAAACTGGCTTGGTCCTTACATCATCACAGCGGTATATGGATCTGGGGCATATCAGCTCTCAACTACAGAAGGTGAACCTTTGGAGGATCCTATCAACAGCATGCACCTTCGCAGGTTCTACACATAGCTCTTCGGAATATCCTAATTCAAAAATACAAAAAAATCAAAAAATTCAAAAATACAAAAAAAAAATTATAAAACAAAAAAAATCGTCACTTGGTGAAAACCTGGCAAACAGGCGCCTTGTGACAACAAAAAAATTGAAAAATCGAAAAAAAGTAAAGAGAAATAATTTTGTCCAATGGTGAAAACCACTTCGGTGGTGCCCTGGGCAAGTACCATGGTGAAAACTGGGTCACCAGCGCCATGCGTAGAGACTTTGCTCCTCCCTCTTTCAGGATTCTCTTTCATCCTTTCACTTCGCACACACTCACAACCTATTCATCCATAATAAAATTACCCAGTCCCATCATGGCTTGTTATTGATCTACCCAAGATTGGTTAGCCATTCATAATAAACCTCCCTTTTCACATCCCTTTCCATCAGACCCTATCTGTGGCTAAGGCAAATCCTACGTCTAGTGATGGGTGTGGAACTGAGAACATCACATGTTTTGAGGAGTATAGTTTCTTCCAGCTTTCTTCAGTCTATCCGCGCACAATCCGCAATAAAGCAACATTTGCATCACAGATCTGCAATAAAATTCCATCTTCTCTGCAATAAAGTATCAGTTTCATGGATTCAGTCAGTTTTAGATGAGACATAGCAGCAACAATAGGCTTCAACAAATCAAATATTTCAACAGACTCAGACAACATTATGGTTCAGTGCTATCTATCCTTTCTGTGAAAGTAAACATTGTGACCACAATCAAATAAGACTTATACAAGTGACAAGAGACACTAAACTTGAGGACTATAGTGGATGTTGGTGTCGAGTCTTGGTTTTCTTTTGATTTCATCTTTTTTGGTGACATGTCTTTTAGCTTTTCTGGGATGTCTCTGACTAGAGCTTCTATCTCCAGGATGTCTTTGACTAGAAAGGCGAGGATGGGGTATCGTCACCTATTTGTATTTTCTGTCTGTGGATTGTCTCTTAGTAATGCTATGACTTATCCAAGGATATGAGGACACTGTGAGTCTAGTATGAACTGGGGCATTCCTTGTTTGTGACTGTCTTATCTCCATGCAAACGGGTACAATGACTTTCTGGGTCAAACATATGCCTCGATTGTCATAACCTACTTGCCATAATAAAGCTCAATGATGATAATGCACAAGAAGCTCTTTCACTTTCATATCTTCTATCTTTCATCCCCCTTTCTTGATTGACTTCCATCGTCCTTCTCGAGTCCACGTAGCCTACTATCACATGACTGAGTGTAATGACACACCAAAACCATTTGCAATTCATGTAGCTGCACCTACATTACCACATATAAGCATTTCATACATACATATAGATATCACAACTGCATCACATCCTACACACAACACCTGTTAGCACAATTTACATTTGCATTATCATATTCATCTGCATTACATACATTCACATTTGCATCATGCATACGCATATAAAACATAAAAGAACAAAATATATTGCATTGCATCATATACATATTTGCATCCATATCATAAGCATCACATAAGACCATCTCATCACATAGGTACACATGCATATAGCTGCCGCAAAGATGCATCATCTCATATATATATATAAAGTGTCATGATACAATGATGTCAAAAATCATATGGCTACAATCACCCATAGGTGTCTACATCATTATACAAAATGGTAAAAAACTAATACAAAGGAACTCACTGATCACTCCTGCCAACACTATTGGTAGTGCTAATCCTATCCATGTCATGGTATCCCATGCCACATGTCCCACCCTCATCTCCAGTCTTGGATCCTAGAACACTCGTCTAAGGGCATCCCTGTCTCTGTCTCGATCGTACGGAATCAACTCCCCATCAATCGATTTTCGCATAATCCTATATACATCCTCCAGGGTGACTGTCATCTCACCCATCGGCAGATGAAACGTGCACGTCTCAGAGTGCCATCTCTCAGCCAACGCAGTCAGCAAACCCATGTTCGCCCGAAACTTAGGCACGTACAGCACATGTCTCAATCCCATCTCCTCGATGGAAGCTCTTTCCTCGAGCGACAACTCAGGTCGCAACCTCTGCGTCGACGGGAATCTCTCCCGTGACTCTAGCATCGGCAAATACTCCTGCAGTCAAACAACTCAATCATGTCAGTTATAGTGGCATTCACTGTTTATCACAAAATGCTACTCACTATCTAAATGCATATGGCTATCTACCCTAGTGACACTCACTGTTCATCACAAAGTGTTGCTATTTATCCTAGTGGTACTCACTGTTCATCACAAAGTACTACTTGTGTGACACTCCCTGTTCATCACAAAGTGTTACTCACATTTGCACTCCCTGTTCATCACAAAGTGCTGCTCATATTTCAGTACTCCCTGTTCATCACAAAGTACTCTATCTTGGTACTCACTGTTCATCACAAAGTGCCTTGATCTATCCTAGTCTTCCTAGAGGACCTGCTTGAGTGTATCCCCTCAGCAGCTTATCCAATCGACAGTATATGTTCATCACAGAACTGTCGATTTGACCTAGAAGATGCAAATTCATACTTTTCAAATGCAAACGCGCTTACATGACATAAACGCGCATTTATTACATTACCTAGCATGCATTAATGACAAAATTAAATGCGTCAAAGTACAAGGAGGTTTTGCGGTACTTAGTGGCTCTCCTGCCTCTGCTGGCCTCTGAAATCGACAAACGCAATCGAATCTATGAATGAAAGCCATCGCTGCTGATTGCTCCTGCTCTATTTTCGCTCTACAATGTGCTCTCGTGGATGTGTAGATGACAATGAGGATGTATTTTCCCCCGTGGTCTATCTTATAGACTACCCCTAGCCTTCATTTCCCGAGTCAGTCTTCTTTATCCTGTGACTTTGTCACTTTATCCGGTCAGTCCATTCTAGCCTCTCTTTCTTATCGAGAGATTGTCTGCAATCTTTTCAAACATTTTCATCCAATCTCTCGAGGGGGCATATCATTCCCATTCTGGGGCAACTCTGTATCAGTTCATCTTATCTTCTTTGAAACAACGCGACAAGCCGCATTGTCTCAAAGAGGGGCAAAATGTAGACACCTAAAATTGTCCAGTCTAATTAAATAAATATTTTATTTATTTAATTACCTAAGCCTAATTCTTCTATTAATTAAATAAATCTTTATTTATTTAATTAATTCATTTATCCTCTTCTAGCCTTATTTCTCATTTAAATAAATACATTTATTTATTTAAATTATCCTTTTCCTAAATTAAATAAATATTTTATTTAATTATCCTACTTCTTCTATTAAATAAATATTTTATTTATTTATTTAATTAATTCATTATCTTTTTCTACACATGACACATGTCATTCATCTCTTAATTCCTACACTACCTACCTCTTTCATTATTTTGGTATTTCTTTTACCTACCCTCTAATCCTAGCCGACCTCCTTTTTACACCTCTCAATCTTATCCCTCCATTTCATATTGTGTCTTCTATTTAAGAAGATGCCTCCTTCATTATCAAACCCTAATCATTCTATGCATCCTAATCACTCATGCTAATGATCTTTCATGCAACTTGCTACACTACGATCCTACTTGCAACCACATTCCGTTCTTTGTTGAGCTCTTGTGCATACAAAAATCTGAGAGCAAATATATCAAGCAAGATCAATGGAGATAGGAAGAATGGAGATCAAAACCCTATTGGACATGTGATGGTATAATCTTTGTGATTTTGTTTTGTTTTGCATTGTCTTAGGTAATCTTCATATGTTATGGTGGATCTTTGTTGATTGTTAGGCTAGGGTTTAGTGGTTGGATTCATTTAGCCTTTCAATATTGTTATTATTGTTATCCATTTTCACCATACACAAAAGCTTCTACAGTACCATCCAGAAAAGGAAAAAAAGCTAGCACTAGTGGTGAAAAAAGACAGAGCAGAGAAATGGATGATGAGGAAATTCCGATGGCATTTGAAGCTCTCCTTGCCATCAAACTTCCTACAAGAACCGGTAAATCACTAATACATTTGGACTAGATTTTCGACTAAGGTTTCTGACGGAGAAGGTATATTTTGGCCAAATTTGATTTTTTTTTTTTAAAATGCCCGCATTTGTCATAATTTCGATGGAAATTACCCATTTGGTTTCGACAAAGAAGGCATTAGCAATGAGAATTTTCTTTTTTTCAAAAAAGTGCTCAAGTTCATCGTAATTCTGACGACAATGGCCATTACAAAATAAAAAAAGAGGCAGGGAATTCATTTGTGAAGTGCAATCCTGCGTAGGCATCCATGGCGACTTCAACCCCCAAGAACATCAAACCCGCATCGAAGGCAATCCCACGCAGGAGGTAGATTCAAATTGCCCTAGTTTTTAATTTATGTTGCAAAATATATACATGTGGTGGTTAATTGTCCTAGTTTAACCTCATAAAACCATAGAACTGTGATTGAGGAGTGAGCGTTCAATTTTGTATCAGCAATCCCTCCCTCCCATATATGCACGTGTTGATTGTTCACATGAGATCACATCTCTTTGTGGCATCGTATCAACAATTCATGAGCCTTGTCCATGTTTCCACATTTTGCATTCATGTCAAGTAGGCCATTTGCAAGTACAACACCTAACAAAATTCCTCTATTCATTATGCTTTGATGGATGTCCATACCTTGTTCCAAAGCTCCCATTTTTGCACAGGCAGGGAGGATGTTGGCAAAGGTTGTGGAATTTGGCTTTATGCCTTCCAATTTCATTTGCTCGAAAGTGTCTAAATCCTTTTCGACAAATCCATTCTGTGCATATCCAGCAATCGTTGCAGTCCACGAGACAACATTTCTTTCAGGCATTCTATCAAATAGTTCACGTGCCTTGTCTATGCTTCCACATTTTGCATACATGTCTACCAAGGCAGTTACAACTACAACATCTGACAAAATTTCTCCATCCTTTATGCTTCGATGAATGTCCATACCCTATTCCAAATCTCCCATTTTGGCATAGGTAGGGAGGATAGTAGCAATGGTCGTGGAATTTGGCTTTACACCTGCTGATTGCATTTGCTTGAAAGTTTCTAAAGCCTTCTCAACAAATCCATTTTGTGCAGTTGCAACTACATCTGATAAAATTCCTCTATCTTTTATGCTTTGATGGATGTCCATACCCTATTCCAAAGCTCCCATTTTGGCACAAGCTGGGAGTAGGCTGGCAAACGTAACTAAAGAAATGCAATGATCAACTCCAAAGACATCAAACCACTACTAACAAAACCGAGAGTCTAAAATATGATAGGGAATAGTGTGAGTTGTCCTGAAATAAAATATTTTATTTTCAATTTCTACTAAAACATAATTACTCAGCCATTTAATGTTATTAATAAGTGTTTAATTTATGAAAGAGATAAATGGTTGGCCACAAGTACATGAGTTCCTAAATGCACACAAATAAGTGAATTTGATATTCAAAAATATCTACAATGAATTAAATTCTTGTCCATTGGTCATTTATGTTTGCAATAAGCATCTCTCTTTGTTTTTCTTAATCTTTATTCATAGTTATGTGCATATTTCACATTCTATAATTAGGATATCAATTGTTATGGCTGAACACTAGCATGATGTTTGTGTTGTGGTATAGATACATGGAAACATAATTATTGGATTGTTATATTATAGAGATCATAAATCTAGATATCACATATTAGTTATAGCTCTTCTTGGATTGAGTCTAAAGTTGACATACAGTCATAAAGCCATTATTAGCAGATCTATCCATTTCTAGTAAAGACAATTGAGAAAGTCATTTTGATATTGAGAGTTTCTTATATGTTTACCTATTGATCATTATTAAGCCATAATATTTAGTTCTATTTATCTCTCTTACAAAACCTCTGTAAGTGTCCTAGATTGTCCCTACTACTCACTCTTCAATTCAGAAAGATGGAGTTCTAAAGATTTGTTGCACAAGATGGTGTTGAACGTATCAACAAGGCTAGCATGGAAGGCATGTTCAAGCTTCCACTTGTACAACTTACAACAAATGATTTGTTGATAAAAGAAATTCTTGAAATAGGGATACAATCGAAAGACAAGTAAGTACATACAAACCTCCTTAGTTGAAAGTAAAATCTGTGTATAAAAAGAGTACATTGAATCCCAATCCATAAACACAATAGAGATACCGATGGAGACTTAATTGGATGTAGCATGTCACACCAAAGTTGTTAGAGTATGTTAAGCTAGTACATAATGTTTCGTAAAGCCACATTAGTATTTTACCCAGATCGTTATCTACCAAAACTAACTATAGTAATCCTTTTGAGGATTAATTTCATGGTGCTAGATCTTCATTTAGTTCCACTTCTTGTTGGAGATAAGAACAGTTATTTCTTGAGGTAGATGAATATCCCATCAACAAAGGACAAGACCCTTTCTAGAATATAACAAATTCTACTCCAACAAAAGATCATGGGGATTTCACTAGAGATATTGAATAAGAGATAGACTTCTACTGTTGCATTAAAAGCATTGGCATGTTCTTCATTTATTGATGTAAACTCTCTGTGATGCCACCACAACCAACAAAGGTGTAAAAAGTTGTTTACAATGCATGGATTTTTAGGATTGTCCTTTGAGAAATTAGAATTAAAGTATGGAAGCAGGATCTGCCAGCTCTAGAGGGAAAGACCATGTCAGACAATAATTTCTATTTTCTTCCCTATGAAGAAAGACCATGTCAAACAATATCAACGAACAACAAAATAAGGAGACAATTGCTAGATTGTGGTCTAACTTGAAAAGAAAAGGTGATGGAAAATGTTATTATCTGTGCAAAATTTGTAAGGGGTTAAAGACTAGAAGACTTCTAATCAAAACAACGAAGAAACATTCTAGGCTGCATGGTCACATTGAAGGTGGACATGATTATCATCCATTTGTAAGTTTTTCATTATATCATTTTGACAATTTATATACATAATAAATCATGTGATGATGAGATCATGATCATGGTTTATTTATGTATATCAATTTTATATAGGTCGAGCACCCTAGAGCACATGGTATGGATCAACACAACCCTGAGAATATGATTTTCGAAGTGGACGAACATGGAGGTGTGAATATCAAAGCTGAAGATAATGATCCCATGGAAGATGATGATCATGAGCCAGAAAACACAATTGAAGATGATGGTACAAGTACATTGACCCATGACTCATTTAGTACTCGCGTAGCTGATCATGATTATGAAGATGACCTTGATGTTGTTCATGATGTCCCTCTAATTAAGAAGGCATTTGAGGCCCTTTATGAAGGCTCGCAGGCAACTCTTCTCTCCGTTGTATTGTTGTTGGTGAACTTGAAGGTTATGAATGGTTTATCCAACATAACAATGTCACGTATGTTAAGGCATGTCATATATGTCATAATAAACTGTGAATCATGTTGTACCATTAATATTCTTTATTATAACAAATTATATTTTGTTGTTGTAGATTGATAGGTGAGTTTTTGCTACCACCATCAAATATTCTACCTCACTCATACTAAGAATTATCTGCCATTATGAAAGATATTGGAATGGAGTATCAAGCAATAGATGCTTGTCCCAATGATCATATTATATATCACAAACAACATGAATTTCAAATTGAATGCCCTGAATGTCATATCAATAGATATTGAATAGATCAAATAACAAAAAGGGTTCCTCGCAAGGTTCTTCGCTATATTCCCATTATTCCACGTATGCAACGATTATTCAAGTGCACTACCTTGGCACAATTTATGGATTACCATGCACACAATAGAAGTCAAGATGACATTATTAGAATGCCTGTGGATGGTTCAAAATTTATGGACATAGAGGAAAAGTGGCCACACTTTAAAGAAGAACCTCGTAATCTCAAGCTTTCATTGGCAACGGATGGTGTTAATCCATTTGGAGAGCTGAGATCTGTTTACTCAGTGTGGCCTATTTTTGTTATCAACAATAACATTCCTCCATGGATGTCAATAAAGAGGGAGCACATAATTTTGGCAATGATTGTTCTAGGTATTTTATCATTTAAATATAGTCATCTAAATTTAATTATAAATATTGCAGTAAAATGGTCATAATAATAATGTAATGTTTTTGTTCATTCAATTAGGTAAGTACCAAGTTAAAGATATGAATGTATATATTGAGCCTCTTATCGACGAGTAGCTAGAGTTATCGAATTGTGTCACTATGTATGATGTCTCTAGACCAATAGGACAAAGACAATTTCAATTCCATGCGATGCTTCTATGGACAATACACGATGCCCCGAGGTTAACACATTTTTGTGGTATGTTATAGTGTTTAAGTTGTGCATGAACATTATAATTCAAAAAATTATCATATTTAATCCAATTATACATTATCTTGTAGGTCTTCAAACAAAGGGAAAATTTGATGTCTTGTTTGTGGTTCAAAGATGAAATCTCGTCATTCAAAAAGTTTAGGAAAGCAAGTGTTTGATGAGTATAGGCACTTTCTCCACAAAAATCATAAGTATCAAAATACTGAAAAATATTTTTTCAATGGGAAAGAAGAGAATACATCAAAGCCACGAAGAATGACACCTCACCTATGGAAGTTGGAATATAATAGAATTAATCGTCAAGGTAATGCCATTCCATCTATTGGTTTGTCATAAAACATCTTTTCTATTTTGTTTTGTTTACTGATGATGTGATTGATGATCATGATGGTCGTGAAGGCATAAATGACCACCTTCCTAAGGGAATAAAAAGTTATCCCCGATAATTTAGTAGGTTGCCCTACTACAAGTAGTTACAAATTGTTCATTTGTTTGATAGTATGCATATTGGAAAGAATATAACAGAGACATTATGGAAAATATTGGATGGAAGGCGTGACAAAGAAATTTTTTTCAAAATATGTAGTGACATTCAGGATTCCAATCATGCAATGATAAATGTCATTCAATCAAATAGCCATGGAGACTGGATTAATATAAGTGAGCTTCCTTGGTTTTTAATGGACCAGCAAAGCAATGCTATAAAAGAAGTCATATGAAAAATTCGATTTCCCATAGGATTTGCTGCGAACATAAACAATCTCATATCAAAGAAAAGTGAATTTGGGCTAGGGATGAAAATGCATGATTGACATACCTTCATTAAGGTAATTCATGTTCTTGTGTTTTTAGTATGTATTTAAGTACTGAGTGTACGTGTACTTTTCATTATGTTACAAAAAAATGAAAAGATAATTTTATAATTGTTACAGTACGTTCTACCTCTATCTCTCCCAGATGACTTTGACAATAATGTCAAGCAAGTTATATATGATCTTGGAAAATACATAAGGTAAGTAGTGATATTTGTTTAGTTTGTTGTATAGATATTATATTTGCAATTTGTTTTACTTCTTATGTAATATATTTTTTTGCATCTTGAATACCTTGTAGGTGGTTGTCATGTAAAGAAATACATAAAGACAATATAAAAAATTGGAAGAGAAAAATTCCTCATTTAATGTGTGAAATGCAAAAGTGTCCACCTCTAGCTTTTTTCAATGCACAAGAACACTACCTCATACACCAAGTTAAGGAGATTGAATTGTGTGGACCTGTACACACTAGGTCAATGTGGATGGTTGAGAGGCACTTGAAATTTTTGAAGGCTTTGGTTTGACAAAGAGCACATCCTAAGGGTTCTATGGTGGAGGAATATATGGTATACCAGACTATGGTGTACATTTCTAAATATCTTCCTAAGTTTGCAGCAAAGATCCACGTGGATTGCATTTGGGATCCCAACGGCATTAACAAATTTGAAGGGGAGTACTTGACGGGGAAAGGTAGATTGAGGAAAGTGAGAGGTAATTATAAGATGTTATTGTAGTTAATTAATTCTTAATCTTCAAAATAAATCGATTGTTTTTATTTTTTGTATAGTTGGCCGAGAGTGGGATGCACTACATTTGTATATAGAAAACAATCTTGATTGGATGATGGTATGGATTGAACATTGTCAACATTCTGGATGCATGTTAACATGGGAAGGTGTGGCTTCAATCACATCGTAATGGAGATTCCAATGTTACGCAAAGGGAAATTGATTTAGCATATGGTTTAAGAGATAAACAGGTACTTATAAATTTATTAATCACCCATATGTTTATCAACTCACAATGCAATAAATTTTACATGTTTGACATATCGCAAGTCAAACACCACAACGCTATGTGCTGCAATGGTCATAAATTTCGCATAAAAAAGTTGGATGGCATGAAGAAAACTTGTGATTCTGGCATCACTGTAGTCTTTGAGGTGACAAATATTTCATTGAGAAATGACATTCATCCTCAACAGTCTCAAAATCGATACTATGGCATTTTGGATGATATACTTGAGTGTGACTTTAATTCCTTCAAATTAGTTTTGTTCGTCGTCAAATGGTACAGGCTACGATTGAATAAAAATGATCCTGATAGAACTATTATTGAACATGATAATGGTTTTATAATGCTAAATACAAGGTCATTTGAACCAATTGGGGATGAGCCCTATGTTCTTCCAAGCCAATGTGAGCAAGTATTTTACTCTGAGGTTCCACATAAACCGGGTTGGTCATTTGTTGTTAGACATGATCCAAGAGGAAGGTCGATATAGTATAATGTGATGGAAGAAGAAGATACCGAAGAAGAAGATACCGAAGAAGTAGAAGATGAAGTGGATGATGATCACGATCGATAGTTTCATAATGACGATGAAGAAGAACAAGAAGAAGAAGAAGAAGATGATGATGACGATGATGATGTTGATGATGATGACGGTGATGGTGATGATGGTGATGATGATGGTGAAGATGATGATGATGATGATGATGATGATGATGATGATGATGATGATGATGATGATGATGATGACCTTGATGTTCATGATGATGAGGAATGAAATGTATGAGGAATACGATTAGTATATTATCTATTGAATATTGACTTCTTGATAGAATTTTTTTTACATAATTAATTCATTATGTTTTGAATTCTAATGCCATTACATAATTAATTCATGATGCACCTTTTAATATGGAGATGGAGATAGGGGGTGTGACTATTTATGTGACAATTTTTAAATTGTGTTTATTTATGGAAATTGGATTGTTTATTAGCTATGTGACTATTTATGTGACCATTTAGTTGAGGATCCTGCATAGTCTACATAAAGTAAAGGTAAGGAATTACAAAATTTACAATGATTTTGATGACAAGATATTTTTATTATTTAATACTCTTTTTGTCTACAAAGTTCATGTTGTTCATGTTGTGTATGATGTAATTTCGCTAACGTTTTTTATATTTTTTCTTTATCATAGGCTGACATTGATCCATCACATATCACAGACAGAGATGTACCTTGCAACACTTCTACTGAGTAGGTAAACCTCATTGTAATTGTACAAATTAGGTAGAAGCAAACTGTTACATTATTATATTCTTTTTTTTAGTGATTTATACTAATTTTGTAATTGTTAATGATATTCTGACACAGACGGATGTTCAGGGAAAGGGAAAGGGAGTTGCAATACCTGAGCACCTTTCTATGGATGTGGAATCATTAGGGTTAAGCAATGATGACCCTGAAGATCCCATAGACCTTGTGAAATTGTTTAAAATGCCTCTTATAAAAATTAGAAAAGAGATTGTTGCTTTGGCAGTCGTGCATCCTACCACTGATGAGATATGATAGAGGGTGGAATTATTTTATAAGACAACAGAAAAATTGCAAGTAAGCAGTAATGAAAGCTTTAATTATAACAAAAGTTCAATAATGGTTTATATTTTATTCTCTTTTTATGTCATTAACTAAAATATGTACGTATTGTTTTTACAACAATTTATCCGCCCTCATGAAAGTCATTCCTACGATTAGGGTGTTGCAGGATCAGGTGATGATGATTTTCTTGTATTATCACTTGCTTGGCTTATCACTCTGAGTACCCAAAACACATCATACTTGATACTGTCAATTTTCAAAATAAAGGTTCATCCTTGTTTACAATTCTTGCACTTTTCATATATTTAATGTTTGATATATTTAATGTATTATTCTTTAGGTGCTATCGATGTTACTGTGCAAATGCCAACGCCACCTCATTAGAGGTCACCCTCACCTGTATTGCCGACTGCAATGTTGGCAACATGTAGCATGCGGACATCCTCTAGTGCACATTATATTGGCCCACCCACTATTGGTAGATCCCTCTTTTTCTCTATCTTCTGTCATGTGTTTATTTCCCTTCAAGCATTCTTTCTTGAATTCTAATGCCATTTCATAGTGGATTCATTTTTTGCAGGAGGAGATGCACATGAGGATGTGCCATAGGTGACTACTGCTGATAACATAGCATCATTTCCTGGATCTTCTCGTATTGCTAGTACAGGAACATTGCAGGCCACATTCATGGTGAGCGACAAAGAAATGCTTCCCTTAAAGATACAAAAGGTTCCAAGTACTTTAAAATTATTATTATATATACTCTAATTGTAATTTACTTTATGATCACTCATTTTGGACTAATATTGATCCCATGAATTTTTTGCAGGCAATGATATTTTCTATAAACATCTTAGTGACATTGCATTGTAGATATTTGGGCCCACCATACGTAAAAGGTGGTACATCATATGTGAACTAACCCTTATCCACTTTTCATTCCATATCATTGCTAGAATACTTTTCCTTTGATCCATTTCTTGAAGTATAATAAATGTAGCTTCAGTTCATTTCTGAATCTAACAGGTTTGTTTTTTCTTTAAAAGGTGGAATAACCAAGAAAAAAGGTTAAAAGATGAATTGACAAACCAAATTGTTGAATGGTTTGGAAATGACACCTTTGACAAAACCAAGCTCCTTGAAAAAGTTGGCACATATCTAAAGTATGTGAGGGACCAATACAAGACCCATTTGGAGAGGAACCTAAAGTACGAGCATCCCCCCATGATTCCAGAGAGGGAGTGGAAGGACCTAATTTTGGATGCCAATGAGAGAATTGAAAGGAAAAAAAGAAATACACCAGTAGACGCCAAAAGAAGGTACGGGATACTATTAAGAATGTAATTATGTACTAATTAATTACTCTTTATATTTATATAATCTAACATATTTCAAACTTTTTATAGATTGAGTGACACGTCAAAGGCAACCAAGGCAAGGCAAGAAAAGCATGGGCAACACAAACTTGGCTCTGGTGGTTACATGAAACTTGCTGCACGAATTGTAAGTATCTCATGTAAACTCCCATATTGTCTCAAAATATTAATAAATTACAAACATTTTTTTTATCAAACAATGCAAGAAAAATTCACAATACCAAGCAAAAATGCAGGGCTTTGAATTCAATAGAGCGCCCATAGAAGATGACAAGAGAATTGCCTACCAGCAAGGCTATTCAGCTATGGCTGATCGGCTACGAGAATTGAGTGGGCATACACAACATTCGAGTGCATCTGTCACACAAGTAAATATGGTAAATGGAAGTTGTTTCAAATTGAATACTTTACCAATAATCTAATTGATGTTGAGTTCCAACATAAAGTGACTATATTTGTTTTAATTAAGCAAGCAATGATAACAATGTGCATGTCATTGGAATGTAGCCTGCTAATTGTGAAACACCACCTGCACATGAACATCTGGATGTGCATCCCAGTAGTGGAGGTATTCATTTGCTATTCAAATTTATTTATTTAGCTATTAATACAATTAAACATCTTAATTATAATTAGAGTAGTAATTAATGTAACCTTTCTTGTTAATATTTTAGAGCATGTAGTCGGTGGTGAGCAAGTGGAGCATGATCTGGGTACACAACCTCAAGAACATGATGTTCCCCACTCAGGTAAAGATGACCGTGGTGTTCAGCATGTTGAGGTTGAGGCTACATAAAATGATGTGGCTCCATTAGGTAAAGAGCACAACAATTATGTTCTCTAAATTAATGAAATACTTGTAACAATAATATTATTTTTTTTGAATTTAACCCATTTCTTTGTTATTGCAGAGGACCCCCCTTTGCTTTAGTGTCCTCATCCTCAGTATAGGACTAGGCATACATTGAGATCATGAGCAGTTGGTGGAACATCTGCAGAGGGGGGAAATGATGAAGACACCGATGTTCCACTTAGTCTTTTCATAGCTTCAAAGAAAAAAAAAAGAAAGAAATGATTGTAATCTAACTTATTTGATAATGACTGATTTTTATGTGTTAGTGAATGTAATTATGTGCTAATTAATGGTTATGGATGATATGTGTTAATTAATATTGATGACTGTTGCGTGTTAATTAATGTTAATCAATGTTATGTGTTAATGAACGTTATGTGATATTAATGAATGAATGCTATATTTTATTAATGGTAGAAAGAATTAATGAATGAATGTTATAAGATGTTAACGGGAAATTTAGAGTGATGTTAGGGGGGGGGGGAGGGGCCAAATGGGCTTCCACCTTCACGTGGTTGGCCCTGTTAAGTAGAGAATATTAAACTATTCTCAAAACCAAGCGAAGCTCAACAAGGTAACACACTTTTCAATGTTTCATTATGTTGCACAGTTAATCTTATTGAATAATGTATATTGAATCTTAACTGTAGGGTCCAACCGAGCCAACATGAACAACAACACCATGAGTTGTTGGGTATAATGAACTCCCATATTGTCTTGTCTTTACATGAACAATATGAGTTGCTTCTAGTGTTGATATCCAAGGTGGGACTGCAAAAGTTATGAATATGCCTCATCCTTGTAAGTTTTTTTATTACAGCTCCTAATTCTTGAGACTAAACTTTGTATTCTTGATGTTTTTCACTAGTTGTCATAACCTCTGACTTTGATGCTTGTGCCTTAATAGAACTAGATGTTTCTTGTATGCATACTTGGTCAAGGACTGCATTATGATGCTATAGGGCTACAAACTAAGATTATTTATTGTATTGAGTTGCACATTTGACATGAGTTTCCCTATGACCGCTATGCACATTTATGTATATACACTATTTCTAGTCTGTATATTGATATTAATTTGGAGAAAATATTACAAAACTCAAAGTATTCTCCATAAGACTAGAAAAAAGCTCAGATAAATTTCTGCAGCATTTTCTTACAATTACTTGTGATCATTTTTTTTGGAGTCCTGGTATCCATTTATAATAGTATGGATGCATACAAGCTTTGGACCCTTCAAAAGAAAGTTTGTTACAAACAACTGATCATTTTCAAGAAGCGGTTATAAATCCTTTTCAACATCTGTGACTTCCTCTGCTTGTTGTTTTGTTGCAACCTTCTGTAACTACTCCCGAGCATCTTCTTTCTGTCCCATATACTTATCTTTCCACTCCTGATACACATCATCACTAGGCCAAGTAAAACTAGCAATCTTCTATTTCATATCTTCTAGCCACTTCCAAGTGACTCGTACATGCCCAATCTTTGTTTCTATGAAACCATAATGAGATTTCACTTTTTCAATTTCCTCAATTGTTTGGACAAATAAGGATGTGTCATCAGTACTAATAATCTGACTGATCCTTAGGGACAAATTGTGGTCCACCTCCTTTAACCAAGTCTTCTCTTCCTTTAGCTGAACAGGACCAATGAAACCTCCTGGAAACATTTCAAATTTATGATTTGCATATTCTTTCCTATAAAGTTGGTCTTTTCTTTTTATACCTGCTCCTTCCACTGAAAGAATATTCATCTCTTTTATAAACTCACATGTGGACCTTAGATTGTCATTCTCTTTTGCATCTGCATGGGAAGAACACATGAGCTCTAACTCTTTACCTCTAGGCACCCAATTATTCAGGATTGGTTCCAAAGTGGCTTCTTCTTCTCTCAATTTGATCAAAATCTCAAGAATCCTCTTCATATTTATGTATACATTAGAGGTTTTGATTGAGTTAGCAAACTTCAAGATGGTGGCTTTCACCTTCTCCTCATATTTGTTTGCATACAATGTCTGAGCTTGTTTCAATTTTTCCAACTCATGTTGGACATTTTCAGGTAATTGGGAACTAGAAGGCATAGGAGAAGGGGGATATTCAATGATGGGACTAGTAGGAGGGGATCTTACTAGAGAGGAGGCTATCATGAGTGTAGAAGATTCACCAGGATGATATTGACCTGCCAGTTGACTCTGGAGTCTAGCAATTATGTTGTCTCTGTTGGCCATTCCTTCTTTAGCATCATTGTAATCTTTTAAAATAGTCTCCAACTTCAATTGGAGATTAGCCTTTTCTTGTGCCTCTTTCTCTGCCACCGCAACACTAAATTTTGCAGTCTCTAGGACCGTGCTTGCAGCTTCCACTACCCCTATGTCTTGGACTCTTTTAACTATCATGCCTCCTAAGAGGCTAGAATCTGATGCATCCTTCCTTCTTTTGTTTTCATCCTTCTTTAAAGACCACATGACAAGAGCAGCATTATCTTTATTGAATGTCACTCCTTCCATAGGCTTTGTTTCTTTCCTCATTGCATCAAGCACTAAGGCATAAGCTATATCCCATTCAGGGAGAATCAACACACCAGCCTTTGCTACCATTTCTCTTCCTTTCTCAGGGGTGATTGCTTTGAACTCCTCCATCATTTCTTTCTTAACCTCTTCTTCTACTTGAGTTGTAATTTTAAGAGGCTATTCACTTTTCCTCTATTCACATCTAGTCTTGAATTGATCAATATTTTGCTTCCATAGAAACTTTATAAAATCTCCTGATGTGAAAAAATTACTATCAGCTAGGAATTCTTCACTAGCTTGCTTAACAGTAAGGTCCATTTCTTGGCCCTTTAACTCACCATTAGTTAAATCCATTTCAGCATTAGGTGGCTCTTCGAGCATCCCCTCTTGGGTCTCCTCATAGGTATAGGCAATCTCACCGAGACTCCCTAACTGCAATAATTGTTCAGCCACAACTTGTTCATCTCCAATGTGGATAGGAGACTGAGATGGAGAATATTGAGGCTCATTAGTTTCAATTTCCTTTCCCACTCTCTGCTTCTTAGGGGAATCCTAGATGTCAATGACATCTTCAATTTTCCTCTTCCCTTTTGAAGTGGAAGGCTCACCTATCACTGGCATTATCACAGTGTACTTTGACCTTTTGTGCATTACATAGTCACCACGTGGGATATCTCTAGCAAAGGTAGGCTTAGCCAATACCATCTTAGCCTTATCAGGCTCATTTTGCATTATGGCCTCCCTCTTTTCTTTTAAGGTCTGCATGAGATCTTCAAAATAAAGAATCAGGAATTTTATTTTCTCCTCAAATGGATTGAAGCTAGAAAGGGGGTCATAGCCAGTGTCAAATTGATGGATAAAATCAAGGGCTTTCTTATATGCCACCCACTTATCCTTCCTCAGTTCTGGCTCATCTAAGCTGAATTCATTTCTAATAAGATCTTCTAGGAACTGAAATTGATGTGGCCTACCTCTGCACACTGCTCTTTTTCTGAACATGCCATTGAAAAAATCCTCAGGGTCTGCACATCTTGACACTACAGTAGACAGCCTATATGGCTTAAAGAATTCTTCAAAAAATCTCCATCCACCCTTAGTGATCACAAAATGGTGAGCCATGGTAATAGTTGGGAAAATAGTCCCTTTACCTCTATTGGTTAGCTCTACTTCTTGTACTCCCCCAATTTGTCTCAGGACTTCTGCAACCCCTATCTTCAATGGGACCTGATAGGGTAGTAAAAAGGGGGTGCCTCTAAATCTTAACACTCTAAAAATAGTAGACACAGGGTACAAATATATATCTCCCCAATTGTGAACAATCTTGATATCCTCTGCAAACTCCTTTGGTCTGAGAAACTCCAAAAGAGCCTTAGGAATTCTAGGGTTTTCTCTGCATAGAAGAATCCTAATTTTAGATGCAAAGCATCTATCAAACTTTAAATAACTTGCATCTTCTCTATCCCAAGATAGAACAGTACTCCACAATTGCACTGACATCTCCTCTTTATCCTTGACCTTAATCAGGTCCATCTCCTTTCCAAAATAATTAGCCCCTTTGAACAGAAACATATGCATTAACATGGAGTACCATCCAAATGGCCTATCCACCTTACCATTTTTGATTCCTACTAGCCCTTTATGAATTGTATCAGCAAGGTATGAGGCATAATCAAATGTTATTGCTAGGGAGGGGTTTAGAATTTGTGCAATCATTAACATATAATGGGTTGGCATATTCTTTTCAGCATCCTCTCCAAAAATATGGCATAATGCCCAATACATACCCTTAGCTCTCAGAGTGAATAGGTTGAGAGAGAATGGTTCCATTGTGCTAGGGCCTACAACTATTAACCCCACTATCTTCACAAAGAATTCTTTCAATGGGCCACTTCTAAGATGATCCTTTTGTGTGTTGTAAACCTAGGCTAACGACTCAAAGTCAATAGGTTCTAACAAATTGGAGGACTCGCTAAGTTTAAACACTTTCTTGAATTCATCTTCATTTATCTCAATCAAGATTGATCCCTTTATGTTCCTAATGCATCTTGCCATAGAGTCATAATTCTATGCAATCAGGGCTAACAAATCTACATCCATAAAAACACCTAGGACCACAAGCTTTCCTACATCCTGCTCCCATATGCCATTCAAAAGAGCTGGGGATTTCCTCTGCCCAAAACCGACTTTGAAGAGTCCTAAGCCTGAAAAGTCCTATTTCAGGGTCCCTCAACCAATTACCCTTATCATAAAGGCCATCTCCAATTTTTAGACGAGGGTTCTTAGGTACTAGCTCTCTGGCCTTATCCCCAGCATTGGTGGACATGGTTAATTGCTCTAAAAAATCATGATAGATATTTCAGTCCTGGTAATTCACTTTCCCTATAAATTCTCTTCTGGGTGCCATTCTAGTCAAACAATTATACCACTAGAAGCTAGCACAGACCTCTAATGAAGTAATTCACACAGCAGTATTTGAGAACAAACCAAGAGTTATCAAGAAAAGCACAAGAAACCTGATTATTCACCTAAAGAAAATCACTCTGCAACAATTCTCTCTGTAACAAACTTTGATGAAACAATACTTAGCAATCAAGTCGATGCGAACTGAAAAGGATAAGTTGGCATTTAAGTTTTTAGAAATTAACTCCACATGCTTCGGCTTTCTTTTCAGAATTAAATTCACCAAATCAAATTCAAAACTGGCTCCAATGGGTCATAATTTCTCTAAGTCTTTCCTCTATTTTGCTCTTTCGCTAATTCACAGAACATAAAACCCATGCTCTTTTCTTTTGTGAAACAACGTTGGCCATTGTATCTTGAGAACTTACATCGTCTTTATCTCCATTTAATCTCTTTTCTTAAGTGTCGGGCCCTACCTCCTTTTCGTGACTTCACGGAGTTTAACAGTCCTGCACTTTTCCTTCGCGAGGCCGCACCAAGCGTTAGATCAAACTCAAATCACCCGGCCTTTAACTCCAACTGGGACCATCAATCCTTTTAACTAACCATGCCTCATCTTGATGGCTAACAGTTTTTGCCATTTTGCTGAGGTTAAGCTATGGGCATCTTTGGGTCATGAAACAACGAGAAGCGTTGGATCAATCTTGAGATGAATGCCTTTTAAGTGGGCCCTTTATTCGAGAATTACTTACCCCACTTGTTATCCAGTTAATAAATGCCACATGGCAGTCAGCCATTAGCCCTGGAAACTCCTTTTGGTTCCACCCTTAATCCGCCACGTGTTCCCTTTTACTATTCCCACATAACTGCCGGTTACACCTAGGCGAGCCCTCAACCACTTTTTTAAACCACGTGTCACTTCACTCCTTTGTGTGATTTCCACCTTTCTTTCGTGACTTCATGAACATTATTCTTCATTTGGCTTGCAACCACGAAACCATGAGAACCGTTAGATCAAAACAGACCTGATTTGCTTTTAACTTCATACCATGCCTGTCCCTTGGGCCCATCAGCCTTTTTGCTACTTCGCAATAACTAACTTGCTAGCATCTTATCTTCGTGAATTCATGCAAGCTGTTAGATCTCAAGAACTTTCTCGTTGTTTACTCTTTTTATGACAACCTTTCCTGGACCCACTACATACCGCCAACTCAGTGCCTTGTCACCACCACGTCATCACCAACTGGGGTTACCACATTTACTACCACTCTTAGCGAGACCCTCCACCTTTTTGCTATTTCACTGAAGGTATAGCTCGTGCATCTCCTGGCCACGAAACAACGAGAAGCCATTGATCTTTTTCCAAGCTCTACAAAAAGTGGCAGCTATTATGCCACGTCACTCCTCCGTGTGATTTCCACCTGTCTTTCATGACTTCATGAACATTATTCTTCATTTGGCTTGCAACCACAAAACCATGAGAACCGTTAGATCAAAATAGACATGATATGATTTTAACTTCATGCCATGCCTGTCCCTTGGGCCCATCGGCCTTTTCGCTACTTCGCAATGACTAACTTGCTAGCATCTTATCTTCGTGAATTCACACGAGCCATTAGATCTCAAGAACTTGCTCGTTGTTTACTCTTTTTATGATAACCTTTCCCAGACCCACTGCATACTACCAACTCAGTGCCTTGTCACCACCATGTCATCGCCAACTGGGGTTACCACATTTACTACCACTCTTAGCGGGACCCTCCACCTTTTTGCTAATTCGCTGAAGGTATAGCTCGTGCATCTCCCGGCCACGAAACAACAAGAAGCCATTGATCTTTTTCCAACCCAATCATTCTTTAACCAAAGAAGACCGCTTATCTCTGGGACCCACCAAACCCTTTCGCCACTTCGCGAAGGTTAAAACACGTTCAGCTTGATCTCACGAAACCATGTTGTCCGTCCAATCAGATGAAACTTGATTGGTGTTTAGCTTTGGTCCAAACCTATATGCCGGGTCCACCTTTGCCTTTCGCTACTTCGCAAAAACTAAGTTTCGAGCAATTTTTGGTTGCGAATCAACATGGGCCATCAGATCAACAGAAAATCGCATGATAGTTATAAGGCCCAATGGACAATAGAAAAGGCAAATTCGAACAAGAATAAAATATTTAAAGGGACCGCCTAGGTAAATGATAAGGGGAGAACACTTTTATGATAAATGGACCCATCGCTTAAGTGAATAGTATAGTAACACCAAATTAGAAATGAAAAGGGCTTTCCTCAGGTATTATTTTTTCTATATCGATGATAATTATTACTTTTTTTTATAAAAATGGTCATCGTCGGAATTACGACGAATACCAAGCTTTCGACCGACGACTTCTTTGACCGTTGGTAGAGTCCATTGGATTGTCGAATTGCCGATGGGCATGGCATCGTTGACCAATCTGAACCCGAGTTTTTGATGGTGGATTTTGTTGACACTTCGATGAAAATTCATTGAAAATCTGACAAATGGTCGTCGGAAATCAGCTCCAAATGTACTAGTGAATACAGAGGTAAGATACCTTTAAAATGCTTTTCCTGTAACTGGATAGGACATATTGTTGTAAACTGTCCTAATGGCGACAACAAGGACAAACCAAAAAGGTTCAAGAAATTCAAAGGAGGAAACCGGAGAAACTGTTTTGTGGCAGTTGATGAAGGTGTCACAGATGAGGAATCAGAGGATGAAGAAAATGAAGATATTGTGTTTGTTGCTATCAAGGAAGATGTGTCAGACAAGAAGGCTCTTGTCTCTTGGTTTGATAATTCCAATGAGTGGATCATTGACAGTGGTTGTTCTCACCTTAGGACTGGTGACCGGAGCAAGTTTCTATCCTTGGAAGAGTATGATGGTGGTGTGGTTCGCTTTGGCAATGATGCACCATGCATGGTCAAAGGTAGAGGGTCTATCTCTCTGAATGGAAAGTGTAGTGCTGACAATGTGTACTGGGTTGATGGTCTCAGACACAACCTTTTGAGTGTTGCCCAGTTGAATGACAGTAGCCTCACTCTAGAATTCAAGAATGGAGTTTGTAGAATCAAAGGAAAGAATGGTGAATTGGTGGCCACTGGCATGCAGACCAAAGGTAACCTATTTCAGCTAAATGCAAATATAAGTACATGTCTTATGGCTAAATTTGATGATAGTTGGATATGGCATAGGAGACTCTGCCATGTAAACTTTGATAACATTATGAAGGCTAGTAAGATCAAGGTAGTTAGAGGGTTGCCAGTGCTAAGCAAACCAGATAATACCTTGTGCAGAGAGTGTCAATTGGGGAAAATGTCTTCCTCAACCTTTAAAGGTAAATCTTTCACTACTGACAACTTGCTTGATCTTGTGCATACTGATTTGTGTGGTCCTATGAAAACTAGAAGTGTGCAGGGTGATAGGTACTTCATGATTCTCACTAATGACTGCTCAAGAATGATGTGGGTCACATTCTTGAAAGACAAGTCTGAAGCCTTTGTAATGTTCAAAGCTTTCAGAGCATTAGTGGAGAAGGAAAGCGGTAAAAGGATCAAGTTCCTGAGAACTAATCAAGGAGGGGAATTCATTTCTGGTGAATTCAACAAGTGCTGTGAAGAACATGGCATCAAGAGGAAACTGTCTACCCCCTGGACTCCACAACAGAATGACCTAGTAGAGAGGAATAACCAGACTGTAGTTGAAGCAGCTAGAACCATGTTGACTCAAGGAAAGGTAGCTCACACCTTTTGGAGAGAAGCAACTAGCATTGTAGTATTGGATTGGTAAGACACCTAGGGTTAGCTACTTTAGAGTGTTTGGTAGCAAATGTTACATCAAGAGGAGTGAACACTAGAGCAAATTTGATGCGAAATGTGATGAGGGAATATTCCTAGGATATTCCACCAAGAGCAAAGCTCTCAAGTGTTTCAACAATAGGACCCAGAGAATTATGGAAAGCATCAATGTAAGAGTTGATGAAACCTCTAAGAAAATTGAGGAAACCGACAATGAGCAAGCTAATAAATGAACCGGTTGTAACATTCTTGGATCCGATTGTCAGTCAACCAAGTACTAGTAACAGTGTTCCTACACCAGTAGATGTAGATGTTGATACTGATGGAGATGAGGATGAAGAAGAAAAGTAAGAGGAATCCATTAAGACTATTCATCAGTATGTCAAGCTGAATCATGATCCTAAGCAGATCATAGGAGATAAGGATGCAGGAATCCTTACAAGAAGAAAGGACAGAGAAAACTCATGTATGATCTCTGAATTTGAGCCTAAATCATTCAAAGAGGCTCATAAAGATGAAGACTGGATCAATGCAATGGAAGAAGAACTTGACCAAATAGAGAAAAATGGTACATGGTCTTTGGTACCCAGACCGGAGCATAAAAATGTCATTGGTACCAAATGGGTCTTCAGAAATAAGCTGAATGAGGATGGCATAGTGATTAGGAACAAAGCAAGATTGGTGTGCAAAGGATATGCTCAAGAAGAAGGAGAAGACTATGGAGAAACCTTTGCTCTTGTAGCCAGATTGGAAGGAGTCCGTATGCTTCTTGCATATGTAGCTTTTAAAGGTTTCAAAGTATATCAAATGGATGTAAAATCTGCATTCCTAAATGGTGTACTTGAAGAGGAGGTGTATATTGAGCAACCAGATGGGTTTGCCTATCTAAAGATAGTGGCATGGTATGTAGGCTACATAAAGCCTTATATGGTCTAAAGCAGGCACTTAGAGCATGGTATGAGCATCTGCATTCCCATCTTGTGAAGATTGGATTTGAGAGAACAAGTGAAGATAGCAATATCTACTTGAAGTCTGAAGGAGATCATATCCTGATTTGTGAGGTATTTGTTGATGACATTATCTTTTGTGGAGATGACAAGATGAGTCATGAGTTTGCTGATGAGATGAAGAAAGAGTTTGAGATGTCACTCATAGGGGAGATTAAATTCTTCATTGGACTGCAGATCCAGTAGATGAAAGATGGAATCTTTATCACTCATTCCAAGTATGTCAAAGAAGTGTTGAAGACCTTTGGCATGGAAGATAGAAAACCGGTTGGTACTCCGATGGTGACCGGTTGTAAACTATCCAAAGAAGATGACTCAGCATTAGTCGATGAGAAGGAATACTGATCAATGATTGGTAAGTTGCATTATGTAGTGCATAGTAGACCGGATATTGAACATGCAGTTGGCATTTCTGCAAGATTCCAGAAAAGCCCAAGAGAATCCCACTTGGTTGCAGTCAAGCGGAATCTTAGGTATCTGAAGGGAACTATTGACTATGGATTGTGGTATCCATATAGCAAGGATTTCAACTTGAAAGTATACATAGATGCTGATTGGGCAGGCAATATAGATGACCGAAAAAGCACAACCGGTGGTGCATTCTTTCTCAGTGGTAGACTAGTCTCATGGATGAGTAAGAAGCAGAGTTGTATCTCTCAGTCTACAGCGGAAGCAGAGTATGTTGCAGCTTTCATGAACTCAGACAATTTGGATGAAGCATGTATTAAATGGCTTCAAAGTTCCTGTATTTGAATCGGTAAGTATATTTTGTGACAATACTAGTGCAATTAATATCTCCAAGAATCTAGTTTTACATTCTAGAACCAAGCACTTTGAGCTTAAGTATCATTTCTTGAGGGAAAAGGTTCACAACAAAGAGATTGCACTGGAACATGTTTCCAGTCAGGAGCAATTAGCAGACATATTCACCAAGCCTCTCCCAAAGGCTACATTTATGTACTTAAGAGGTGAATTAGGGGTGTTGCTCCTTCAGGAGGTAAACTAAAGGTATATGCTCCACATCAGTCAAGTATTGCATAGTCAATTTTTTCTTCAGGATTGATGTGTTGAAGGATGCTACTCCTCAGGGGGAGCAACATAATGGAATAGGGAAGCTTGTGCCTCCACTTTGGCATTGTTGTCAACGGGGGAGAAGATGTGAAGCGGAGAAGATATCTGTAGAAATTGGGAGAGAAGATGTGAAGTGGAGAGATATCTTTGTATATTGCCATCAATGCCAAAGGAGGAGATTGTTGGCATTCTGTGAACTGGTATGAGGAAATAATTACATTGTATGTTGTCATTGATGTCAATATGCTAAAGAGGTGAGAACTGACATATGTGAGAACCGGTATAACACTATGAACCAACATTTGTGCCAAAGTGAAGTGGTATGTTTGTTCAAGGTGAACCGGCATATGGTTATGGGAACTGGCACATGGAAGCATTGTATGACTACCGGTTGGTAGTCTCAACTTCAGGGTTTTCGGTTGAAATGCTTCAAGCCTGTGTGGCTCAATCAGTGACTTTGTGTGATGAGTTTGCATGGTAAAGAAGAACATATCATGTTTCCACATAAGCCTTGTATGCGTGAAGGATCTTGCATGAAGGAGATTGTTCCTATCTACCTCAAGAATGAGCAAAGTCAGTAAAACAGTGATAATGTGTGATGGGTTATCAGCCGCCATGTAATCAGTGGAAATGAACGATGGAGAAAGTCTTGAGATTGGATCAAGAACTATTGCATTTAATGCAGTGTGCTCAACGATCAGGATTGAACCACTTGAATTCCTTAACCTAACAGGTTTAGGGTTTAGGGTTTATGCTATCGACCTATCTATTTTCCTATAAGGTCGATGTTGTGTCTCTTTCTAAGGTTGTTGGAAAAAGTTGTGTGTGTGTATCCAAGAGAAGGGATACGTGATTCTTGCCAGACCAAAAGGAGAGAAGTGATACCTGCAGAGTGTAAGTGCAGAAGGTGAAGAGGAGCTTAAGTGGATTTGCATTGGCATTGAGTGTTGTTACTAGATCATTGTAATACTTGTTGATCTATAACCACTTCAACAGTTGAGAAATCCCTTAATAGGGTAGCTTTAAAAGGCTTGGTGTAAATCCTTTCACAGGGTGACTCAAAACCATTGAGTTCTTGAAATCCTCTAACAAGGTAACCTTTAATAGGATTTAACCCTTAACCGGGTATTCTAGCCAACCCTTAACTGGGTAATCCCTAACAGGATCGGTTCCTAACATAACCTACTGTATCAGTCTTTAATCAGACAAGGCTCCTAACAGAGTGGACTTCTCAAGAGTTCAAAAGCAAGCTTGTGGGTATTCATCCCCACCGTGGTTTTTCCCTGTTGGGTTTCCACGTGAAAAATATGTGTGTTATGTGTGATGTCTTCTTCATGTGATGCTTTATTATTTTCTATCAAGCAGTGAATCTTGTTGATCAAGTTGCTCATATGTATATCCTTGATGGTAGTTTACCTGATCATGCATTAGGGTGAAAAGGAAATGAAGTGTTAGATTGTATGAGAAGATAAGTGTTAGCTGGTTTATGCTTGTCTCAATTATTTTGGGTTTTGTCGGTTGTACTCTGTTTGAGGACCGGTGTCACTGTTTGTCTGTCAATGCACAAGTGTCTGCCGACAAACTGGTTCAATAGTGTTTTTGTCTGTACTGATTCACCCCCCCTCTCAGTACCGGTTGGGTACTACTTGTTCATCATTGTTTTATCAATTGGTATCAGAGCATCCTCCAGGTCCTATGTGTTATAAGCTTAACCGCTTGAGGTAAAGATCCCAGTCTAATGATGAAGAGGGAAGGTCCAAAGTTTAACAGAGAAAATTTTAGTATATGGAAAGACAGAATGAAGATATACATCAGAAGCATGTGTGCTCAACACTGGAGCTATGTTGAGAATGCCTATGTTGCCCCTACTGGTACTCTCACCGATGACCAGAAGAGAGAGATACAAGAGAATGGGCAAGTCATGGAAGCCCTAATTAGTAGTTTATCTGACATTGAGTTTATTGATGTCCAAGATAAGGAAAATCCCAAAGAGGTATGGGATACTCTTGAAAATATCTATGGTGGTGATGAGCATGTAAAACAAGCTAAGGAAGAAAGCCTTAGAGGGAAGTTTGAAGATATGCAGATGGTTGAAGGTGAGACCATTCAATAGTATGGAATAAGAATCAAAACCATTGTTGGAGATATCAAGAGTGTAGGTGGTAAGCAAGAAGATTCCACTGTGGTAAGCCATGTCTTTAGATCCCTATTTCCGGTCTATGCAATAAGGGTTGCTACCATTCAAGAGCTGAGATCAATAGACAAGACTAAGGTATCCCTACACTCCATCATTGCAAAGTTGATAGCCTATGAGCTAAATAGTTTTGATGGCAGTGTACAAAAGATTGAATCAGCTTTTAAAGCTTCTGCAGTACCATCCAGAAAAAGAAAAGAAGCTAGCACTAGTGGTGAACCAAGACAGAGAAGAGAAATGGATGATGAGGAAATTTTGATGGCATTTGAAGCTCTCCTTGCCAGGAAACTTTGTAAAGGAACCGACAAGTACAGAGGTAAGCAACCTTTAAAATGCTTTTCATGTAACCAGATAGGACATATTGTTGTAAACTGTCCTAATGGTGACAACAAGGACAAACCAAAAAGGTTCAAGAAATTCAAAGGAGGAAACCAGAGAAACTATTTTGTGGCAGTTGATGAAGGTGTCATAGATGAGGAATCAGAGGATGAAGAAAATGAAGATATTGTGTTTGTTGCTGTCAAGGAAGATGTGTCAGACAAGAAGGCTCTTGTCTCCCGGTTTGATAATTCCAATCAGTGGATCATTGACAGTGGCTGTTCTCACCATATGACTGGTGACCAGAGCAAGTTTCTATACTTGGAAGAGTATGATGGTGGTGTGGTTCGCTTTGGCAATGATGCACCATGCATGGTCAATGGCAGAGGGTCTATCTCTCTAAATGAGAAGAGTAGTGCTGACAATGTGTATTGGGTTGATGGTCTCAGACACAACCTTCTGAGTGTTGCCCAGCTGAATGATAGTGGCCTCACTCTGGAATTCAAGAATGGAGTTTGCAGAATCAAAGGAAAGAATGGTGAATTGGTGGCCACTAGCATGCAGACCAAAGGTAACCTATTTCAGCTAAATGCAAATATAAGTACATGTCTTATGGCTAAATTTGATGATAGCTGGATATGGCATAGGAGACTCTGCCATGTAAACTTTGATAACACTGTGAAGGCTAGTAAGATCAAGGCAGTTAGAGGGTTGCTGGTGCTAAGAAAACTGGATAATACCTTGTGCAGAGAGTTTCAATTGGAGAAAATGTCTTCCTCAACCTTTAAAGGTAAATCTTTCACTACTGACAACTTGCTTGATCTTGTGCATACTGATTTGTGTGGTCCTATGAAAACTAGAATTGTGTAGGGTGATAGGTACTTCATGATTCTCACTGATGATTGCTCAAGAATGATGTGGGTCACATTCTTGAAAGACAAGTCTAAAGCATTTAAGGAGAGGGATGAATCCACTTGGCTTAATCACCAATCTAATTGAAAAGGACTGAGAACAAGGTGGATTCAAGTCTCCTTGTTTGTGTTGAAAATGAGCTAAAGAAATATGTAAATTAAATGCAATATCTAGGGATAATGGTGTAAAATTGACTGTAAATCAACATGAACAAGTAGTTTTAGATTTGATTTGTAGACATAAGTACAAATCTGGAATAAGGAAGTTGAGAATAACTTGTGTCTAAAATTCGGGCTTGAAAGTGTGAGACAATGGTGCTCTGGGTGACCATGTCCTTAGAGTGATAGATGCGAGTAACGGGTATCTTTGCGAGATCAAAATTCAATCCTAAATATTCTCCTAAAGTTTCACCAGAAAGTTGTTGCCATAGGTGTGTGGGGTGCCCTTGTCCTCCACTTTTTGCCTTTGCAAAAGCTAGATCTAAGTGTCATTGCCTACACTACCTAAAACTGCAATTGTATCTTCTGAACCTACCACTTGCACAAAAAAAGATAAGTTGTTTTGTTGATAGGGGTTTTCCTAGGTCAAACCCCAAGTTTTGAATTAACACTGTAATTGAGTTAAAATTAAAATAGAATTGACATGTAAATTGTGCCTTTAAAAAGACCATCGGATAGATTTGAATTGAAATACTGAAATTGGAGCATGTTTGGAAGAGGATGCTAACATGTTATGGAGATCTTTGCCTTTTTTCTTGATGTAATAGGGGGGGAGAGTGCAAATGAATGTTGAAGCAAAGTGTGCAGATGAATGTGGAAAGAAAGAGTGCATACATTTATTCTATCAATGAGTATTTCCATCAATGACAAAGGGGGAGATTGTTGGAGATCATTGTGATTGATGTCAATCCTAATTGTTGTGTTGGTATTGGCATCCTAGGTATTTTCATTGATGTCAACCCTCAATGTGTTGTCATTTATGTCTTAAGTGAAATTGTGGTGCTCATGTGTGTGAAGTTGTCATTGTTGTTGTCTATACTCAGTGTGTTCTGGATTCATTAGTGTTTTTTCATGTATGATGATGTTGATATGTTGAATAATAGTGATTTTGATGAAGCTCATGATTAGATGTCATGCCTTGTTTGTTAGAAAATATGTTATCAAAATGATATCATATCAAGATGAGCATTAGAAGCATTAAGATGAGGATTAGAAGTATTACTATTAGGGTTAGAAGCATGGTGATGAAGTGGATATGTTGTTGATGATATTGTGCTTGCTACACACTATTGTTATATCTCTCTTGTTGCTCCTGAGTGAGAAAATGGTGCCACAAAGGTGATTTGGTCTCTCCAGATTGATGAACTATGAAAATATAGGAAAGTATCATGAAGATTGTTTGGGAGAATGCTTTGCATTTCTTTATGCTTAAAGATATGATCTTGTGGTTTGGGATTTAATTTTATGTGATGTGGACATTGCACTCCTATCACTTTATGTCATTGACATTGTCACACATGTTTTATAGTAAATGCAGTATGTTGGTAGGTTGGTTGTATGTCAAGATTGGTTCGAAAAATGCTTCACATTTCTTTGCATTGTTGTTCCTACTCCCACAACTTGGTGGACATGTTTATATTGTCTTTGAAATGTCTCAATTCAAATTTCAAGACATAAAATATACCTCAAATATGTTCAACATTGTTCTATCTCATGACTACATGTTTTTTAGGCTTCTAGGTATGAATAAATTTGTATTTGTTTTGTTGCACCAGCTTGTTTTGGCATGACAGTGTGAAAGAAGCATATGGCAATGTTGTTGAATGTTCATGGAATGTATCTATATGGTATACATGACATTGGTTGATATTTTCGGTGTTGCATTTTGTTTGGTTTATTTTTTAGGGTGTTTTGTGATTGTTCGATAGATAGAGATTATTCACTTCCTTGTGTTGTACATTTTGGAGTTGTGCCAACATTATAGGTTGTGTTGAGTT
Organism: Cryptomeria japonica; assembly: GCF_030272615.1. Classification (NCBI taxonomy): domain Eukaryota; kingdom Viridiplantae; phylum Streptophyta; class Pinopsida; order Cupressales; family Cupressaceae; genus Cryptomeria; species Cryptomeria japonica. The sequence continues at coordinate 521,067,595 of NC_081414.1, read as the reverse complement.
ATTTTTGAGCCATTATATGTCTCAATATGATTTAGGAGTTGTATTTTTAAACTGGTTATGTGATATACATTACCTTGTTGCTAACATGGGAAGATGTGCGCTAACATGTTTAATGTATGGGGTTGCATGGAAAGACGGGGTTGCATGGAAAGATGTAATAAGTTGTTTTAGATCATTTCTATCTCTATGCTTGGACCACTTTCATTGCAATATTGTTTTTAGTTCAAATTTTTGTGTTCATCACTTGTCTCCTATTCTATCCGACCTTATTGACATTTTCTTTGTTTGTGGAGGATATATATAGAAGATTAAATTAGTTGCAAGAGTGTGGATTGATATGGATGGTATAATATGTGAAGTTAAGGCAGTTAAAATTGTTAATGTTAGGTATATAAGGTGATTCCCACTCATTTCTAAATCTGTTGTTATGACATGGAATTTGAGTATGGTGGTAAAAGTGAATTGATCAAATTGGACACTTGTTACATCTGGTGAAACAATGCAAATACTCACTCCAAGGACACATATTACCTCTAGATATTTAATTAACATATTGTAGACACCTAAAAATGGTCAACGCTTGCGGAATCATACTTTAACATTTGCACATTGCCTTATTTTAGGTTTTTGCGTAGCATTAACATTTCTCCTATGTCACACACTTGGTCTTTATCATTTGTGAACATTGAGTCATTCTTCTGCATTCTTCATTCGTCTCGCTCTCAAATTTGGTCTTGTCGACAACACTATCTAATCATGATTTTGATCGATTTTATCCTATCGCATCAATGTGCGTGCTCATTTGTCATCATTTTGGACATTGTCAATCCTAATTAGGGTTTTGTCCTCTTATCAATCTTGTTGATTTGTCATCAATCCTTATCATTTTCAATATTGTCATTTTGCGATCGATTTGTCATTGGTCGTTGTCATGTTCGATCTTGTCATTTTGTGATCGATTTGTCATCGATCGTGGTCATTTTCAATCCTGTCATCTTGCAATCTATTTTGTCATCGATCCTTGTCCTCTTGTCAATTTTGTCATCTTGCGATAAATTTATCATCGATCGTCGTCATTATGTCAATTTGGATCAATTAGTCATTATTCCTCATCAATTTGCGCATTTATCAATCAAGTCATTTATCACATTGGTCCTTTGTTAAATCAAAATCAAATCAAATCAATTATCTTCAATCAAGACTTAATTGTCATTCTCGCATTGCTAATTCATCTTCTAGGGTTTCATGATTTAATCATTTAACCTTGTTTGTCATTTCTATCTTTAGGATTAATAAATTATTTATTTATCCTAAGTCTTCTTGTCACAATTAAATGTTCATTTAATTGGCTAATTATTCCTCCTTGTGAATTAATTAATAAATGAAAGATTATTAATTAATTTACCTAATTTCTAATTTTCATCAATTTCTTTATTCCTAATTTCTTATTTCCTCTTTTTCTAATTTTCTAATTTTCTAAAATCTTAAATTTCTCTCCTATTTTTCTCCTAATTTCATGGGAATGACATAGAAATTTGTCATAAATTGTCATAAATTCTTGACATAGAAATTTGTCATAAATTGTCATAAATTCTTGACATAGAAATTTGTCATAAATTGTCATAAATTCTTGACATAGCAATTTGTCATAAATTGTCATAAATCCTTGCATAGCAATTTGTCATACACATGTCATAATTTTGCTATTCTTGATTTGAATTTCCATTCGAATCATTATCATGCTAATTTGATCTTTTTCTCCAATTTCTCTATAAATTGGATGAATTTCTTCAATCAATCCCCTAATTAGATTATCGAATTTCTAATCAATCATGCTTCGAGTACTTTTGAGCAATTTGCTTGCCTACTTGCTTTCAATCATGTATGTGCACTTGTAGGTGAGATCCACAACCAAACTATTTGAAGAAGAAAGAAGAACAATGGAGCCGCATGAAGGAAGCATTCATAGCCACATATGGTTTGCATAGTATTTACTTTGAATGTTTTATCTTTATGTCTCTATTGAAATGTGTTTAGGATAGATCATTGCAATTTGCTTTTGTGATTGAGCTAATGATTAGTTTTTATATTGTTTGTGATGATTTCCTATTTCCTATGCTACACATATATTATTCTTGAATCCATGAATTATAGACATTTTGAAACACTATTAAAAAATTTAATTGAGAAAATTATCTTTCATTCCTTCTTTTGCATCAAGAATCATGAAACTAGAGAAAAAAAACTAAATATGATTAAAATATAAATTGAATAAAATCAATGAAGCTAACATATGCAATATTGAACAAATATACTTATCTTGAATGTCTATCCTTGTACCGACTAATTTAAACTTCATTTTCACAAAGGACATAGGAAATGAAAAATAGTTTGAATATAGGCTGTGGGTTTGCAAAATGCAATATATTGAAATTGCTAGCCTAAGATGTGTAATGAGTTGCTTTACAAAACTATTTGTGAAAATATGAAAGAATGTATATATAGATATTATGAATCTCATAATCCAAAGATTTTTTTATAAGTATACTATGATCCATCCTTAATTGGATTGAAAGAGAAATGAAGAGGATTATGTACCAAGAAAAAAATATTAGGAAGTATTTGGACATGCTTTGGAATCTTGAGTTTCATCAACTTGAATCAAGCCCCAAACACATGCAACTTAGAAAAAGTAGACATTCCATTTACATAATAACAACCCACAAATAAAGATTACTTTGGGTACAACTAAAAATATGCTATGACACACTAACTTAGAGAAGTAATCAGCCCATCATTTATATTTTGGGTTACTCATTTCCATGTCCTTATCTTATAACCAAGTTATACTTTTGGATATAGATATTGTAACATAGTTTTGGATTAAAAGTAAAAATAATAAAGTGAAGTCAACTAAACTTACAATGGAGACTAGATGAGATATATGAGAGTAGACATCTAATATTTTCCTAGTAAAACCTTGTCCCAATTAACTAAATAATTATATTATCTACTTAATTAATCTCACTTAGTATATCCCACCTTCTATTATATAGTTATCCCATGTATCCCCCTCACACATAATCAAATAATTAATTATCCTATTTCCACTTGAAATGGCTAAAATAATTAAATTATTTTATTATGGTTATTCTCATTCAACCAAATTCCAATAATGAAAGGGGGTCCTAGAAGCACCTATCCCCTATAATTCCTATGGTTGCAATAACTTGTTATTTTTGGTGAATGCATCCTAACTCTTCACAATCAAACAACCTCCATTATGACTCTTCATTCTGTCCTCAATCCTAACAAAGTCTTTTCATTCATCCTCCACCATCAATCTTCTAATCCCATCTTCATCATCTAATGTCTTTCCCAAAAATATATAAATTGAGACAACATCCTATGTATTTAATCCAGTCCATTTTATGCTAACTATTTGCTACCAAAAAAGGCAATTTTTATGCACAAAAGCATCCACACCCTAAATCATTGGAGAAAATCTCAATTTCAAATAAATTTTATGATAATTTCTATTTTACCATCTTCTATTCATGTTCTATTTGCATGCTTTATTTGAGGCTTGTAGTGGTTTATAATATGAATCTTTTACTTGCATTTGTTTCCTACTTGAATTTCTAGGCTAGTACTTAAAATGAACAAAGGATCAAGGTGATGTGTAGAAATTAAAGATAGATCAAGGCAATTGATGCTCCTCCCATCTACCTTGCTCCTCTAGTGGGTACTTCCATTATTAATGTTGATTCATTACACTAGTGTCTTAGGTATAGGTTAATTTGTATAGGATTATTAGTTATATATTACATTTAGTTTGGAGTATGTATCTACAATATGAGCTTCTTTTATGTGAAATATTTCAATAATCAAATTTATTTAGTAGTTTTTTTATTGTTCTCATCATGAATTAGTTTTCTCTCCCCAAAAATGAAGTGGGTATTCAAAAAACATAAACATTCTTTAACAACAATATGACAAAAATCAATTCCTAACCACTTGTTACTACTAGCATTACAAATAAAGTTATATTTTTTTCAAGCTCTAATTATTGCTGGCATTATATAAAGATTTTTTTTGGAATATATAAGAAGTTCATAGATAAAACATAGTGTGTTTTTTGCATAGTCAAGGTCCATTACCATTAGAAAATAAAAAAATAAAGTTGTATTGGAGGAAAATTAGGAATTCAGTTCACAATTAAGATAATAAAACCACTAACTAACTAAATTAACCCAATACATTGAAAGGGGAGTGAACCTAATAGATCTAGCTACAATCTAAATAAAGAAAGGGTTGAAATTTTGATTAGATTCACTGGTTGGTTGATAGTTATCCTCTTAGTTGACTTTGGAATGTAGTTGTGAAATTAGGGTAAAACCATGAATAATTGAAGCAAATTGTCAAAAACAGGTTGCTACAAATATCCCACTGAGCCATAAACTCAGATCTCGGCAAAAGAATATATTTAGAAACCATTTCCAAAAGTTCAACCTGATTTTTCGGGATCAGGTAGTACATATTTGTCCTAGCACTCCAAATTTTTCTAGGTTGAAAGCTTAACCTATCTGTCATTGTCAAATATGTCAAAATCTTGAAGTACAACTCCTAAACCTATTTATCACACATAGAATGAAAAGGAAAGATGTTGGGGATAGAGATTTCCCTTAGGTTAATTCCCAGTTTAGGAATTAACCTTGAAATTGAAATAAGAATTGAAATGGAAATGACTACTAAATGCTTTCCTTTTGAAGGAAAGGCCAGATTTGAAGTAAAAATTCTTGTAATGAAAAATATCTCGATGAAGTTTTGTTTGATCCTTATGCAGGAGTATTAGGATGTCTTGTAGAATGTCTTCAAAGAAGGTCGATCATGGATGCCATCTTGAATGCATAAGCTTGACTTCACTTCTACTTTAATGCTCGATGAATGGTTTATTGCTTGCTCACTTGACTTGGAATAGGATATTTATTTTTACCCCTTGAAAAAGTTGGAACGATTAGGTTTCAAATGAGAGGGGTAGAAATCCTTGTATACTTGACTCTTTGAAAATTAATTAAATTTCTGGAGTAGTCCAACACAATATCAAATTTCTCACTCACATGAAGTGATCATTGTGGGTACCCAAAATTGGCCCTAATTGAGAGCCAAACCGTTGGGTGCCTTGGTCCCAAGCTAGGACCAAGGCATCTAGAGTTATATTCCTATCAATCAAGAATCAAGTTTTGAGGAAATACATGGAAGGTGATGAAAAATCAAGATTCTAGGTGGTGTGAGAAGAATCAAAACAAGCATCGGGCATCGAAAGTTGAAGAGCCAAGGTGAGGTCTAGGCGATGATGAAATTGTATGTGGATATAATTTACGATGCTACATTTAGCCTCCATTTTATCAAGAGTTTGAAACTAGGCATGCTCACGGTAAAGTTCAAAGTTGTATTGAAATTTTTTCACCAAGATATCAAAGAGACAAGACACACTAATCCCCTAGGGACTTTAGGATCTTACTACTCTAATATCAAGATAAAAGGGACAACACCTAAAAGGGAAAGGGAGAGACCATGAGTGCATTAGCCTAGTAATATTTTTGCATTATGATTCATGAAAAAGAAAAATACCAAATTACAAAGCAAAAGGCTTAGTTTGCAAATTAACTTGAGTGTTGAAAACATGTCATGGCATGTGCATAAAGTATAACATTGAATGGAGTGTATTCCCCTATGTTAAAGTGATCACATACACCTTATTGGGAGAAATTTATTTAAGGTATCATGCATCCAAAATACAAGCACGATACCAAAATGAGATGTCCCCAAGAAAGGACAAATCAATAGATAATTGTCACAAAACATATAAGCACATAAGGGGTCCACAAACTCTGAGGTCAGTATGTTCTTATGATAAACAATGTATATCAAGGATATTTGTATTGAATTGACCTCATCCCCCAAAGATAGTGGAATTAAAAAAATAATGGAAGAAGAGCACAAGTGTCTTTTGATTCAACATGGAAGAGACCAAAAAGAGATCTCAACGCTTTGTATCGTTCCCAAGTAGACAACACAAGGCACAACATATAGAATAATTGAGATACAAATATAAGAATGCCATAAAATATTCAACATCTTTATTACCTTGCACCAACAAAGTAACAAGGATCATCCAAAGAGAACCTAACATAACACAAAACATGTCAAGCAACTTATCACGGGGGAAGCACATTGTGAACAAGAAAACACACAAAAGAGAATCCAAGACACAAATGAAGCTAGTCAAGCAAATCATTAGATTCCTCCCAATCTTGGTGAACATAATTTAGGAATGGTGGAAAAGATACAAGAGGATCCAATTTGAGCACAATAGATGGAGCTACTACAAGTTCAAAACACGGACCGTTCTCACTTTGTTTGTCACTAGGAGCTAGGGTTAATGCTTTTGAAAAATGTGAAGATAACTCATGATTAATCTCAATAAGTTCATACATATCATCAAAATTATTAGAGTAAACATTGTTAGCATAAAAAATTTTATCATCATCCATATCATGATCTAGATTAATAAAAATAGGATATGTAATACAAAAAGAAGTTAAACTATCATTTTTCTTGAGAAATTTTTAATATAGGTGATTTGATGGGAACTTTCTCCCTAGGGTTAGGAAAAGGTTGGACAAATGGGACCAAGTTAACATTTGGTGTCTTTGGGGAGGAAATGGTTTGGGAAGTAATCTCACGAGCCTTAGCATGACATCTTTTTCAGCATTCTCTTGAACAAAAATTTCTTTTAGTTTTAGTCAAGACTTGTGAAGGTTTAGGATCAATGGATTTAGGCTTCTTTTCTTCCCTTATAGGAGGAGGAACTGAAGAAACCTTAATAGGTTGAGAGAGACTAGATGCCAAGCGCTTTCCTTTATAAGAAGGAGGAGGCGAGGTTAAGGCATATATAGGAGGAATAGGAGTAGGAATAATACCAGGTCCATTATGAAGAGGAGGAATATATATAGGTGTAGGGTCTCTAGGTTTACTCAAGGATATGATCTTCTCATTTTTCCAATTTTGATAAGATAAGAAAAGGATGTCATTTTGAGGCTTAAGAGGTTCAATTTTTTTAGGCCAAAAGTAATCAAGAGTGAATTTCCATGCTTCACTATGGGTTGCTAAATGCCATGGTTAATTGTTATGATAGTGTCATTATGAGGAAATTTCAAATATTTATGTTGTAGAAGGAATAGCTTCAATGGAAGAGATCCAAGGATGTCCCAACTTCACAGGAAATTGATCCAATGTAGGAATAATGACAAAGTTGACATCTAAGCACTTAATACTAACCTTAACAGGAAGAGTAATGGAACCAATGTTGGGATCCAAGAACACTGAGAGGGGGTGTGAATCAATTTTCTGCCAGTTAGAATATTTTTAGCCTTATTATCAAATCCACTTATTAACCGGTATGCATAAAAGAAATTAACATCAAGTAATAGCAATGCAACCATAAGAATCAACACCATAACATAGAGATTTATAAGTGGAAAACCTTAAATAGGAAAAACCACGGTGGGATTGGTGACCCACAATATCTATCCACTGGCCAAATGAATAAATATTACAAGAGGGGTCTACACATGTAGGAAGGCACACTGCCTAGAGAATACTGCTCATCACAAAGGAGCCTCACTAACTACAGATATGGAATACTGAATTACAAATGAAATCTGAACTCTGAATGTGCATCTGACATGCTGGATGAGTTCCAGTTTATGAACTATTTGTACCCATTTATACTGTAACCTCCCTTATCGGTAACTTAGATCGCTCTCTAATTCTCTAGACAAATAACCAAGACCAACTACAGATATTTACATTCGCATCTTCTCGATCAAGATCTTGCTCGCATAACATCACATAGCCTATCACATCTGTATCTTCAAAATCACCTAACTGAACTGACTTATATACCCATTTACATGTATAAACATAAATGCCTTATGTCGGCTTACAATCATATTCCAAAATATATGAGACATGTCAGCTCAGACAAAATATAAACATAAAAATATGTGACTACTACCGCTTCCACATTTTTTGGATCAATCTCCTATGTCAGCCTTAGAATACCGGTTCTAAGTTTGCTGGTTACATGCATGTCGGTTCCCTGAATATCAGTGATATGAATTCCAGTTACCTTGATTCCTAGATCTTCCATGAAGTGTGTTGCCATCAATGACAACACCTATAACTCAGATGAGTGTCAATTGCCAACAACCAATAGTAGGGCAAGAGAAACCATCATACACCTTGACCATAGCATTAGATTTGTAATATGTCACTTGATCCAATCATTAAATATAAAGATATTCTTCAGTGATGGAATTCACCATACACACTCAATCAATGAGGAACCCTTGTGAAATTTTGTCTTTGATCTTCGTAGTGATATACAATGGGCCGTCGGGTGCAACAATAGTCTCACTAGGATCAAAAGTAATGCATGTTATTTTGATGTGTAGGTTTTTCAACCAGGTTCACAACATTATTAGATTCCATACCAAGGTCGTTAGGAGAAAAATCAAGAGACTCAAACTCAACAACATTGGTAGAGTGAGAAGGCAATGGATTGGTAAAGATTTGGAGTTTTTGATTAGGAGGAGCTACAAATTTATTCCCTTTGTCATTGACACCTACAAATATAGTATTGTTATCAATGAATTCTTAGATCTTATTTCTCAAGTTGTAATGCTTCTCAGCTCATGGCCAGGTTGATGGTGATATTGACAAAAAGATTTGGGATCATGGTAAGGTGGAAATAGTTTGGAAGTGTCAATTGGATTTATGGGAGGAAGTTGCAACACATTAGCATTCATTAATTTCAACATTATATACTATGAAAAAACTTAGAAAAAGGATTTAATTATTTTCTAAAGTAGTTGGATAAAGGGGCCACACCTGATGTCATAGCTCCCACTTGAGTGTTGATGTTGTCATTGATCTTGATGAAACCTTTGTTAGGTTTGAACTTCATAATTTTTTGTTCAACACTCTCATTCTTATGAACCAAAGCCATTGAAGAGGATGATTCAAATTGACTCACTTGAAGCTGATAATTATGAAACACTACACATAATTGTATAAAGGAATTAAACTCTAAAAATAGAAGCTTATCTCTAATGTCTTTTTATAAATTAGCAATTAAAATTATTTGAACGTCATGATTAGGCACTTGATAAGCAATTTGAGAATGCAAATGTTTATATCTACCAATAAAATCAGTCATTTTTTTTAACTCCTTTCTTACAATGAATCAAACCAATCAAAGTAATGACCAATGTTATTTTGAAATAATTTAATGAAATCATTAGCCAATTGTTGAAATGAAGTAATAGAATAAGGATACAAAGAACAATACCTTTGCAAATATTTATCTCTAAAGGTTCTAGTAATCAATTTAGCCATAAGTCTCACTACACAAAGTTTGAAATGTCTTCACATGAGTCAATGTTTCACCTTTTCATATATATAGCTGCAATTGAGGGACTTCCATATGTTTAGGAGGAACCACACAAACAATATCATTGGATAGTGGGCTCTCTACATCAAATGTGGGAACATTGAACTTGGATTGAGTTATGGAAGCCGATTGATGTTGTAAGGATGTAACCATTTGGGATAAGTTATTGATGGTTGCTCTGGTGGATGGATTCAAATTGTACATGATGGATTGTAATGAAAGAATAACATTTTTTTATGTAGGTGGAGGCTGAGAATATGGAGGTGGAACATTGTGGTATGTTGGTATGGGAGATGGTTGTGAAACAAATGGAAAACTCACAAAAGGAGGAATGTAAGAATATTGATTAATAGGATTTCCCTCATGACTAACATGTGTAGGATTAACATTTTGTGTGGAAGTAGTCATGATAGAAGATGTAAATTTGTAGGCACACTCTAGGCAAGGATGTAGGTATAGGAATGGAATGGTTAACTTGACTAGTGGGTTGAGGGTAACCAAGCACTTTGACACAAATTTTTATTAGCATAATATTAGTGTCAACAATATGAGAAAGGCCACACAACAAATCCACACCTATCTTATCACTTTGCACCATTCTTTTTAATCCTTTAATCAAGGGGACTGCCTCACTTTCTGAGTATAGCTGACTCATCCATTGTTGAAGATTCTCAAATTCATTATCAATATTCTCTAACTGGTCAATAGTAACCCTAGTTAGTGATTCATCCACATCATAAGAAGTATGGGGAGAATGGGGATAAATGATGTTTGTCAGATTAGGAGAAACACCAACATTCTAATGGAATAAATTGTCCAACTAAGGCTCCATATCCTTAATGTTTAAACCTTGGGAAGCCTTAAGTCTACAACTTCTTCTCACTAGAATATTGTATGTAGTACTAATGGTAACAAAACTCATACACAAATGAGGGAAATTGAATGAAAACTATGATTAAACAATGCAATTCCTTGTCAAAGTGAATGGTTAACCAACTAATCAAGTAATTTGAATTGTGTTTTTTAATATTAGATGTCTCTAAATTTGATCATAATATGTCATAATAACCAAATCATAAAATACAATTGAAAAATTATGCAACCCACAAGTCAACTTAAGAATAATAAATTAGGGCTTTTGTGAATTTACCAACTAAATTTATGTAATTCAATTGCAAATCAAATTTATGAGTGCAAAATATAATGTTAAAATGCATACAAATTAGATATTAGACAATAAATCGAAAAAAACATGAAAGAAGTCAGGCTCACCAAAATGTATTGGAGAAAAATTGGGAATTAGGGTTCAATCAAAATAATAAAATCGCCAACTAACCAAATTAACCCAATACATTAAAAGAGGAGTAAACCTAATAGATCTAACTACAATCTAAATAAGGAAAGGGCTGTAATTAGATTCACTAGTTGGTTGATAGTTATCCTCTTTCTTAGTTGAATTTGGAAATTAGTTATGAAATTAGGGTAAAACTATGAATAATTGAAGCAAATTGTTGAAAACAGACTATTATAGATATGCCACAAAGCCACAAATTGAGATTTGGGTAAAAGAATATGTTTAGAACCTATTCCTAGAAGGTTGGCCCAATGTTTTGGGACCATGTAGTGCAAATTCTCCTAGGTCCTCTAAATCTTTCTCCGTCGAAAGATGAACTTGTTGATTATTGTTAACTTTGTCATAATCCTGGACTAGAGCTCCTAAACTTGTTTCCAACACACGAAAATAAAGGGAAAGATGTTGGGGATAAGGGTTTTCCTTATGTCAAACCTTGGTTTAGGAATTAACCTTAAAATTGAAATAGGAATTAAAATGGAAATGACTACTAAATGCTTTCCTTTTGAGGGAAAGGCCAGATCTGAAGTAAAAATTCTTGTAATTGAAAATATACCTTGATGAAGTTTTGTTTGATCCTCATGCAAGGATATTAGGATGTCTTGTAGAATGTCTTCAAAGAAGATTGATCATGGATGCAATCTTGAATGCATAAACTTTTCTTCACTTCTACTTTAATGCTTGATGAATGATTGATTGCTTGCTCAATTTAATTAGATTAGGATCTTTATTTTTGCCTCTTGAAAAAGTTAGATGGATTAGGTTTCAAATGAGAGAGGTAGACCTCCTTTTTTACTTGACTACCCAAAAAATTAATTAAATTTCCAAAGTAGGCTGACACGGGATCGAATTTACCTCCTACATGAAGTGACCATTGTGGGGACCCAAAATGGGCCCTAATTGAGAGGATCAAGGTGTTGGGTGCCCTGGTCCTGAGCTAGGACCAAGGTGCCCAACACCCTAGTCTTGTCAATTAGGACTCAAGTTTTGAGGAAAGGTAGGGAAGATGATAAAAAAGTAGGATTCTTTGAGTGGTGTGAGAAAAAATAGAATAGGCATTGGGCATTGGAATTCGAAGTATCGAGATGAGCTCTAGGTGAGGATGAAATTGTATGCAGATACAATTTACGATGCAAGAAAAGTTATAATTTTTGTTAAAGTCTTGAAATTATATAGGATAATATGCATTGCAATAGAGTTCTAGTTTTTGATTAAGCAAAACCAACTTTTAAGGGGACTCGAAACCCCTTATAAAGCTTCTAAAAAGTAAGGCATTAAATTTCAGGACACCATAAAGATAAACACACAAAGCTGGATGCAACAGGGAAAACAATACAGACCAGCAACCCAAGCAACAATAGAAAAAAGCTAGTGAGTTGGTAGAGACATCAACTAACAAAAACTACTTGAAAACATTTAAGGCCTGAGAGGCCTCCTTTTCTAGCATCAGTATGGTCTTGGCAACATCTTTAAGATCTAGAAGATCTTGTGGAAGAGAATCCACCATCATTTTAGCACTCTGCCTAGTCCTCCTCGATGAGTGAGGAACAACCTTTGAGCTGGAAACTCCAGCATCCTTCTCAAGGTCAATAACATTCTTCTCATTGTGAATTTTCTCCAACCTGGTAACCAGAGTATTCATGTTGGTAGCGGAAACCTTCATCATAGCAGCACTGTTTTCCATAATTTTCTTTAGGGCTTCCTCAATTTGTGCTACCTTCTTATCGACCCCCTCCATATTTTGGTCATATATGTTCTTTAAGAGATCAATTGCCTCGCCATTTTTCTTCAAACACTCTAACATCATGCTCTTTTCAACTGCAGTCTAGGTAGCACTATCTGCCGCATTCTGAACAACTTTCCCTTTATACAGATTCGTGTCCTGGTTGTCTTTCTGATTCAAACCCTCCTTCCCATCCAATTCAGTTATCATGGCTCTCTGTTTCAAGTGTAACTTATTTATCTCATGCAAAGCCCATTGGTGGAATCTATAAAGATCAATCGAAGAGCTTTTGGTCACACCCAAAATGTCAAGCATTAGCACTAGTTTGTCCTGCAACTCCTCAGAGTCTAAGTCCATCTGCTTGGAATCCTAGACATAAACATCCTGTGGAGGCAAATTACCCTCATTCTTAGAGTCAGGGGTACAATCCCTGTTACCATTTCCCACAAAGTCCTCATGTTGAATCTCCATATTCTCTTCACTCTCATGTTTATGAATCTTCTCCTCCTTCAAAAACTAGACCTTTTTCTTCTTGGAAGTCTTGATGATATTTTAGGAGGAGGGCAAACTTCCTCATCATCCTCTGAAGTCGAGTTCCCAGAATCATTGTTGGGCACCTCACAATGAAAACAAGGGAGAAGAAAGAGTAACTTGATAACAACAAGCTTAACCCATAAAACGTGAGAGATAAGCTACATAATAACATATAGAAGCTTTCCACACTTCAAATAATAATTGCTAATCCTGCTCTAATTACATACCATCATTACAAGTTGAGGGGATATTTGTACCATTAATGCGATCAAATAATAATTTCTCCCTAGCTTTCATAGGCAATAACCCTTCATTATACCATGACATAGGGAAACTCACTCCAAAGTTAGCAATAGAGTTCCAGATACTCTAGAAACACTCCTTATATTTTTCATGGATAGAAGAAAAGCATTTATAATTTCACTCTAAAATTATACATTCCAATTCTTAAATTAACGTTCATTTTTTTATTTAGTAAAATAGACAAGATAACTAGTTCACAAAAAGTAATTATAAAATATTTGTTAGGAAAAAAATAGAAAAATTAAATGAAATCTAGTGTTTAGAAATAGATTAAAAAAAGAAAATTTCATGTCAATTTAATTTATCTATCTATGGTTATATAGGCTAGACAAGTGTTGGCAAACATTGTGTAGACTGTCTCAATACCGATAAATTTGAATTCTTGGAAAAAAGTCAAATCCTTTTCAAAATCCATATTTTAGGTACACCCTACAGTCATTGGATGTCATTAGAGTACATTATTTTAAGCCTTTTATTGGAAATTATTAATCTTTGTAATGTTGGGAAATAGGTTTCACGAATTTATACATGCAAACTAGAAATTAAACCTATATCCAATGATTACATTTGGAAGGAGAATGGATTCACTTGGCTCAATCTCAAATCTGATTGAAAGGAACTAAGTACAAGGTGAGTTTAGTACTGCTTCGATTGGGAGTTAAAAATGAGCTATGCAAAGATGTAAATTGAATGTAAGAAGTAGGGCTAAAGATGTGAAATTGATCAACATGCACAAACAGGCTCAGATCAGATATGCAGGCATAAGGGTAAAAGCACAAAAATGTGTCACGTTTCAGGCTAACTTATCAACACAAGTGAATTTAAGTAATTGTAACTAAAAATTAATTTTAGTCAAACATATGGTCTATATAGATTCATTATAGCTAAGTTATATATGGGGCACAACTTTTCCAATTGGAAGTGTCTACTAAATGTATATTTTATACTACTTTTGGTCTAATTACAAAAAAAAATAAAACTTGATGTTTCAACAACTCCTCTTATAAATAATATTTTGTTTGAAATATAAAAATACCCTTTTATAGATCTATAAGTGAATTTTCCAAAATATATATCTTTTAATATTTTAATTAGTTTTTATGTTTTATCTTTTATTTTTATTGAAAGTAGGTCATCAGCACTAAAATATAAGGTTGATTATCTTGTCAAGGAAAAATACTAAAATTTATTAAAAAAAATTGAAAAAAAAATGATGTAGTAGAGAAAATAATCTATGTCAAGATGATGTAATTCTTTTATGATTTGGATAAATAATTAAGAAAAAAGGTGGTGGGAATTGGAAACAATTATATTTCAACACACACAACTTTTCAAATTTAATGAAAAATATATATTTATAAAAAATAGTAAACAATATATCCATGCACTAAAGTTTCAAGTTATCAATATACAAAAAAAAGTTCAAGAAAAAAAAGTAAATTTTACTAAATAAAGTGTGGTGGCTTGTATAACTTCAATTTCAACATTTTTTCAGCAACTAAATTATAGTGTTTACTTTATAAAAAACTATATTCAATTAATTTTTTAAATTTTTGTTAAAATTACAAACTTAAAATAGACATAAGAATATAAATTTGATTAGTTTATATCATTTCAAAATTCAAAACATATATTTCACTTTCTATTGATTTAATTTAAAAAGTTGAATCAACATTGGCCATTTCCTTTATAAAAGTGTGACACAGCTTTGTACTTTTACCTTACAAATCTGGAAAGAGGAAGCAAACAAGAACCTATGTCAGATATCTGGACTAAAAAATGCTAGACAATTTTGGGTTGGGGCATCCTTGTCTTCAGAGTGTCAGATGTAGACAATAGATGCCTTTTTAGGATTAGGATGTTGTCTTGAGTGTTTCCCTAAAGTTCTGTTGTAGAAGTTTTAAAAAAATTCACCCGTGGCAACCTTGTCCTTTAATTTTGCCTCTACAAAAGCTAAATCAGTGTGTCTCTGTCTACCCTTCTTGAATTTGTGACCGTTGTCTTCTGAATTTTTCACTTGCACATAGAAGAAGGAAAATTGTGTTCTTGATAGGGGTTTGCCTAGGTGAAACCTCAATTTTGGGATTAACTCTATAATTGAATTAGAATTAAAATGGAAAGCATGCCTAAAAATGGTCAAAGGATAGATATGGAATTGAAATATTGAAATTGGAATGTTATACCTTGATTGAGTCTTGCTTTGAAGTCTTCAGACAAAGATTGATGTTGTCATGTAGGATTGTAGATTTTTGTCTTCATAATATCTTGATCATGGATACCATCTTGAATTCTTGAAATTTGAATACTTGACCTCTCCTTCACTACATTGATAATGCTTGATCACTTGCTCACTTGAATTTACTTGATAAGAATTGAATTTAAACTTGAGTCATGTAGAGAGGATGTTTCAAATGAGGCCTAAGTGAGTACAAAATTGTATAGGGATACAATTTAGGATTTTACAATCTTGAGCAAGAATTCTATTTTGTAAATATCATAGGATTATTGCAATTTATCAAATCATATTTTTTTGTAGTATCTTGTACAACAATTCATGTTCCTTGACTATATATCCACTTTGTGTACATGTCAACCAAGAAACTTGCAACTACAACATATAAAAAAATCCACTTTCAATCATAATTTGATGTATGTCAATGACACACTACAAATCTTTCATCTTAATTTAGAATTAAAAGATATTGACGAAGGTTGGGGAGACTATCTTTACATTTGTTTTGGTCATTTTGTTAAATAGTTGATGTATCGTGTATATGCTTCCATGTTTCACATACATATCTATAAGGTCACTAGCAACTACAATACCCAAAGAAAATCGAGTCTAATGTTGAATGCCCTTGAGCTATTGAAAGTTGTTAGTGTTGGGCATGTAGGGTGACAACCACCCGTTTTCAAGTGGCAAAGATCTTGTTTTGGCATGGACTAGATCTATGATGGTAAAAGTGAACTAATTAGATTGGACACAGGTTTGTTGCATTTGGTGGAATAGGACAAATGCTCACATTAAAGACACATTTTGGTTGATTTACATATGCTATTCTCGATGCCACATATTATAGATGTTTTGGAACACTTAAACAATGCAATAGAGAACATTTACCATGCTTTATTTTGCATCAAGAGTTGTGAGAATAACTCTCATTCGTATTGTCAAATTGAACCAAAATACCATCAAACTATGAAACAAAATAAACCCTTTCATTACTATTTGAAGTAAAAAATATACAAGTTAGGAGCTAAGACACTCTCCTAGTTTTTTATTTAATATATAATCAAATATTTTTTTGATTGAAATTATATAAAAATTAAACCTTGTTTGGATACTCTATTGATGCTATAATTCTATGAAATGAGCTAATAATGAAAGAAGCATAGTCATAAAAGAACATTAAAGTAAACATAGATTGGTAATAAATCTAGATACAATCAAAAAAAAAGAAAAGAAAAAAGTCTTTATCCCATTAACAGACCTAAACAAAAAAAATAAAAAATTGTTAGAACATATTAATTCAATGATCAAAATAAATTTTGACCCATGACAATATAAAATTTTGATCAATATAAAACAACTATTACAATATTGAAATAAAATGATAAGACAGACCTCAAAATGGAGATAAGTATATCTGCCGACATGGTGAGGAAATGAAGATAATTTCAAGTCACGTAAAATCTACGGAAAATTTGTGTTATTTGAATAAAATCATTTTTTGGATATAAATGATGAATATTTAAGAAAAAAGAGGAGAAAATAATTCATGAAAGAATTATGTAAACAAGAAAATGTAGAGTGAGATACGAAGATTTAAGTGAAAATGTAGAGAATGACAAGTAGTGGTAAAGAAGGGTCCACATGATGATGAGAGAAAAAGATATGAATGTAAAAGAGAATATATCAAAATTCAACCCTATCAAAATCGGATCTGAAAAATGAGAAAGATTTTCCTTGCTCAAATCAAACTGGGTGTCCATGTGGAAAGTGGAGTACACGTCAATATTACTAGGTTTATATGGCAGCAAAACAATGGGACATGGGGTTCATTCAAACCATTCAAAGGATAGTCCATCAATAATGATGGATTTGAGATATTTTAAATGGGTCATCTCACATGATTTAGATCTTTGTTTCTTGTTTGTACTTCTTTGTTCTTATTTTAGTCAATTATTTCAGCTGAAAAAACCAAAATTCGTTGTTTACAAATTTTGGGGTTTTGGATTTTCACTTGTATCTATAGTTACATACCTTTGCTATCACTATTGGCCTTTCATGTCATTAAGTCCATCTTTGCTCAACTAAGTCTCTTATCACTCCCTTTCCTACTCCCTTGATCCTCGAGGCCCACTTTGCAAAAATCAACTTTAGGTATGAAGTTATCAGCCTTCAAGCCATCAATCTTCATCCTTCATACTGCCTTTGGTATTCTTTGCCCCATCTCCCTGCTCCCTAAAGTCCAAACCCTAAAAACCTAAGTGTGAACCTTATTGAACGTTGGGTCATCAAGCTTCCTCTTTCTCTCTTCCACTTTTAGTTGGTCCTCCCTTGATTTACTTGATTGTCAAAATCCATCTTACAAAATTGCCTAAGTGTTGACTTTATCATGCTTCGACTTGTTGACATCTTCCATATCCTTCATTCCTTTTTAACAAACTTCTCTTTGCCTTCTCAACCCCTAATATCTAAAGCATTTCCTTTGCTAAATATTAGTCTTATTGGCGTTTGGGATTTTGGTAATCTCCTTACCTTCATTCCTTTTTGATACATGACTTAAGAATTTTTCTTGATCCTCAAATCTCACTTCATTCCTCTTCAAAATTTCTTCTTTTTTCATCTGGTTTCAACTAATGGACCTCACCTTTACCGTCTCTTTCTTGGCACAAGTTAAGAGTTCATCCTAACTCCCTATGCCTAATTAATTTTATATGGCAGTAAAATAAGGGGACACGGGGTTGATTTAGGGCATTGAAAGAATAGTGCATCAATAATAATCCACTTGAGAGATTTTAAGTGGGTCATCTTACATGATTTATATTTTTGTTTCTTATTTTTCCTTTCTTTGTTCATACATTGGTTAATTATTTGAGTTGAAAAAATAAAAAAATTGACTATGTTGAAATTTTGGGGTTTCATGATTTTGTTTGCACATCCATGCTTGCATTGTGTTTTCTATCACTATTGCCCTTTCATCTCGTTAGGTCCATCCTTGCTTGATTATCTCTCTTATCGGCCTTTGAGATACCAATCTTCATCCTTGCTTCATACTACCTTTGGTATTCTTCACCCAACCTCCTCACTCCCTAAAGTCCAAACTTTAAAAACCCTAAGTGTAAACCCTAACAAACTTTGGGCCATCGAGCTTCCTCTTCTATCTTCCCCTTTCAGTTTGTCCTTCATTAATTTCATCGATCATCGAAATCCCCCTTACAAAATTGCCTAAGTGTTGACCTTATCAAATGTTGAATATGGATTCTTCTTGATCCTTGACTCCCAAGTCATTTCTCTTCAAAATTTCTTATCTTTTTCATCAAGTTTCGACTATCAGACTTCACCTTTACCTTCTCATTTTTGGCACGAGTTAAGTTCTTCTTGATACTCAACCCCCAACTAATGCCTCTTATAAATGTCATGTTTAATTCATCTACCTCTTGTTAATGTTATCTCCCTTCATCTTCATGTTGATGTCATCCTACTTTTTTCTCATGATGATATAATGCAAAATTATCATTTGAGGGACCATATTTTCAATGTCCCTCATCCTCCCATTCTTCATCAACAATATTTTTGGTGGATGTTTGATGCTCAATGCCTAAAAAAGGAATATCTCATTGGGTCATAATAGATGAACATGTTCTTATTCTAGGATTGATGATAGGCAATATGCAACATGCTTGAAGCTTGATCTTTGATGGTGGTGTTTTAGGGGGTGCAAAGGATTTAATTCTTTTTCTAAGTGTTGTGTTAGGATTGAGCATGGAACTCCAATGATAACTTTAAAAGACACGTTTTTTACCTAGAAATGACATTAATTCTCAACAACTCCTGTAACCACTAGATCTTTATCTACAGGAGCTGAAAAGGGGTCTTAAATGCTTTTTACATGGATTTAAATTTGTCAAGATTTGGTATAATTTTAGGGTGAAAATATTTTCCAAAATTTGGAAAGAGAAATTCAATTCTCTTTTTTAGTTGTTCAGTTGATGTTCACTTTTCTCTACACATTAAAGTTATAATTTTCTCCAATGTGCTTATGCAGATCTAGGTGCAAGCTTGCAAAGTTAGATTGGAATTTGTGCATCCATAGGAACTTATCAATCATTCGGGTAATTCTCCTTGTATGATTGACAAAGTCCTAGCTCCTATATCTTCCCCATCTCATGAGCACTAGATGAGATCATGGATTTCATTCCCAAGGCTCTTGATCATATTTTCTACCTGTACCATGTTTCTTTTATATTGTAGGTTATCTCTCTCATCCACCTTCCACCTTTTCTCATGGACATGATGAGTTCCTAGATGGATAGATTCTAGAAAGTTCCTTCAAATGGAGCTAATTATTTCCCTTGTTTGTACTCAACAAATTTTAAAAGATCAAGAGGAAGATGCTCTTACTATCTAGGACTCTATTGATGATGCTACTATCCTTGTTGATGTATGAGATAAACTTGATGACATAGATACCCTTCTTACAAATGCTACTATTGTTGATTAATGATTTTATTTATGTTTACTATTATTTAGAATCTACTCTTTATTATTTTTATCTTTTTTTTCAAATCAATCTACTTTAACTTGAGCATACCTTTCTATCATCCACACACACGCACGCGCGTGCACACACACACACAAATACACACACACACACACATATATATATACATACACACATATACATATGTATGTATATACATATATGTGTATATGTATATATATACATATATGTGTATATGTATATATATACATATATGTGTATATATGTATCTATTTATATATATATATATATATGTGTGTATATATATATACAGATACATATATACATGTACATATATATGTACATATACATACATACATACATATGTGTGTGTGTGTCTATATACATATGTATATATGCATATATATGTACATGTATATATGTATCTGTATATATATACATATATATATATATATAAATAGATACATATATACACATATATGTATATACATACATACATACATACATACATACATACATACATACACACATGTACAATATAATATACACCACATTCAATATAAAAGTTGAAAAGAAAGGAGCAAAAATATTTTATGAGAACATATAAGGAGAAGTGTTGGTAAGAAGGATGGTCACTAGGTCCACATCATGATGAGGACTATGAAGTAGGAGAGAAAAGATATCAATAGAAAAGATTGATACTACATTCAAAATTCAGCCATATAAAATTAGGTTTGAAAAAGGAGCAAGATTTTCCTTCCTCAAATCAAATTGGGCATCCATGCAAAAAATAGAGCAGCACATATTTCTCCCAAACTAGTGATAGTGTGAAAGTAATGTGGTCTATTTAAATAGTTTAAAAATAAAATGTGCAACATTATTTTTACTAAGTGTATATGGAAGAAAAAATAAATTTAACAATTAAGATGTTTAAAGATATGGTATTTTCACATATGTAATGTAACACAAAATTGATATGCTTGGTAGGAATTTTGTTTCAAATATGTGTTTAGATTTTGGATGGAATTGTAAGATCAAGAATAGTAAAATGCTAGAATGTTATAAGTTAGAGGACCTAGTAGTTGATGATTGTAACTTCACACCTCTCAAAATCCTACATGACAATTTCAAATCTGTAAGGACCTCCATAATTTCAAAATAACACAATTCACAAAATTTACACATAAACAAGCATATATCAATTCCAGGCATCCAAATATACAAGATTAGAATTGACAAATTATATTACAACATAAAGTTGGAGTATATAAGGATTAGTACATAAGCTAATATCGAGGAAAAACATAAGGAACATATCCATTTACACTGGACCACAGGGTCAATTACAATGAATACATAAAGGAGAAATCATGAAGACCACCATGACAAGAACTCTATTATCTGTCTCCCTTGAGAACCTCATGGGTGATAACATTGTTAGAGTGTGTATCTTCCCTACCACAAACTAGGTACATTTCCTTGGAATCTTTCATGATGAAGTGTTGTAATTGTACACCTTTAATTAGGGTGTCCAATTTTACACTCTCCTAACACTAATTTTAGTATTTCACATTCCTATATGCATTATAGGACCTTTATTATAATTAATTAATATTTATTTCAATATTACGAGTCTTATTCCACTTTAATACAATATCACACACTTATTTGGGCCCTTATTTCTAGGTGTGTTACGCGTGCAATTGTGGTTGCACCAAAAGATCATTCTGTTAATGCTTGATACAACCACTAGACTTATAGAATCCACAAGAGGCGGTTAAGTCATGTCACAAAACTAAGCACTACACTACACAACATAAGGAGACCAAGGGCGCACACCTCCAACAATACCCCCAAGTGCAAGCGAGGGGTTTGAACTTGTGACCAAGCTCCGATACCACTTGTTACAAGTGCGGTTGTTGTTGAACCAAAAGATCGACCTATTAATTCTCGATACAACCACTAGACTTATATAATCCATAGGAGGTGGTTAAGCCATGTCACAAACCTGAGCATTGCACTACACAACACAAGGAGACCAAGGGCGCACACCTTGCAACAAGGTGTGCCCTTTATATTTTATTAACTTAATTTATTGTAAATCCTACCCTATTTCAAATCTCAAGACACGTTTTTTCCATCTAATCATTATATATTTTCATACAAACTTATATTCGGCATTAGAACCCTATTATATCGCATCCCTAAAAACTTAAGTTGAAATTGTGGGGACCGAGACACATTGGGCATCCTGATCTAATGCTTATTTCCTTGAATTGTGGGAGGATAATAAGGTGGTTCTATCCTACTTAAATCTTTCTCCATGCGAAAAAATAATAATTCTAAGTTAGTCTCAAGGTGACTTTATTATGAAATCCCTATAGAAGGAATCTCTCTCAATTCATTCAATCATCCCATTATTGCATCTCATCATTATGTTATCATTCCAATTCAAAGGAAACACTTCAAGAGTAGATTTGATTCAAGGAGAAACAAACTACATCAAGGTATCTTCAATTATGTTTCAATTATTATTTCATGATGGATTTTATGTGATTTATCATGTTATTGCATAAACACGTGGAGGACTTATCATCGGTACAATTCTTTGTCAATTGAAGGTATAATCAATTCAGTCAATCACTTCAATTCAAGCATTTCCAATTAAATTCAAGATTTAATTCCAAACCTAGGTTTTGACCTAGGAAAACCCCTATAAACCACCCAAACACCATTTTTTACTCTTATGTGCATCTTTAAGTTTCCAACAAAGACAAAAAGATCCAGAGATGCTTAGGACACAAAAATGAGTCACCATAATAAATTTGGATAGGAAATCCTTAGATCAGGGTGCTCCGGGTGAGCTTTCCTAGACTAGGACGCCTTGGGTGCCCCTGTCCTTAGAAGTATGCATCAAATTTGACAAGAGAAAAATATAGCATCTCAAGAAGCTACATCTGAGTTGGTGTACAAAAGTTAGAAGACCAAGGCACTCTAGGCATCCCAGTTTTGGAATCTGCTCCAGATTTCAATCATAAGTGCACCTTTTTATTTTTTTCTCATTTATGTACATATTATGATTTTTTTGTTTATACTGAAAGCAATGAAAAAAGGTTAGTTGAACATGATAAATTCATAAAACAACACAAAACATCCAAAATGAACTAAGCAATTACCTTTTGGATGCTCCTCAAATTGAGCTAGAAGTGGATGTGCCCAAGCTCCACTTGATTTTCTCCTTTGATGGTTTCAATGTGGAACACTCTCCAATGATCACAACAATGGTGGATTGATGAAAGTAATAACTGGATTAGGCTAGTGAATTGGGCATTATGATGAAAAATAGAGGGATTGGATGGTAAAATGCCTATAATATGGATGCAAAAGGAATGATTATGAAAGAAAAATAGCAACATGAAATTACTAATGAAGTGGATGATTTGGTGAAGGGAGGAGACTCCAATTTATAGATTTTTTGGATAGAAATGGACAGTTGAGATTGAAAGATAATGGAGGGCTAAGATTAAATGTGAATATGTGAGGTATCTTGGGATCTTAGCCTTGTGACATGTGTCACAAGGTGAAGTGTCTTGGGAAGAACACTTGGCATGGGGAAGAGGAAAAGGTGTGCTCACACATGTGTGAGCACTTCTTGGGAAGAACATGGAGATGACAAGTGGAAGCATTCTTGGAAAAGTGTAAGAGTCTTAGGTTTTAGGAGGATGACATGTGGATGGAATGCAAAAGTGTAGGGTGGCTCTCATGGGGAAGATAATTTTCTCACGTGTGAGCACCCTTGGGTCAAAGATGAGGTGGAGGAGAAAGTGACCCTTGTATGCAAACTCATTTATGAGGCTGTTAGGAATTACATGCAGAAAATATCAATTATATGCAAAGAAAGATGAAGTAGAAGAATGAAAAAATGAGGAAACAATTTTAACATGGTTCACCCAAACTCGAGCTACATCCACCAAATAGAGAGTCCAATATTATTATCCAACAAATCAAACTGATTACAACTAGTAATCCCTTGCAACTCAATACCACTACAAAATGCTACAAAATTCTTTATAGAAAACCCTAACCCTTAGCCATTTTATCAAGACTTATGTCAGTTACAAAAATAGGGTTAGAATATGTCAGCCAATAGAAAAAATAACTCCCAACACCTTTATAAAATAATAAAAGTCATTTGGGGCCCCTAGACCTCGCAATGGGCATTGCCCCTTGACCCCGCCTTGGGGGTGCTGCCCCCAAATCCCCGTTAAATAATTTGGGGGGAAACTACTATAGCGTCCTAAAATTGCACCCCTTGCAAGTTTGACCACATTTGGGTCTTCACCTTAGTTTTTGTTCCCCTTGGCCTGGTTGAAGACTTGATTATGCTCATGCACATTACAAACATCAAAAACCTTGATTGGCACCCCCTTGGGCACCTTGGTCCTAGCCCAAAATAGGGCTAGACCAAGGTGTGGCATCTTGGTCCACACTAGAACCAAGGCATGGCACCATGGTCCTCCCTAAATTTGCCCCTCTTTAAACCCCTTTTTCACATTTCAAATTTAAGCAGGATTTCCCTCTCCGTGTTGGCCCATGTCAGAAAATTAATCAGTTTTCTCAATAGGAAACTATATAAAGAGGATTTCCCCTCTCATTTGGATAGACACAGTTAATCTAAGATATATATCAAGAATCCGACAAACACACATGAGATCAAGAATTCAAGCATTCAAGATAAATTGGGCATTTTAAGTCTTCCTTCAAGCCTTGGAGCAGCAATCAAGTCAAGATCAAGCATTGAAGTGCAGATCTACTTCCTATTTCATGAAACCCTAATTCCATGTGGAGGCAAGAAAAACTTCACAAGGAGATATAGTCATTCAAATTTTAGTCATAATTCAACATCTCCCTCAAAAGAAGAATCTTTCCTTACAGTCATTTTGAATTTCATTTATCTCAATTTCATGGTTAATTCCAAAACTTGGGTTTGACCTAAGGAAAGCCCCTATTCCCAACCTATTTCCCTTTCTTTTTGTGAGCAGAAAATGGGTGCACAATTGTACTTCTCAAAATAAGCTTCAAACATAGAGACAAAACAACCCTTTTTGGTGTGTGGAAAATTCAAAGGACCGTGTTGCCACGTCATGATCCCTGCTTTTTTAGGGTATTTTCACAAGGGAGATCTGAATCAACTTATATTATTTATGTTGAATATTGTTGCTACTAGGATATGTTGTTGTCATTGATGTCAACATATTCATGTGCTTTGGTATTGAAGAGAGTTGTTTGGTGTTACGGTGATTGCATTGCATTGATTTGGTTGGATTAAGGATTTGTGGTTCTGTAATGAAGTATCCCCAGTATCTCTACTTCATTCTTTATTGGTTTCGGTGATCTGGAAGATTATTGGATCATATTATTTGATCCAATTTGTAGTTCAATCTTTCTGTGTCATGGTTGTCAAAGTTTGGTGTTTGATCCGGTGAGCTCCGGTATGATCATATCTTTGGCTGCAGATTTGGGAAGATGTTTTTGATGTTCATGTATATCCTTAGTTCAGATGGTTCATGATTTGGTGCTCCTCAACTTATCTTTCTAGTTTGAATTGGTGTTGTTGAGTGTTCATGTGAGTTAGCATGTTGATCGATGAAGATTTGGATAAGTGGTGTTGGTGCAGCTATTGTGGAAGGTTATAATGTGTTGTTGGTGTTTTCTAATCATGCTCTATTTATTTTGGTGGTCCGTATTGATCTTTGTGCACGTTCTTGGTGATTTTTCTGATCTGGTGATATTCTTCATGTTATGCGATATTCTTTGTGGTGTAGTGGGTTGCGGTTGATCTTGGCGAGATTTCTAGTGGTGATACGTGTTTGGAGATTTGATTTAGGTCATGTTATGTCATGTATATTATTATATTGGTCTGGTGGTTCATATATATATCGTTTGATGTAATCTTATAATTAAGGTTTGAGGGTTTGGCCGACCTTGTAGTCAAGGTTGATGAATTGTGTAAATAAGTGGTATAGTGATGCAATTTAGGTATCAATGTGGTGTCTGCATTATCAGAGAGTGGTGTATATTTGCTTAAGTGAATTTATTCTTTGATGTTGTGAATTGAACAGATATTGTTACAGGGAAGAAAAATATGCTTAACCAAAACTATCATCAGGCATTAGCAGATGCTATAATTGCAGTTCATATAATCCAGATTGTAGTCTGAATCTTATTGTAAGGTAGTGAGCCTTCCCTCAGGGTTGGAGCCTTCTGGGTCATCTATTTTGAGCACTGAGCTCTAGGAAGTATGCCTGAATGCATGTGCATTCCCCATTGTAATACTTAGACATACTACTGTAGAGTATCATTTATTGTGGCTAGGTCCCACCGTGGTTTTTCCCTTAATCGAGTTTTCCACGTCAATATCTTTGTCTTATGTGTGTTGGTACTATTGTGTTTATCTTTATTCTTGTTGCAACTATTTAGATCTAAGATTATGGTTAATTTATTGAATCTGGTGAAAACTGATTCACCCCCCCTCTCAGTTTTCCTTCTTGGTTGTTGCTAACAATTGGTATCAGAGCTCGATCCTCCAGAAGAAGCTTGATTGCTGGAGGAGATCCGAGATGAAAAATTATGTGTTCAAGAAGGAGAGTCCTAGATTTGATGGAAGAAATTATACTGTCCAAAAGGACCAGATGGAAGTTCACTTGAAATGTCTTGGAGATGAGTATTGGAAGATCACAAAGAATGTGTACAATGTTCCTCAGAATGGACCAGTTACTATTGCTAAGATCAAGGATGTTGAACATAACATAAGAGCTAAATAAGTATTGTTGAGTGCCTTGATTGATTTAGAAATGACTAATGTGATGGGTTTGCAGACTACACATGAGATCTGAAAGAAGCTAGAGACCTTGTATGATAGAGATGCGCAAGTTAAAGTTGCTAAGTTGTAGAGATTGAAAGGGAAGTATGCAACATTGAAGATGGAAGAAGATGAAAATATATCAACCTTTATGGCTAAAGTGAATGATCTTGTCATGAATATTAGATGTGCTAGTGGAATCCTTGAATGAGGTGAGATTGTTGCTAAGGTGTTGAGATCATTGCCTCCTGCTTACAATCACAAATTAGCTGCTATTGATGAGATCCGAAGTGTGACTACAATGACTAGAGACATGTTGGTTGGGAAGCTTACTTCATTTGAGTTGAGCGAATTTGAAGAATCACATGGGAAATATGAGACTGCATTCAGAGCCTCTATATCTGGGAAGCAAAACTATGATCTAGGAGAAAGTTCTTATTGGGTGTCCAGATTTGAAAGAAAGAAGAGAGAGATGCAAGAGAATGAAAGAGAAATGGATGAGCTAGAAGCCCTTATTTCTCAAAGATTGCCTAAAAGAGCCAATAAGTATGATGGAAAATTACCTTTGAAATGTTTCTCTTGTAATTGGATAGGACATTTTGCTTCTAAGTGCCCTGAGAGAATGTATAGATATGATAAGCATGAAAGGCATGATAGATCTGACAAATATGATGTGAGGCCCTATGCCAACTCATCCTATCATTTCTATTATTTTCATGATGAGACTATTATGGATGCTTTATTTTATGCATTGTGGATTTAGAACTTATATGATTCCATGATTTAGATAACATTGATGTATATTGATGCTTCATTTTTATGCATTATGGATATGAAACTTTATATGATGCTATAAATGAATTACTTTGAATGATGTATGTCATTATTGGATTTGCAGGACTTCATTATGATGATAGAAATAGGATGCATGTATTATGAATGGATC
Organism: Cryptomeria japonica; assembly: GCF_030272615.1. Lineage (NCBI taxonomy): Eukaryota > Viridiplantae > Streptophyta > Pinopsida > Cupressales > Cupressaceae > Cryptomeria > Cryptomeria japonica. The sequence goes on along the minus strand of NC_081414.1, from coordinate 521,039,628 downwards.
AAATTTTGAGGATTATGATAAATGCTTATGTGGATTAATTGGGATATATGAGATATTGATTTATTACTATCAATTGTATGAGTGTTTGATGTGTATTCAAATTCATGTGTTTAATAATATATGTGGTTATTTGGAATTACTAACGTGCAAATTGAGATGCACAGGAAAATTATCCATGTGAACATGGAAATATTATGGAGAACCAAACCTAGACCTATGTACATTTGTAAAGCCAGGGGTTGTCTATTTGGAGAGACAACACCCCATTTGTATCGTATTTTATTTGTGAAAGTAAATGATGCATGTGTGTTAAATTGATTTTATTAATTTGTGTAAATCCAACAAGAGACAAATTCCATGTGTAATTTTTATAATGTATTTTATTGTGTCACTTGACACATGTGCTGATTAGTGTCATTGATTTTGACTTGTCCCTTGGAGGGAGTTTGTTTCTACCAAAGCCCATTTCAAATATTTGAGTGTGGTCCCAAATTTGCCTTGGATAGGGAGTCTTGGGAGTGGTCAACTTAGGTTTGACCCGTAGGTTATCTTCAGTTGGGTTTCTAAGGGGTCAAATGGACTCCTAGGGTTAGTTTTAGCGCTTTTCCACAGGTTCAAAGGGTATACCTATTGGTTAGGGGTATTTTTAAACATGTGACTACTCCAATGTGACTATTTAGTCACCTCAAAGAGTGGTTTTTCCAAGGTGAGCGAAAATTCAACTTAGAAAGTTCCTCCTAGGATAGACAACCTTCCTTTTTGGTGTCAAACTCTCTTCCCCATCCTCTCTTACCTTTTCTCTTTCTAGTTTTAGCAACATGTAAGAGGTTGGGAAGACCAACCAATGGGAACTCTCACTCTATCCAAGGGGTTGGGAAGAGTGAGAGAGGCCTTCTTAGGCAAGGATTAGGGACTTAGTGAGTTAATCACCCACTCTCCATTGTTGGAGATTATGCAATTTTGAAGAATAGTTGTAGGATAGAATTTTGGCTAAGTGTTGGTGAAAAGATTGTGTGGATTTGGGCTACTCATCCCCAACTAGATCTAGCAAAACCTTTGGGCAGATTAAGGTTGGCTCTTACTCTCTTTTTGTTTATGTTGCATATGTATGTTTGAAGAAATGCTTGTATGAAAGAGTTGTTTATTTGTATTTTACCTTGTGAAAGAATATGTGATTTTTCCCCTTCATTTCTATTATGCATTTTCTTGTATTGGGAGTATCCAAGGCCTTCTACTCTTGGGAGAGTTGGATGGTCTTGGGGTGGAAGAAGTTTGACAACCTTGGGTGAGAGGCTCTCATTAAGAGAGTGATCTCAAGGGTGTTCTTTTGTGACCCTCGTTGCATAGCCTTGTTTATGCATTTGGGGGTCATAAGGAGAGATGAAATGGCTTATATGCCTTTGGGGGGCATTAGGATGTGGGGATGGACTTGTGTTGTATTTGGTTGCCATGAGGTGGCTTGAGATGTTCCATGCTTGCAGTTTCTCCAATGGTATTTGGTCCACTTCCACCCTTGGAAAATCATCACAAGTTGTGGTGAAGTGTAGCCTTGGGTGGGAAAATTGTTTGTTGTGTGTTTACCCCTTGCTTGTTGTGGTTGTATGTGTGTAACCTGTCTAGTGCTTCGTTCTCCAAGCTCGGGGGTGGCTTCTAGTAAGCCTAGGCTGGGAGGTGAGCACTCCATGGTCAAGCCTTATGTTTTATTTGCAGGTTACTTGGGAGGAAGAAAAAAAAGAAGAAGCTAGGAGTTGCTTGTTTTTATTTGACTTGCAGAAAAGTTGGGAAAGGGAATATTGTATTTTTTATGGCAGCAATGTAAAAAGAAAAGTTATATATTGTATTTGTTTTAAAAAGATATGTATTCATTTTAATTTCAAGTCCTCATTTAATGGAATGAGAGACTAGTTTGGGTATTATACCCTTTGTAATATTGACTACCTTGTATTCTATATGCCCTTGAAAAAAATATGTATTTTCCCCATTAAGTTATTTTTGCAAAAAAAAAAAATGTTATTTATGCATTAAGTTCCTATAGTTGTTGAGTTAATATAATTGTTGCTTTCTTATTATTGGAAAATAAAAGTTCATTTTATACCATCATGCAAAATGAAATTATGGGATTTGTAAAAGCTGCATCTAGTTCTATTTAGTTAAAAACAAATACAAATTATGGTTGAATGGGTCTATTATGTCTATCTCTAAATTGATTTTTAAATGTTTTCTAGGTTAATATAGTTACTGTTAAAATTTATTTCATTCTGTTTTTTTTATTTATTGCAGAAAATAATTATGAAAGTAATAGTCTACTTCTAAAGTTAGCATCTAGACTTAAAAAAAAAATGTATAAGAGCTTGTTGTTAATGTTCTTTTTAAATAGGAAAGAAATATACAGAATGCTTTAACCAACAGAAAAAAAAAATAGTATTTTCCACTGTAATGTGCTAGGGAGATTATTAGGTTTGATTTGCATAAAAAGAAAATAATAGCAGGATTTAAAGCATACACATTAACTTATTAAAAGAAAGAAAATCTCATCTATTGCACGCTATCATAGTCTTATCAGTTTGCTGCATGAGTTAAAAAGATGCAATATAAAAAATTACAGCATGCTAAAGTGTATATATGTATATATATATATTCTATGAGAAACTAATCATTTTATAAAAAAAAAAAATGTCTCTGCATGGGAAACTTATTTTTTTAATCATTATAACCTCCAAAAATATATATATATTTATATATTTATATATTTATATACATAAATATATATATAAGTGTTTGTATTTTCTTTAAAAAAAATTGATAATAAAAAAAAACTGCATCGAAACTCTCGGTGGAGGCCTGGGCGGCTCGGGACCCCTGTGGGCCGCGACCCACAGTGGCACCTAGGTGTCACTGCATGAGGCCCTACCTTCCCTGATCAAACCGCCCCCCCTGTGCCTTAAGCAATAATGTTGCACCCCTTGGTAAATCCGCTGCTGAAGCCATGGCCGCCCCCCCCTTCTCAATCCTGCACACACAAAAAATATAGAACACACACACACATGCCCTAACCCAACTTTCGGGTTAGGGCAAAACACACATAAATAATATAAAAAAAAAAAGATGTGTGGGATGTGTGAAAAGTAAAAGAGAAGTTAGGGTTTTATTTTTTTAATATAGAAAAAAAAAGGGGGGGGAACCCTATTCAAATTTTGAATAGGGTATCCCCGTAGACTTTGAACAAGACTATTATTTTATTTATCAACTCTTTATACTCTTGGGTTTGAAATTTTATGGGGGAATAAAAATAAATACTTTGGAAACAGTTAGCCTTAGAAGATAAATTTTATTGGCCAACTTTAATAAAAATTTATAGCACAGTTGCACTATGGGATTAATCGACCCTAGAGTCAAATTTTAGACAAATTATAATTATTGATTAAAATAAATAATGGGTTTTATAAAACTAAGAGCTAGGGCTAATTAATTTAGTTCCTAGGCAATTAAAAAGCTATTTGAGATTATTAATATCTCTTGCAAATTTATTTAGAGATTTTTGCCTAAACGAAATTATTATATTTATTATTTGATGAGATAATAATAATTCTTTGGAAAATTAATTTTTCGCATTTGGCTTAGATCATCTTGCTTACTTGATCTAGTGTTTGAATTATTCTTAGTTGAAAACCAAACTAGTTAAGACAAGACTGGTTAATGCGTTATTTAGCAAATTTAGTTTTATTAGATTAAGTTTTTTTTTTTTTAAATTATTCCGTTTGTGCCCAAAAGTTTGGGCATGACATTTTGGTATCAGAGCAAGGTTTCCAACACTAGGAACCTTTCTCCATTATGTTTCACTTTAATTTTTTTTTTAATTAATTAAATTTTATTTATTTTTATAGTTAATTTTAAATAAATTAATTTTTTCTCCAAAAAAATTATTTATTTATTTCATTTTATTTTATTTTCTCATAAGGATGCCTCCAACTACGCGGCAAGCTCGTAAATGTGGTAGAGGCCCTAGGTGTGAACGCATGGCACACGAAGAGGTCGATAGGGAGGAATCGGTTCCGGAAGAGAACCCAGAGGCTCCTCCCGAATGGCCAGTTGACCCGAACCGAGACATCTTGTTAGCTCTACAGAACCTAATTGGGATAGTCCAGGACAGGCTTCCAGCAGTGGATCATCATTTTGAAAACCAGAACTCAGGGAGCCACAGATCAGTAGAATGGGAATGGAGTAGGATTCCACCTCCTAATCCAGTAGAGAGTCAGGCTAGGCATGAGCCCGAGTCTGTTCACCTACCAGAACCACCTCCAGTAGTAGCACCAGTGTATTATGAGAGGGCACGTCGGGATCTAGGGGATCTAATTAAAGAGGTTATGCACCTTCAGCCACCATCTTTTGGGGGATCTACCGATGGGGTAGAAGCAGAGGCATGGCTTTTGAGCCTAGATAGGTGCTTTGCATTGCGCTCCTACGAGAGCAATCTAAAGGCACGTGTAGCAGTCCACCTATTAAGGGGAATGGCCTCCACATGGTGGAGATAGGAGGAATATAAGTGTGGCTTAGTGGAAGATACTCTCACATGGGAGATTTTCATAGAGAGATTCAAGGAGAGGTACTTATCAGAGCACTACAGACAGCGTAGGGTGGATGAGTTCCATGACCTCCAACAGAAGGGTCTTTCAGTGACCTAGTATGTGAGCCAGTTTTTTGAGCTCTTATCGTATGTGGACTACCTGAAAGATGAGAAGCTTCTCATCAACCAATTTATCAGAGGGCTGAATGCTGGCATAGAAGGACCGGTGAGGATGGCCACTCCAGAGAGCCTTCAGGTTGCTGTGGGGAAGGCCTTGATAGCAGAGGAGATTCAGGTCAGGCCTCAGGACTCAAGAGATCTATCCTAGAACCGAAACCCTATACCCCAGACTTACAAATTTTAGAAACCCCATTGGAAGGGTAACAACAGACACACATCGGGGTTCTCCAAACCCCCTCCTCTATAGCAGTCACAGCAGAACCGGAGGTAGAGGCCTCCATAGAGTCAGCAGGGCGTAAAGCCCAAGCAGTGGCAGTCTTAGGGTCAGAGGCGAGATCAGAAATCTCAGGTTCCTTACACACCTCTAGCGAGGAATCAGCAGTCCTATAGGGGTGGGTATAGTGGTTCTAGCAGAACAAGGGACAGTCTTTCTCCAGACCACAGGGCATGCAGTTTCAGGCACGTGGCACTTGCTTCACATGTGGAGCCATGGGACACATAGAAAGAGAGTGTCCTCAGGGTCAAATGGCAAGCAGTCAAAGGATGGTAGCATTAGAGCTGACAGTTGGGGATATGGGCAAGTCCCATAGGGTCTTCACAGTGGTTGACAACCGTCAGGCAGAGAATCAGGCCATGGTTATTGAGGTTGTAGGTATGATCAGAGGTAGCAGTGTATATATAATATTTGATTCAGGAGCTACTAACACCCTTTTATATCTCCATTGGTTGTGGAGCGTTGTGGGCTAGTGGCAATTAGATAAGAGGTCAGTTGGGAAGTGGAGTTAGCTTCAGGGGCTAGAGTGTCAGTGGAATCAAAGGTTAGGGGATGTCAGCTTCAGATTGGCAATATCACCACTTTAGTAGACCTTAGAGTTACACCACTCGGATCATATGGCATCGTACTTGGCATGGATTGACTTTATGCCCACAGAGCCAAGATGGATTGTCACCTGAAAAATATTGAGTGTGAGGATGATCATGGTTCTCCCATAGTAATCACCAGAATTTAGAGACCTGTGTCTCTTCATATGATTTCTACAATGTAGCTTAAGCGGAGCATGCAAAAGGGATGCCAGTTATTTGCCATCACCATTAGTGATAGAGAAGAAGAAGATGAAAAGGAACCATCTATTGACGACCATCCTATCCTTAAGGGATTTTTAGACATATTTCCTTTAGAGTTACCCGATATGCTGCCCCGTAGAGAAATTGATTTTCATATAAGCCTTGTACCAGGAGCCAAGCCAGTTTCAAGAGCACCATATAGGATGACCACAAATGATCTTAATGAGCTCAAAATGCAGCTTGAGGAACTCCTAGAGAAGGGCCACATTTTTCCTAGTGTATCCCCTTGGGGTGCACCAGTCATCTTCATGAAGAAGAAGGACGGATCTCTCTGATTATGCATGGATTACCATCAGTTGAACAAAGTAACCATCAAGAACCAATATCCTTTGCCCAGGATCGAAGATTTATTCGACCAACTTCAAGGTGCCAAAGTATTTTCCAAAATTGATTTGAAGTCAGGGTACCATTAGTTGAGGATAGTGGATAGCGATATCCACAAGACCGCATTTTGCACTAGATATGGCCACTATGAGTTCACCGTGGTTCCATTCGGTCTTACAAATGCCCCAGCTATTTTCATGAGTCTCATGAATGGAGTATTTCACACATTCCTTGACCATTTTGTGATTGTGTTTCTCGATGACATATTGATATATTCATGGAATGAGAAGGAGCATGAGGAGCACCTAAGACAGGTTTTGCAGTGTTTGAGGGATAATCAGTTGTATGGCAGTTTGTTGAAGTGTGCTTTCTTTAGAATAGAGGTCAAGTACCTTGGAGATGTTATATCCGGTGAAGGGATCTCATTTGACCCATCAAAGATCAGAGCCATTATGGATTGGCCAGTGCCAACCAGTGTGATAGAGGTCAGGAGCTTCATGGGCTTAGCAGGTTATTATTGATGTTTTGTTGAGGGATTCTCTAGAGTCGCATATCCTATTACTTCTCTTTAGCATAAAGGGAAGAAATTTGAGTGGATGGAGAAGTGCGAGAAGGCCTTTCAGGAACTTAAAAAGGAACTCACTAGTGCACCTATCCTTGTAGTGCCAGATCCCTTAGCTGACTTCATGGTTTGCACAGATGCTTCCCTAGAGGGTTTAGGAGTAGTCCTTATTCAGGATGGTAGAGCTATAGCTTTTGAGTCTAGGAAACTTAAGACTCATGAGCTTAATTACCCTACTCATGACCTTGAGCTTGCAGCAGTAGTACATGCACTTGTGAGGTGGAGACATTTCCTTTTGGGTCATCATTTTGAGCTTCATTCAGACCATCAGAGCCTTCAGTACATATTCACTCAGCCAAATCTTAATGCATGTCAAAGGAGATGGATGGAATTCTTGTGTGAGTATGATTTTGACATTCACTACATCAAAGGGAAAGAAAACATAGTTGTAGATGCTTTGAGTAGGAGACGTCACAAGGTATACACCATATCTATGGGCACAGACTTGAGAGATCGAATAATGTAGCAGTTGCCAGAGGATGGATGTTATTTAGAGGTTTGCCAAGCTATACGATCTCAGGAAACTTTAGGAGGGAAGTATGTGGATTATTCCTTAGAGTCCAATGGATTATTACACCATAGAGGGTGCATCTATGTACCTTCTTCTGGGGGATTGTGGGAGTTCATTATCATAGAGGCTCATAGAGCTCCTTATGCAGCACATCCCAGAGTTAAGAAGATGCATGCAAACTTGAGGTAGTTATATCATTGGCCAGGAATGTGGCAGCTTATTGCTGAGATAGTAGCACGATGCCTCGAGTGTTAGAGAGTCAAAGTGGAGCACCGCCATCCAGGTGGGTTTCTCCAATCTCATGCTATACCAGAGTGGAAGTGGGATACTATATCCATGGATTTCATCATTGGTCTCCCTATGTCATCTTGCCACCATGATGCCATCTTGGTGACGGTTGACAAGTTGATCAAAGTGGCCCACTTTTCACCAGTTCAGACTACCTTCACAACACCAGTATTAGCACAGGTGTTCTTGTGAGACATTGTCAGAGTTCATGGCATTCCATGCAAGATTATTTTCGACAAGGGTTCCCTCTTCACTTCTTCCTTTTGGAAGGCATTACAGGCAGCTATGGGTACCAAGCTCAATTTCAGTACAGCCTATCATCCAAAAATGGATGGTTAGACAGAGAGGGTTAATTAGGTGTTAGAGGATATGATTCACATGTACGTCATGGATCACCAGACCAGATGGGAAGAGTACCTTCCCTTACTAGAGTTTGCCTATAACAATGGGCATCACACATCTTTGGGGATGCCACTCTATCAGGCATTATATGGCATAGCTTGTAGGACACCATTGAGTTGGGACCACATAGAGGATAGAGTTGCTATTGGTCCTGAGATAGTTCAGGATATGGAATAGCAGGTGGATTTGATTAGGCAGCATCTTAGAGAAGCATAGGATAGACAAAAGAAGTATGTAGATGCGAAGAGGATAGATCGTAGCTACTTGGTTGGAGACAGAGTCTTCCTGAGAGTGCGACCGTATAATAGTCCAATCCATTATGGAAAGGGTTCTAAGCTCGCACCTTGATTTGTAGGACCAGTTGCCTATCATTTAGCATTGTCACCTAGCCTGTCGCGCATCCACGATGTGTTTCATGTTTCAGTTTTGAGGAAATATATATATGATGAGTCTCATATTCTAGATTGGGATGCCTTGTAGGTGGAGTCGGATGGGCAGCTAGCTTTGGAGCCCATTCGCATTTTGGCATGCCAGACGCTGGCCCTTCAAGGTCGAGAGCTAGACCAGGTTAGGGTCCAGTGGGATTTCTATGATGAGGTTACAGCTTCATGGGAGGATGCAGAACGTATGAGATCACAGTACCCCCACCCTTTTGATGAACTCCAGGAGAAAGTTCATGCCTAGAGGGGGAGGGTGTGAGGCCCTACCCCGACTCATCCTAGCATTTTTGTTATTTTCATGATGAGACTATTATGGATGCTTTATTTTTATGCATTATGGATTTAGAACTTATATGATTCCATGATTTGGATAACATTGATGTATATTGATGCTTCATTTTTATGCATTATGGATATGAAACTTTATATGATGATAGAATAGAATTACTTTGAGATGATGTATGTCATTATTAGATTTGAAGGACTTCATTATGATGATAGAAATAGGATGCATGTATTATGAATGGATCAAATTTTGAGGATTATGATAACTGCTTATGTGGATTAATTGGGATATATGAGATATTGATTTATTACTGTCAATTGTATGAGTGTTTGATATGTATTCAAATTCATGTGCTTAATAATATATGTGGTTATTTGGAATTACTAATGTGTAAATTGAGATGCGCAGGAAAATTATCCATGTGACCATGAAAATATTATGGAGAACCAAACCTAGACCTATGTACGTTTGTAAAGCCAGAGGTTGTCTATTTGGAGAGACAACACCCCGTTTGTATCGTATTTTATTTGTGAAAGTAAATGATGCATGTGTGTTAAATTGATTTTATTAATTTGTGTAAATCCAACAAGAGACAAATTCCATGTGTAATTTTTATAATGTATTTTATTGTGTCACTTGACACATGTGCTGATTAGTGTCATTGATTTTGACTTGTCTCTTAGAGGGAGTTTGTTTCTACCAAAGCCCATTTCAAACATTTGAGTGTGGTCCCAAATTTGCCTTGGGTAGGGAGTCTTGGGAGTGGTCAACTTAGGTTTGACCCGTAGGTTATCTTCAGTTGGGTTTCTAAGGGGTCAAATGGACTCCTAGGGTTAGTTTTAGGGCTTTTCCAAAGGTCCAAAGGGTATACCTATGGGTTAGGGGTATTTTTAAACATGTGACTACTCCCATGTGACTATTTAGTTACCTCAAAAAGTGGTTTTTCCAAGGTGAGCGAAAATTAAACTTAGAAAGTTCCTCCTAGGATAGACAACCTTCCTTTTTGGTGTCAGACTCTCTTCCCCATCCTCTCTTACCTTTTCTCTTTCTAGTTTTAGCAACATGCAAGAGGTTGGGAAGACCAACCAATGGGAACTCTCACTCTATCCAAGGGGTTGGGAAGAGTGAGAGAGGCCTTCTTAGGCAAGGATTAGGGACTTAGTGAGTTAATCACCCACTATCCATTGTTGGAGATTATGCAATTTTGAAGAATAGTTGTAGAATAGAATTTTGGCTAAGTGTTGGTGAAAAGATTGTGTGGATTTGGGCTGCTCATCCCCAACTAGATCTAGCAAAACCTTTGGGCAGATTAAGGTTGGTTCTTACTCTCTTTTTGTTTATGTTGCATATGTATATTTGAAGAAATGCTTGTATGAAAGAGTTGTTTATTTGTATTTTACCTTGTGAAAGAATATGTGATTTTTCCCCTTCATTTCTATTATGCATTTTCTTGTATTGGGATTATCCAAGGCCTTCTACTCTTGGGAGGTTAGGATGGTCTTGGGGTGGAAGAAGTTTGACAGCCTTGGGTGAGAGGCTCTCATTAAGAGAGTGATCTCAAGGGTGTTCTCTTGTGACCCTTGCTGAATAGCCTTGTTTATGCATTTGGGGGTCATAATGAGAGATGAAATGGCTTATATACCTTAAGGGGGCATAAGGATGTGGGGATGGACTTGTGTTGTATTTGGTTGCCATGAGGTGGCTTGAGATGTTCCATGCTTGCAGTTTCCCCAATGGTATTTGGTCCACTTCCACCCTTGGAAAATCATCACAAGTTGTGGTGAAGTGTAGCCTTGGTTGGGAAAATTGTTTGTTGTGTGTTTACCCCTTGCTTGTTGTGGTTGTATGTGTGTAACCTGTCTAGTGCTTGGTTCTCCAAGCTCGGGGGTGGCTTCTAGTAAGCCTAGGTTGGGAGGTGAGCACTCCATGGTCAAGCCTTATGTTTTATTTGCAGGTTACTTGGGAGGAAGAAAAAAAAAAAGAAGCTAGGAGTTGCTCATTTTTATTTGACTTGCAGAAAAGTTGGGAAAGGGAATATTGTATTTTTTATGGCAGCAATGTAAAAAGAAAAGTTATATATTGTATTTGTTTTAAAAAGATATGTATTCATTTTAATTTCAAGTCCTCATTTAATGGAATGAGAGACTAGTTTGGGTATTATACCCTTTGTAATATTGACTACCTTGTATTCTATATGCCCTTGAAAAAAATATGTATTTTCCCCATTAAGTTATTTTTGCAAAAAAAAAAAATGTTATTTATGCATTAAGTTCCTATAGTTGTTGAGTTAATATAATTGTTGCTTTCTTATTATTGGAAAATAAAAGTTTATTTTATACCATCATGCAAAATGAAATTATGGGATTTGTAAAAGATGCATCTAGTTTTATTTAGTTAAAAACAAATACAAATTATGGTTAAATAGGTCTATTATGTCTATCTCTAAATTGATTTTTAAATGTTTTCTAGGTTAATATAGTTGCTGTTAAAATTTATTTCATTCTGTTTTTTTAATTTATTACAGAAAATAATTCTGAAAGTAATAGTCTACTTCTAAAGTTAGCATCTAGACTTTAAAAAAAATGTATTAGAGCTTGTTGTTAATGTTATTTTTAAATAGGAAAGAAATATACATAATGCTTTAACCAATAGAAAAAAAAAATAGTATTTTCCACTGTAACGTGCTAGGGAGATTATTAGTTTTGATTTGCATAAAAAGAAAATAATACTAGGATTTAAAGCATACATATTAACTTATGAAAAGAAATAAAATCTCATCTATTGCACGCTGTCATAGTCTTATCAGTTTGTTGCATGAGTTAAAAAGATGTAATAAAAAAAATTACAGCATGCTAAAGTATGTTTATATATATATATATTCTATGAGAAGCTAATCATTTTATTAAAAAAAAAAAAAAAAATGTGTCTCTGTGTGGGAAACTTATTTTTTATAGTCATTTTTTGGAGGTTATAATGATTAAAAAAAATAAGTTTCCCACGCAGACACATTTTATTTTTTTTTATATACATACATACATACATACATACATATATATATATATATATATATATATATATATATATATATATATATATATATATATATATATATATATATATATATATATATAAATTAATAATAATAAAATATATATATAAAAAAAAATTGCATCGAAACTCTCGGTGAGAGGCCTGGGTGGCTCAGGACCCCTTTGGGCCACGAACCATAGTGGCGCCGACCGAGGCACACAGAGGCGCCCATGGTGCCGCTGCAGGCCATGACCTGCAGGGGCAACCTTGGTCGCCACTGTGGACCACGTCCCACAATGGCGTCGCGGTGCCGCTGCAGACCGTGACCCCCAGTGGCGCCTAGGTGCTACTGTGGGAGGCCCCGCCTTCCCTGATCAAACTGGCCCCCCTATGCCTTAAGCAATAACGCCGCACCCCTTGGTAAATCCGCCGCCGAAGCCATGGCTGTCGTCCCCTTCTCAATCTTGCACACACAAAAATTATAGAACACACACACACATGCCATAACCCAAGTTTCGGGTTAGGGCAAAACACACATAAATAATATTAAAAAAAAAGATGTATGGGATGTGTAAAAAGTAAAAGAGAAGTTTGGGTTTTATTTTTTTAATATAGAAAAAAAAGGGGGGAAACCCTATTCAAATTTTGAATAGGGTATCCCCATAGACTTTGAACAAGACTATTATTTTATTTATCAACTTTTTATAATCTTATATATATATATATATATATATATATATATATATATATATATATATATATATATATATATATATATATATATATATATATATATATATATATATATATATATATATTCTTGAAGTAATAGCACATAGTTATATATGTAGTCACACACACACACACACTCTCATACACACACATATATATATGACTTATAAATTAAGATTTTAATTGGATTATTTAATCAAATAGTGAAATTTCTTTTGTTATTGAGTAGAGTATTTACTAAGGGCTTTATTTAAAAGCTAGTTTTAGAACCCTTCTTGGGTTTGAAATTTTATGGGGGAATAAAAATAAATACTTTGGAAATAGTTAGCCTTAGAAGATAAATTTTATTGGCCAACTTTAATAAAATTTTATAGCACAATTGCACTATGGGATTAATCGACCTTAGAGTCAAATTTTAGACAAATTATAATTATTGATTAAAATAAATAATAGGTTTTATAAAACTAAGAGCTAGGGCTAATTAATTTAGTTCCTAGGCAATTAAAAAGCTATTTGAGATTATTAATATCTCTTGCAAATTTATTTAGAGATTTTTGCCTAAATGAAATTATTATATTTATTATTTGATGAGATAATAATAATTCTTTGGAAAATTAATTTTCCGCATTTGGCTTAGATCATCTCGCTTACTTGATCTAGTGTTTGAATTATTCTTAGTTGAAAACCAAACTAGTTAAGACAAGACTGGTTAATGCGTTATTTAGCAAATTTAGTTTTATTAGATTAAGTTTTTTTTTTTTTTAAATTTATTCCGTTTGTGCCCAAAAGTTTGGGCATGACATATGATAGATATGAGAAGCATTTAAGAGTGATAAGCCCTATAAGACCTACTGGAAGTACATAAATCAAAAGAGATGCTACTATGATGTTGATGAAGGTGTGACAAATGAGGAATCAGAGAATGGGAATTCAGGAGACAAATTTGTATTTATTGCTATCAAGGAAGATGATGCGGTATCCGTGAATCCTACAAGTTGCATTGTTGAAGAGAAAGCTTTAGCTGCTATGATTGAAGAGAAAGATGAATGGGTGATTGACAATGGTTGTTCACATCATATGATAGGTGATAAAAGTAAATTTGTGAGTATGGAAAGGTATGATGATGGAATAGTGAGATTTGGAGATGACAAAGCTTGTGTAATTCATAGTAGAGGTTTTATATCTTTCAATGATAAGTATATTACTGATGATGTCTTATATGTTGAAGGATTGAAGAATAATATTTTGAGTGTTGGACAGATGGTTGACAAGGGATATGATTTGCAATTCAATAATGGTAAATGTAAATTTCTCAATGCCTCTAGTATAGAGATTGCATCTGGTACTAAGACTAAAGGTAATATCTTTCACTTGAATGCTGGTGAGAAAAGTTGTTTAATTGCTTAGATTGATGAAAGTTGGTTATGGCACAGAAGAATGTGTCATGTTAATTTTGACTACATGGTAAGGATAAGTTCTACTCAAGATGTTAGAGATATGCCTAAGATTGTGAAGCCTGCTAATCCAATATGTAAGGAATGTCAAATGGGAAAGAAAACAAGAATTCCATTTAAGAGTAAGTTGTTATCATCTAATGGATTATTAGATCTTGTTCATACTGACTTATGTGGTCCTACTAGAGTGAATCATGCAAGGAGACAAATATTTCATGTTGTTTATTGATGACTATTAAAGGATGATGTGGCTTACCTTGTTAAGAGAAAAATAAGAAGTGTTGGAGAAATTCAAGATATTTAAAGCTAGAGTGGAGACTAAGACTAGATTGAAGCTAAAATGCTTGAGATCTGACAAAGGAGGTTAATTTACATTAGGAGACTTTGATACATTCTGTGAGAGGAATGGAGTTAGAAGACAATTATCTACTACTAGAACCCCTCAATAGAATGGAGTTGTTGAAAGGAAGAATAGAACTATCTTGGATGCTGCAAGGACTATGGTGATTGAAGGAAGTGTTGCACAAACCTTTTGGAGAGAATTTGTTATCACTACTATTTACACATTCAATCAGGTGCATATTAAAGGTGATTTTGGTAAGACTCTTTATGAGCTATGGTTTGGTCATGTTCCCACAGTTAGACATTTCAGAATCTTTGGAAATAAATGTTATATCAAGAGAGATGAGGATATAGGAAATTTTGATGCAAGATGTGATGAAGGAATCTTCTTGGGATATTCTACTAAGAGCAAGGCCTATCAGTGCTATAATAAGAGGTTGAGGAAGATAGTTGAGGGTACAAATGTGAAGGTAGATGAATGTCTTGGAAAGAAGATCCAAGCATGCAGTTATGATTTTGTTGATCAAGATATTCCTAAGCCTGTGCAAATAGAGATCTTGAAGCAGATTGATCCAATGAAGAAAGTTAATCCAGATATTGGTACTGTTAGTGAAGAAGTGCAAGAGCCTAAAAATAAAAATAATAAGAAGACTTTGAGGTATGTAAAATTGAATCATTTAGAAAATCAGATTATTGTGACAAGAATAAAGGTGTGATGACTACGAGAAGGATTGTTGCTGAAGAGATATTGAAGCAGACACTAGTTAGGAGGGACCTCAAAGAGATCAATTTGGACCGGTCAACAAGAGTAAATACAATGGAAACACAAAGATATGATGGAGGCAATGCAGAATAGATCAAATTATTTCATGAAAACTAATTACTACCAACCGGTAACTATCGAGTTATAGAAATCGGCTCATAGGCCTGCTAAAACATGCTAAAAGTATAGAATAGGTCACAACTGGGACCCTCAATCTTAATATCTATCTTCTACACTCAATCTAACTTACTTGATTTTTTGATTGATACATTCTAATGTGCAATTACAATTATATATATGATCCAAGGGGATCCGGTTGGCCCAAAAAGGGATCAAAACCAGAAGAACAAGACCTAATTTGTAAAACCAACAAGGTTGGCCTCCACCAAGAGATTCCTCTAGAAAATCCAAAGGATGAAGTTTAGATCACGGGAAAAGGTAAGCCACTTGCTAAGGAACATCAAAATAAATTCTCAAGGCTCTACAAGCTTCAGAAGAGGGTTCCAGTAGACCACCAAAATAGGTCTAGGCATCTGGTAACAAGAAATCGTCAACCGGTAACAATAAACTATCAAAGAAACTGATAGCGATATCTTGCCAAAAAATGATCCAAATGTGATGCAATCTAGAAATAATAAAGATGATCAAGTCTTCAAGTAGAATCCAACTCCATGGGATATGGTGAGCCAAAATCGATACACACAAAATGAAATGTTGAAACTGCAAACAAAAAGAAAAAGAAAAAGAAAATAATTTTGGTTGATGCAAGATTGTCATGAACCGGGGATGCTCCTGCATCAGACATCTGAGGTTATTGAAAAAGTGAGTTTCTCACTTTTCTGAGGTCAGAGGCAAACCAAGGAGGTCTACCTCTGCCCAATAAATCCAAGATGAATCTTCAACTGGTCTATCCTTCCACTTCACAAGATACTCCTTATACTGACTGCTCCAGGTACTATGCCCAATCCTACTATCCAAAATGTCTTCAATATGATTTGGTTCCTTCTAGGGCAACTATTTCTCCAAGTCTGCAATATTGTCTTTATGAAATTCTGGTTCATTATACTCATGAAGATCTGCAATGTTAAACATAGGTGAAATACTCTGATTATCTGGTAACTCCACTTGATATGCTTTTCCAGAACTGAACTTCCTCAAAATCTTGCAAGGTCCAAAATTTCTCATCTGCAACTTGTTATAAGTTCCAACTAGGAATCTCTCTTTTCTTAGATATACCATCAATTCATCACCAACTTCAAATTCCTTATGTCTCCTATTCTCATCTGCCTTCTCCTTATACTTGTTGTTCATGTCCTCCAAATGCTACTTAACTTGAATATGCAAGGCTGCCATGTGATCTGCAAAGTCTTCTTCTTTTGAACTTCTCCAATCTTCACTACTAATATCTCTTAAGTCTGATATACCTCTAGGATGCACTCTAGTAACAATCTCAAAAGGTGTTCTTCCGGTAATCCTATTTACTGAATTATTGTAGACAGACTCTACTTGTGAAAGGATCAAATCCCAACTTCTAGTTTTATCTCCAACTAGACATCTCAACAAATTTCCCAAGATCTAGTTAACTACTTCTGTCTATCCATCAGTCTGTGGGTGAAAAGTAGAACTGAACTTCAAATTTGTCTTCATCTTCTTCCAAAGTGTTCTCCAAAAATAGCCAACAAACTTAGTGTCTCTATTTGAAACTATGCTCTTAGGTAATCCATGCAATTTTACTACTTCCTTGAAAAATAGATCTGCTACATGTAATGCATATGATGTCTTCTTACAATGTATGAAATGAGCCATCTTTGAGAATCTATCCACTACCACAAATATAGAATCATTCCCTCTCAGTGTTTTAGGCAATCCAAGTATAAAATCCATGCTTATATCCTCCCAAGGTGTTAACGGTACTGTCAAAGGTTTATATAATCCCACATTTTGACTACTACCCTTTGCTACTTGACAAACTCTACAACTTTGAACATATTTCTTAACATCCTTATTAATCTGGGGCCAAAACTACTGCTCACTCACCAATGCTATTGTTTTGTCAATACCAAAATGTCCAGCCAATCCTCCACTATGCTTCTCCTTTATCAGATTCTCCCTCATGCAACTCCTAGGTATGCACAACTGAACTCCTCTAAATAATATCACATCCTAAATGAAGTAATCCAACCTCTTACTTCTATCTACCACAACCAGTTCTCTACATGCTCTCCAAGGTTTTGCAAAATCTGGGTCATCATCATACAAGGTCTTCAATTCCTCAAATCCTAATATTGTCACTCTCATCTCTGTCAGCAAATTCCTTCTCCTACTCAATGCATCAACAACTTTATTATATTTCCCATTTCTATTCTTCAACACAAAGGTGTAACTCTACAAAAATTATACCCATCTCATATATCTCTGATTCAACTTATTCTGACTATTCAAATACTACAAAGCTTGATGATCTGTATACAACACAAACTCCTTAGGCAACAAGTAATGTCTCCACTTCTTCATGGCTTGAAGTATGGCATAAAAATCCTGATCATACACTGAATATCTCCTCCAGGCATCATTCAATTTCTCACTAAAATAAGCTATTGTTCTCCCTTCCTGATTCAAGACTGCTCCTATTGTTGTTCCACTTGCATCACATTCCACTTGAAATACTTTGTTGAAATCTGGTAAAGCCAACTCAGGCTGCTCAGTCACCTTCTGCTTCAATACTTTGAAACTTTTGCTCACTTCAGTGGTCAACTTGAATTCCTTCTTATCTCTTCTCATGGTCTCAGTCACAGGGTTACAAACTAAACTGAAATTTCTGATGAACTTCCAGAAAAAACTAGCCAAACCATGAAATGATCTTACCTCTCCAATGCTTTCCGGTGTAGGCCATTCAAAAATTGCTTTCACTTTCTCAGGGTCCATCTTCAAACCATCTTCTAATATCACAAATCCCAAATAGACTAACTCATCCTTCATGAAAGTACACTTCTTGATATTTATCAACAACTTTTCTTCTCTCAACCTCTACTAAACTTGTCTCAAATGCAACAAATGCTCCTCTTTTGTCTTACTGAAAAATCAAAATGTCATTCAAATACACAATAACAAAATTACCCAAGAATTTATTTAATACCTCATTCATCACCATTATGAAAGTACTCAGTGCATTAGTTAACCCAAAAGGCATCACCAACCATTCATACAATCCTTCATTTGTATTGAATGTTGTCTTCCACTCATCCTCTTCTCTGATCCTGATTTGATGATATCCACTCTTCAAATATATCTTTGTAAAGTATTTTGCTCCACTCAAACAGTCAATTATGTCATCCATCCTAGGCAAAGGAAACTGGTATTTCACTGTGATCTTGTTTATTACTCTTGAATCGGTACACATTCTCCACTCCCCATTCTTCTTAGGTGCTAATATTGCTGGTACTGTACAAGGGCTCAAACTTTCTCTGATCAAATCTTTCTTGAAAATCTCCTGCAGTTGTCTATTTAGTTCTTCATTCTCTACCGGTGTCATCCGATGTGCATCTTTGTTAGGAAAACTAGCTCTGGGAATCAGGTCCATGCAATGACTAATACTTCTCATAGGTGGGAATCCATTAGACACATTATCTTAAATGATGTCTTCATATTCTGCCAGTGAATCTCTTATCTCTTCCAGTTGTTCCTCTTTTGTTTCGATTTCTTAGTCTTCTTAGGAATTAAGGCAAAACACATATTCTCATGTCTCAATCCATCCACAAATTTCCTTCCATCCACCAAACATATTCTAGCATTCGTGCATACTTCATTCTTCAAAGATTCCTTCAAGGGAAACAAGGTTTGCTTCATCCCATTGACCACAATAGTGTATGTATGTTGGCATTATGTGAACCAGCATGAGCCTTATGTGAACCGACATAAAGACATAATGATATTGTATGTTGTCATTGATGTCAATATGGGACATAGTGTGAACCAGCATATGTGTGAATTGGTATATGCCAAAGTGAAGCGGCATATTTGTTCAAGGTGAACTGGCATGTAGTTATGGGAACTGACACATGGAAGCACTGTATGACTATCGGTTGGTATGAAGCTTCCACTTCGGGGTTTTTCGGTTGGAGTACCTCAAGTCTGTGTGACTCAATCGGTGATCTTTGTGTGATGAGTTGGCAATATGATGAAGGACAGATCATGTTGCCATGTAAGCTCTGTGTGCGTGAAGGATCTTGCATGAAGATGACTATTCCTATCTACCTCAGGAATGTGCAAAGTTTGTCAAACAATGATAAAGCATGATGGGTTATCAGCCGCCATGAAAATGATGGATAATGGATGATGGAGAATGTCTTGAGATCGATTCAAGACTGGTGCATTTAATGCAGTATGATCCAACGGTCAGGATCAAACCGTTTGAATTGCTCAACCTAACAAGTTTAGGGTTTAGGGTTTTTGCTACCGACCTATATGTTTCCTATAAGGTCAATGTTGGGTTTCTATCTGAGGTTGTTGGCAAAAAGTTGTGAGTGTGTATCCAAGGAAAGTGATACGTGATTCTTGCCAGACCAAAGGAGAGAAGAGATACCTGCAAAGTGAATGTGCAGAAGGAAAATAGGAGCCTAAATGGATCTTCATTAACATTGAGTGTTGTTAATAGATCATTGTAATACTTATTGATCTCTAACCACTTCAACAGTTGTAAAATCCCATAACAGGGTAGCCTTAACTGGCTTGATTCAAAATCCCTTAAATCGGGTGGTCTTAACTAGCTTGTTTCAAATCCCTTAACCGGGTAACTCGAGGCTAATGAGTTCTGAGAAGCTAGAGAAGCTTAGGAGATCCTTTCAGCTATTGAGTTCTTAAAATCCTCTAATAAGGTGACCCTACCAGGTTTAACCCTTAACCAGGTATCCCTTAACTGGGTGATCCTTAACAGGATCGGTTCCTACCAGAACCTATTATAATGTCCTTAATCGGACAAGGCTCCTAACAGAGCAGACTTCTAAAGAGTTCAAAAAGCAGCTTGTGGGTATTCATTCCCATCGTGGTTTTTCCCAGTTGGGTTTCCACGTTAAAAATATGTGTGTCATGTGTAATGCTCTTGTCTTGTGATGCTCTATTTTATCTGTTAAGCACATGAAGGTTCTATGTTTTATGCCTGTCTATAAAACATATTGAGCTCACTATTGTGAAGATCTGATGGTCAGGTTTACTAGTTTATGCATGTGAATATAATGATACTGTGGTATTGAGCTAAGAGAAAAGATTTTTGAGTGATCAATTCATGACTGATTGAGCTATACTGGATGTTACCAGTTGCACTTTGTTTTACCGGTATCCCTGTTTATCAGTCATTTGGAGTATTTGTTGTCAAACCGGTTTTGGACTGTATTTGTGTTCGTACTGATTCACCCCCCCCTCTCAGTACCGGTTTGGTACTAGTGGTTCATCATTGAGATATCAATGTATTCTTCTTCCAATCATGTACTACATGTCTATCAAACTGCCAAGGTCTACCTATCAAAATATGACAAATATCCATAGGCATAATATCACTCAAGTCTTCATGATAATTCCCAAATTTTCAATTTCAGCAAACATTGCTCACTTACTAACAACTTATGTTTATCCTAAATCCATGCTATTTGATAAGTCTTAGGGTGTTTCAATATTTCCAAATTCAACTTATTCACCATCTCCTCTAAAATAAGATTATCTGAACTACCACTATCAATAACAACTTTACAACACTTACCAGATACCTTACATCTGGTCTTGAATAAATTCTTCCTCTATAAGGGCTCTTCATCTATCCCAGTATGACACAAATCTCTCCTTACCATCAACAGTTCTCCATCTTTTGGTTTATCATCTAATCCAAAGGGGTTTTCTTCCACCACTATTGCTCTTCTAGTATTCTCTATCTTCTTACACTCAAAAGCATGATGTCCTTCTCCTCCACACTTATAGCAAGTTCCCTCTAAATTCTCTCTTGTCTTGTCTTCCTAAATTCTCATTCTGGTAGCCATCCGATTCTCTCCTCTAGTAGAAATTTCTATCATCTTTTCGGTATGAATTACCTTCTTTTCTTACTTCTTTGTCCTTGTTCTGATCTGTATAGGTACTTCTACCTCTGGTATATCCTCTTCCTCCTTGAAATCTACCTCTGGTAAACCTTCCACCTTTGCCTCTCTACCTTTGTTCATGTCTTTTGTTTAACTTCTCTTCAGCCTTTAGGGCATACTAGTAAGCCTCTTCAACACTTTGTAATTTGATCAAGCTAAGTTCATCTTGTATAGACATCCACAATCCATTCAAATATCTAGCAACTTGTTCAAATTTATCATCAACATGTCCGGATATGATATTCAACTTGTAAAATGCTTCAGTGTACTCATTCACACTAGATTCCTTCTACCTCAAATTCTGCAACTTCCAGAACAAATCCACTTGTTAATTCATCGGCATAAAATTTGACTTTAACTTAGCAACCATCATATCCCATGTCTTGATCTTATTTTTACCTTGCCTCTATCTATCAACTTGCAAATTCTCCCAACAAAGAGATGCATGACCTTTCAACCAGGTACAGGCATATGTCACCTTCCTTTCTTCTGTAGTGTTTTCAAAAGCAAAATATTTCTCCATCTCCGAGATCCAATCCATCATTTCATCTAAATCCAACTTCCCATCATATTCCAATGGGGTAAAATGAGGTTTAGTATTCGACCTACTCAAAACCCTCAAAAACCTTTCCACATCCAGATCAACTTCTTGTGGGTTTGCTTTTTCTACTAGGGCTTCTTCTCCTTCATCTTCACTTACATCTTTAATATGCCAGCCTCTTCTTTGGGTTGTCTCCAAGGCTTCCAATTGGGCTGCTATACCTTGCAACATTTCCATCACAACAAGGTTTGCATTCCGACGTGCTCCATCATTCCTAGTTCCTCTTCATGCCATCCTTTATGCCAGTCCTCTGCAGCTGCAAGTCGGATCCTCACTCTGCCACTCTACAACACAATTCTTAGGACACGCAATCTCTAGAATGAAGCTTGCTCCGATACCACTTGAAGCAGTCACCAGTTAGGAGGGACCTCAAAGAGATCAATCCGGACATGTCGGCAAGAGTAAACACAATGGAAACACAAAGATACGATGGAGACAATGCATAATAGATCAAATTATTTCATGAAAACTGATTACAACCAATCGGTAACTACCGAGTTACAAAAATTGGCTCACATTCCTGCTAAAACATGCTCAAAGTACATAATAGGTCAAAACCGGGACCCTAAATTTTAAGATCTATTTTATATGCTTAGTCTAGCTTACTTGATTATTTGATTGATACATTCTAATGCACAATTACAATTATATATATGATCCAAAGGGATCAAAACCTGAAGAACAAGACCTAATGTGTAAAACCAACAAGGTCGACCTCTGCCAAGAGATTCCTCCAGAAATCTACAGGATGAAGTGTAGATCATGGGAAAAGGTTGGCCACACACCAAGGAAAATCAGAATCAACGCTCAAGGATCTGCAAGCTTCGGAAGGGGGTTCTTGTAGATCACCAAAATAGGTCCATGCAACTGGTAACAAGAAACTATCAACCAGTAATAGGAAACTATCAAGGAAACCGATAGCAATATCTTGCCAGAAAATTATCCAAATGTGATGCAGTCTGGAAATAAGAAAGATGATCAAGTCTTCAAGTAGAATTCAACTCCACAGGATCAGGTGAGCCAAAACCAGTACACACAGAAAGAAATATTGAAACTACAAATAGAAAGCAAAACAAAAAGAATTTTTTTTTGGTTGATGCAAGATTGCCATGAACCGGGGATGCTCCTACATTAGATATGTTCGATTTCAAAGATTGATCCTAAAGATATAGCACAAGCATGTAAGGATGAAAATTAGATAAAATCAATGGAAGAAGAGCTAAATCAGATTTAAAAGAATAACACTTGGGAGATTGTTCTGAGACCTAAAGACAAGAATGTGATCGATACTAAATGGGTGTTCCAAAATAAACTGAATGAAGCCGGTAAAGTTGTCAGAAACAAAGAAAGATTGGTATGTAAAGGGTGTTCTCAAATGGAAGGTATTGACTATGAAGAAACTTTTGTCCTTTTGGCTAGAATTAAAGTTGTTAGATTGTTGCTTGCATATGCTTCTTACAAGAACTTTAAGCTATATTAGATGGATGTCAAGTCAGTATTTTTGAATGGTGATCTTGAAGAGGAAATCTCTATATGGAACGAAGCAAGCCCCTAGAGTCTGGTATGCTAGATTGGATAAGTATTTGTTAAAGTTGGGATTCCTTAAAGGTATTGCTTCTGATAGTAATTTATAATTCAAAATTGAGAATGATAACATTTTGATTGTTGAAGTCTTTTTGATGATATCATTTTTGGAGGAGATGACATGATTTGAGTATGAAGTTTGATGATGATATGCAAAAGGAAGTTGAGATGTCTATGATAGGTGAGGTGAAATTATTCTTAGTATTGTAGATTACTCAGATCGGTAAAGGTATTTTCATTTCTCAATCTAAGTATGTGAAGGAATTGTTGAAAAATTCTGGATTAGCTGATTCTAAGATGGGTCAACTCTATTTGTAAGTTGTCCTCCTTGGCTCGCTCCACCTGTATGTCCTCCTCTTCCCTCCTATATCTCTCCCCGAAGATGAATAATGATGAACAACATATACCCTAACTGGTACTGAGAGGGGGGGTGATTCACTATAGACAAAAACTTTCTCAACAACTTATCAAGTTAAAGCAATACCAACCGGTTGTCTTTATTACTGAACTTAACCATGGCAATACCAGTTAAACACAGTAAGACTTTAGACAACATAAATTGATAAGACTGAACACTTCAAATACATTCAATACTTGATAACAACTTCACCAATAAACATATGCATGTGGTATAATAGTAATGCCATAACCTAATAGCTCTGCATGCATAATCACTCAAACAAAGAATCACATGAAAAATGCACAATACATGACACACAAATTTTTCACATGGAAACCCAAATGGGAAAAATCACGATGGGGATGAATACCCACAAGCTTGTTTTTGAACTCTTTTGAAGCTCTCTCTGTTAGGAGCCTAGTCTAGTTAAATACTTTACAATAAGGTTATGCTAGGAACCGATCCTATTAAAGATCACCCGGTTAAGGAATGGCTATATACCCTGTTAAAAGTTACCTTGCTAGAGGATTTAAAGAGCTCAATAAACTTGAGTCACCTGGTTAGAGGATTTACAGTAAGCCTGTTAAAGAAACTTGGTAAAGGGATTTTCCAACTGTTGAAATGGTTAGAAGACAATAGGTAAAAAACTCTGATCTGATAACAACACTACATGCCAAGGTAGATCCTTTTCAGTTCCTCTACTTCTGCAATCACACTCTGTAGTTTTCTTTTACTGGTTTGGCAAGTATCTAATCATTCGGATACACATAGAACATTTTCCAACAACTTACAATAACAAACATCATCAAACTTATAGACAACAATTAGGTCAGTAGCATAAACCCTAAACCCTACGCATCTTAGGTTTACAATACAAGCAATCCAATCCTGACCATCCAAACACTTTGCATAGAGAAAGACAATTTCAAATAGATCACAAAATAATCTGCATCATTCATTCTTCACCACACATGGGAATCAGTAACTCATCATGCTTTCTTCTCATACCGCTGTAAAGCGGAAAATCGCGATCGAACCCTAGTCGTTCTCCCCTTCCCAACTCCAAGGAGAGAGAAGGGAGAGTCACTAGGGTTGATGGTTTTCACTTGGGAGACTTTACATTCAAAAGAGGGGTTGAAACCCACAAGATCCAATCCCACGCAATGCAAGATTGGATTCTATATGAGTTTCAAGGGTTAAGAAAGCAAGGCTACCCTCTTTTGTAAAGAATGTTGATAGAAGAATTAAGCTAGGCATGCATAGAAAGTGAGAAAGATTCGCTTATAAACTGAGATAGGGATATAGGATGAAGCTGCGGACCTGGAATTAGCAGTAAGATGTCGAGACGGCGCTGCCCTGCAAATTTGAACAAAAGTTGTCAGGACGATGGCGCCCGAGCGCCACGGTCCTCCGAAAAATCCACGAAACGAAGGGGGATCTGTTCGTCTCTGCACAAGGATTCCAGATCTTCAATTTCAGCCGCGTACCTACAACCTACACACAAAAAAGCGAAGACGATTGGGGGGTTAGGGATTAGGGGTTTGCCTTTAGGTCAAACCCCGGTTTTGGAATTAACCAAGAAATGAGAAATTGTTGTAAATGTAATGTAAAACAAGTACTAATACCTTGTTGTAAGGATGTTTGTATCCTTATATGCGAAGGTATAGATGTTGTTGTTTGTTGTATGTTGTATGTTGTATGTTGTAGTATGTGATCTCCTCTTCAATGGTTGAATCCTTGTCTTGAATGCAACACTTAGCCTTGAATGGAGACTTGAAATGATCAATTACTTGAAGGAATGCTTGAATGCTTGAATGCTTGAGTATAGTTTCCACGCTTGTACACATATGTCCTCCTTACCCAAATGGGAGAGGCAAATGTAGTTTATATACTTGCCAATTAGGGTTAATAGACTGATTTTCCTGACCTTAGGCCGACCAGGAAAGTTTATTTTCCACATTGCAAACAAAAGGACCCGAAGCCCCATAGGAAACCGGGCCCAAAATAGGGCCAGGGACCAGGGCGCTGGGCGCCATGGTCCTGGGGGACCAAGGCGCTGGGCGCCCTGGTCCTGAAGGACCAGGGCACTGGGCGCTCTGGTCCCACCTCCCGGGACAACAGGATGCAAAGGAGGTTCAGGCCAGGGTGTAAGAAAATGCAGTTTTCAGTGTCATAATCAGGTTTCGGGGTCTCCATTCAGGTTTAGTGTTGCGCCGCCATCGTGAAGACCCAATGCGGTCGAAATTGCAAGTGTCGCAATTTTAGGACGCTACAACCGCCAAGAAGAACGTTCATTCCCGAGGTAGAGTTTTAATGTAGTCGATCTTATCATGCAAGATCCTCAAGGAAATCCTTCATGTTCACAAGGTTGATGTGGCACCTCAATCTCGTCCTCATCACTTAGCTAACTCATCATAGAATGTAATCAGTTACATCGTACAAGATGGATTGCCAAATTGAAAACCCTAGAGCTGAGACTACCAACTGGTAGTCACACTTAGTGAAACCTCGACATCGGTTCACTGCATTTCTTCATAGTGGTTCACCAACTTCTTTCAATCTGCATGCCAGTTCACTTACACTTATTGACATCAATGACAACATACATTATCATCATATCAACATGTCAGTTCATCATATGCAAACAATCTCCCCCTTTGGCATTGATGGCAATACTCAGTGTAGCATTGCAACTATAGACATCATAGACCAGTGTATCTTCATTATCAGATATCTTCTCCCCATACATCAGATATCTTCTCCCCCTTTGACAACAATGCCAAAGTGGAGGCACAAGCTTCCATTCTCTACTATGTTGCTCCCCCTATGGAGTGGCATCCTTCAACACATCAATCCAGAAATATTTGACACTATAGTACCTGACTGATGTGGAGCACACAACTCTAGTTGACTTCATGAAGGGGAAGAACCTCTAATTCACCTCTCAAATAGGTAAATTTAGTCTTCGGTAAGGGCTTAGTGAATATATCCACTAGCTACTCCTTACTGGAAACATGTTGAAGTACAACCTCCTTGTTCTGAACTTTCTCTCTCAAGAAGTGATATTTAAGCTCAATGTGCTTAGTTTTATCATGCAATACTAGATTCTTGGAAATATTTATTGCACTTGTGTTGTCACAAAATATATTCACTGGTTCAGATACAGGTACTTTGAATCCTTCCAATACATGTTTCATCTAGATTGCTTGAGTGCAGTTCATAAATGCTGCCACATATTCTCCTTCAGTTGTAGACTGATAAATACAACTCTTCTTTTTACTCGTCCACGAGACTAGTGTTCCACCAAGAAATAATGCTCCACCAGTTGTAATCTTCCAGTCGTCCACATTACCTGCCCAATCGACATTGGTATATACTTTGAGGTTATAGTCACCATTTTATGGATACCACAATCCATAGTCAATTATTCCTTTTAGATATCTAAGAATCCTCTTGACAACTACCAAGTGGGATTCTCTAGGACATTTCTGAAAATGAGCTACTATGCCCACTACATGAGCAATATCTGGTATGCTATGCACCACATCATGCAACTTACCGATCATTGACCAGTACTCCTTCTCATTCACCAATACTGAAACATCTTTCTTAGTCAGTTTACAGTCGGCCACCATTGGTGTGCCAACCGGTTTGCTCTCTTCCATGCCAAAGTTTTTCAATACCTCTTTGACATACTTGGACTAAGTAATAAAGATACCCTCTTTCATTTGTTTAATCTATAAACCAATGAAGAACTTTATCTCTCAAATCAGAAACATCTCAAACTCTTTCTTTATTTCATCTGCAAAAGCATGACTCATTTTATCATCTCCTCCAAAGATTATGTCATCTACAAATACTTCACAGATCAGAATCTGATCACCTTCAGATTTTAAGTAGATGTTGCTATCCTCACTTGTTCTCTAAAATCCAATCTTCACAAGATGAAAGTGTAACCTTTCATACCATGCCCTAGGTGCTTGTTTCAATCCATACAGGGCTTTATGTAATCTACACACTATGTTACTATCTTTTGATAAGGCAAACCCTTTTGGTTGCTCAATATACACTTCCTCTTCTAGGATTCCATTCAAAAATGCGGACTTCACATCCATCTGATAAACCTTAAATCCTTTAAATGCTGAAAATGCAAGTAGCATTCAGACACCTTCTAGTCTAGCCATAGGATCAAATATTTCTCCATAGTCTTCTCCCTCCTCCTGAGCATATCCTTTGCATATAAGTCTTGCCTTGTTCCTTACAACTGTGCCTTCTTCATTTAGCTTATTCTTGAAGACCCATTTGATACCTATGACATTTTTGTGTTTTAGTTTGGGTACCAGAGACCATGTTGCATTCTTTTCTATCTGGTCTAGCTCCTCCTCCATTACTTTAATCCAATCTTCATCTATAAGTGCTTCTCTGGAAGTCTTGGGCTCTAATTCAGAAATCATGCAAGAGTTTTCTTTCACTTTTCTTCTTGTGAGTATCTCTACATCTTTATCTCCTATGATTTGCTTCTGATCATGATGTAGTTTCACATATCTAGGAATGACTCTAGCTTGATCTACTAGCTTTTCTTTTTCTCCTTCACTTACCTCTTCTTCTTCTCCTACTGTAGTTTCTATTGGTATAGGAACACTGAGATCTTTACTTGTTTCTTTCTTAGCTGATTCCCAGAAGGCTATACCCAGTTCATCTTCCACTTCTTCTCTATAGGTTTCCTCATGTTCCTTAGGGGATTCATCAACCCTGACATTGATACTCTCAACAATTTTCTGTGTTCTATTGTTGTAACACTTGAGAGATTTTCTCTTAGTGGAATATCCCAGAAATATTCCCTCATCACTTTTAGCATCAAATTTGCTCAAATGCTCACCTCTCTTGATATAGCACTTACTATCAAACACTTTAAAGTAACTCACAGTGGGAGTTTTCCCGGTCCAATACTCATAAGGGGTTTTAAATCTACCTTTCTTGATGAGTATCCAATTCATAGTATAGACTGTAGTGCTCACCGCTTCTCTCCAAAAAGTGTGAGCAACCTTTCCTTGGATCAACATTGTTCTAGCCACTTCAACTACAGTCTTGTTATTCCTTTCTACTATGCCATTCTATTGTGGTTTCCTCGGGGCAGACAACTGCCTCTTGATACCACTATCTTCACAGTACTTGTTGAATTCATTAGAAGTGAATTCACCTCCTTGATCAGTTCTTAGGCATTTTATCTTTTGACCACTTTCCTTCTCTACTAAAGCTCTAAAGGCTTTGAACTTTCCAAACACCTCAGACTTGTCTTTCAAGAATGTGACCCACATAATTCTTGAGCATTCATTAGTAAGAATCATGAAATACCTATCTCCCTGAATACTTCTAGTTTTCATAGGACGACACAAATCAGTATGCACAAGGTCAAGTAAGTTTTCTACTGAGAAAGACTTACCTTTGAAAGTTGAGGAAGACATCTTCCCAAGTAGACATTCTCTGCACAAGGAATTCTCCAATTTATTCAACAAAGACAATCCTCTTACTGCCTGGATCTTACTAGCCTTTACAATATTATCAAAGTTCATATGATAAAGTCTCCTATGCCATATACAACTGTCATCAAACTTAGCCATTAGACACTGACTTATCTTGGCATTCAATTGAAATAAGTTACCTCTAGTCTGCTTCCCGGTGGTAATAAGTTCACCACTCTTTCCAATTATACTGCAGACTCCACCTTTGAACTCCAGAACGAGTCCTTTATCATTCAACTGAGAAACACTCAATAGGTTATGCTTAAAACCTTCTACCCAGTAGACATCATCTACACTCCTCTTTCCATTTAGTGAGATGGATCCTTTGCCTTTCACCAAACATGGTGCATCATTGCCAAATCTGACAGCACCTCCATCATATTCTTCTAGAGACAGAAACTTTCTCCTATCACCAGTCATGTGGTGAGAACAACCACTATCAATTATCCACTAATTAGAGTTGCCAATGCGAGAGACAAGTTCTTTCTTGTCAGACACTTCTTCCTTCATAGCTACAAATACTATGTCTTCATTTTCTTCATCCTCAAATTCTTCATTAGTAACACCTTCATCCACTGTAATAAGACAATTTCTTCTGTTTCCTCCTTTATACTTTCTAAACCTCTCCGATTTATCCTTATTTTCATTGTTAGGACAGTTAATAGCTATATGTCCTATCTTATTGCAGGAAAAATATTTCAAAGGAAGCTTACCTCTATATTTCCTAGTACCTTTTGGAAGTCTCTTGGCAAGAAGAGCTTCAAACTCCATCAGAATTTCTTCATCATCCATACCTCTACTTTGCATGGATTCATAACTGGTACTTGCTTCTTTTCCTTTTCTGGTTGGTGCAACAAATGATCTAAAAGTTGACTCATTCTTCTAAACACTACCATCATAGCTATTCAACTCATATGCAGTTAACTTTGCAATGATCGATTCTAAGGATACCTTGGTTTTGTCAATAAACCTTAGTTCCTGGATAGCAGCAACTCTGATTGCATAGACTAGTAACAATGATCTCAAAAATTTACTAACAATGGTGGCATCATCAATTGTTCCGCCAGTGCTCTTGATATCTCCAACAACTGTCTTGATTCTTATGCCATATTGTTGAATGGTCTCACCTTCAACCATCCTCATGTCTTCAAATTTTCCTCAAAGGCTCTCTTCCTTAGATTGCTTTACATGTTCATCACCATCATAAATAGTTTCCAATGTGTCCCATACATCTTTAGGAGTGTCCTTATCTTGTACATCAATGAACTCAATATTAGACAAACTGCTAATAAGAGCTTCCATGACTTGCCCATTTTCTTGAATCTCTCTCTTTTGATCATCAGTCAGAGTGCCAGTGGGAATCACATAGGCATTCTCAACATAGCTCTAGTGTTGAGCACCCAAACTCTTGATATAGATCTTCATTTTTTCCTTCCACATTTTGAAGTTATCTCTATTGAACTTAGGACCTTCCCTCTTTGTCATTAAGATAGGATCTTTTACCTCAAGCGGTTAAGACTATATCACCGAGGACATGGAGTTGCTCTGATACCAATTGATGAAGAATGATGAACAAAAGATACCCTTGATGGTACTGAGAGGGGGGGGTGAATCGATACAGACAAAAACTTTCTCAACAACTTATCAAGTTAAAGCAATACCAACCGGTTGTCTTCATTAATGAACTTAACCATGGCAATACCAGTTAACATAGTAAGACTTCAGACAACATAAACTGATAAGTTTGAACACTTCAAATACATTCAATACTTGATAACAACTTCACCAATAAAAATATGCATGTGGTATAACAATAATGCCATAACCTAATAACTTTGCATTCATAATCACTCAAACAAAGAATCACATGAAAAATGCACACCACATGACACACAAATTTTTCACATGGAAACCCAAATGGGAAAAATCACGGTGGGGATGAATACCCACAAGCTTGTTTTTGAACTCTTTTGAAGCTCACTCTGTTAGGAGCCTAGTCTAGTTAAAGAATTTACAATAAGGTTATGCTAGGAACCAATCCTATTAAAGATCACCTAGTTAAAGGATGACTAGATAGCCTATTAAAGGTTACCTTTCTAGAGGACTTAAAGAACTCAATAAACTTGAGTCACCTAGTTAGAGGATTTACAGTAAGCTTGTTAAAGCTACTCAGTAAAGGGATTTTCCAACTATTGAAATGGTTAGAAGACAACAGGTAAAAAAATTCTGATCTGATAACAACACTACATGCCAAGGCAGATCCTTTTCAATTCCTCTACTTCTACAATCACACTCTACAGTTTTCTTTTATTAGTTTGGCAAGTATCTCATCACTCAGATACACACACAACATTTGCCAACAACTTACAATAACAAACATCATCGACCTTATAGACAACAATTAGGTCGGTAGCATAAACTTTAAACCCTAAGCATCTTAGGTTTACAATACAAGTGGTCCAATCCTGATCGTCTAAACACTTTGCATAGAGAAATACAATTTCAAACAGATCACAAGACAATCTACATCATTCATTCTTCACCGCACATGGGAATCAATAACTCATCATACTTTCTTCTCATATTGCCAAGAAGAATGTTCATTCCTGACGTAGACTTTTAATGCAGTCAATCTTCGCATGCAAGATCCTCAAGGAAATCCTTCACATGCACAAGGCTGATGTGGCACCTTGATCTCATCCTCATCACTTAGATAACTCATCACACAATGTCATTAGTTGCATCACACAAGTTGGATTGCCAAACTGTAAACCCTAGAGCTGAGACTACCAATCGGTAGTCAAACTTAGTGAAACCCCGACATCGATTCACTGCATTTCTTCATACCGGTTCACCAACTTCTTTCATTCTGCATACTAGTTCACTTACACTTATTGACATCAATGACAACATACATTATCATCATATCAACATTTCGGTTCATCATATGCCAACACCTGGCAGCATCCAATCCTTGCAGCTCATCCTCCAAACTCCTAGCCCTCGCCCGAGAACCATCCCTCTCTCATACGACCCTATCGTACTCATCACTTGACACCCTCTCCTTTGATGGCACCTACACTTGTACCTATACTAGTGCCCCCTCACCCTATACTTATATGTCCTTGATGTCCATCGGCTAACCACCACCATCCCCTCCCTCTTCGTCTCCTCCAACTTGCCCAATCTATGCAACTGGTGGCTGTACCTATACCTACTATCTCCCTCGCCACCTTTGTTGGCCCTGACCTCTCCTCATCCCACCTCTCCTCTACCCCTGACCTCCATCCCTTCCCCCTACCACTACTACCCTATCTGCAGGACCCTCATCCTCTCCCTCTATGACCTCATCAATCGATGGTCGTAGCTCATCCTCCTCCAGAACTCAAGGAGCAGTGAGTCACACTGGCAAGTAGGCCTCCCACCAACCCCTATATGCGTCAGTCATTTTTGGGTCCTTTCCCACCTCCCTTCGCTCATCCCACACTCTGGTGACTACACCCTCCCATCTCACTCAAAAATCCAAAGGGCTAATTTCTTTCCCTCATGTCCTAATCTCTTGAGTGATCCTCAGATATAACCACTCAGGCTCCACTATATCTTGAATATCCCCAAACTATCGAGCCACCCAATGTTGCACATAGTGCTCAATGACATGCATAGATCTACCAAATAACCACATCTCTAAATGTGCCTAGTGCAGCTGCCAATCTACTCTCCACCTCTCGCAATCCAAATAGAGTCTCCAGGTGAAGAAAATCAGCTCATCCAAGACCCTCCTCCAAAACCATATCATTCCAAGCATAGTGTAATGGAGCAGCCCCCTATACCAGTCCACATATGGGAACCATTACCGCCTATACTATACCCCTACTGGCCATCTCAATGTGATGTGGTCCCATGCCCATACATGCAAGAGAGTCAATCCTGTAGAAAGACTCTGATACTCTTGATACAAAACCAAATACATGTCATGGTACAATTGCCATAGCATAGCTGCTCCCCATGCAAACTCCATACAATTGTGTACATGTAGTACACACACATGCTCCATCCTATTCGGAAGCCATGTCCACCAAGATCCGACAACACTCGTTCACTGACCAACCCACAATTAACAAGCACTAGGCATGGAATCTGCCTAATCCGCATCACCTGCCCAAGATGCAACTATGTTCTATCCATAGGTAACCTTTCATACTCACACACCTGGTGAAGGTAGTACAATGTTGTGTCTAACCAACACTTAAGAATAATACCATAGATGGGTATCTTCAAGATCCTCTAGACATCAAGTAAAGTGAAAGAGGCCTTGGTGTAGGGAACCTAACACTCCAAGTATGAAATTTTTGTTTTCTTTCAAGTTTGTGAGTTATATTTGTGATATAATAATGGACCAACCATTTAGGACTCAGTAGAGCCATGGTTGAGTTGTCAAAAGTTTTGGTTTGAGTCAATTGTGTTCAGAATGCTAACAACCTCAGAGGTGAGATGTTTAGGTAGTTCACAGGTGAAGTACTCTAGATGAATGTATTCGTATATTAGGGGTCAATTGTGTTGTGTTTAGGTTTTTTAGGGTGTTTGAGGACCTTCAGGATTCTTAAAATGCATTAGAATGCAAATTTGCTTTTTGGAGCCAAAAAGATGTAAAAAGTTGCTGAGCAACATTTTGCAATTTCTTGCAAAAGTTGCATTTTCGGTTGAAGGCATTAAAAGTTGATTAAACCAACTAAAAATAGAGCATAAAATCCAAAATTCACTTCATTGTATGGGTTGGAGGATTGGAAATGCAAGAGCAAGTTTTTGGATTGTGAAGCAAACTTGTTTTCACCGATTTTTGACAGTTTTCCACTTGTTTTCATTGCTTGTACAGTTCAGTACGGACTAGATGGTGTAAACTCATTGCATTTCATGAGTTTTAATTTTATTTGTCTTCATTGAGTTTGATTTTCATGTTTTATTGTCCTAGGTTGTAGAGATTTCTTCCATTCTTTGCAACTAGGTGCAAAACCCTTGCAAGTAGGGTTTAAGAGCAAGAAAATGGCTCTAACCTAGGCATTCTTTGATGGCACCTATTGAAATAATTAAGAATTCTAGGTTAGGGTTTGTACATAGCTTTAGGATATGATTTGTGGTTTTGCAGGTCCTTGAGGAGGAGAAACAATGAAGCCCTAGGCTCACCGTTGGGAGTAGGTGAGTTAGGACAGCAAGAAAAGTGTGATTTATGAGCACATGGGCATTGGTGAAGGATCAAGTGACACATGAATGGAAATCCCTCTGAGTGCCCTTGAATATTCCTAAATTTTTTGCAGGTGTCTTGACTAGTGAATAGTTTTAGACCCATCTTGCCAAGCTACCTGGTGAGGCCTAAACCCTTCAAAATAGTGCAACATTGGAAACCCCACTTGTATGGATAACCTGGATGCACTTTTCAATTATTGTCTGTAACTTCCAAAAGGGTACTCGAATCCAAGATTTATTTCTATCCTTGTTTGGTAATTTTACAAACTAAGACCCTAAAACCACCAGGGGAGGGTTAATGCAATTAGGCCTATTTTGCAGCCGGTAGAGACCTAGAAAGGGTAGGAAGCCCTAGCGATGGGTTTGATGACCCAAAAGCCTCAAAATGATTTAAAGACACCTGGTAGAGGCATTGGGAGCCTATTGGAAGTGGTAGTGTGTCGAGATCCTTGCAGGAGTGGTTGGAACCTAGAGTGGAGTATGTGTGATTGAGGTGGCAACCTCATGAGGTGGAGTTGATTGTCCAAAAACCATTGGCTATACCTAGGAGGGAAGCCAAAGAGGTATAGACCCTGGAGGTCACATTAGCATAACCCCTACTAAGTGCCAATGGATGGACTTGAGTAGTTGAAGGGTTGAGTAGGAAAAGTTACTCAAGAAGGTGTATTGAACCAAGCTCCAAGATTCTTTGCATCAGAGTGGTATCAGATCCATTCTTTGAAAGATTTGGTGTATGTCAGATTGTGAAGAATCAGAAGCAAGTTCAATGCCTCCAAAGGAAATGACTCCAGAAGCCATCCGACAGTTGGTGGCAGAGATGATAGAAGGATTGAAGGATGCAGAAGGAAGTAGAGGAACCAGAGAGGTTAAGAAGGAGAAGGGGAAGGTTAAGGAAGAATGGGGTGATTAGATTGATGAAGAAGTGGAAGATGGAGAGGAACCAACAGTAGTAGCCATGGCTCAAGACCAAAAACTATTCTTGGATGTATTCAATTCCATTTCCAAAGACAACTTGGATGAATTACCCACCTATGGAGGAAACCTCAATGGAGAAGAGTTGCTAGATTGGATAGAGGCTCTCAATAACCATTTTGATTACAAAGATGTAGTAGAAGAGAAAAGAGTAAATGTGGCCAAATCAAGATTGAGAGGATCAACATTTTTTTGGTGGATTATGATGCAAGAAGAAAGGATACAAGAAGGCAAGAAGAAGATAACCTCATGTGAGTGTATGAATATTATACTTAAGGCACAATTCCTTCCAGGGGATTATGAAGTTCAAATACATAAGAGACTGCAAAATCTGAAACAAAGGGAGTTAGATGTCAATGCATACACTAAGGAATTCCACAAACTCATTTTGAGGGCTAGGAAGCATGAGAATGAAGTGGAGAAGTTGGCCTGGTACATGAATGGCCTTAGACAAAATATACAAGATGAGATAAGTAACCTTACACTAGACACGGTCCATAAGTGTTTTCAGTTGGCCCTAAGGGCAGAAGAGAAGATCAAAAGGAGGAGTGAACAAAATAAAAAACATAGGGGAGGTAATAATTTTAGAGGTAGAGGAAGCTTTGGTAGAGGGCAGCAATCA
Organism: Cryptomeria japonica; assembly: GCF_030272615.1. Classification (NCBI taxonomy): domain Eukaryota; kingdom Viridiplantae; phylum Streptophyta; class Pinopsida; order Cupressales; family Cupressaceae; genus Cryptomeria; species Cryptomeria japonica. The sequence continues at coordinate 521,003,501 of NC_081414.1, read as the reverse complement.
CCAAGAAATGAAGAGCATCAAGGCCAAGAAGGTAGTAGGGACTCTCAAAGAGGAGCATTTAGAGGATCGTATAGAGGAAGGAGAAATTTTAGGGGCAGGTTTGGAAACTCAGAAAAGGGAAACACAGTCTTCACTAGTAGGTGTTATCATTGCAATCAAGTTGGGCATACCATGAGTAAGTGCCTAGGGAAAGCCTCAAGATCAACAAGCTCATACATGGGGGAAAGAAGAACTCAATTGTTGCAAGAGGAGGACATTCAGAGTGTAACGTCTTCAATTAGCAAGGTAGGGCCGGTGATAGATGGAGAAAACTTGATTATGAGGAGAACAATGCTCAAGATACCCCAAGCTCAAGAGCCATCACAGAGGAAAAGTTTGTTTAGGACCACTTGTAGGTCACATGGGAAGATTTGTAAGGTGATTGTAGATTCAGGTTTCACTAAGAATATTGTCTCAGTTGAAATGGTGGACAAATTCAAACTAAAAAGATTACCTCATCTCACTCCTTACAAGGTATCATGGCTCAACCGGGGTCAACATGTCTTAGTTGATGAACAAGCATGGGTGGATTTTGAAATTGGTGAGTATAAGGATAGATTTCTATGTGACATATTGCCTATGGATGCTTTCCATTTGCTATTGGGCCATCCATGGCAATATGATGTGAGAGCTACTCATGATGGAGAAAAGAACAACTATCTTATCACCAAGAATGGGAAGAAGTACCAAATGGATCCACTACCTAATTGAAAGGAAGAAAAGAATATAGGCTCAAGTGTGATGCTGATGATAGGTAAAGAGTTTCTCAAAGTGTTGAAACAAGAAGGTCATCAAGGTCATGCTATAGTGTTGAAGCCTAGAGAAGAAGATAAGGTAGATCCAATGAGTGAAGTACCTCGAGAGGTGCAAGGTCTACTCAAACAATATGCAGCAGTGATAGGGGATGACATGCCTAATTCTTTGCCTCCAATGAGAGATGTGAATCATCAAATAGACTTAATATCAGGGGCCAATCTGCCAAACAAAGCTGCCCAAAAAATGACACCTAGTCGAAATGAAGAAATTTCCAAACTAGTGCAAGAACTCTTGGACAAAGGGTTTATCAAGAAGAGTTTGAGTCCATGTGTTGTTCCTACCATGTTAGTGCCTAAAAAGGAAGCAAATGGAGAATGTGCACGGACTCTAGAGCAATCAATAAGATTACTATAAGGTACCAATTTCCCATGCCAAGGATTGAGGACCTATTGGAAAATCTAGGAGGTGTAGGCTACTTTACAAAGGTGGACTCGAAGTCTAGTTATCATCAAATCAGAATCAGACCTAGAGATGAATGGAAGACAACCTTTAGAACCAATTCAGGCCTATATGAGTGGTTGGTGATGCCATTTGGCCTCACCAATGCACCTAGTACCTTCCAAAGGCTCATGAATGAAGTCTTAGTTGAGTTTATTGGTAGATTTGTTATTGTGTATCTTGATGACATTTTGATCTTCAGCAGGTCCAAGGAGGAACACCTCAAGCATATGGAGATGGTCTTGAAGAAGTTGAAGGAGGCTCAACTCAAGATTAACCTTGAAAAATGTGAGTTTTTGAAAACAAAGCTTGTATACCTTGGTTTTGTTATTTCTCGTGGATGTTTAAAGATGGATCCTAATAAGGTAGAAGCAATACTTAATTGGCCTATTCCTAGGGGCATAAGTGAAGTTAGAATCTTTCATGGAATGACATCTTTTTATAGGAATTTTGTGAGAAACTTTAGCCATGTTTGCGCTCCTATTCTCAATACCATCAAAGGAGGGATTAAGTGTCACTTTAAGTGGATAGAGGAAGCCAATAAGGGATTTGAAATGTTGAAAACCAAGATAGCAGAGCTTCCAACCCTTAGGTTGCCTACTTTAAATCAGTTGTTTATAGTAAAATTTGATGCAAGCCAAGAGGGAAATCCTATAGATTTCTTCTCAGAAAAGTTAAATGAAGCTAAGTAAAGGTACTCCACATATGACTTGGAGTTGTATGCAATGGTTAAAGCATTGCAAAATTGGCGTCATTACTTGCTGCCCAAAGAATTTGTCGTCTTCACTGATAATCATGCCCTTAGTTTCCTCAATGGGCAAGAGAAGTTGAACCAAAGACACCTAAAGTGGGTTGATTACTTACAATCCTATACATTCACTATCAAACACAAGAAAGGGATAGACAAAAAAGTGGCTGATGCACTAAGTAGGAGAGTCATGACTATGCAGGAGATACAATTGCAAAGTGTGGGTTTGAGTGAGTTAAAAGACCTCTACAAGGATGATAAGGATTTTGCAGTGATATATAATGTTTGTTCTGATTTCTCTAACACCTCACATGTCTCTTATTTAGAATACATGATTCGGGAGGGTTTTCTATCTTCTTTGCATACCTCAGTGTTCTATGAGGCAAAATATTATCCAAGAGAAGCATCGAGGAGGTCTAGGAGGTCATTTTGGCATTGATAAGACTTTGGAGTAGGTTGGTAGGTTTTATTATTGGCCCAAGTTGCAATAAGAAGTGAGAAGGTTTGTAGAGCAATGTACCATCTGCCAAAGAGCAAAAGGAACATCAAGTAATGTAGTTCTATCAACCCTTGGTCATACCTCAGAGGCCTTGGGAATGTTTGAGCATGGATTTTGTGTTAGGCTTGCCTAGGACCCCAAAAGGATTTGATAGTGTGTATGTGGTGGTAGATAGGTTCACAAAATGACACATTTCATACCTTGCAAGAGCACCAATGATGCCACCTATATTGTAGGCCTCTTCTTCAAGGAGTTAGTCAGAATTCATGGTCTTCCAATCTGTTGGATCTCAAATCAACAGATTGGATAGGTTTTAAGGAAATGCCAACTCCTATGATCAAACCCTCCAATTTGACTTGGCCAACTTATAGAGTGAACCTATTTGGTTACTAACTCCCTCACTTTAGGCTCTGCAAGACCTAGGAGGGTATACCTATTCACTAGTGGCTTTCGATGACTAATGCTTTTTATAGAAAATTGAGTATCTTGATCTAAATTCTTCCCTACCTCATAATAGCATAGGTTCCTAGGATAGGTGGCTTTTAGATGAGTTCAAGATTGTTGTTGTGAAAGATATTCAATCTTTGTACTTGACTTTTATAAGTATGTACACTATTGCTAATTGGTTTTATGTGTCCTACTCAACTAGTCCTATTGCTTTAATGTAAAGGTAATTAATATGGTAAAGGTTGTGATTTGTGATTGACCAGTGTCTTTCCTGTTATTTGGGCTATAGAGTCTTATATTTTCCTAGGACTTAATGTATGATATGTGAGATAGTTTTTAAACCTACCCCCTTTGATAAATCTATCAGTTACTGTTTCTTATGAGATCTGAAATGTTTATACCATAAACTGCTTGAATGAATTTAACCTTAACATTAAAGGACCATCCAAGGAAGAACTACAAGGAACAATTATAATTCACAAGTAGATCCTTTTAATCCAAGTTTATAACATAGAAACATAAACTTCACTATAAGAATACGAATAACCTTATCTACTTTAGATAATATCACAAAAAACTGCCTATAGAAAATGAGATGATCCACAACACATATGCATAGAAAAATGACTAATTCTATTAAAGCTTCAAAATGGTACAATAGTATGCCAGAGGCTATAGTATTTGTTTGGTATCTTCTTCTAATCTCCCCTTTTCATTTTACAAAACTTGCTTGTATAAATAAGTGAGCAACACCTATTCTGTGAAAATTTACGTCCCTTCATCATTAACAACCTGATTACAATTGCTTAACAAAGTGAAAATAAAGAGATTAAGCATGCCAAGACAATTAATTTAACTATCACTCTTATAGCATCTAACAGTCACGCTCTTTCTTTTCATATATGTTTCCAGTGAAAAGAGATCAAACACCACCTAGTTGACATGTGGGGCTATATCTTCATTCTGGTTAAATCTAGCCACAACTTTCTCCTTAATCTATGCAAATTAATTTTTCCATTTCTCTAATGGAGTCAATTCACCATCCTTGTAGATAACCAGTATCGTTGCAACACAATCTTCGTCCAATATTTGGAGATCTTTATTCAATGTATCTGTGTATTTGTCATGCTCCATTAGGTATTGGTCTCCTTGAGCTCTTTCTTCTGTAGTCATGGCCTCATTGTCCTTCAATACATCCTGCAATCTCTCCTTTAATCTCTCATGCTCTTTTAGAGATTTCACAGTCTCTATGTATTCTTTCCAATATTGGTTAGCATGTGGCAACATACCTTTGAACCTGTGCTCAATGACATCATTTGCCAGCTTGTTCATCTTCTATTGGGCACTGGTTAACTGCTTGGATAAATTTTCAGCCTTTATCCTCTAGTAGGTAGCATTAGATATAGCATCTAAGACCCTTAGGTTAGGTTGATAACCCATATCTGGTTCATATTCCCCCATAATAGGAGTCTTTTGTGACAACTATCCTTGTAGCCTCTGGATTTCTTCAGTAGACTTCTCATACAAGCCTTTGTAAATGTTGTTCTCTTTGACCAAAAACTATGTTTGTTCCTGATTCAATTTTTCTACATCCATGTTCAACTTGGCTATGATTCTGGGATCAATTTTCCCAACCTGTTGGATCATCAAGTGGCCAAAAACTTGATCCATATCAATCAGTATGGGTCTCTTTTCCTTATGATAAAAGGCCCATATTATGAGAGACTTTTGATATGGATCATATCTTGAGCCCATAAAGATCTTGTCTATCTCCTCTAGTATGATCTTCTTGTTGTGGTCTTGCTTCTTGAGGAAACCGTCAAATAACAATGCAGACCTCATATCCCATCCTGAGTAGATTAGCACACCAGCATCCTTGAGTAGTTGCCTTCCTTTCTTAGGTTTCATTTCTTTCTTAGCAAGGTCCACCTCCTCTTGTAACCTTTGGGCTTGTTCCTCCTCTATTTTGTCTTTCATGGCAGTCCTAACTTGTATTCCTTTATGCTGGTATAGAAATATATCAAAATCTTTGGAGGAAATAAAATCATCATCAACAATGAAACCTTCATGTTCAAACATCCTTATATCTCCAACATATTGGACATTGTATTGTCCTATCATCATATCCATCTGCACACCACCCTCAAATCCAGGAGGATACTCTTCTCTAGGGGAGTCAATTGGAAAAACATTGGAAACAGATTGAGGAGACAATTGGGCCAAGGGCTTTGTATCCCTGATAGTTTTGATGTGCTTCCCATAGACATAAATAGGCACTCCCTAAAGCAACTCTAGCTCATGCTCCATAAGTTTATTTTCTTGATCTAAGGGATCTTTGATGTTTTGAAGCATGTCCTTGTTTATTCTCCCTTGGAAGAGCTTCCATTTGTAGGCTTGGAACACTCGCTCATACTTATCCCTTTTTTCATTAGCTTCTTCCCTTCTTATATTTTTGATGAAATCATTAGGTATGAGTGACACATACTCTCCAGCCTTGAGTTTTTGGGATTACTTCTCTACCCCTATGTATCCTTTTGAATCAAAGTTTGGCCAAGGGTCTCCTTCTACCATCTTGTAGTAATCTAATTTATTCTATAGAAAATAGTAACTCTTTGAACTTTTGACAATAAAGTCTGAAAAGATAAGTAATCCAGGTATGATGGATTATTTTCCATGATCAGTTAAGTGTTGGGCACTTTCTATTGACAACTACCTGACAATCTCTAGGCATTCCACTCTATTAGGCATGGTGATAGGAAATACATATGGTTTTCCTTCAAATACATACACTCATATCTGAGTGCAATCCGAAAAGCAATAAAAATTTCCCCAGTTGTGCTCAATTACAGTATCTTCACCATAATCCTTTGGCCTCAAGAATCTTTGAATTTCAGGAGACAAAGCATGATCCCATGGGTATCCCAATAATCTGTGTAATGTCTTAACAAAATATTCCTCAAAGTGCTAGTACTAGTTGTTGTTGTATCTTTGGTCCCATGAAGATATCCATAGTTGCATAGGCTTCCTTATCTCGGCTTTATCATACGCCCTAATGCACAACTCATTTGGCCATAGCCCTTTGTCTTGCCCAACATACAATAGCATATGCATAAGAACAGAGTAATACTTCAAATGCACATTAATCACATCTCCTTTTAGTTTCTCTAGTCCTTGATTGATGGCATCAACAAGATAGGTAGAAAAATCAAATAACTGAGGATCTTTAGATTGCAAATCTGCACAGATGACCATGGCTGCTATATCCATTAAGGGATGAGCCTCTCTTCCCAGAACTTGAGCAACGCAATAGTACGTATACTTGAAGTAGGGATGAAATAAATTGACATCATATGTATCTTTGTTATCTTTATCAAATGACACTATTGATCCTGCAACCTTGGGTCTATGGATAGGGAGTCTCCACCTCTTATAGACTTCCTCTAGGTTGAATTACTCTTGTGTCATTTCTTAGCATCAATTTTCTCTTCGAATCCCCAATCTAAATCAAACACAGTGTCAATGATTTCCTTGGTAATTGACAGTACTGGTCTCCCCATATAATCATATATGGTCCTGGTCTTGGGTTCATAGTTGTTGGCTAGGGATTTCATGAATTCAACATTCACAAAGACATTAGCCATTGCCAATTTCCCCAAATTCAACCTCCACAAGTTATTCATAGGCTCAGGTGCACTCCTTCGTATATACCCAAAAATAAACAATTCATGACCCCTTATCTCTATCCATGTATCTCCTAGGCCTTCAAATCTATCCTCTAAACCTTCCTCATCTGTTTTAATTTTCTTAGACCTAAGGCTTGACGTAGGACATTGGTCAATTAGGTCCTGGGCCAAAGAGTGCCCTTCCTTTTTCTGCCTCTTAGGTTTGTCTTTTGGGGGCTGGGTCTCTTTAACTTTCCTAGCCCTATTTTTTTTAGAAGATGACCCCTCCATTATCACTATAGAGCTCTGAGAGTGAAAAACTTACATGAATTCGGGGTATACCACTTGTGAATTTGATCTCAAATCATTTCATCTCTCTGAGGCTCGCTATGAATTCTTCAAGTGTTGCTCAGAAGTGTTTCCTCTTTTGCCAATTTATCGAGCATTTATGGCGATTTTATCAATTACCATTACCAATTGCACAACGGTCACAGAGGCATTTATTTGAATTTATGATGAAGTTAATTTATTAAGATTCATATTGATCCTTGTGGCAAAAAGTAATCATTCATCTAGCAACACTTCATATTGGCCATCGATGCTAATCAGTTTTATGGCTGCACCCTTTTTCGATGGATTCATGTACTTCGGTGGCTTAACTTTATCTTCCCTCGAAATTTCATGTTTCATCGATGTCTCCTTAGTTTCAATAAAACTACCATCATCTTTAAGGAGCTATGTGACTTCATCAACCTCTTAACTTTCATCAAAAGGCTCTACCTCACGTGTTACATCTTCACTGACGTCAATGAAATCTCCCCTTTCGGTAAAAGAAAAATACTCTCCTTCAACTCTTTATGTTTGGCCGATAGCAATTTATCGATGATAATTATCTCTTGTGTTTCATTGATCCCTTATTCTTTGATGAGAAAGCTATCTTCAGTCAACATCTTTTGTGTCTCTTCGATACACTCTTTTCCTCGAAAAGTCTTATCGATGAGATCTTCCTGCGGTTTCCTTGACATACCATCCGTCAATGAAAATAATGTTTTTGATGAGCCACTTTTGGAACTCATTGAGGCCCAAGTCTGTTCAATAAGTCACTTGTTGATGAAATACCGATAGGTTTCTTCGATACAACAGATGTACCATTTTGGTCAAACTAGATATTTCGTTGAAGGATTAGTATGTATATCTGATGGCGTTGGTTTGAGCAATAATTTTTTGGGTTTCGATGTCGATGAAAATGCCAAGGGTTCTATCAAAATTCTTAAGGATATGGTTGACTTCATTTTTTTTTTTAAGAAAACTTCTATAGCTTCAATTGAAACAACATAATTCTATTTATTGAAATTCAATGCTCAACACAATCAACCTTGTTAGTGATAGATATGTGAAGTTTTTGAGCCACTTTTGGATGACACTTTGGGGGAAGTTGGGCACCAATTTATCTTTTTCATCTTCCTATCATCCTCAATCAGATGGTCAGACAGAGGTAGTCAACCGGTCATTGGGTAACGTGCTAAGATGTCTTACAAAACAACATGGGCAGACTTGGGATCTAGTACTTGGATAGGTAGAATATGCATATAATGAATCAGTAAATCATAGCATAGGTAAAAGTCCTTTTGAGATAGTGTATGGATTCCATCCTAGGGAATATTAGAGCTCAAAGATCTCAATTAAATGGCACCTAAGAGTGCACAAGGGGAGAACTTTGCAGAAGGTATTAAATAAGTGCATGATAAGGTAAGGCAGTCCTTACAACAAAAATCCGAGCAGTATAAGATTCAAGATGATAAAACAAGGAGGAAAGTACAATTTAAAGTGGGAGACTTAGCATTAGCATACCTTAGGAAGGAGAGACTTCCAAAAGGGTAGCCTATCAAGCTCCTGATGAAGAAAATTGGGCCTCTCAAGGTGGTGCACAAGTATGGGCATAATGCATATAAGGTTGAACTTCCTCCTACCTTGGGGATATCTCATATTTTTAATTTATGTGATCTCTATCCATACAAGGGAGAGTCACCAACAAATCAGATGGACATGCCATCACCGGTTCACGAAGATTGGATAAAGGATTTACCACCTAGTCAATCGCTTAAGTTGGAAAGTATCTTGGATACCAAGATAGTAAAGAAAACAAGGAAATGAGTCTATAAGAACTATCTTATCAAGTGGGAAGGGCTACTTGATTAAGATGACATGTGGATGTTAAAGGTAGATATACATCAGCATGGAGTGGAGATTGCAGACCTTTTAACTCAAGAGACTTGAGTTCTTTGTCCCAGGGGAGTATGGTGCAGGGCACCTAACACTCAAAGTATGAAATTTTTGTTTTCTTTCAAGTTTGTGAGTTATCTTTGTGATGTAATAATGGAACAACCATTTAGGACTCAGTAGAGCCATGGTTGAGCTGTCCAAAGTTTGGGTTTGAGTCAATTGTGTTCAGGATGTTGACAGCCTGAGAAGTGAGATGTTTAGGTAGTTTAGAGGTGAAGTACTCCAGATGAATGTATTCCTATATTAGGGGTAAATTATGTTGTGTTTAGGTTTTTTAGGGTGTTTGAGGTCCTTCAAGAGTCTTAAAATGCATTAGAATGCAAAGTTGCATTTTGGAGCCAAAAAGATGTAAAATGTTGTTGAGCAACATTTTGCAATTTCTTGCAAAAGTTGCATTTCTAGTTGAAGGAGTTAAAATTTGGTTGAACCAGCTGAAACTAGAGCACAAAATACAAAATTCACTTCATTGTACAGGTTGGAGGATTGGAAATGCAAGAGAAAGTTTTTGGATTGTGAAGCAAACTTGTTTTCAACGGGTTTTGATAGTTTTCCACTTGTTTTCATTGCTTGTACGGTCCAGTATAGACTAGATGGTGTAAACTCATTGTATTTCATGAGTTTTCATTGTATTTGTCTTCATTGAGTTTTATTTGCAGGTTTGATTTTCCTAGGTTGCAGAGATTTCTTCCATTCTTTGCAACTAGGTGCAAAACCCTTGCAAGTAGGGTTTAAGAGCAAGAAAATGGCTCTAACCTAGGCATTATTTGATGGCACCTATTGAAATAATTAAGAATTATAGGTTAGGGTCTTCACATAGCTTTAGGATAGGATTTGTGGTTTTGCAGGTCCTTGAGGAGGAGAAACAATGAAGCCCTAGGCTCATCGTTGGGAGTAGGTAAGTTAGGATAGCAAGAAAAATGTGATTTATGAGAACTTGGGGATTGGTGCAGGAACAAGCAACACATGAATGGAAAGACCTCTGAGTTCCCTTGAATATTCCTAAATTTTTTGGAGCAGGAGTCTTGACTGGTGAAGAGTTTTAGACCCATCTTGCCAACCCTTCAAAATAGTGCAACATTGGAAACCCCACTTGTACAAATAACCCAGATGCACTTTTCCAATATTGTCTATAACTTCCAAAAGGGTACTCAAATCCATGATTTATTTCTATCCTTTTTTGGGAATTTTAAAAACTAAGACCATAAAACCGCCAAGGGAGGGCTAATGCAATTAGGCCTATTTTGGAGCCGGTAGAGACCTAGAAAGGGTAGGAACCCCTAGCGATGGGTTTGATGACCCAAAAGCCTCAAAATTCTTTAAAGACACCTGGTAGAAGCATTGGGATCCCATTGGAAGTGGTAGTGTTTTGAGATCCTTGCAAAAGTGGTTGGAGCCTGGAGTGGAGTGTGTGTGATTAAGGTGGCAACCTCGGGAGGTGGAGTTGATTGTCCAAAAATCATTGGCTATACCTAGGAGGCAAGCCAAAGAGGTAAAAACCTTGGAGGTCACATTAGAATAACCCCTACTAAGTTCCAATGGATGGACTTGAGTAGTTGAATGGTTGAGTAGGACAAGTCACTCAAGAAGGTGTATTGAACCAAGCTCCAAGACTCTTTGCATCAGGCCTCTCTTGTAGGCAGGTGAAAGGCATAAGTCCTATTGTCCCATCTCCACTAATGCAGTCATCATGGTAGTATGTGCCCTAATCCTCACCCATTTGCAAATGAAACCCAAGCTAATTGCACTCAATATCTCCCTCTCATCTACTCTCAACTGCCTGTATAGCCTCATGGTAGTTGACCAATGCTCATGTGATGGGAGTGGTCCTAGATCCTCCTATAATTAGTTAATCCACTTCATTAGCCCTCATATTCTATCCTAGTCTTCTCTAATTCTATCCAATTCTAGCCTATAACATACTCCTAGGGCATCTATGTGCCTTGTAAACCCTCTCAATCCCCATTCCCCCTATCATTCCCCCCCCTCTACTCACCAAGCACGTGCATTGATTCATTTAGGCACATGTGCTAAAACTATGGCACATGCATTGTGCCATAGTTGCAGGTGCTAATTTTTGGACCTCCGCCCTTTGATTTTGTTGACCCCCTAGTCGCTCCAACCAGTGCAAGTGCACGCACTAGGCCTGTACGCTTGACCTGATCCCCTAGCATCAAGCACACTCACACTACGCAAGGTTCATGCACTAACCCTTGGGTGGTGGCACTGAAATGATGATTAGTGCCTCCAATGCACTACCCTATTAAACCCTATTTTTAGCCCTAAAATTCACCCTAATCTACCAAATCACTAAGTGGGTCCAGGGTACATACTGGTGGGCCATAGTGCATTGGTCTCTCATGTCATCATAACCTCTCTAAATGGTGCTTGTGAATGGGAATGTGTGCCATCTCTATGTCCAAGTGCTTTGCGCTCTTTATTCTCCAATAGGTGTATGTGACAATGACCCCTCCTTGGGCCTTGTGTGGCTTATATAGGGTCCCCCATGGGCCTGTTTCCTTGTCCTTCCCCCCATTCATTGATTTTTCTTCTTCCTTCACTATTTCCTTTTCTTTCATCTCATTTTTCTTCCTTTTCCTCTCATTTTTCTTGAGGGGGCATGTACCACTTGCATTTTCACGTTGGGGCATCCTCTTCTTCTGTCTTTTACCCATCGCCAATTTTGTCGTTGCATAAAAGAGGGATAAAATGTAGATGTCCAAAATAAATTAAATTAAATATTTAATTAATTTTATCCTTTCTATGTAATTAATTGATTTAATTATGTTCCCTTCTTGTTCTTCTCACTACTAATTTAATTTAATTTAATTAATCCTATCACTGTAGTCCTGGTAATTAATTTATTTAATAAATGAATTATTCCCTATTCTTCTAAAGTCATCAAAAATAATTAATTCTCCCAAAATACCCTCTTAGTTAATTAATAACAATTAATTAGCTAAATCAAGTGATTCCTACAAATCACTTTTCTAATCCTCCATTACGTTAATTAATTCTTCTAGAATCCCTCATAATCATGCTTAACATTATTCTTCAATTTTAAATTATCCCACTCATTCTCTCTCCTCTTGTCAAATCCTCCTACAAATCCCACTTGTCTCCTAATCTCCCATTAACCCACCTAATCATCTCTTTTAATATTTTGTTAGTGGCTAATCCCCATGATTAGTCACAAAGTCAATTCATGACCATTTATAGCTAAATCCACTTGTCCCCTCCTCACCTTCCACCTTAAATGCACCCAATTGGGTCATTTCAAGGATTTTTAAAATCTCTTATTCTCCTATGCCTCTCACCTTCCCAAGGAATTTTAAATTCCTTTTCTTATTTCATTCCCCCATGCATCCAATATTTTGGGAATTTTTAATTCCCTCTTCATCCCCAAGGAAGTTTTAATTCCTTTTGATCTTCCCAATGTACTTAAGGATCTCTTCCCCATATACATTATGGAGTGTTGAGACAAGAAATGCCTTTATGGAAAATCTCTTGGTCTCCACACTTGTCACCTCATGTCCTCTCAATCCATGTGCTCCCTCTCCTTCAATCTCCACAGTTGATTCATCTTCAATCTTGACCTTCTATTCATCCTCTCTCAAATCTATAAATTGGGGTCTCCTCCCCTTCATTTTTCATCTCCAATTCAAGTAATCTTATGCTAACCTAATAACTCTAGAATCCTCATTTGTGCACCCATACTATAGTCAATTAAGAATCTAGCATCACTTAGCATCCATAGAAATCACCTTCATTCATCCATCTTACATCCATCAATCCAACACTTAGCCATTTGTTGTGCAATATTGGAGAGCAACCCACATCCCAAAATTGGATGAATCCTAACAAGTCAAGGAGGGGCATATTTCTTGACTTCAACAAGAGTCCAAATCAAAGGAACAAGAGAGAACCCTCTCTTGCAAGGTATAATTTGTTGATTTATGCTTTTTATTTGGTTTCTTGTACTATTAGGATTTAAGCTAACCATTTAACCTTGCTTTCTTTTTCCCTTGGTTCATTTTGGCATGCTCGATGGGACCTACATCTCGATTTCTAACATTTGTGTGAGTTTTTAGTGTTTTTAGCTCGTAGTTTTTCGCTTCAGTGCGTCAGACTACAGATCATTGCGTCAGCTTAACTGGTTCAGCGTGTCCACCCTAAAACAACGCGAGCGATTTGAAATTCAAATTTTTATGACCACCATTTTGCAGGTTTTTCCTATCAGCACGTTCGTCCTGCTTCAGCGTGTCCACCACAATGTCTCTTGCCACTTGTATTTAGAGCTTAGATTTCATTTCTTTTTGTTTTTTACTAATAAAAAAATCACAAAAATAGTAAAAAGGACCTAAAAGGAATCTAAAAATAATTCTAGGATTTCTTTTTAGTCTGTTTTTTCATTATTTTTAGGGCATTCATTATATTTTGGGGTTTACATGCGAATCAACATTTTCAATCTAGTTCAACGCCTCCATTGAGGTCTCTGTGATATAGTTCAGCGCGTGCGAGTTAGGTAGAATTTTGAATTTAAATTCTACAATTTCTAAAATTCAAAATTTCCCGCTTTTTGTTTTGGCCTTCTTTAACGCATATACATGCGCTTTAGCGCGTCCACCTGTGGATCAGCGCTTGTGCTGTATGCTTAGGGATTTTGGGTTACTAATCAAAATTTTGAGTTTTTGCAGGCTTATTTCATTTGTCCAAGGTATTATCTTAAGACTACTAATATGTTTTCTTGGAGCACGCTTGTCAAAGACTCATTTTTTTTCCACTAGCTTAGATTTGTGTGTTCTTTTTCTAGATAGATAACTTTATTCATGTGGGACTCAAATGAACAAGTGTTTTTTGTTCATGGTGCGCTTGCACGTTTAATGTTGAGTGGACTCACCATTGCACTCTACTATCCTCTCCCCTCACCTTCGAGGATCTTGGGTGTAAGAGAATGAGTGATTAACAACACTCTCTTTTTCATTTTAGTAGTTGACAGGTATTTCTTGATTGGGGATTTCATCACCCCACAAGAGTATCTTGAATTGGGACACATCAGGGATATCGACTCTCCCAGTGCGATCTTGAGCGGGTTTTTCGAGTCGCTATATAAATAAGATGGTCAGGCGGCTAGAGTGCTGAGTGAATTCAATGTATGTGGCGGTCTTCCCTACACCGATTAGCTCAGTTAGAGCCTTAAGTGGATTGATTTTAGAATCCATTGTTGGATTGATGATCCTTCAAACATTACACTAGATACCAATTTTAGTAGCCAAAATTCTATATTTGATAGTGCAGGGGATGCGGATCTTACCCCGAAGTTACTCCTCCTGTACTCGCTCAGGATGAGACATAAATTTCTCATGTAAAAGATCATTGGATCTTTGGGGTAAGAGAACATGGTATGCTCAAGAAGTGAGTGTTGTGGAGTGGAGGTAGTGCTACCAAAATCTCTATTTGTTAGCCTGAGTGAGGTATTGCTTACCTGAGGGGCCATATCGAGTGGTTTCCACTTCCAGCCTAAGTTATGTTGTCTTCAAGTTCTTACATTTGTGTTAGACCCGTAAAATCAATTAGGGATAATCTAGGCCCCCCCATCACTTGCACACTCATTATTGAGTGGTACACTTGGCCAATGTGTTTTCTATCCATAATGTTTTCTTGCCAAGAGTAGATTGACAAAACCCCCCTTTATTTTTCAAACTTGACAAACATTCCAAATCCAAATTTTCACACTTACATAAAACATAGTCCAAACCAATTCCATCTCATTTTCCAACTCATGTTCCATAAACCTAGGTTGTACAAGCAACCCAAGAAGTCTATCCACCATCCAATCAAGAAGAAGAAGCTCACCCAAGCACAACTCATTAGACATCGAAAGTTTTGGTATACCAAACGCAAACTCTTGCTCAAACATAAGACCTTTTTACACCATTATCATGATTATACCCATGGTCATAGAAATGAGTTTGATGCTAGTGATAAACTAAGAGTCTGTGCCCTTCACCAAGGATTAGGCTTAACTTTCAATACCAACTATTGTCAAAATCAGGGTGGTCGCATCCCTTCATACAATTTGTCATATGAACCTATCACTTATTGAATCTTTTCTTGTCAAGGATAACCTAGTCACCACTTTCTTCTAGTCATCACTATCATCCCTCTTTGATCTTTCATCATCCAACTTTTCTAAGGACTTAGCATATCAATTAATCCAGCAATCAAACCTTAATTGAATCAATTTTTAATCAAACATCCAAGCTTTAATCAGTCATCCAAATCAAATCAACCTCACCGCAAGGTTTATACCTTGTGAAGTTTTATTTAGACCTCATCTTAAATCAATTAATCATTTGGCTTTTATTCTTGGGAAGGAATCTCCCCCAAGTACCCTTTGCCTTATCCTTTGAGTCGATCAAGACTCCCAATCCCACGTCTTCATTTTGCTGAGGATCATTAGTCAGTCCTTTGTAGAAGAAGACTTTGATCATTATCTTAAGGTCTAAATTTCACTCAGCTTGGTTGTCACCTAGTTTGTGGTTTTCATCACCAAACACCCCCCACCTAAAATCCACATCCAAGGAATAAGGTGCAATCTTAATTAACTTTGTCCTAATCTAAGAACCCAATCAATCATTCAATCAACTATCCAACTTCATCAAATTCAAATCAAATCAAAAAATCCAAATTTTCACTAAGTCCTCTCATCAAGCTTCTTCTTCCAATAAATCTTTCCTATGGTTATTCTTGTATCCTATATCAAGATCCTACACAAGGTCAAAATCCACAACCAGACATTCAAAATCCACAACCACAAGTGGACCCTAAAATGGTTGACCAAGATGACCTCCCCCTGGAAATGTGAACATTCCTAGAGGATTCATATAATCAAGAAATGATGGAGAAATTCATCCAACATAATCCTAGTGGTCTTTTGAGGACCCTCATTGAAAATGGGGCTTGCATTCCCCCTAATTTTGATAGATCCATTCTTGATCAACAACCACGGGGATAATTTTCTCCTAATCTCATCATTGACCCCATACTTAATCCACAACCCGTAGCACCCACAATATCGATCCCTACAATTTCTGTCCAACCTTCTTCCTCCTTTCTAACATCTATGCCATTATCTAACCCAATCACATCTATTCTTCAACATGCTTCTATCCCATCCTCATCCAAATGTTTTTTTCCTCAATCTTCTATTCATCTCACTAATACCACTAACTTCATTAATGCTTCTCTTTCTCATGCCACAACGGCATTATCAACGGAGAGACACCATTTAACAACCCACCCATAAAAGGAAACGATAAATAATGAAGGGATTTCGAACTATTATGAACAATAATCAATTTTTTTCGCATTCACTGTAATGATTTCGACATTATAAATAGAGAGATAGCGTTTAACAACGCAACCATAAAAGGAAATGATAAATAATGAAGGGGTTTCGAACAATTTTAAAAAATTATCAATTTTTTTCGCATTCACTGTAATGATTTCGACGTTATAAATAGAGAGACACCATTTAACAACGTACCCATAAAAGAAAATGATAAACAATGAAGGGGTTTCGAACAATTATAAACAATAATCAAACTTTTTCGCATTCACTGTAATGATTTCGACATTATAAACAAAGAGACACCATTTAACAACGCACCCATAAAAGGAAATGATAAATAATGAAGGGGCTTCAAACTATTATGAACAATAATCAATTTTTTTCGCATTAACTGTAATGATTTCGGCATTATAAACAAAGAAACACCATTTAACAGCGCAACCAAAAAACGAAATGAAAAATAATGAAGGGGTTTCAAAGTAAACGAAGAGATATGCAATTGTTTTGCCATTCTGTGTCAGGATTTCGGCATTAATAGAGCATACAAAGAAATCATCAATAGACAAAGCATAATGCAGCTGCGACGGAGCAAAACCGTCAATGGACATCCAATATGCAATATGGATGAGTTATCGTTAACTGGGAGCTGAGGTTGCAGAGCAGGCCGTAGAAGGATGAGGTTGCACAG
The DNA here is from genome assembly GCF_030272615.1 of Cryptomeria japonica. Classification (NCBI taxonomy): domain Eukaryota; kingdom Viridiplantae; phylum Streptophyta; class Pinopsida; order Cupressales; family Cupressaceae; genus Cryptomeria; species Cryptomeria japonica. The sequence continues at coordinate 520,986,530 of NC_081414.1, read as the reverse complement.
GAGGCCGCCGACAAAGGTTGCAGAGGAGGCCGAGGTTGCGGAGGAGGCCGCCGACGGAAACAACTTATTTCCCTAACTTGCGAGTGCAAATGTTAGGGAAATAGTTTATTTCCCTAAGTTTTTAGGGCAAAAAAGATAGCAGGAGTTTGTGCCACGTGGGGCCACCATACCTTCGCGGGAAGGGGGTTATGGGTGGTCAACATGTTTTTTGACCACCCATTTTAAACTTGTTTACATTTATCATTTTTTTTAATTATATGCATGTCATAATTTTTTTAGGTTAATTATTTTTTATAAAAAGGTGAAAAATATATTAGTTTTTAGGTATTTTACAAATGGATATTGGTGTTTTGGTGTGCGGGTATTGGCGCAAAAGAGGTCAAGTATCGATCGACACTTTGAAATGACCACTTTTTGACCTTTCGACGCATAACGACCCATAGAGATCAGATTGTTACTACCCAGAAGCCAGATCAATAGTTTTAAGAAGTTAAGTCGCATACGAAGACAACCAAAAAAAAAAATCAAAATTCGATATATTGTTTAGGATCTGTGAGTGCACGAAGTTAGCTATGACGACTACTTGTGCTCTTCCCCTAATTAAAAAGGAAAAATACATCTAACGAATGCATATGTATCCTATGTGACATCGACAAATAAAAAAAATAAAATTATTTGAACCCGGGTTTATATAAAACCCTAAAACAACCCCGACAAAAAAGTGAAATGAAATGTTAAAATACTTATATATAGACTTCTACGCTAAGCATGGATACACAGTTTTCAATATTAGGGATCATAGAATACACCAGTCTAATATAATTCATACAATATCTTTTCGTGAACTGCTAGAGCCTCGTGTCTTCAGAGAACTATATTTCTGAGTAGAACTCTCTGTCAAATGGATCGAGAAGCTCCTAACAGAGAAGATATCGTATTGATATGGGTTTAAAACATGATACTTCTAGTGGTGGTTGTGGGAAGGGATAATTTTTGTGTCCAAGAATGTTGCTCTATGGTGATTCCTTCATCCTGTGGTATCTTGCGACTGCAAATGGTAGCAACGACTGCGACTTGGAAAATATTTCCGTCAGTTTGTAACTTCAACGCAAGAGCAAAGCCGCAAAACCCAAAAGCAAAGTCACAAAACCCAGCTCTGCATTTGGCCTCAATTCTGGAGAAAGCAGCATCCTTTAAACGAAGCCAAGCAGCGAGACCAAATCACAGGAGCACCCACAAGTCACAAGTCAATTGGCAAGTAGGAAAGATAGAGAAAAGCCCAGTTTTGTCTACAAAGGAAATGGTTCAAATATTAGAGCGGGAGGACACCCACAAAGCTCTAGAAATATTCAAGTGGGCCCAGGGACATGGACCTTACAAACATGATCTTTATACCTACAGAGTCATGATTTAGAAATTGCTTTCTGTAAAGAGGTATGAAGAAGCAGAAAACATGCTCAATGAGATGACGGCAAAGGATTTCCGATGCAAAGAGCCGAGAGTGTTCAATAGCTTAATCAGGAGCTTTAGCGAGGCATCAATGATGGAAGCAGCTTTCAAGGTTTATGATCGGATGCATGATTTTTGTGAGCCCAATGTTGATACGTTTAATGCTCTTCTGAATGCACTGGTGCAAAACAATAGTTTTGAAACAGCTATTTCGTTCTTTAATAAATTGGTCTGTGCCAAACTTCCTGTCTCTGTTACGACTTTCAATATTGCCATGAATGCACTTTGCAAGGCTCATAGGGTAGAGGATGTTGTTGAGCTCTTGAGGCAAATGCCTGAACAACGTTACGTGTCTGATACATATACTTACAATACGCCAATAAGAGGATTTTGTGACAAAGGAAATACCGAAAAAGCAGTTGAGTTACTCGTCGAGATGACAAGTAAGAAAATTAATCCCACTGTTAGAACTTTGAATACTTTGGTTCATGGCTTTTGCAAGGCAGGAGATCCCAAGAGAGCTTTGGAAATATGCAATGAGTTTTTGACCACGGGTTCATTTGCCAACGTTGTTACCTACACTTTGCTGATATGGGGCATGGCCAAAGAGGGATACATTGACCAAGCTGTAGAAATTCTATGCCAGATGCCAGACAGGGGTTGCTCTCCAAATGTGTTCTTGTATTGCTCTCTCATGGCCGGTTCCTGCAAATATGGAAGGTTTTCTGATGTTCAGAATATTTTCGATGAAATGATGCAAACATTCAGTTTCCTGGGGGTGGTCCCCTTCAATATATTGATGAATATCCTTTGTAAGGAAGGGAAGTTGGAAGAAGCATCTAGGGTTTTGGATAGAATGGATGACAAGGGAGTTCATTCTAATGCTATTACTTATACAACATTAATTAGTCGATACTGCAAATTGGGTAATATAGATAAGGCTATGCAATATGTAAGCCGAATGAAGGCAGAGGGTTGTACCCCCAACATCACAACTTACACTACCTTGATACATGCTAACTTTAAAAAGTGTGACTGGGGGGAGGACGAGAAGATTTTAAGCGAGATGCTTAGGAGTGACTGCACACCTGATCTTGTAACATACAATGTCTTCATATATGGTATGTGTAAAGAAGGGAAACTGCAGAAAACTGCCAGGGTGGTTGATGAGATGTTGGACAATGGTTTCCCTCCTGACGTTTTTACGTACAGCACTGTGATTCATGCTTTGTGCAAGGGAGGCAATATGGACAAGTTATCGTTACCTGGGAGCTGAGGTTGCAGAGGAGGCCGGAGAAGGATGAGGTTGCAGAGGAGGCCGCCGACGAAGGTTGCAGAGGAGGTCGAGGTTGCGGAGGAGGCCGCCGACGAAAACAACTTATTTCCCTAACTTGCGAGTGCAAATGTTAGGGAAACAGTTTATTTCCCTATGTTTTTAGGGCAAAAAAGATAGCGGGAGTTTGTGCCACGTGGGGCCACCATACCTTCGCGGGAAGGGGGTTATGGGTGGTCAACATGTTTTTTGACCACCCATTTTAAACTTGTTTACATTTATCATTTTTTTTAATTATATGCATGTCATAATTTTTTTAGGTTAATTATTTTTTATAAAAAGGTGAAAAATATATTAGTTTTTAGGTATTTTACAAATGGATATTGGTGTTTTGGTGTGCGGGTATTGGCGCAAAAGAGGTCAAGTATCGATCGACACTTTGAAATTACCACTTTTTGACCTTTCGACACATAACGACCCATAGAGATCGGATTGTTAGTACCCAGAAGCCAGATCAATAGGTTTAAGAAGTTAAGTCGCATACGAAGACAACCAAAAAAAAAATCAAAATTCGATATATCGTTTAAGATCTATGAGTGCACAAAGTTAGCTATGACGACTACTTGTGTTCTTCTCCTAAGTAAAAAGGAAAAATACATCTAACGAATGCATATGTATCCTATGTGACATCGACAAATAAAAAAAATAAAATTATTTGAACCCGAGTTTATATAAAACCCTAAAATAACCCCAACAAAAAAGTGAAATGAAATGTTAAAATACTTATATATAGACTTCTACGCTAATCATGGATACACAGTTTTCAATATTAGGGATCATAGAATACACCAGTCTAACAAAATTCATACAATATCTTTTCGTGAACTGCTAGAGCCTGTGTCTTCAGAGAACTATATTTCTGAGTAGAACTCTCTGTCAAATGGATCGAGAAGCTCCTAACAAAGAAGATATCATATTGATATGGGTTTAAAACATGATACTTCTAGTGGTGGTTGTGGGAAGGGATAATTTTTGTGTCCAAGAATGTTGCTCTATGGTGATTCCTTCATCCTGTGGTATCTTGCGACTGCAAATGGTAGCAACAGCTGCGACATGGAAAATATTTCCCTCAGTTTGTAACTTCAACGCAAGAGCAAAGCCACAAAACCCAAAAGCAAAGTCGCAAAACCCAGCTCTGCATTTGGCCTCAATTCTGAAGAAACCAGCATCCTTTAAACGCAGCCAAGCAGCGAGACCAAATCATAGGAGCACCCACAAGTCACAAGTCAATTGGCAAGTAGGAAAGATAGAGAAAAGCCCAATTTTGTCTACAAAGGAAATGGTTCAAATATTAGAGCGGGAGGACACCCACAAAGCTCTCGAAATATTCAAGTGGGCCCAGGGACATGGACCTTACAAACATGAGCTTTATACCTACAGAGTCATGATTCAGAAACTACTTTCTGTAAAAAGGTATGAAGAAGTAGAAAACATGCTCAATGAGATGATGACAAAGGATTTCCGATGCAAAGAGCCGAGAGTGTTCAATAGCTTAATCAGGAGCTTTAGCGAGGCATCAATGATGGAAGCAGCTTTCAAGGTTTATGATCGGATGCATGATTTTTGTGAGCCCAATGTTGATACGTTTAATGCTCTTCTGAATGCACTGGTGCAAAACAATAGTTTTGAAACAGCTATTTCGTTCTTTAATAAATTGGTCTGGGCCAAAGTTCCTGTCTCTGTTACGACTTTCAATATTGCCATTAATGCACTTTGCAAGGCTCACAGGGTAGAGGATGTTGTTGACCTCTTGAGGCAAATGCCTAAACAGCGTTACCTGCCCGATACATATACTTACAATATGCCAATAAGAGGATTTTGTGACAAAGGAAATACCGAAGAAGCAGTTGAGTTACTCATCGAGATGACGAGTAAGAAAATTAATCCCACTGTTAGAACTTAGAATACTTTCGCTCATGGCTTTTCCAAGGCAAGAGATCCCAAGAGAGCTTTGGAAATATGCAATGAGTTTTTGACCACAGGTTCATTTGCCAACGTTGTTACCTACACTTTGATGATTTGGGGCATGGCCAAAGAGGGATACATTGACCAAGCTGTAGAAATTGTACGCCAGATGCCAGATAGGGGTTGCTCTCCAAATGTGTTCTCGTATTGCTCTCTCATGGCCGGTTCCTACAAATATGGAAGGTTTTCTGATGTTCAAAATATTTTGGATGAAATGATGCAAACATTCAGTTTCTCGGGGGTGGTCCTCTTCAATATATTGATGAATAGCCTTTGTAAGGAAGGGAAGTTGGAAGAAGCATATAGGGTTTTGGATAGAATGGATGACAAGGGAGTTCATCCTAATGCTATTACTTATACAACATTAATTAGTGGATACTGCAAATCGGGTAATATAGATAAGGCTATGGAATATGTAAGCCGAATGAAGGCAGAGGGTTGTACCCCCAACATCACAACTTACACTACCTTGATACATGCTAACATTAAAAAGTGTGACTGAGGGAAGCCCGAGAAGATTTTAAACGAGATGTTTAGGAGTGACTGCACACCTGATCTTTTAACATACAACGTCTTCATATATGGTATGTGTAAAGAAGGGAAACTGCAGAAAACAGCCAGGGTGGTTGATGAGATGTTGGACAATGGTTTCCCTCCTGACGTTTTAACCTACAGCACTGTGATTCATGCATTGTGCAAGGGAGCCAATATGGACGAGTTATCGTTACCTGGGAGCTGAGGTTGCAGAGCAGGCCGTAGAAGGACGAGGTTGAAGACGAGGCCGCCGACGAAGGTTGCAAAGGAGGCCGAGGTTGCGGAGGAGGCCGCCGACAGAAACAACTTATTTCCCTAACTTGCGAGTGCAAATGTTAGGGAAACAGTTTATTTCCCTATGTTTTTAGGGCAAAAAAGATAGCGGGAGTTTGTGCCACGTGGGGCCACCATACCTTCGCGGGAAGGGGGTTATGGGTGGTCAACATGTTTTTTGACCACCCTTTTTAAACTTGTTTACATTTATCATTTTTTTTAATTATATGCATGTCATAATTTTTTTAGGTTAATTATTTTTTATAAAAAGGTGAAAAATATATTAGTTTTTAGGTATTTTACAAATGGATATTGGTGTTTTGGTGTGCGGGTATTGGCGCAAAAGAGGTCAAGTATCGATCGACACTTTGAAATGACCACTTTTTGACCTTTCGACGCATAACGACCCATAGAGATCGAATTGTTACTACCGAGAAGCCAGATCAATAGGTTTAAGAAGTTAAGTCTTATACGAAGACAACAAAAAAAAAAATCAAAATTCGATATATCGTTTAGGATCTGTGAGTGCACGAAGTTAGCTATGACGACTACTTGTGCTCTTCCCCTAATTAAAAAGGAAAAATACATCTAACGAATGCATATGTATCCTATGTGACATCGACAAATTAAAAAAATAAAATTATTTGAACCCGGGTTTATATAAAACCCTAAAACAACCCCAACAAAAAGTGAAATGAAATGTTAAAATACTTATATATAGACTTCTACGCTAAGCATGGATACACAGTTTTCAATATTAGGGATCATAGAATACACCAGTCTAACAAAATTCATACAATATCTTTTCGTGAACTGCTAGAGCCTCGTGTCTTCAGAGAACTATATTTCTGAGTAGAACTCTCTGTCAAATGGATCGAGAAGCTCCTAACAGAGAAGATATCGTATTGATATGGGTTTAAAACATGATACTTCTAGTGGTGGTTGTGGGAAGGGATAATTTTTGTGTCCAAGAATGTTGCTCTATGGTGATTCCTTCATCCTGTGGTATCTTGCGACTGCAAATGGTAGCAACAGCTGCGACTTGGAAAATATTTCCGTCAGTTTGTAACTTCAACGCAAGAGCAAAGCCGCAAAACCCAAAAGCAAAGTCGCAAAACCCAGCTCTGCATTTGGCCTCAATTCTGAAGAAACCAGCATCCTTTAAACGCAGCCAAGCAGCGAGACCAAATCATAGGAGCACCCACACGTCACAAGTCAATTGGCAAGTAGGAAAGATAGAGAAAAGCCCAATTTTGTCTACAAAGGAAATGGTTCAAATATTAGAGCGGGAGGACACCCACAAAGCTCTATAAATATTCAAGTGGGCCTAGGGACATGGACCTTACAAACATGAGCTTTATACCTACAGAGTCATGATTCAGAAACTGCTTTCTGTAAAAAGGTATGAAGAAGCAGAAAACATGCTCAATGAGATGACGGCAAAGGATTTCCGATGCAAAGAGCCGAGAGTGTTGAATAGCTTAATCAGGAGCTTTAGCGAGGCATCAATGATGGAAGCAGCTTTCAAGGTTTATGATCGGATGCATGATTTTTGTGAGCCCAATGTTGATACGTTTAATGCTCTTCTGAATGCACTGGTGCAAAACAATAGTTTTGAAACAGCTATTTCGTTCTTTAATAAATTGGTCTGTGCCAAACTTCCTGTCTCTGTTACAACTTTCAATATTGCCATTAATGCACTTTGCAAGGCTCATAGGGTAGAGGATGTTGTTGAGCTCTTGAGGCAAATGCCTGAACAGCGTTACCTGCCCGATACATATACTTACAATACGCCAATAAGAGGATTTTGTGACAAAGGAAATACCGAAGAAGCAGTTGAGTTACTCGTCGAGATGACAAGTAAGAAAATTAATCCCACTGTTAGAACTTTGAATACTTTTGTTCATGTCTTTTGCAAGGCAGGAGATCAAAAGAGAGCTTTGGAAATATGCAATGAGTTTTTGACCACGGGTTCATTTGCCAACGTTGTTACCTACACTTTGTTGATATGGGGCATGGCCAAAGAGGGATATATTGACCAAGCCGTAGAAATTCTACGCCAGATGCCAGACAGGGGATGCTCTACAAATGTGTTCTCGTATTGCTCTCTCATGGCCGGTTCCTGCAAATATGGAAGGTTTTCTGATGTTCAAAATATTTTCGATGAAATGATGCAAACATTCAGTTTCCCGGGGGTGGTCCCCTTCAATATATTGATGAATAGCCTTTGTAAGGAAGGGAAGTTGGAAGAAGCATCTAGGGTTTTGGATAGAATGGATGACAAGGGAGTTCATCCTAATGCTATTACTTATACAACATTAATTAGTGGATACTGCAAATTGGGTAATATAGATAAAGCTATGGAATATGTAAGCCGAATGAAGGCAGAGGGTTGTACCCCCAACATCACAACTTACACTACCTTGATAGATGCTAACTTTAAAAAGTGTGACTGGGGGGAGGTCGAGAAGATTTTAAGCGAGATGCTTAGGAGTGACTGCACACCTGATCTTGTAACATACAACGTCTTCATATATGGTATGTGTAAAGAAGGGAAACTGCAGAAAACCGCCAAGGTGGTTGATGAGATGTTGGACAATGGTTTCCCTCCTGACGTTTTTACGTACAGCACTGTGATTCATGCTTTGTGCAAGGGAGGCAATATGGACGAGTTATCGTTACCTGGGAGCTGAGGTTGCAAAGCAGGCCGTAGGAGGATGAGGTTGCAGAGGAGGTCGCCGACGAAGGTTGCAGAGGAGGCCGAGGTTGCGGAGGAGGCCGCCGATGGAAACAACTTATTTCCCTAACTTGCGAGTGCAAATGTTAGGGAAACAGTTTATTTCCCTAAGTTTTTGGGGCAAAAAAGATAGCGGGAGTTTGTGCCACATGGGGCCACCATACCTTCGCGGGAAGGGGGTTATGGGTGGTCAACATGTTTTTTGACCACCCATTTTAAACTTGTTTACATTTATCATTTTTTTTAATTATATGCATGTCATAATTTTTTTAGGTTAATTATTTTTTATAAAAAGGTGAAAAATATATTAGTTTTTAGGTATTTTACAAATGGATATTGGTGTTTGGGTGTGCGGGTATTGGCGCAAAAGAGGTCAACTATCGATCGACACTTTGAAATGACCACTTTTTGAACTTTCGACGCGTAACGACCCATAGAGATCGGATTGTTACTACCCAGAACCCAGATCAATAGGTTTAAGAAGTTAAGTTCCATACGAAGACAACCAAAAAAAAAAATCCAAATTAGATATATCGTTTAGGATCTGTGAGTGCACGAAGTTAGCTATGATGACTACTTGTGCTCTTCCCCTAATTAAAAAGGAAAAATACATCTAACGAATGCATATGTATCCTATGTGACATCGACAAATAAAAAAAAAAAATTTATTTGAACCCGGGTTTATATAAAACCCTAAAACAACCCCAACAAAAAAGTGAAATGAAATGTTAAAATACTTATATATAGACTTCTCCGCTAAGCATGGATACACAATTTTCAATATTAGGGATCATAGAATACACCAGTCTAACAAAATTCATACAATATCTTTTCGTGAACTGCTAGAGCCTCGTGTCTTCAGAGAACTATATTTCTGAGTAGAACTCTCTGTCAAATGGATCGAGAAGCTCCTAACAGAGAAGATATCGTATTGATATGGGTTTAAAACAAGATACTTCTAGTGGTGGTTGTGGGAAGGGATAATTTTTTTGTCCAAGAATGTTGCTCTATGGCGATTCCTTCATCTTGTGGTATCTTGCGACTACAAATGGTAGCAACGGCTGCGACTTGGAAAATATTTCCGTCAATTTGTAACTTCAATGCAAGAGCAAAGCCGCAAAACCCAAAAGCAAAGTCGCAAAACCTAGCTCTTCGTTTGGCCTCAATTCTGAAGAAAGCAGAATCCTTTAAACGCAGCCAAGCAGCGAGACCAAATCACAGGAGCACCCACAAGTCACAAGTCAATTGGCAAGTAGGAAAGATAGAGAAAAGCCCAATTTTGTCTACAAAGGAAATGGTTCAAATATTAGAGCGGGAGGACACCCACAAAGCTCTAGAAATATTCAAGTGGGCCTAGGGACATGGACCTTACAAACATGATCTTTATACCTACAGAGTCATGCTTCAGAAACTGCTTTCTGTAAAGAGGTATGAAGAAGAAGAAAACATGCTCAATGAGATGACGGCAAAGGATTTCCGATGCAAAGAGCCGAGAGTGTTCAATAGCTTAATCAGGAGTTTTAGCGAGGCATCAATGATGGAAGCAGTTTTCAAGGTTTATGATCGGATACATGATTTTTGTGAGCCCAATGTTGATACGTTTAATGCTCTTCTTAATGCACTGGTGCAAAACAATAGTTTTGAAATAGCTATTTCGTTCTTTAATAAATTGGTCTGTGCCAAAGTTCCTGTCTCTGTTACGACTTTCAATATTGCCATGAATGCACTTTGCAAGGCTCACAGGGTAGAGGATGTTGTTGAGCTCTTGAGGCAAATGCCCGAACAGCGTTACCTGCCCGATACATATACTTACAATACGCCAATAAGAGGATTTTGTGACAAAGGAAATACCGACGAAGCAGTTGAGTTACTCGTCGAGATGACAAGTAAGAAAATTAATCCCACTGTTAGAACTTTGAATACTTTGGTTCATGGCTTTTGCAAGGCAGGAGATCCCAAGAGAGCTTTGGAAATATGCAATGAGTTTTTGACCACAGGTTCATTTGCCAGTTGTTACCTACACTTTGCTGATATGGGGCATGGCCAAAGAGGGATACATTGACCAAGCTGTAGAAATTCTACGCCAGATGCCAGACAGGGGTTGCTCTCCAAATGTGTTCTCGTATTGCTCTCTCATGGCCGGTTCCTACAAATATGGAAGGTTTTCTGATGTTTAGAATATTTTCGATGAAATGATGCAAACATTCAGTTTCCCGGGGGTGGTCCCCTTCAATATATTGATGAATAGCCTTTGTAAGGAAGGGAAGTTGGAAGAAGCATCTAGGGTTTTGGATAGAATGGATGACAAGGGAGTTCGTCCTAATGCTATTACTTATACAACATTAATTAGTGGATACTGCAAATCGGGTAATATAGATAAGGCTATGGAATATGTAGGCCGAATGAAGGCAAAGGGTTGTACCGCCAACATCACAACTTACACTACCTTGATACATGCTAACTTTAAAAAGTGTGACTGGGGGGAGGCCGAGAAGATTTTAAGCGAGATGCTTAGGAGTGACTACACACCTGATCTTGTAACATACAACATCTTCATATATGGTATGTGTAAAGAAGGGAAACTGCAGAAAACTACCAGGGTGGTTGATGAGATGTTTGACAATGGTTTCCCTCCTGATGTTTTTATGTACAGCACTGTGATTCATGCTTTGTGCAAGGGAGGCAATATGGACGAGTTATCGTTACCTGGGAGCTGAGGTTGCAGAGCAGGACGTAGAAGGACGAGGTTGCAGAGGAGGCCGCCGACGAAGGTTGCAGAGGAGGCCGAGGTTGCGGAGGAGGCGGCCAACGGAAACAACTTATTTCCCTAACTTGCGAGTGCAAATGTTAGGGAAACACTTTATTTCCCTAAGTTTTTAGGGCAAAAAAGATAGCAGGAGTTTGTGCCATGTGGGGCCACCATACCTTCGCGGGAAGGGGGTTATGGGTGGTCAACATGTTTTTTGACCACCCATTTTAAACTTGTTTACATTTATCATTTTTTTTAATTATATGCATGTCATAATTTTTTTAGGTTAATTATTTTTTATAAAAAGGTAAAAAATATATTAGTTTTTAGGTGTTTTACAAATGGATATTGGTGTTTTGGTGTGCGGGTATTGGCGCAAAAGAGGTCAAGTATCGATCAACACTTTGAAATGACCACTTTTTGACCTTTTGACGCATAACGACCCATAGAGATCGGATTGTTACTACCGAGAAGCCAGATCAATAGGTTTAAGAAGTTAAGTCGCATACGAAGACAACCAAAAAAAAAAAATCAAAATTCGATATATCGTTTAGGCTCTGTGAGTGCACGAAGTTAGCTATGACAACTACTTGCACTCTTCCCCTAATTAAAAAGGAAAAATACATCTAACGAATGCATATGTATCCTATGTGACATCGACAAATAAAAAAAATAAAATTATTTGAACCCGGGTTTATATAAAACCGTAAAACAACCCCAACAAAAAAGTGAAATGAAATGTTAAAATACTTATCTATAGACTTCTACTCTAAGCATGGATACACAGTTTTCAATATTAGGGATCATAGAATATACCAGTCTAACAAAATTCATACAATATCTTTTCGTGAACTGCTAGAGCCTCGTGTCTTCAGAGAACTATATTTCTGAGTAGAACTCTCTGTCAAATGGATCGAGAAGCTCCTAACAGAGAAGATATCGTATTGATATGGGTTTAAAACATGATACTTCTAGTGGTGGTTGTGGGAAGGGATAATTTTTGTGTCCAAGAATGTTGCTCTATGGTGATTCCTTCATCCTGTGGTATCTTGCGACTGCAAATGGTAGCAACGGCTGCGACTTGGAAAATATTTCCGTCAGTTTGTAACTTCAACGCAAGAGCAAAGCCGCAAAACCCAAAAGCAAAGTCGCAAAATCCAGCTCTGCATTTGGCCTCAATTTTGAAGAAAGTAGCATCCTTTAAACGCAGCCAAGCAGCGAGACCAAATCACAGGAGCACCCACAAGTCACAAGTCAATTGGCAAGTAAGAAAGATACAGAAAAGCCCAATTTTGTCTACAAAGGAAATGGTTCAAATATTAGAGTGGGAGGACACCCACAAAGCTCTAGAAATATTCAAGTGGGCCCAGGGACATGGACCTTACAAACATGATCTTTATACCTACAGAGTCATGATTCAGAAACTGCTTTCTGTAAAGAGGTATGAAGAAGCAGAAAACATGCTCAATGAGATGATGGCAAAGGATTTCCGATGCAAAGAGCCGAGAGTGTTCAATAGCTTAATCAGGAGCTTTAGCGAGGCATCAATGATGGAAGCAACTTTCAATGTTTATGATCGGATGCATGATTTTTGTGAACCCAATGTTGATACGTTTAATGCTCTTCTGAATGCACTGGTGCAAAACAATAGTTTTGAAACAGCTATTTCGTTCTTTAATAAATTGGTCTGTGCCAAAGTTCCTGTCTTTGTTACGACTTTCAATATTGCCATGAATGCACTTTGCAAGGCTCACAGGGTAGAGGATGTTGTTGAGCTCTTGAGGCAAATGCCTGAACAGCGTTACCTGCCCGATACATATACTTACAATACGCCAATAAGAGGATTTTGTGACAAAGGAAATACCGAAGAAGCAGTTGAGTTACTCGTCGAGATGACAAGTAAGAAAATTAATCCCACTGTTAGAACTTTGAATACTTTGGTTCATGGCTTTTTTAAGGCAGGAGATCCCAAGAGAGATTTGGAAATATGCAATGAGTTTTTGACCACAGGTTCATTTGCCAACGTTGTTACCTACACTTTGCTGATATGGGGCATGGCCAAAGAGGGATACATTGACCAAGCTGTAGAAATTCTACGCCAGATGCCAGACAGGGGTTGCTCTCCAAATGTGTTCTCGTATTGCTCTCTCATGGCCGGTTCCTGCAAATATGGAAAGTTTTCTTATGTTCAGAATATTTTCGATGAAAGGATGCAAACATTCAGTTTCCTGGGGGTGGTCCCCTTCAATATATTGATGAATAGCCTTTGTAAGGAAGGGAAGTTGGAAGAAGCATCTAGGGTTTTGGATAGAATGAATGACAAGGGAGTTCATCCTAATGCTATTACTTATACAACATTAATTAGTGGATACTGCAAATCAGGTAATATAGATAAGGCTATGGAATATGTAAGCCGAATGAAGATAGAGGGTTGTACCCCCAACATCACAACTTACACTACCTTGATACATGCTGTAGCATCCTAAAATTGCGACACTTGCAATTTCGACTGCATTTGGGTCTTCACGATGGCGATGCAACACGGAACCTGAATGGAGACCCCGAAACTTGTTCATGACATCAAAAACTGCATTTTTCAGCACCCTGGCCTGATCCTCCTTGCACCCTGCTATCTCGGGAGGTGGGACCATGGCGCCCAGAGCCCTAGTCCTTCAGGACTAGGGTGCCCAGCGCCCTGTTCCCCCAGGACCATGGCGCCGAGTGCCCTGGTCCCTGGCCCTATTTTTGGGCCCGGTCTCTTTTGGGTCTCGGGTCTTTATGTTTGCAAATTGGAAAATAATATTTCTTGGTCAGCCTAATGTCGGGAAAATCAGTCTTTCAACCCTAATTGACAAGTATATAAACTACATTTCCTCTCCCATTTTGGTAGATGGAAAAAAGGCGGAAGCGATATTCAAGCATTCAAGCATTCAAGCATTTCCTTCAAGCAATTGAGCATTCTAAGTCTCCATTCAAGGCTAAGTGTTGCATTCAAGACAAGGATTCAACCATTGAAGAGGAGATCACATATAACATACAACATATTACATACATTACACCTTCGCATGTAAGAATACAAACATTCTTACAACAAGGTATCAGTACTTGTTTACATTACAAACATTTACATTTACAGCATTCTCATTTCTTGGTTAATTCCAAAACTGGGGTTTGACCTAAAGGCAAACCCCTCATCCCTAACCCCCCAATCGTCCTCTCTTTTCTGTGTGTAGGTTGCAGGTACGCAGCTGTAATTGAAGATCTGGAATCCTTGTGCAGAGACGAACAGATCCACCTTCGTTTCGCGGATTTTTCGGTGGACCGTGTGCACACCGGCCACCATCGTCCCGTCAAGTTTCGTTCAAATTTGCAGAATAGCACCGTCTCGACATTTTACTGCTAATTCCAGGTCCGCAGCTTCATCCCATATCCCCATCTCTTTTTATAAGCGAATCTTTCCTACTTTACATGCATTCCTAGTTCAATCTTTCTATCTACATTCTTTACAAAAGAGGGTATCCTTGATGTCTTAACCCTTGAAACTCATATAGAATCCAAGCTTGCATTGCGTGGGATTGGATCTTGTGGGTTTCAACCCCTCTTTTGAATGTAAAGTCTCCCCTAAGTGAAAACCATCAACCCTAGTGACTCCCCCTTCTCTCTCCTTGGAGTTGGGGAGGGGAGAATGACTAGGGTTCGATTTTTCTGCTTTACATTTTGGTGAACCCGACGTGAACATCCTCATTCTGATTATTCATGGTTAGATCTAAAATTTTTGTTTCCTTAATTACATTTCCATGTTTGATCTTTTGCAAATTTTAGAAGCTAAAAAAACCCTAAAATTTTCTTTTTAAGTAATTAAACTTGTGAAATGTTTAATTGTTAATGCTTGTTTCAGATTTACCCTTCTATTGCAAATTGTCAATTCATATTTGTGCTTTAATTCTAAAAATTAAGTGGTTAAATATCAAAACCCTAATTTTTAAGACCTTCTTGATTCAACCTTTGACTGATAATTTCACTCATCAAAACACTTCCAAATCGGCTGTAATTTTGGATTCCGCAACAAAATCACAATATCTCTCATCCCTGAAAATTTGGAAAAAAAGTTGCGAGGACCGTGTGCACCCCGAGCGCCATCATCCCCGACATTTTTTCTAAAATTTCGGGAGCTAGATCTTACTGTATTTTTCTGCTAAAATCCAGAATTTTGGCTGATTTTATCAATTTTAACACCTTCAAAATTAAAATCAAAGTTGGTCTAGCGATTGCTTGGATTGAGGCTTCTAATCATTCAAAAATTGTTGAAATTGAAATTTATATCAAAATTGTGTTTCTTACAGTCCTAAATCTAAAAAGTGTGTTAGCATTCATTCGAAATTTCAGTGCTTTATTCAAATCTTTACAATTTGTGACTTTTGAAATTAAGTGTTTAATTGCAACAACTTTGATTTCCACTTTCAAATTCGAATTTTGCATGAAATCGAGTCAACTTTTAAATTTCAAAGCCTGCATTACTTTCAGTATTCCCTCTAAAATCATAAAATTCAAAATTTCAGTTTCCCCCTCTTTTCCAAAATTCAAATTTTACATTTTTCAACAATCTTGGTAGGGTTCAATTTTGAGATTGCAACTTTAATTTGGCCTATCTACAGATCGTAAAATCACTCAATTTTTTCAGATTAGCTTTAAAATCATCATAACTATCATCCCTTAAAATTTCGAAAAAAGTTGCGAGGACCGTGTGCACTCCGTTCGCCACGGTCCCGAACATTTTTTCCGAAATTTCGGGAGATTGTCCTAATTGCATTTAACAGCTTAAATCTAGGAGATTGGCTGATTTTATTGAAATTTGCTGCCTCTAAAATTCAAAATCTTCTCTCTTTCTTTAGTGCATGAGTTTTACAACAATAAGCCCTACTTACACTATTCTCGTTAGACGAAGCCTTAGATTTAAGTCCTTCCAAGGTGTAATTACCGAGGAGATGGAACCTAATTTGAATGGCCTTTTTAACAAGGACATGGGTAATTCCTCTAATCCTCTTAATGATGAAGAAGCTCTCCATGAGGTTTCTATAGAACAACTTTCAAAATTGGATAACCAATTTGATGATTTTCGACAATGGATGTCTCAAGAATACCCCGATAGTCAAGCTCTTCCTTTAATTGAGGGTCTAAAACATATGCTTCAAAGTGATAAGAATGGAATTGATATTTTGCGTGGTATTGCACACATTGTGGATTAGAATGTGATGCCTATGAAGAGTTGTGCTGAAACTTTGGGTTATACACAACCTCCTACTCAAGTTAATCATTCTATTCTTTTGACAACTCCTATTGCTAGTATACCTACTTTTACATCAAACATAATGACTACTTCAATACAAGACATTCCTCCTATGATCACTAGTCATGGGGGCAATCCTTCTTCTTCAATCAACCCTCTTCCTTCATTCAATCCGGCTTCTTCATTCATTCCTTCAATGAGTGTTCCTCTTATATCTCCACAAATGAACATGACGCAAGGGGGCAATTCATTTAACCATTCCATTCCTCCTTGTAGTGTTCCTCCTTTCCAATCATCTCCTATGACTAACTATCATAGTGTCCCACCACCTTACTCTCTACCTTCTTTCAATAACATAACACCTCCATCACAATCTAACACGTCTAATATGAACTCTTCGACTAAAGCGACCATTAACAATCTTGCACAAACTGTCTCTTCTTTACAGCAACAAATTGCCTCTATGAATCAATCTAAGTTTAGTGTGCCCACATTTGATGTTGCGAGCCCACTTTCTCTTGAAATTGTTCGAGCTATCCCCCCTAAACATGTTGAAATTCCGCATTTGGAGCTTTATAATGGTAAGGGTGATCCTCTAACACATGTTAAGACCTTTCAAACAATATGTATTGATTTTGCTTATGACCAAAGGTTGCTTGCAAAACTGTTTACTAGAACATTAAGAGATAAAGCCTTACAATGGTATTGCTCGTTGCCTTCTTATTCTATTACTTCTTTCGAACAACTTGCAAATGCTTTTATTCAACAATTTCAAAACAATATAAGTCCTAAAGTTACTTTGATTGATTTAATGCATTGTAAACAAGATGTTAAAGATGTAAGCATTTGTATGCTCAAATTTCTTTTCCAGTACCTGACAATGATATTCAAAGAATCTTTATTTCTAATTTACAAAAAGACATTAGAGAAAAACTTCTGTTTTACTGAGTTTACTTCTTTCCAACAGTTGTGCGCAACTCTTCACAATTATCAACTGACTGTGAGTCAAATGGAACAAGCAAATCCTATGGCTCCGAGTGATAAGGGTGATAGTAGTCAACAACCATTTGGGAAGTTTAAACCGAACAGAGAGTCCATTAAATTCAATGAAAACATCATCAACAACAATGTGAATGCGGCATCAGGTGTGCCTCCCATTTCTAAGTTTTTCAAGAAAGAAAGAAAGTTTACTCCTTTGAATGAATCATTGCATAGTATTATGAATAAGTTATTGGAACAAAATGTGCTTACTCTTCCTCCTATAAGGCAAATAGATCCTGCAAAGATTAATTCACCCTATTTTGATAACAAATCTTTTTGTCAATTTCATCGTCATCCTGGGCATGATACTGAAAAATGTTTTGCTTTAAAGGGTAAAATTCAAGATTTGATTGATAATAATACTATCTATGTTTCTGGAGTGAATGATAAAGGCAACACATCTGTAGCTCCTCCTAACCAAAATCTTCAGATTTTTACTGATCCATTGCCTTCTCATACCTCTAATGCGATTGATACTACTGATTCCTCTGTCTCACCTGATGATCTTGTGTCTATGACTCCGAATGTGATTAACTTTGTAGAGCAGCAGAAAATCCCTAAAGAACTTTCCATCACCTTTGATTCTAGTGAAACTATCAGGGCACCTGATGGTCCTTTATATATAGTTGCAAAAGTCAAGAA
Source organism: Cryptomeria japonica (assembly GCF_030272615.1). Taxonomy (NCBI): domain Eukaryota; kingdom Viridiplantae; phylum Streptophyta; class Pinopsida; order Cupressales; family Cupressaceae; genus Cryptomeria; species Cryptomeria japonica. Next base: position 520,968,520 of record NC_081414.1, on the reverse strand, counting down.
TACACCTTGCCGTGGAGTGCTTATTGATCCTTCGTGCATGGTTAATGTTATTACTGAAGAATTTCTTTTTACTTTGCAATTGAATCAAGTGATCTATGACAAAACAGATGTGATTGTGAAATTATTTGATGCATTTTCTTCTCTTGCAATTGGTTCTATTACATTACCTATTGAGGTCCATAACAAATCCCTTGATGTGGACTTTGCTATTATTCCATCATCCGAACAATTTCGTGTGAAGCTAGGCTATCCTTGGCTGTCTTCCATGAAAGCTATTGCTTCTCCTATTCACAAGTGTTTGAAATTTCCCCATAATGGTGAAGTTGTTATTGTCAATCATAGTCTCTTTAAACCAGCTAAAAGAACTTCTAGCGTTCCTATTGATTATTTTTGGCCTAAACAATTCCAATCTCTTCCTCCGCGAAGTGATCATCTTTTCAAATCTTATCAAAAGTGGAAAAAAGATATGATCCTATCTCTAAGTGAACCTAGAACACCCAAACTTGACATTCCTATTGTTCTTGAGAAGGAAGTTCTTCCTTTGAAAGATAAAGCTAATGTCTTTCCTCAAGAAGATTCCCAACCCATCCCTATGGATGTGACTATGCCTATATCTAATAAACTTCCTAAAAGTAGACCTATACCTCCTCGTCATGATGGACTTGGTCTCCTTCCTAAACCGAATATTCCTCCTTTGTATGGAGCAGTTCCTCCTCCTTCCTCTTATGGAGAGAAGAGACCTTCCTCTTCTCCTATTGTTCAACCTAAGAGACCACAACCTAAACACCCAAGTGAAAAGGAGGAGAACATTCCTCCTCCTCAATCTTCTCAACTTCCTACTAAGACTAGATGAAATCGTTCTGCACGTGAACGCCGACGAAAGCGTCGTCTTAGAGCTCAGGCAGCTGCTTCTCAAACTTTGCAATCCCCAAAAACACCTTCAGCCAACATTATTCCATTTTCTCCTCAGCCGACGATTGAGCCGAAATCTCCTAAACATAAGATGCATGATGGTCTTGATCCTGTGCGAGTTAAAGATCCTATTTTTATAAATCTTGATGATGATATGGATGAAAATGTTATTCATGATGAAAATGTTACTCCTGTTCATTCTGATAGTGAATATGAATATGTTGATGTTGATAATCATCTATCTAACGAATTTTCTAAAACACTTATCCTAGCTCCTAGACAAGAACACCGTGGCTTGGGATATGAACATAGCCCTTGTTTGGATCTTGTGATAGCTCCATCTGCTGTGTTGGATGTTCCTCCTCTAGCATGTTTCCTACCTTCCCGAAATATTGATCAGCAAGATCGGGGGGTAGATGACGTGCTAGACTAGTTCATTAGCATAGCAGACTCTCTCCTTCTCTCTTTTGTTACTTCTTCTATGTGTTATTCTCATTCTTCTATTTGTTGTCATTAGTGTTGTCTACTTGAGGACGATGCAAAACATTGAGATCTCTTTTGGTCTCTCTCATGTTGACTCAAAAGACACATGTGTTCCCTTCTTCTAGGTGACCTTACTTGATTGGGGAATGAAGAACAATTATGCATACATACATATGATATACATGAATTATCATACAGCATACTGACCCCGAGGAAAGCGAAGTCACCTTGTGCTTTGTGTTTTGTGTCTATTATCCTTGGGCTTATCTCACACTTGGGGGCTAAATCCTTGTGATAACGTGCTCCTTTCTCATTTCTTATATGTATCACTACCTTAAAGCAATCACCCCTGGTGAGGCGTGTGCGATCGCTTTAATGTAGGGGGGCATACATCCCGTCCATATCTTTTCAAGATACTTGAAAATTTCTTGACAAATTTAGCTTTGCCTTGAAAATTTTTGATATATTTCTTGCATGACTCATAGTGAGGGAACCTTACTACTGACAGTCATGGTTCTCCCTCGTGATCTTCCCTTTTACTTTGTCAATCGAAGTCGTAAGATCCTTAGTCCACTGGGGGCTTGGTGTATCTTGCCTCCTTGATGTGGTGAAAGTCTTTCAATGTTGATTCCTTGTACTTTACCGGAAGTATGAGCGTACGCTTATACTCCCGCTAAAGTGGGGGCTAAATGTAGCGTCCTAAAATTGCGACACTTGCAATTTCGACTGCATTTGGGTCTTCACGAGGGCGATGCAACACGGAACCTGAATGGAGACCCCGAAACTTGTTCATGACATCAAAAACTGCATTTTTCAGCACCCTGGCCTGATCCTCCTTGCACCCTACTGTCTCGGGAGGTGGGACCATGGCGCCCAGTGCCCTGGTCCTTCAGGACTAGGGCACCCAGCGCCCTGGTCCCCCAGGACCATGGCACCCAGCGCCCTGGTCCCTGGCCCTATTTTTCGGCCCGGTCTCTTTTGGGTCTCGGGTCTTTATGTTTGCAAATTGGAAAATAATATTTCCTGGTCGGCCTAAGGTCGGGAAAATCAGTCTTTCAACCCTAATTGACAAGTATATAAACTACATTTCCTCTCCCATTTTGGTAGATGGAAAAAAGGCGGAAACGATATTCAAGCATTCAAGCATTCAAGCATTCAAGCATTTCCTTCAAGCAATTGAGCATTCTAAGTCTCCATTCAAGGCTAAGTGTTGCATTCAAGACAAGGATTCAACCATTGAATAGGAGATCACATATAACATACAACATATTACATACATTACACCTTCGCATGTAAGAATACAAACATTCTTACAACAAGGTATCAGTACATGTTTACATTACAAACATTTACATTTACAGCATTCTCATTTCTAGGTTAATTCCAAAACCGGGGTTTGACCTAAAGGCAAACCCCTCATCCCTAACCCCCCAATCGTCCTCTCTTTTCTGTGTGTAGGTTGCAGGTACGCGGCTGTAATTGAAGATCTGGAATCCTTGTGCAGAGACGAACAGATCCACTTTCATTTCGCGGATTTTTCGGAGGACCGTGTGCACGCCAGGCGCCATCGTCCTGTCAACTTTCGCTCAAATTTGCAGAATAGCACCGTCTCGACATTTTACTGCTAATTCTAGGTCCGCAGCTTCATCCCATATCCCCATCTCTATTTATAAGCGAATCTTTCCTACTTTACATGCATTCCTAGTTCAATCTTTCTATCTACATTCTTTACAAAAGAGGGTATCCTTGATGTCTTAACCCTTGAAACTCATATAGAATCCAATCTTGCATTGCGTGGGATTGGATCTTGTGGGTTTCAACCCCTCTTTTGAATGTAAAGTCTCCCCTAAGTGAAAACCATCAACCCTAGTGACTCCCCCTTCTCTCTCCTTGGAGTTGGGGAGGGGAGAACGACTAGGGTTCGATTTTTTTGCTTTACACATGCTAACTTTAAAAAATGTGACTGGGGGGAGGCCGAGAAGATTTTAAGCGAGATGCTTAGGAGTGACTGCACACCTGATCTTGTAACATACAACGTCTTCATATATGGTATGTGTAAATAAGGGAAACTGCAGAAAACTGCCAGGGTGGTTGATGAGATGTTGGACAATGGTTTCCCTCCTGACGTTTTTATGTACAGCACTGTGATTCATGCTTTGTGCAAGGGAGGCAATATGGACGAGTTATCGTTACCTGGGAGCTGAGGTTGCAGAGCAGGCCGCAGAAGGACGAGGTTGCAGAGGAGGCCACCGACAAAGGTTGCAGAGGAGGCCGAGGTTGCGGAGGAGGCTGCCGATGGAAACAACTTATTTCCCTAACTTGCGAGTGCAAATGTTAGGGAAACAGTTTATTTCCCTAAGTTTTTAGGGCAAAAAAGATAGCGGGAGTTTGTGCCACGTGGGGCCACCATACCTTCGCGGGAAGGGGGTTATGGGTGGTCAACATGTTTTTTGACCACCCATTTTAAACTTGTTTACATTTATCATTTTTTTTAATTATATGCATGTCATAATTTTTTTAGGTTAATTATTTTTTATAAAAAGGTGAAAAATATATTACTTTTTAGGTATTTTACAAATGGATATTGGTGTTATGGTGTGCGGGTATTGGCGCAAAAGAGGTCAAGTATCGATCGACACTTTCAAATAACCACTTTTTGACCTTTCGACGCATAACGACCCATAGAGATCGGATTGTTACTACCCGGAAGCCAGATCAACAGGTTTAAGAAGTTAAGTCGCATACGAAGACAACCAAAAAAAAAATCAAAATTCGATATATCGTTTAGGATCTGTGAGTGCACGAAGTTAGCTATGACAACTACTTGTGCTCTTCCCCTAATTAAAAAGGAAAAATACATCTAACGAATGCATATGTATCCTATGTGACATCGACAAATTAAAAAAAAAAAATTATTTGAACCCGGGTTTATATAAAACCGTAAAACAACCCCAACAAAAAAGTGAAATGAAATGTTAAAATACTTATATATAGACTTCTACGCTAACCATGGATACACAGTTTTCAATATTAGGGATCATAGAATACACCAGTCTAACAAAATTCATACAATATCTTTTCGTGAACTGCTAGAGACTCGTGTCTTCAGAGAACTATATTTCTGAGTAGAACTCTCTGTCAAATGGATTGACAAGCTCCTAACAGAGAAGATATCGTATTGATATGGGTTTAAAACATGATACTTCTAGTGGTGGTTGTGGGAAGGGATAATTTTTGTGTCCAAGAATGTTGCTCTATGGTGATTCCTTCATCCTGTGGTATCTTGCGACTGCAAATGGTAGCAACGGTTGCGACTTGGAAAATATTTCCGTCAGTTTGTAACTTCAACGCAAAAGCAAAGCCGCAAAACCCAAAAGCAAAGTCGCAAAACCCAGCTCTGCATTTGGCCTCAATTCTGAAGAAAGCAGCATCCTTTAAACGCAGCCAAGCAGCGAGACCAAATCACAGGAGCACCCACAAGTCACAAGTCAATTGGCAAGTAGGAAAGATAGAGAAAAGCCCAATTTTGTCTACAAAGGAAATGGTTCAAATATTAGAGCGGGAGGACACCCACAAAGCTCTAGAAATATTCAAGTGGGCCTAGGGACATGGACCTTACAAACATGATCTTTATACCTACAGAGTCATGATTCAGAAACTGCTTTCTGTAAAGAGGTATGAAGAAGCAGAAAACATGCTCAATGAGATGACGACAAAGTATTTCCGATGCAAATAGCCGAGAGTGTTCAATAGCTTAATCAGGAGCTTTAGCGAGGCATCAATGATGGAAGCAGCTTTCAAGGTTTATGATCGGATGCATGATTTTTGTGAGCCCAATGTTGATACGTTTAATGCTCTTCTGAATGCACTGGTGCAAAACAATAGTTTTGAAACAGCTATTTCGTTCTTTAATAAATTGGTCTGTGCCAAAGTTCCTGTCTCTGTTACGACTTTCAATATTGCCATGAATGAACTTTGCAAGGTTCATAGGGTAGAGGATGTTGTTGAGCTCTTGAGCCAAATGCCTGAACATCGTTACCTGCCCGATACATATACTTACAATACGCCAATAAGAGGATTTTGTGACAAAGGAAATACCGAAGAAGCAGTTGAGTTACTCGTCGAGATGACAAGTAAGAAAATTAATCCCACTGTTAGAACTTTGAATACTTTGGTTCATGGCTTTTGCAAGGCAGGAGATCCCAAGAGAGCTTTGGAAATATGCAATGAGTTTTTGACCACAGGTTCATTTGCCAACGTTGTTACCTACACTTTGCTGATATGGGGCATGGCCAAAGAGGGATACATTGACCAAGCTGTAGAAATTCTATGCCAGATGCCAGACAGGGGTTGCTCTCCAAATGTGTTCTCGTATTGCTCTCTCATGGCCGGTTCCTACAAATATGGAAGGTTTTCTGATGTTCAGAATATTTTCGATGAAATGATGCAAACATTCAGTTTCCCGGGGGTGATCCCCTTCAATATATTGATGAATAGCCTTTGTAAGGAAGGGAAGTTGGAAGAAGCATCTAGGGTTTTGGATAGAATGGATGACAAGGGAGTTCGTCCTAATGCTATTACTTATACAACATTAATTAGTGGATACTGCAAATCGGGTAATATAGATAAGGCTATGGAATATGTAAGCTGAATGAAGGCAGAGGGTTGTACCCCCAACATCAAAACTTACACTACCTTGATACATGCTAACTTTAAAAAGTGTAACTGGGGGGAGGCCGAGAAGATTTTAAGCGAGATGCTTAGGAGTGACTGCACACCTGATCTTGTAACATACAACGTCTTCATATATGGTATGTGTAAAGAAGGGAAACTTCAGAAAAATGCCAAGGTGGTAGATGAGATGTTGGACAATGGTTTCCCTCCTGACGTTTTTACGTACAACACTGTGATTCATGCTTTGTGCAAGGGAGGCAATATGGACGAGTTATCGTTACCTGGCATCTGAGGTTGCAGAGCAGGCTGTAGAAGGAAGAGGTTGCAGAGGAGGCCGTCGACGAAGGTTGCAGAGGAGGCCGAGGTTGCGGAGGAGGCCGCCAACGGAAACAACTTATTTCCCTAACTTGCGAGTGCAAATGTTAGGGAAATAGTTTATTTCCCTAAGTTTTTAGGGCAAAAAAGATAGCGGGAGTTTGTGCCACGTGGGGCCACCATACCTTCGCGGGAAGGGGGTTATGGGTGGTCAACATGTTTTTTGACCACCCATTTTAAACTTGTTTACATTTATCATTTTTTTTAATTATATGCATGTCATAATTTTTTTAGGTTAATTATTTTTTATAAAAAGGTGAAAAATATATTAGTTTTTAGGTATTTTACAAATGGATATTGGCGTTTTGGTGTGCGGGTATTGGCGCAAAAGAGGTCAAGTATCGATCGACACTTTGAAATGACCACTTTTTGACCTTTCGACGCATAACGACCCATAGAGATCAGATTGTTACTACCCAGAAGCCAGATCAATAGTTTTAAGAAGTTAAGTCGCATACGAAGACAACCAAAAAAAAAAATCAAAATTCGATATATTGTTTAGGATCTGTGAGTGCACGAAGTTAGCTATGACGACTACTTGTGCTCTTCCCCTAATTAAAAAGGAAAAATACATCTAACGAATGCATATGTATCCTATGTGACATCGACAAATAAAAAAAATAAAATTATTTGAACCCGGGTTTATATAAAACCCTAAAACAACCCCGACAAAAAAGTGAAATGAAATGTTAAAATACTTATATATAGACTTCTACGCTAAGCATGGATACACAGTTTTCAATATTAGGGATCATAGAATACACCAGTCTAATATAATTCATACAATATCTTTTCGTGAACTGCTAGAGCCTCGTGTCTTCAGAGAACTATATTTCTGAGTAGAACTCTCTGTCAAATGGATCGAGAAGCTCCTAACAGAGAAGATATCGTATTGATATGGGTTTAAAACATGATACTTCTAGTGGTGGTTGTGGGAAGGGATAATTTTTGTGTCCAAGAATGTTGCTCTATGGTGATTCCTTCATCCTGTGGTATCTTGCGACTGCAAATGGTAGCAACGACTGCGACTTGGAAAATATTTCCGTTAGTTTGTAACTTCAACGCAAGAGCAAAGCCGCAAAACCCAAAAGCAAAGTCACAAAACCCAGCTCTGCATTTGGCCTCAATTCTGGAGAAAGCAGCATCCTTTAAACGAAGCCAAGCAGCGAGACCAAATCACAGGAGCACCCACAAGTCACAAGTCAATTGGCAAGTAGGAAAGATAGAGAAAAGCTTAGTTTTGTCTACAAAGGAAATGGTTCAAATATTAGAGCGGGAGGACACCCACAAAGCTCTAGAAATATTCAAGTGGGCCCAGGGACATGGACCTTACAAACATGATCTTTATACCTACAGAGTCATGATTTAGAAATTGCTTTCTGTAAAGAGGTATGAAGAAGCAGAAAACATGCTCAATGAGATGACGGCAAAGGATTTCCGATGCAAAGAGCCGAGAGTGTTCAATAGCTTAATCAGGAGCTTTAGCGAGGCATCAATGATGGAAGCAGCTTTCAAGGTTTATGATCGGATGCATGATTTTTGTGAGCCCAATGTTGATACGTTTAATGCTCTTATGAATGCACTGGTGCAAAACAATAGTTTTGAAACAACTATTTCGTTCTTTAATAAATTGGTCTGTGCCAAAGTTCCTGTCTCTGTTACGACTTTCAATACTGCCATGAATGCACTTTGCAAGGCTCACAGGGTAGAGGATGCTGTTGAGCTCTTGAGGCAAATGCCTGAACATCGTTACCTGCCCGATACATATACTTACAATACGCCAATAAGAGGATTTTGTGACAAAAGAAATACCGAAGAAGCAGTTGAGTTACTCGTCGAGATGACAAGTAAGAAAATTAATCCCACTGTTAGAACTTTGAATACTTTGGTTCATGGCTTTTTTAAGGCAGGAGATCCCAAGAGAGCTTTGGAAATATGCAATGAGTTTTTGACCACGGGTTCACTTGCCAACGTTGTTGCCTTGATGTTCAGAATATTTTCGATGAAATGATGCAAACATTCAGTTTCCCGGGGGTGGTCCCCTTCAATATATTGATGAATAGCCTTTGTAAGGAAGGGAAGTTGGAAGAAGCATCTAGGGTTTTGGATAGAATGGATGACAAGGGAATTCCTCCTAATGCTATTACTTATACAACATTAATTGTTGGATACTGGAAATCGGGTAATATAGATAAGGCTATGGAATATGTAAGCCGAATGAAGGCAGAGGGTTGTACCCCCAACATCACAACTTACACTACCTTGATACATGCTAACTTAAAAAGTGTGACTGGGGGGAGGCCGAGAATATTTTAAGCGAGATGCTTAGGAGTGACTGCACACCTGATCTTGTAACATACAACGTGTTCATATATGGTATGTGTAAAGAAGGGAAACTGCAGAAAACTGCCAGGGTGGTTGATGAGATGTTGGACAATGGTTTCCCTCCTGACGTTTTTACGTACAACACTGTGATTCATGCTTTGTGCAATGGAGTTAATATGGACGAGTTATCATTACCTGGGAGCTGAGGTTGCAGAGCAGGCCGATGAAGGTTGCGGAGGAGGCCGAGGTTGCAGAGGAGGCCGCCGACGGAAACAGCTTATTTCCCTAACTTGCGAGTGCAAATGTTAGGGAAACAGTTTATTTCCTTAAGTTTTTAGGGCAAAAAAGATAGAGGGAGTTTGTGCCACGTGGGGCCACCATACCTTCGCGGGAAGGGGGTTATGGGTGGTCAACATGTTTTTTGACCACCCATTTTAAACTTGTTTACATTTATCATTTTTTTTAATTATATGCATGTCATAATTTTTTTAGGTTAATTAATTTTTATAAAAAGGTGAAAAATATATTACTTTTTAGGTGTTTTACAAATGGATATTGGTGTTTTGGTGTGCGGGTATTGGCGCAAAAGAGGTCAAGTATCGATCGACACTTTGAAATGACCACTTTTTAACCTTTCGACGCATAATGACCCATAGAGATCCGATTGTTACTACCCAGAAGCCAGATCAATAGGTTTAAGAAGTTAAGTTGCATACGAAGACAACCAAAAAAAAAAATCAAAATTCGATATATCGTTTAGGATCTGTGAGTGCACGAAGTTAGCTATGACGACTACTTGTGCTCTTCCCCTAATTAAAAAGGAAAAATACATCTAACGAATGCATATGTATCCTATGTGACATCGACAAATTAAAAAAAAAAATTATTTGAACCCGGGTTTATATAAAACCCTAAAACAACCCCAACAAAAAAGTGAAATGAAATGTTAAAATACTTATATATAGACTTCTACGCTAAGCATGGCTACACAGTTTTCAATATTAGGGATCATAGAATACACCAGTCTAACAAAATTCATACAATATCTTTTCGTGAACTGCTAGAGCCTCGTGTCTTCAGAGAACTATATTTCTGAGTAGAACTCTCTGTCAAATGGATCGAGAAGCTCCTAACAGAGAAGATATCGTATTGATATGGGTTTAAAACATGATACTTCTAGTGGTGGTTGTGGGAAGGGATAATTTTTGTGTCCAAGAATGTTGCTCTATGGTGATTCCTTCATCCTGTGGTATCTTGCGACTGCAAATGGTAGCAATGGCTGCGACTTGGAAAATATTTCCGTCAGTTTGTAACTTCAACGCAAGAGCAAAGCCGCAAAACCCAAAAGCAAAGTCGCAAAACCCAGCTCTGCATTTGGCCTCAATTCTGAAGAAAGCAACATCCTTTAAACGCAACCAAGCAGCGAGACCAAATCACAGCAGCACCCACAAGTCACAAGTCAATTGGCAAGTAGGAAAGATAGAGAAAAGCCCAATTTTATCTACAAAGGAAATGGTTCAAATATTAGAGCGGGAGGACACCCACAAAGCTCTAGAAATATTCAAGTGGGCCGAGGGACATGGACCTTACAAACATGATCTTTATACCTACAGAGTCATGATTCAGAAACTACTTTCTGTAAAGAGGTATGAAGAAGCAGAAAACATGCTCAATGAGATGACGGCAAAGGATTTCCGATGCAAAGAGCCGAGTGTGTTCAATAGCTTAATCAGGAGCTTTAGCGAGGCATCAATGATGGAAGCAGCTTTCAAGGTTTATGATCGGATGCATGATTTTTGTGAGCCCAATGTTGATACGTTTAATGCTCTTCTGAATGCACTGGTGCAAAACAATAGTTTTGAAATAGCTATTTCGTTCTTTAATAAATTGGTCTGTGCCAACGTTCCTGCCTCTGTTACGACTTTCAATATTGCCATGAATGCACTTTGCAAGGCTCACAGGGTAGAGGATGCTGTTGAGCTCTTGAGGCAAATGCCTAAACATCGTTACCTGCCCGATACATATACTTACAATACTCCAATAAGAGGATTTTGTGACAAAGGAAATACCGAAGAAGCAGTTGAGTTACTCGTCGAGATGACAAGTAAGAAAATTAATCCCACTGTTAGAACTTTGAATACTTTGGTTCATGGCTTTTGCAAGGCAGGAGATCCCAAGAGAGCTTTGGAAATATGCATTGAGTTTTTGACCACGGGTTCATTTGCCAACGTTGTTACCTACACTTTGCTGATATGGGGCATGGCCAAAGAGGGATACATTGACCAAGCTGTAGAAATTGTACGCCAGATGCCAGACAGGGGTTGCTCTCCAAATGTGTTCTCGTATTGCTCTCTCATGGTCCGTTCCTACAAATATGGAAGGTTTTCTAATGTTCAGAATATTTTCGATGAAATGATGCAAACATTCAGTTTCCCGGGGGTGGTCCCCTTCAATATATTGATGAATAGCCTTTGTAAGGAAGGGAAGTTGGAAGAAGCATCTAGGGTTTTGGATAGAATGGATGACAAGGGAGTTCATCCTAATGCTATTACTTACACAACATTAATTAGTGGATACTGCAAATCAGGTAATATAGATAAGGCTATGGAATATGTAAGCCGAACGAAGGCAGAGGGTTGTACCCCCAACATCACAACTTACACTACCTTGATACATGCTAACTTTAAAAAGTGTGACTGGGGGGAGGCCGAGAAGATTTTAAGCGAGATGCTTAGGAGTGACTGCACACCTGATCTTGTAACATACAACGTCTTCATATATGGTATGTGTAAAGAAGGGAAACTGCAGAAAACTGCCAGGGTGGTTGATGAGATGTTGGACAATGGTTTCCCTCCTGACGTTTTTACGTACAGCATTGTGATTCATGCTTTGTGCAAGGGAGGCAATATGGATGAGTTATCGTTACCTGGGAGCTGAGGTTGCAGAGCAGGCCATAGAAGGACGAGGTTGTAGAGGAGGCCGCCGACGAAGGTTGCAGAGGAGGCCGAGGTTGCGGAGGAGGCCGCCAACGGAAACAACTTATTTCCCTAACTTGCGAGTGCAAATGTTAGGGAAACAGTTTATTTCCCTAAGTTTTTAGGGCAAAAAAGATAACGGGAGTTTGTGCCACGTGGGGCCACCATACCTTCGCAGGAAGGGGGTTATGGGTGGTCAACATGTTTTTTGACCACCCATTTTAAACTTGTTTACATTTATCATTTTTTTTAATTATATGCATGTCATAATTTTTTTAGGTTAATTATTTTTTATAAAAAGGTGAAAAATATATTAGTTTTTATGTGTTTTACAAATGGATATTGGTGTTTTGGTGTGCGGGTATTGGCGCAAAAGAGGTCAAGTATCGATCGACACTTTGAAATGACCACTTTTTGACCTTTCGACGCATAACGACCCATAGAGATCGGATTGTTACTACCCAGAAGCCAAATCAATAGGTTTAAGAAGTTAAGTCGCATACGAAGACAACCAAAGAAAAAATCAAAATTCGATATATTGTTTAGGATCTGTGAGTGCACGAAGTTAGCTATGACGACTACTTGTGCTCTTCCCCTAATTAAAAAGGAAAAATACATCTAACGAATGCATATGTATCCTATGTGACATCGACAAATAAAAAAAATAAAATTATTTGAACCCGGGTTTATATAAAACCCTAAAACAACCCCAACAAAAAAGTGAAATGAAATGTTAAAATACTTATTACGCCGAAGGCGTCTCCTACTATGAAATGGACGAGCTCCTTTTTGTCCATCAATGGTTCAAAATTCACGACTGCCGATGCAAGACGATTGCAGCTATTTAGTCCGTCGATTTTTCCTCATTGGCTTTACCTTTTTCGAGACGAATGAACCATTTTTTCCTGCATAACGGGTAGGCGTGCAACTTTCCCTCACCCTGACAGTACCATTCATAGCGGACTTTATTTTTACCTGGCATTTCACCTCGTTGTTTCCACCTGTCAAAGGAAAGAGATTAACTTGTCAGAGCACATCCACCTGCAATTTGTACACAACAAGAGGACCAAAAACATCGTATCTGTTAGATTTTTGTTGTTACTTTTTACTTTGCGGATTTTTGCTTTTAATTTTTCCGTTCACCGTCATTTTTATCGTTCCATGTGTAATATAGAAACGGTAGTATCTTTTTGGAGAGCTTAACATTCACTTATATGATAGTAGGGGAAAGGACCCAGTAGTTGAGCATGTTCCAATTGTTGTGAGGGTTGTTGATACCTTTTGTTCCAAAAATTGAACAAATAAAACCTATTGTTTGAAACAAAAAATATCAATTTTTGTTAGGAAATGTACCAACAGTTGTTAGGAAATGTACCAATAGTTGTTAAGAAATGTACTAATATTGTAAAAAGTAACCAATCAGGTGATGCCACATCGGCTGCACAACTATTGGGGCCTCTTTTGCACGCCTATTGGTCTCACTTTTTTTGGGGGCTGTTTTGGACACCTTGGCAAAGAGCATGCTGATGTGGCATCATATTTGATGATGTGGCCCTGAAACCTTAGTTATAAGCAGGGGACTTGCCAAGTAAGCTGCTGTAAAAAAATCCGAGTGATTCAAAATTTCCAAGTAGGATTTTGAGAAGCGTGAAGTTAGGGTGCACGACTACTGGGTCCTTTCCCCTAGTAGCTTTTTTGAGAGCTTAACATTACTTATTGGTACAGATGGAATCGCATGCATTTATGTCTAGAAATGGGAGTTTTTTAATTTTCCCTTTTTCATTTTGTGCTCGTGAGATTTTATTCATAGATGGGCACAATCAAATTAGTGCTCACCAATCACATCCTTGCGCATGACAAACACCATTCCCTATGGAGGATACAACACAGGCCCAAAATATCTTATTTACAAATTGGGTTTGGCAAATACACGGGCATTACCTGGACTTGAAAACAAATACACCAGTCCCTTGCAAACTGAAATACAAAGGAAACTTGGATCTGCTAGAGGTTATTAGTTTAGGAATATGATGGCTAGACTAAGCACCATTTCATATCAATTATATAATGAAATTGGTAAATAAAGTTATATAAAAATTAAATTAAAAAAATATTATGAAATATAATTTAAATTAAAGATAAAATGAAAAATTATAATTATAATAAATATTAAATTTAATTATATAAAGATTTAATAATTATTATATATCAATAGTAAACTTAATTATATAAATAGTATAAGTATAAATTAGTATTTAATTGTTATTTAGAAGTTTGAGATAATTGAAATTCGAAAATATGGGTTAAATTATCACTATGGTATGTATTGTGTTTAGGGATTTCATATATTATATAATTTTTTGAATAATGATTCAATTTTTATATTTATTTAAGTTCATCTCTATCTCCATCTCCATCTTCTTCTCTATCTCTCTTATCTCTATCATTGTATCCCTCCTTGCACTCCACTCTCTCTCTTCTACCTCTATCTTTCCTACAAGATATAATTACTATATTATATATGTATATATAAATTTTCATATTATTATATATAAATAAATGATAATAAGTTTTTAAGTTTTTAAAAGTAATTAATAAAATATTAATTATATCTCATACACTTGTAATGTTCAACATAAAACTAAAATATCCAATCTCTTAACCAATTGATCTAGATGCAGCCTATTTACCTTGTTTCAGTGCCATCCCCGATGAACTACCATGGCCGTTAAATTTTAATATGGTTTACTTTATTTTTAATATTTTAATTAGAAGGACAATTTTATTTTTAAAAATTTGATTATATTTATGTTCAATTTTTAAATAATTTAATATTATCTAATTTATTTAAGAAGTAAACTATAATTATTCTAAATATTATTATTTTTATTTTTATTTTCAATTAATTAATAAATATGGTCAAAATGTGCATCCAATGTTGTTCAATTTTGTGCATATACCTATTTTTTTTGTCTAATCCATTGAAGGGCATGAGTATTCCACATAAATACAAATAGTATTGAATAAGGTAAACTAAAGCCTAACGAAACACATTCAATAAATTTTCTAATATTAACCTTGAAATTTGGAAGGGCTCTTGAAGTAAAATATAATTATATCTGGTGCCTTTTAACTATTCACATTAAGATAATTATCTCTTTAAATCTACCCACACTAGGGCCTATATTTTTTCTAAATATTAAGGCATATTAAATTATTTTTAAATTTATATGTATACAAATTGAAATAATATAAATTATCTTTCTTTTTTTTATATAAGCACTACCATAAGAGGTAGCTCCCTGTATTGATCAAAAATAGATTACAAAAGATGTTCAGTTACAAATAATTGTGTAGGAGAAAGCCTATTCTTGCACCACTCTCTATCATCCTATCTACTTTGGCTAGATTAAGAAGATCTTTGTTGTTGCCCATGAAATTCTTAAATTCCTCCAAGTTGTTCTTCTTCTTTACTCGAGTCCTGAACAAATGTCATGCCTCTCCATTTGTTTCATACTCTTATCTTCCCTCAAGTATATAGTATTCAACATCATGCATGACTCGGGGACTTCTAGAAATAGATTGATCACTCCATCAATAGCACCCTAGCGCTCCTACGAGATAATGTGTTTTGCAATTTGTATCACCCAAAAGTTGCTAAGGACTTGAATCATGGGCTCAAACACAACTCAAAAATCATCACATTGTGTTTGTGTCATTTTTGCCATTTTGCTACACCTACAATGCATATTACTTAGTATTGAATAAGGTAAACTAAAGCCTAACGAAACACATACAATCATTTTTCTAATATTAACATTGAAATTTGGAAGGGCTCTTGAAGTAAAATATAATTATATCTAGTGTCTTTTAACTGTTCACATTAAGATAATTATCTCTTTAAGCCCACCCACATTGTGGCCTATATTTTTTCTAAATATTAAGGCATATTAAATTATTTTAAAATTTATATCTATACAAATTAATTATTATAAGATTAATTTGATAGAATTTTGATAATTTTCTTAAATTATTTTTATATGATATTTTTTCAAATATTTTTATCATAGTATATAATCAATTTTGAATTTAATTTTATAATATAATTATATTTATTGCTATATACAATATTTGAAATAATATAAATTACCTTTCTTTTTTTTATATAAGCACTGCCATAAGAGGTAGCTCCCTGTATTGATTAAAAATAGATTACAAAAGATGTTCAGTTATAAATACTTGTGGAGGAGAAAGCCTATTCTTGTACCAATCTGTATCATCTTATCTACTTTGCCTAGATTAAGACGCTCTTTGTCATTGCCCATGAAAGTCTTCAATTCCTCGAAGGTGTTCTTCTTCTCTACTCCAATCCTGAATAAATGTCACGCCTCTACATTCATTTCATACTCTTTTCTTCCCTCAAGTTTATAGTATTCAACATCATTCATGACTTAGGGGCTTCTAGAAATAGATTGATCGCTCCATCAATAGCACACTAGCGCTCATGCGAGATAATGTGTTTTGCAATTTGTATCACCCAAAAGTTGCTAAGGACTTGAACCATGGGCTCAAACACAACTCAGAAAATCATCTCCTTGTGTTTGTGTCATTGTTGCCACATTGCTACACCTACAATGCATATTACCATATCCCATGTCTCATTGTTTCTCAACTGAAATATGGCTCGGCCTTGTTCTTCCTTGGTCTCCTCTATGAATGGATAATGGGTGCCAAATTGTAAGCCATTTCAAATGAGATAATCCTTGCAAACCACCAAGTTGTCACTTCTATCACATGTCCAACTCAAAAAATAATCTCTCATTCAAGAAGAGTACAATCCTTTCCATTCTAACTTGTCACTTTCGAATCACCAATGTCAGTCAAGAAAGATCCACTACAATGCATCTTATGGCTATTTGAATGTGGCAAGACATCCCTGTAACCATGCATGGATAAAGGATCATCCCACATTTGTGTCTTTGAAAATTACTTCGTTCAAACCATCCCATTTCTCAAGGAAAGAGTCCATGATCTCTTCCACATCACTATAATTTTGTATCTTCCAACTCTATCTATCCCTCTCTCCTCTTTATATCTTTATTTTTCCCTATCATCTCCACTTTTTTCTCCTCTAAATCCATCTCTATCTTCCTCTCTACGTTTATAGGATCATACTCATAAGGGAGTCTAATTATCTTCCCGATTCAAAGGTTTTGCTTCAATCATGTTTGGATCCATTTAAGTAAAGGCATAACTGATTTGAAGCTATGAATTCTCAATTGAGACTTTTATTACACAAACAAAATTATTTGTTAAATGCTTACCTATTGACTTTCGTCCATTTGATTTTTGATTTTTTCACCGTGAAAGCAAGGAAAACTACTAAGCTATTTTCCCACGTTAGTTTCATATGCTTCCCGTGTAGTTTCATACGCAAATACACCACCTCGCCGTAGGTTTTCGCTTTTCTAATATTATATGCACAGTTTCACTATCTTTTTATTTTCCTGTCATCGGGTTTACATTGGTAAGTGGGCATTAATATATGTTTCTTCTCAAGATTCGATTCCTGTTATTACTTTTTATTTTTTATTAAGTAGCGTTTCACCTTCAACTTGATTTTACATATCTTCAAAAAGTCATTGAAAAAATTCTATCAAACACGATAGAATTATACCTAGCTTATATGGACTGGATGTTTTGGGAAAGACCACTAAATTAACAATTTTTTAACTCCCCACTCCCAACATTTGATGCACATGGTTTATATTAGCATGGTTTTGTATGTAGGTTAATATATATATATCTTTAAATTAGCATCGAGTATAATTAATATTTTTGTGCAATATAGTTAGTTGTTAAATATGATATGTTTTTTTAAATAATTTAGATTATATATATTAAATAATAAAGATAATTATAATAGAAATTTTAGTATATAAAATAAATATAATAATATATAATTATATTATTTTATATAAATATTATTAAACAATAGAGAATAGATCATTTTAATATAATTTATATAATAAAATATAATTATGAATAATTAATAAATAAGTGTAAATATTAAATATCTATATATTTATTATTTTTCTTACATCATCTTAAAATATGTAACATTTAAAAAAAAAAGAATCTCATGTTGATAGTCATCGTTTAAATGTAACCCATCATTGACACATGACAGTTCACTTCACATGCGTAAAATTTGTAATTGTGGATCATATGTAAATGTATTGCATAATAGGCACAATGCAACTCACTTGACGTATTAAAGGTTTGTTAAATTGAACATGATCAAGCATAACCTACAATTTACCTCACATTCTTTAGAATTGTAAATATGGATCACAATCAAATGTAACCCATAATTGGCACGTGATAATTCACTGAACACATGCTTAAAATTTGTAATTGCGGATTGTAGTAAAATGTAATGCATAATAGGCATATTACAATTCACTTGACATATTTGGGGGTTTTTAAAATAGAACATGGTCAAATATAACCCATCTTCGATACCATACAACTTTTGCCATGTTCTAAAGTTTTTAAATGTCAAATATAGTTAAACTGGTGCAATACACTATGCTCCATTGTCTTAAAATTTATTAGTGTAGATCATATGATAAAATACACTCCATAATTGATACACTACAACTCATCCCACGTTCCTAAGATCTGTAAGCACAACTTACACTCAAATGTAACCCATAATTGATATGAAAACCTACCCAAAATTTTCAATCAATAAGAGAGCCTATTAATTCTCATTAACTATTGCAAACATGTTTTTATATCTATTTTATCCATAGATTACACACATTAAGTAAGACATGGGAAGAAAGAACTTGAGATGCTCTCTACTTCCATCAGAATTGTTTACTTAGTCATTAGATGAAGGAGATTTTAATAGGAAGGAACAGACTTACTTCCTTTTCGATTTAATACTATAGTGATTCATTTCACATTAACTAATAAATAGTGGTAATACATGAAAACAAATATAGATAGAACAAGAGTAAGAATATATAAGAGAAATAATAAATGTAAAAATACAAAGATTAAGAAGCTAGCCTTAACCAAAAATACATACCAAATGCTACAAGAATATTATATTAAGGAAATTATCTTAGAATGAATCTAAAACTAAATAGAAGGTCACACCATTAAAACACACACATTGTGCTTCTCTCTCTCTCTCTCTCTCTCTCTCTCTCTCTCTCTCTCTCTCTCTCTCTCTCTCTCTCTCTCTCTCTCTCTCTCTCTCTCTCTCTCTCTCTCTCTCTCTCCATTTATCTTCCCATATATCCATCTCTCTCTTTACCTTCCCATATATCTCTATCTATCTTTCTCTTTACATACATCTCTATATCTCCCTCTCTCTATATTCCCCCTATTTCTCTCTTCCTCTTCCTCTCCCTCTCCTTCTTCCTCTATATCTCTATCTATCTCATCCTCTCTAAATCTCCCTTTTTATCTCTCCATCTCTATCTTTATCTCTCCCTCTCCCTCTCTCTATCTCCCTCTCTCTATTCCTCTCTATCTCCCCCCCCCTCTCTCTATCTCAATATATTTATTCCTTCCAAATCTATCTATCCCTCTATCCCCCCCCCCTCTCTCCTCTCCCTATTCATATCCTTCTCCTTGTCCATCTCTATCATCCTCTCTATCTCTACCTCCTTACTCCTCTTTATCTCCCTTACTCTTCCCCCCTCTATTTATCCCTCTTTCTATCCCCTTCTCTCCCTTTCTCCCTATTGCAAACATATCAAAGACTATATTAGTAATGGAACCTTACTACACAAATATATGCAAAAATAGACCAACATATTTCCTAAGATATGTATAGGAAGATATAGAAAAATAAATGGAGAGATAGAAATATGAAGCGGGTGAGGTAGGTATGGTAAAGAGGTGGAAGAGGTCAATTAGGAAAAAAATGGTCTGTTTTGTGCATACATTTGTGTAGTACATATGATCAATCTCTAGGCTATTAATAAGTTATTAAATAAAAGAGTAAAACTATTTTTTTAATCTATTAGAATTCGAATATTAATAAATTATGTACTTAAAATATAATAAATATATTATAAAAATGTTAATAAGATAATTTTAATATTTAAAATTAAAAAAATTATAAAATTAAAGGTAAAGATAATAATATTGTTAAATAAATCAAATTTTAAAAGTTATAATGGTATTTAAATAAAATATTTTAAAAAAACTAATTCTTATATTAGAAGGCATGGGTAAAACCAAACTTAGGGGAAAAAAGAAAAACCAAACTTAAAAAGTTAAAAATAAAATGACATACTTTTAAAAGGTAAGGTAAAATAGTTAAATATAAAATGACACACTTTAATAAGGTGAAATGTTTTTTTTTTTTTTTTTTTTTAATTTATTGGGGAATTGTTTTTGGGAGAGAAGGTCTTAAACAAGAGTCTCATATAATTTTCTTTTGTCTTGTTTAAAAACTTGCATTGACAATGGTTGTCTTGACAAAAAATGATGCATGTGGCACATTTAGAGATCTATCTCAAATAGATCTTGAGACTAATTCAACAAAGTGAAATGTGTATGCCCTAGATGCAAAGATGTGTGCATACGACTTCAACAATGGAGGTCAACTAATAGCGATACTTATGTGTGATTGCTACTCTGAAGTATGCACTAAGTGCTACTAAGTGTTCTTTTTTACTTTATTTCTTTAAGCCTTATTGATTGAATTGATTTTTTTGGTTAGAGGCGGATTAGAGTTTACAATATAAAAAAGTAAAAGTGTTGCCCAAAAAAACATATAGGATGTTACTATGTGTCACCCCATTTGAAAGACAAGATTGTAATGTGCTAGCATTATAGATGTTAGAAATATTTAAGGAAAATGTCAAAATACATTGACATTATTTTTAAGATAAATCTTCATAGGTATCATTAGAATGAAAATTGATGACCTTCAACTAGAAAATTGAGTGGTATCTATTCTACCAACTCAACTTCTCCATATATTAAAGGCTACTTCACAAATTCAATTTTTTTTTTATGGGTTGTTTTCATTCTTCTAGTGCATTAAATATTTAAGGAAAATAACAAAATACATTGACATTATTTTTAAGATAAATCTTCATAGGTATCATTAGAATGAAAATTGATGACCTTCAACTAGAAAATTGAGTGGTATCTCTTCTACCAACTCAACTTCTCCATATATTAAAGGCTACTTCACAAATTCAATTTTTTTTTTATGGGTTGTTTTCAAAATGAATGACAAACAGATATCAAAATACATTGACATTATTTTTAAGATAAATCTTCATAGGTATCATTAGAATGAAAATTGAGAGGTATCTCTTCTACCAACTCAACTTCTCCATATATATTCAAGTGCATTAAATATTTAAGGAAAATATCAAAATACATTGACATTATTTTTAAGATAAATCTTCATAGGTATCATTAGAATGAAAATTGATGACCTTCAACTAGAAAATTGAGTGGTATCTATTCTACCAACTCAACTTCTCCATATATTAAAGGCTACTTCACAAATTCAATTTTTTTTTTATGGGTTGTTTTCATTCTTCTAGTGCATTAAATATTTAAGGAAAATATCAAAATACATTGACATTATTTTTAAGATAAATCTTCATAGGTATCATTAGAATGAAAATTGATGACCTTCAACTAGAAAATTGAGTGGTATCTCTTCTACCAACTCAACTTCTCCATATATTAAAGGCTACTTCACAAATTCAATTTTTTTTTATGGGTTGTTTTCAAAATGAATGACAAACAGATATACATACCTTCCATGAAAGGTGTTTTCTTTCCTCTTGACATTGATCATAAAGATATCATGCATATATTGGAAAACTACTTTTAACAAATACAAAGTAATCAAATTATACCAAATGTATTGAAATTCAATTGCATGGCTTCAAATTTCAAGACATTTTTTAATGAATAGATATTACTTGTTATGATTGTGAATGGTTTATGAGGCTATTGTCCTAATATGTAGTTTAAACACACTTAGCAATAAAAAAGTAAGATTAAAATTTATTAATTAAAGATTTTTCAAATTTACAAATAAATATGAAAAATATTTTTTTTCGATGGGAACGTAAATATGAAAAATAAAACATTTGAAAAGGAACCTATTCATTATAAAAAAAAAAATACTAAATTGAATATTAATATGATATTTTAAATAGTAAATAAATTAGTATAATTTTTTTTAATAATTTTTTTATCTTATTTATATTACCTATTTAGAATTATTTTTAATTTTTTGAGTGTTATTTTATTATATTAGTATTTAATAATATATAAATGTAAACAAACAAATGAAATCAATTTATAATATTTATTGAGTTTTCTTTCTTAATCATAAATTTAAAATAAATTAATAAAATCATTATTAAAAGATAAATAAATAAATAAAATCTATCATAAATTAATTCTAAAATAAATAAATAAAAAATAAAAAATAATTTTGAGTAAATTCTTTATTAAAATTATAAATAAAAATATCTTAAATCTATTTCAAAATAACCCAAAAAAATATTTGTGAACAAATTTTAAAATAAAAATATTTAACAAATTTTTTTTCCTAATTGACCTCTTCCACCTCTTTACCATACCTACCTCACCCGCTTCATATTTCTATCTCTCCATTTATTTTTCTATATCTTTCTCTACCTCTATCTTCCTATCTCTCTATCTTTCTCCCTCTTATCAATTTCTCTATCCCTCTTTATCTCTATATCTCTCCCCCTTTCCCCCTCTCTCTTTATTACTTGTTATGATTGTGAATGGTTTATGAGGCTATTGTCCCAATATGTAGTTTAAACACACTTAGCAATAAAAAAGTAAGATTAAAATTTATTAATTAAAGATTTTTCAAATTTACAAATAAATATGAAAAATATTTTTTTTTCGATGGGAACATATATAGACTTCTACGCTAAGCATGGATACACAGTTTCAATATTAGGGATCATAGAATACACCAGTCTAACAAAATTGAACTGCTAGAGCCTCGTGTCTTCAAGAACTATATTTCTGAGTAGAACTCTCTGTCAAATGGATCGAGAAGCTCCTAACAGAGAAGATATTGTATTGATATGGGTTTAAAACATGATACTTCTAGTGGCGGTTGTGGGAAGGGATAATTTTTGCGTCCAAGAATGTTGCTCTATGGTGATTCCTTCATCCTGTGGTATCTTGCGACTGCAAATGGTAGCAACGGCTGCGACTTGGAAAATATTTCCGTCAGTTTGTAACTTCAAAGCAAGAGCAAAGCCGCAAAACCCAAAAGCAAAGTCGCAAAACTCAGCTCTGCATTTGGCCTCAATTCTGAAGAAAACAGCATCCTTGAAACGCAGCCAAGCAGCGAGACCAAATCACAGGAGCACCCACAAGTCACAAGTCAATTGGCGAGTAGGAAAGATAGAGAAAAGCCCAGTTTTGTCTACAAAGGAAATGGTTCAAATATTAGAGCGGGAGGACACCCACAAAGCTCTAGAAATATTCAAGTGGGCCGAGGGACATGGACCTTACAAACATGATTTTTATACCTACAGAGTCATGCTTCAGAAACTGCTTTCTGTAAAGAGGTATGAAGAAGCAGAAAACAT
The DNA here is from genome assembly GCF_030272615.1 of Cryptomeria japonica. NCBI lineage: Eukaryota > Viridiplantae > Streptophyta > Pinopsida > Cupressales > Cupressaceae > Cryptomeria > Cryptomeria japonica. The sequence continues at coordinate 520,945,134 of NC_081414.1, read as the reverse complement.
GCTCAATGAGATGACGGCAAAGGATTTCCGATGCAAAGAGTCGAGAGTGTTCAATAGCTTAATCAGGAGCTTTAGCGAGGCATCAATGATGGAAGCAGCTTTCAAGGTTTATGATCGGATGCATGATTTTTGTGAGCCCAATGTTGATACGTTTAATGCTCTTCTGAATGCACTGGTGCAAAACAATAGTTTTGAAACAGCTATTTCGTTCTTTAATAAATTGGTCTGTGCCAAAGTTCCTGTCTCTGTTACGACTTTCAATATTGCCATGAATGCACTTTGCAAGGCTCATAGGGTAGAGGATGCTGTTGAGCTCTTGAGGCAAATGCTTGAACATCGTTACCTGCCCGATACATATACTTACAATACCCTAATAAGAGGATTTTGTGACAAAGGAAATACCGAAGAAGCAGTTGAGTTACTTGTCGAGATGACAAGTAAGAAAATTAATCCCACTGTTAGAACTTTGAATACTTTGGTTCATGGCTTTTGCAAGGCAGGAGATCCCAAGAGAGCTTTGGAAATATGCAATGAGTTTTTGACCACAGGTTCATTTGCCAACGTTGTTACCTACACTTTGCTGATATGGGGTATGGCCAAAGAGGGATACATTGACCAAGCTGTAGAAATTGTACGCCAGATGCCAGACAGGGGTTGCTCTCCAAATGTGTTCTCGTATTGCTCTCTCATGGCCGGTTCCTGCAAATATGGAAGGTTTTCTTGTGTTCAGAATATTTTCGATGAAATGATGCAAACATTCAGTTTCCCGGGGGTGGTCCCCTTCAATATATTGATGAATAGCCTTTGTAAGGAAGGGAAGTTGGAAGAAGCATCTAGGGTTTTGGATAGAATGGATGACAAGGGAGTTCGTCCTAATGCTATTACTTATACAACATTAATTAGTGGATACTGCAAATCGGGTAATATAGATAAGGCTATGGAATATGTAAACCGAATGAAGGCAGAGGGTTGTACCCCCAACATCACAACTTACACTACCTTGATACATGCTAACTTTAAAAAGTGTGACTGGGGGGAGGCCGAGAAGATTTTAAGCGAGATGCTTAGGAGTGACTGCACACCTGATCTTGTAACATACAACGTCTTCATATATGGTATGTGTAAGGAAGGGAAACTGCAGAAAACTGCCAGGGTGGTTGATGAGATGTTGGACAATGGTTTCCCTCCTGACGTTTTTACGTACAGCACTGTGATTCATGCTTTGTGCAAGGGAGGCAAACTAGATCAGGCTAGAATGATACTGAAAGAGATGGAAATGGAAGGGTCTTTTCCAAATGTTGTTACGTACACATCCATGATATATGGGTATGGAAAGCAGGGTAAGTTCCATGAAGCCATTAAGGTGCTTGAAGAAATGCGCTCAAAGCATTGTGTTCCTGATTTAGTCACATTGAGCACATTGAGTAATGCTTTTGGTGGTGAATTCAGTGTTGAGCTGTGATATGAGTTCATAAAAGACCGGTATGATGTTTAAATTGGTGGCAATTTTTCACAAATGATTGGATACTAATTCTTTTATTTCAAGGTTTGTGTTGGATTGGCCCTCTGGATATACCGCTTGAGATATAAAAAAATCCTAAATGACGTGCAAGAAGTTGAGCAGCTCAATTAATTTACTGAAGGTGTTTTTATCAACTTCTTTTCCAAGGAATGTAGTTTGCACAAGTCCATGATGCAGTTATTGGCAAAAAATGTTTTTTTATTCTACTATTATAATAAGAGTGCAGAAATATATGGGAGACGCAATGATTTTGCTTAATTTTGTAATATAAGAGGTAAAATTACAGAGTTTAATGATAAGTTACCAGGTTGCATTATTGATACATGCAACAAGGTCGAGGCTCCAAAAACCATGGATATTTGCTTCTTTACGACTTTGACTCAGAAATCTCCTCTGAATGTCTGAGACAAGCTAAGCAATGAATATCTGGGATCAGATTTGAAGGTAAATTCTCTCATTCTAGAAGTTTAACATTACTTGTGTCATGCTTTTATAGTACCATAACTAGAGAGCATATATTATGATAGATATTACTGTAGTTTTTGTTCATTATGTATCGGTATTATTTGTAAAGTTTGCTTAAGAGGCCGAACATTTGTTTATATATAGTGTCACTGTGTATTTTTCATTAGATTCTTATTCTTGTGCTTTTGATCCCTTCTGCGTGCTTCATCATGACATATTTAAAAGGTGTTGTAGCTTAGGGCAACCCCCTGTAAAGTTCTTCATTATAGGCCATGCGCGTTCATTCTTATTCATGGTTCTTGTGTGAAAGTTTCAAAGATTAAAGTTTGTGGTAATGTTCAATTAATGACCCTCCGAAACTCTGGTTTCTCACCAAGTGTGGGTAGAAGGTGCATGAGGAAGTTTGTCTGCATCTTGAGTGGATGCATAGAGAACAAGGGTGGAGTATAATGTCTCAACAAAGGGCTAGGGGAGGAGTAATTGGAATATGCAATTGATGGTCAAGGTCATAGAGATGATGGCTAGGTTGGACACATTGTGGAGAAGACTAGTGCGGAGGGAGAAGAGAGTGGTGCCAAAAGAGGAGGATGGCTTGGAGGCATCTACATTGTAGGGAAGGGAAGGTTTGAAGGATTTGATGAAGTGGGTGCTGGTAATGGACTACTATTTTGTGTAGGGGAGGCTTGAAGACTCGTAGAAGGTAGAGCTCTTAGAAAGGAGGTCATGTAATGACACAATAGAAGGATGGAGGAGTCTCTAGGAGTGGACACAACATAGAGGAAAAGTGTAGATGTGAAAGTGTGATTGGATGGCATTTGAGACGATGAGGGAGGTAGGCACTTGAGAGCGCAATTGGAATGGTTGTAGGAGTAGAGGCCTGAAGGAAAAGGAATGCACAAAAGAATTTGGAGGGACAGAAAAAAGGAGTGGTGTTAGTTGAGGTCCGAGGAGCAGGTAACATAGGGGGTAAGCTGTTGCATGGAGAAGGTAGCCTAAAATCTATGGTAGAAATTGGTTGCATGAAGAGCACTAGAGGGTGGCGATAGGATTTGGCTGTGACCCTTGGAAGAGGGGAGTGAGGAAAAGAAGGAAGCCTACCACATAGGAAGCATGGAAAGGTAGGTGAGATATGTGAGTTTGGTTGTGTGAGGTTTGGGTGAAGGGCCTAAGGTGCACAGAATGGGACCAAGTGATGCAGATCAAACCTCTGTCCTCTGCAAGCAAGTCTCCAAAAATAACGCTGCTCAGCTTCTGTGTAAATTTCCCAAAGCACACCCTGCTGCTAAAGAGTGAACAAACAGATAACTTCTAATAAAAAACACAAATATGAACGCAATCCATAGTCATCATCATCGCAACACATAAAAGAAAACTATGAAGGAACACAGAGGTAACAAAATTTGAGAAATCTTTAATATTCAAACCCAAAATTTTTGTAGCTTCCCAAAAAATCTGTACCTCCTACACAGTCAAAGAAAACCAGTCCCCACAACTTACGTATTTACTAACTTGAAAAGGCCAAAAACATCCCTCAAAAAGGAAGCAAACCAATAATTGCAACTGTCCAAACTGACAGTTGCCACCCCCAAAAGGAGCACACGAACAGCTAATAATAGCAAATGACAGAAGGAAAGTGGGAGCCAACAATTACTCAACTGTCGCACAGCCTTGAAAATATTTGGCAGTTACATTACCAAGCCAATTCCATGGTGCGTTGAGTGAAGACAATGACGTGAGAGGAAACAGACAAACGAGAGCTAGAAGGAACCAACAAACATGTGACAACAAATTGTTGATGTGAGGTAGTTGGGTGTGTGGGCGAATACTCAAAAGGAGGTGTTGACATATATGCCGATGGAAGGCAGTCAGTGCATGGATGAGAGCCCAAAGGTATGCACCAAGGAGAGATCCTTGAGAGACAGGATGGAAGGAGAAAATGAAGGCTAAGGGCTGTTGATACAACTACCAAATTGAGGTAGTTGCACCACATGAAGAGGCTGAAGTGAGAGTGTTAGGTGAGTGTACATGGATGCTTTGCAAAAGGTATTTGAAGAAAGGAAGAGCATGCAACTTGGTGAAAGCAAATGGATATCAGTGGGCCAAATCCCATGTGTGGAGAAGGAATAAAGGCAAGACAAGGAAGGAAGAAGAACAAAAGGCCTAGGGAAGGATGGACATGCAATGACTTGACTATTTGTGGGTCAAGGCTAAGCAAGAAAAGTAGAGCTTGGTGAGAGGAGAATTGTGTATGACCTAGTAAAGGTCAAGAGGAAAAAGAGAAGCAAGGTAGGCACACTAAAATGTAACATTAGGCAAATGAAAAGATTGAGATCATTTTTTTAGATGGTTTAAATGGTGGTGCTACCACTCATTTCCACTTGTGAGTAGGGGTTTGCATTTTTTCCTACTTGGGGTGTTTGATGCAGAGGCATCTCAAGTAAGCCTAAAGTTTTGTAGCCAAAAGCTAGGATAGGTGTTTGTGGGTTCTCAGAGCCAAGGCATTGTGAAGGAGTACACAAGGAAAGTTTGGTGCCAAGGGAGAAGTGCACACACATGCAAAGAGGCAAAGTTAGTTGTTGTTAGAGATGAGATCACCTTTTGGCCCGTGATGTTAGAAGATGGATGACAAAGACAACAAAAGTAGTGGCCACGTCAAATTGTGGTAAAATTGATGCAAGCCATGAAGGCAATTGGATAGAGAAGTGTTTGAGTGCCATATGGGTAGAGAATGGGAGTTGCTATTAAAGTGGAAGGAGGTAGCAAAGAGAGGGACTTTGGTGAATGAGAGCTTCCCAAAACAAGCTTTAATGAAAGTGGAGGAAGTTTGTCCTTTGCATTGGTCCTAGGGTGGACAACATAGAAAGGCGCAAAAGACCACTTGAACCTAGACCTATGTAGTTAACTAGAGCCAAAGTGTTCATTGGGTAGGAGGATACAACCCATTGTAATGAAACCATTAGTCCTTCAAATAATGAAATTTAAAACAATTTCTCCTTCAAATAATGAAATATGTGCTTTCTTTTCCATTGTGTAGCATGTTCTTGTTTTTTGGGTATGAGAATTAGTGAATAGGCTGAATTGTTGGGCCTCCCCACTGCGTCATTGGGAACCCTAGCAGTGACTGTGTTAGGTATACGTCGAAGATTATTTGCTTGATGAAGATTTCAGCGAGTTGTACAAATCAGAAACTCAAACTAAGACTGAAAAGTTTGAAGACAAAACTGATTTCTACCTCTTGCATGGGCTGTTGAACACAACCGGAAGCTGAGAGAGGGGGGGTGAATCAGAATTCACTAAAACTTGATCATATTAAGATATTCAAACAATAACATTCATCCAATACTTATGCAAGAAAGTAAACAGCTCAATCATCAAAACATTCTCACAAAAACACCAATATTTTTACGTGGAAAACCCAAATTGGGAAAAACCATGGTGAGAATCAAACTCACAATATATATAATAACTGTTTTACAATGAACCAGACTTCCTACCAAAGAGCTCATTGCTCCGGACTTGCTGACTGAGGCGCACAACCTTAGGCAATTTACAAAAAGAGGACTTGCTTAACTGAAAATCACTTTTTCAGGGCAAGATACAAATTGCTCTTACAAAACAATAGGAATAGTAGATCAAACTGTATACAAAATAGCATTTGTTAGAATGTAGATAACAGTTCACAATGTATACTCATCTGTCTGCTCTGTACATCTCCGAATCTTCGCACTTCCTTCATAGCACTATCTTTGCATCCATCAATCACATCTCTCTCACTTTCTGTCTCTTATATTTAACACAATCAATCTGCTCAATATATGTCATTCAGATCAAAATGAAATTCACTAGGTTGACCAAAAGAATATGTAACATATACATAGCATTGACCCAAAAATACATCATCCGGAAGGTAAAAGGAATGTGTGAGGGTTCACACCAAGTCGGCACACCTTCCAATCAACATCAAAAGCCTTTACGCACAACCGCTCGGATCAATATGCACGAACGAGCACAACACTTGATCTGCTAAAACCATACTGTCTTATTCCAGACCTAAAGAAAGCGATTCACCCCCAAAAAACCACATCATCTTGATTTGTAACATAGTCACAATGAGCAAAGCAATCCCAATAGTCAACATGATCATTTGAGACATATTCGGTACAAACACTCATTCCAAATCACAATAAGTTTCTACCAAAGCAAACACCTAAGATAATAGAATCAGTTCCAGACCAGACTTCTGGAAACACATTAAATCATCACCTAATATCATCTAATCAGCACAACGTGAATCTTCAATCAGTTTTGTAGCATAGTATCATAGAAACAGACATCTGGACCATCAACTAGATACACCATACATCAATTGAACATATACATATCCGGATCACCACCAACAACCAGTTCATATAGGATTGGCAAAGGTTTGACATCAATGGCAACAAAGACATCTATATGTGCAACGTGGGCTTATTTATAAACCAACAAAATTTTTTGTACGTAAAGAAAGAAGAGCGATGCTAATAAGAGAGGCACCTACCACATAGGTGGCTAGGCACTTTGGAGTGAGAAAAATAGTGCTAAGTCTATAGTGGTATGTGTATTAGCTTTGTTTGCAGTTGGATGTCTCTAAGTTTATAAGAGGTTGTCAGTTGTGTAGTGTTAGCAAGTCCAACAATAGGAGACTTGGGCTATACCAACCATTGATGCCTCAAAGGCCATTGGGAGAATATCCATGGACTTTGTTTTCCAAAGACATAACATTGTAATGATTATATTTTCATTATTGTAGGAAGACATAAACTGAAAGTGATGCAGCTGAATTCTCTTTTAAAATGCTTGGATATACTTTCGACTTCTAGAAAATATCATTTCTGATCTTGATACAAGATTCCTAAGCAAGTTCCAGTGTATTTTGTGGAGTAGAATGGATATCAAGCTAAAACAGTCTATGACATTCTATCCCCAAGTGGATGGACAAACAGATTTAGTGAATAAAAATTTGGTGCAGCTGCTACATGGGTACAAAAAGACGTAGCCAAAAGGTTGGGATGAATATTTGGTCTACATTTAACACTCTTATAACAAGCCATTCACTTGTCAATAGAGTTATCTCCATTCAAGACCTATTTTGGATACTGAAACCTAACCCTTTTGATGTTTACCTTGGAGAATTAAAAGAAGGGCTGGAAAAAGGAGATGCAAAGGTAGATAAGGCTGCCGAATTCATTGATAAGGTGAGACAAATCCATCTCAAAGCTTAGGAAAGACACAAGGAGTCTCAAGCGGGGTATAAATATCCCCATGATCAACATCAGTAGAGCACAAATTTCATGTTGTTGACAAAGTTTGAGTATGCCTTAGCGAAGAGAGACTGCAAGGCACCTTGAGGAAGCTCAAATCATTGAGATATGATCCATTTTAGATCATATTGCTGGTGTCTTAGAATGCTTTCAGGTTAGACTTGCCTGAATACATGAAGATCTCCTTCATTATTAAGGATGATAAGCTGAGGTTGTTTTGAGTCTTCTTTGTTAGATAAAGAGGATGATGTTATGTCAAGCATGGATGATTTTGCACTTGAGGAACAAGAACTAGAAAATGATGTAATCCTTGCCAAGAAGATAGCATAGACCTAACAAGTTGCACATGAAGTTTGGTTGATATGTTGGGAAGGGCAATTTCCAAGCAAAACAAAATAGGTTTCCAAAGAGGAAGTGGGAAGAACGTTCCCACATTTGTTCAGTCCCTAAGCTTTTGAGGACCTGTAATGTTCCCTTTCTAGGCGATGAGAGATGAGCAGAGGGTTGACCTTTCACTCGAGTTCCCGTAGGTCAACTGGATGGTTAGGGGACTCATTCTGAGGGAGCATATCGCTTTGTGGGGGCTCTATGAGCCATTTTGAGCTTTCAGACGATAGTTCCTACTTTTTAGGGAGGTATCCTATTTTTTAGGGAGAACTGACAGTTAATAGGTTGACCACCCAGGGGACCACAGAGCTGAGCAGGAGTCTCTCAGACAGTTTCTGGCACTTTGAGCGAGGTTCCTATTTTTTAGGGCGAGTTCCTATTTTTTAGGAGGAACTTCCAGTCACCCTGTAGGGGTTCAGTCGTCAGCATTGATCATAGCACTTTAGACGGAATTCCAATTTGAGTCCCAGATCTCATTTTATTAATAAATAAGGAAATATTTTAGTAGTCCCTAAGTTTGGACTTAATAAAATAATAATAAAGTGATGGGGAAATAAGTTATAATAATTCATTGGCCCTCTTACCTAGGCGTTTTAGCAAATACTACTATAATAATGAAGGGGTCGAATTAAAATAATGATGGAGGCCCCTTGTGGTTCGTTTTTCATAAGGAGGCATAAATAAAATAAAGTTATTTTATTAATAAAAGGGGAGATGAAACCCTAGTTCGAAATTAGGGTTAGAGCTGAAATAAAAAGTGAATTTGACAATCATTTTGGCATTGAGTTGTTTATTTTTTGAGATAATATTATCTTCTACAGGTTTGCAACGAGTTTGGCAGAGTTCTGGAGTGGAATTGGGGACGATTCGTTTTTCATAAGGAGGCATAAATAAAATAAAGTTATTTTATTAATAAAAGGGGAGATGAAACCCTAGTTCGAAATTAGGGTTAGAGCTGAAATAAAAAGTGAATTTGACAATCATTTTGGCATTGAGTTGTTTATTTTTTGAGATAATATTATCTTCTACAGGTTTGCAACGAGTTTGGCAGAGTTCTGGAGTGGAATTGGGGACGAAATCTTCCATTTCTTAGTGATAGGACGAAATCCCTCTCACTTTTCAACCTACCAATTTTCTTGGAATGCTTATATCTGGTCAAGGAGGGCTAAAATGAGAGTTTTAATGACAGCTACAGCAGGTTATCTTTCTGAAATTCAGATCTGGGCAGGACTTTGATCATTTTCAGTGAAATTTGTGCACATTTGGGGCCAACCGTACTTTCCTAGCTAGGCCGTACCATTCTAACTAGCCTGGGAGATCAAATAAATAAATAGGGAGGTTTTGGAATCAACTTTTGATTCGGAATTCATTGTTGGGATTGGATTAAGGCAGATTAGTGGTTATTTCAAAGAATCCATATCTCATTTGAGCTATATATGCAATTTATTGGGGAAAGAGTCCAAATTTGGTGACTTCTCCTGGCAAGGTTTTGGAAATCAGTTTGGGTCTGCATAATTCTTCATCATTTGTTTTTGATAATTTATTTCAGAGTCAATAAAGTCTTTTGGAGCTAATTCCACACTTTGGGAGCTCCCATATCAGCATGTATTGAAGTTTAGTCAAATAAGGAGGCTCAACCAGGCAAGCTCAGGACTCCTGCTATGCAAATTTGCACCTTGGAGCAAAATAAATTGTCTTTCCTTCTCAAATTGCACTGCTGTAATAAAATCAGGGTTCTGATTTTCAATTTTCAGAATTAGTTTAGTTTTCTATTTGTATTGCATAGTTTGAAGACTTGTGGACTCGCCACGAACTTGCGAGCCCAGTGGCTCCACGAGTCTTTCTCATGGACTCACACAAGTCAATTACACAGACTCGCGCGATCCAACTATGACGCCCAACAACATTAAAAAGTGATTTTTTTTGCATTTTTTCATTCATTTGCTTGCCTTTCTTGGTGAAAACAGGTTTGTAGGGTTTGAAGGAGGAGAGCAAAGAAGATTAAATCAGCAAAAGAGATGTAGGGTTTTTCCCATTTGGAGTTGGACATCATTATATGTAATTTTGTAAACATTTATAAACTTATGCTGCTATTATACATTTTAGAGTTTGAAACTATGAGTAATTAGTATGATTCTATGAGTATGAATGGTGAAATTTCAAATATTGAGTGTTTGGAGATCATATGACATGTTTAATGTTTCAATTATGGCTCTTATGTTCTTTAAATGCATTAATTTCTTTATGTTTTTTTGTAAAACTACGGTTTTTTTTTGCCGAGTCTTTCGCGAGTCTGGGTCCAAGTTCGAGTCCGTGGCAAGTCTGAGTTTTAAAACTTTGTAGTATTGTATCTTTTGTGAAACATTCTAAAAGTCAATAACACGCAAGTTATCCTCAAAATTTCTTCAAAACCCAAAACATCTACACGTTGGTCAAAGAATTTTATAGAAACCAACCTATCAGGTTGTGCCAATCAGCAGTTGGCATCTTTCAGGACCAAAAGCCTTTGGGTTTGGGAGATATGATTAAAAAATCGGGTCAATTATGTTGTACCGACTGAGAGAGCTGGTGGTTGCTTATTGAGACTTACACTAGCGGGAACATATTTTCCCCTAAATAGATGATACATAATGTATGACAGCTGGAAAAATGAACTGGAGGGTGTTTGATGAGGTTCAAAACATCTCTATTGCCCACAATTCAGTTTGCTGATGTGATGTCCCCTTCTAGTTGACATCTGTTAGCTGAGTAGATTAGCCTATCACTGACCCTCGTAGGCTGATGAGGTTGGGTAGAGGGTCCTCCAGAGTTTGATTCACCACCTTCAGAGCAAGCACTCCAGGTCTGGTCTTCGTTTGAGGTCTCCAGGACTCCGTTTGAGATACTTTCTATTTTTAGCAGTCCTGCTATTTATAGCCAATAGGTTGGGCAAGGACAGATTATGGTTTGGCTGTCTCCAATTCAGACGACAGGCATTTTTGATGAATATTTAGAGAGATATTAATATTTAATTATTTTTAATTAAATATTAAATGGCGAACTTTAATGTTTTAATGTTTTAAAAGTCACTTTAAGTTATAACTTAAGTGAGGGTCTATTTCTCATCAGATGGGGCCAGTTTTTATATTAAATGAAAGATGATTTATTTTTTGACACTTCAATAGTCAAAAATAAATAATAAAAGTTAAAACATCATTAAAGGCCAAATCGCACCTTTCTTGGGAATCGCGCCAACCCTAAATGGAGAAGATTAAAGAAGATTTTAGGTCTTCTTTTCATTATGCTAAGTTTTGATATTTTTGTTTGGAGCTTTGAGAGGAGTTTTTGGCCAAGGGTTTCAGCAGAAGATTCTTTTGCAGTGATCAGAGGTATCGGTACAGGAAAACGTGGGATTCTTGTACAACAACATCAGAGGCTGTGAAATATCAGTTGATCTTGCTCTTACAGTTGGTTTCATTCAGGGACTAAGTTTGTGCTTATTAGTCAGAGAGGCACCGTTATTTATCAGTATTTTGTTGCTGCAGCAAACAAGGAAACAAAAATACCCAAAGGAGATATTTTTGATGGCTGTATGGCTGCCTGGGGAGTAGCGCCAATCACCTAAGGGGCTGCAATTTGCATGTTGGAAGGATCCAAAAAAAAAAAACAAAATAAGGAGAAGGTGCGCCTAGCCTAGAGTCATCCATTGAGCTACCATGCAAGCTGTTTGGGTCAGTTTGGAGTGAGTTATAGCATGCGGTCATAATGGACTGTGTATGACCAGCAAGGAAGAAATAAGGGTTTCCAACAATTCTTGGTATTTTTCAGTTCCTATCTTTTATTGTCTGTTTATGTATTGAGGGTAAATAAAGGTTGAATACATGTAATAAGGGTTTGATCAGTTTATTACTGAATTAGAATTTATTTCTAGCGTTTCCCTATAGTTGCTTTTTGTGCTTAAGTTTGTCAAAATTATATTTGCTGCTACAAATTGGCAAAGAACACACTTGAAACGCAACAGGTTCAGTTAAATGTTAGTTGTCTCAATTGAGGACCTTATAAGGTTCTTACAGCTGATGGCAGCCCTAACTAAAAAATTGAATTTGGCAAGCTCACCACTTACATAGGGTGCAAACATGCTAAAATTTGCAGAGAACAATTTGTTTGCCTTGATGAATGTAGAAACCCTAGTGGCAAACAATTACTCACTTTGATGAGCTTGTAGCAAAGCAACAGACTATCATGTTCCCTTTTTGTGCTAAGGAAATAATTTAATTAAGTTCCTTAGAAAATAACTTTATTTTTATAAGAAGGCAACTTATATTTCATAAATAAATTATAAGTACCTCAAAGTGATATTATAAAGTATTTTTAGAAGAGGGTCTAAAATGATGTTAAAAGTATCTCTAGGACAAGAGGGCAAATTGAAATATTAAATTAAAAAAGAAATTATAGAGACTTCTTGAGAAGGCTAAAAATAGCAAACAAGTGTTTATAAAAGGAGACGGGCTTGAGGAAAATTATCCATTGTTTTGAGAAAAAAATCCCTTTCCTTGAAGATTGAGCACTTCATGTTCGCATTTGGCTAGAAGACAAAAACTTCTTTGGTATCGAAACTAGAGGACAAAAATCCTCTTGTTTTTTGGATTGGATTTGGGAAGAAAAACCTTCATATCCAACAGAGGCATTTCTATCCAGGGATTCCATGTGTGGAAAGATTATTTTAGGAGCATATTATTGAAGATCTAAGAAGTTGGACCTAAAATTAGTGAATTTCAGATTTCAGTTGGCTTTTATTCTGGTTGTTTTGGGACTTTTCCCAGTTCTCAGTTGTTACATAAGTCTATTTTATTTGTGATGGGTTTCTTGTAATTTTGGAATATTTTCATTTTGGTAAAAAATAATATAACATTATGATATTTTTTCATAGAAATAATTGTTACGCTGGCTGTATCATATTTTTGTTATTAAAATCATTGAGGAGTTGATTTAGAAAAAAGAGCTGCCATATTTAATTTTTTGGTGAAACTGTACATAGTATGAATGGTCCCTGTTTATTGGTGCTGAAGTCTTCTTACCTCCTGAGGAGCTGCAGCTTGGGGGCACTGTTAACTTTTATACTCTGGTCTGTACTTCTTTTAAAAAAAAAAATTAATGCCTCGTAAACTTTTTAATGTGATTGGCGATGCTAGCATGACACGCCCTCCGGCTCCACATGAAACGCTTTTGACCCGGAGCTATGAACCTGTGAGGCCGCAAACGGGGGACCTCATTCCCACACTTCACTTGTTCAATCCCGCGAGCACAACGGCCTAGCGAAGACACAAGGCCTGCGAGCACAATGGCCCAGCAGGGATCTGAACCTTGGTGGCCGCTTCACCAACAAAGTGTTTTAACCGCGACACTACATGTCTGAAGACTGGTCTGTACTTCCTTAAATCTCAGCATTAATCTTATTTTATTGGCAGCATATGGAGATCACATAATAAAAAGAAGACTTTATGGGCCTCAGTGGCAGCCCACAAGAAAAGCTGATTGCAGCTTCTTTTTATCTAAAGTTTTAATATTGTATGTACAGTAAGGGGGAACAGAGTTGTAATAGAGGTGACTCACTTTCTGCTGAATGAAAACTATATGGTTTATAATACCTGCTTCCGTACTGCAGCTTGCTGTACATGTTCTATTTGAGTGATAGACAAATCTGATTGGCTTAGGATTTAAATAAAGGAAAGAGATCGTACAGCTGGTTGAAAAGGTAATTTTATCTCTGCTGTTTTGTTCCAGGCATACTTCTGATTTTTTCCATCCTTGCTGTTCACTATCCATATCAGCTTAATATACAATTTCAAACTTTTATAGTCTAATAGCAGCCATACAGCTCTTAAGATGACGATTTTATTAATGCATTTGACTAGAGCCAGCTGGATATTATCGCTACATCATATGTATGGTTTCTCTTGAATTAATTGCTGATATAAATCATTTCAGTAAAGTTTATGAGGTATTGCATGCAATTTCAGTACTCTTGTTTATTGATAATCTGTATGAGGCTAGATAGTTCACCATCATTTAGATTAGAAATAAATGCCAAATAGTAGTCAATTTCATTTCTAGCATTCATGCAGTAGATTAGTGTCCCAACCAATGTACGCTCTCACCTTTCCCACATTGGGAACTCTGATAAAAAAGTGTGAGCACTGTGAGGAATAATGCATTTCATCAAATGGTTATAAATATTAAAAAAAAAAGTAGTTGGGGACATTTCACAAACAAAACATTGGTAAACTGGTGAATATGTTTTGTCATTGGCAATGAGTGGAATATGAAGGTTTTTTGAGATTGAAATGATTCATTTGACTTCCTTTTTGCCTTCTAGGCACCATGGAAGGGTGTAGGAGGTCTATAACTTGGATAATCATGTGTTTGCACAGGGGGGCTCTCTCGACAAACGTCTTTTATATGCTCATTTGGTGGATTTGCACTGGAGAATCGTGGTTTTCACGGTGTAGGAGGAAGGGTGGATGTGAAAATATATTGTTTTTGATGTTTTGAGTCTTAATGCACCAATTTGGTGATGTAATACTTGTTAAAAACAATTAAGATTATGGCATGAGTTTTATTTACACTCTTCCTAGGCTTTTTCATCAATGTTGAGTTTGCTTCAGCTGTAACTTGGTGTTTGCTTCCATTTTGTTGTGCATGTGATATTTGTTTTTGTATATCCATGATTGTCATTTGTTTTTGATCATTGATAGATAGTTGGAATAGTCGTTTGCTGTTGGTATTGCAATGGAGTTGAAGTGTTTCTGTTAGTAAAGCTAGCAAGGTGCACTGTTGATAAGAACTTTTGGCATAACCTTAGTCTTCTAGGGACCAGCATGTTGTGGTAACAAGGCAACAAAATGGTGACTCTTGCGGGGAAAACACTCTTAAGAGTTTAGGAATTCGAATCTCTATTTAAAGGAAAACTTGAAACAAATAAAATCATTCCATGGTAAACATTAATCAAACCTAATAAAATTAGGTAGGCCTAAGGATTTACTAAGCATCATTTGATCAAATTTTGTGTGCATGTGAAATCATTTAACCTTTCAAAGTCAGTAAGTGTTGACCATGGAATATGAATCATAATTATATGATTTTGACCCTTAAACAAGCAATATTTAACAAATGATATGCAATGTGCATAGGTAGACATATTACCAATTGCCAAAAATTGCTCAGTTGCTAGCGAGGCCTTTATAGCTTCAACTAAGGTATTTGTGGTCTCATTCCAAAGTCCAAACATTACTCTATTGCTAGTTGAACATCCATAGCCCATGTAGAGATACCTGAATTACTTAATTGAGATTTTATTTTTTAATCATTTTTTTGGTCCTCAATTAACGTTTTTTGGTTTATTTTTTATATTTTTATTTTCACATAGGCATAGGAGTCTATTTTGGGTTGGGGACCGCCATGGCAAATAGAGGGTCAATTGTAATGATTCATTTTGATTACCTAGATCTTATCACATCATCTGAACAAACTGAAAGGTTTTAAACACGTGTTTACCAAATATTATGATCAAATGGGACATTGTACACTCAAAAGACAAGACACATCAAACCATATTTGATTAACATACATGGAAAAGTAATTTATGTTGTTTCAATCTTCGTACAACTAAAACTTAGTTTTAAGCACAAAAAAATATTCCAATCAAGGTGTCTATTTGACTTGGTTATCACAACAAACCAAAAGCACAACAAAGTCAAGGGGAAATCGTAATAAACCCAAAATAAAACCAAGTTTTAAACATCAAGAAAATACAAAATTGAAACAAAGAGGCAAGAGGATATGGGAAATTGACAATTGTAATCATTCCAACCAACAAACCTACTTTTTTTATAGAAGGACAATATACAAAAGCAAGTAGAATACAAATAAACCACAAACACTAAAATCCTAACCTACTATCCACAAATGTATAGGTGGCTTAGGAATGCAAGTTTCAACCCTACTTATTGCAGTTCTTTTGAATGTGTGCAATATTAATGCTCTACTTGTTAATATCCGAAGTCTAGCCATAACATCTTTAAACTTTGAAAAGAAAAGAATGTTTGTTATGGCCTTGTATTCAAGACACCTACTTTGTAGGATTAACAGTTGGGGTGCTTTATTATAGGCATGTTTAATTCATACAGAAGTTTTCCTATGTAAGCCAACATAATAAAATTGATAAGAACAAGGTGTAGGTAGAAGAGAAATATCATGTTTTTCAAAGAAATCAAACAAAAGTGAGTGCATATCATCCATCTAGACACATCATTATTTGAGACTTGTATCTCCTCATCAGCTTCAAACAGCTTTTCACCATGCTCTTTGCATCCCTGCACATGAAAAAGTGAGTGCATATCATCCATCTAGACATTGTCATCATTTGAGACTTGTACCTCCTCATCAGCTTTAAACAGCTTTTCACCATGCTCTTTGCATCCCTGCACACGACACATGATCATCCTTCAAAAGAGAATCTTACAATAAGTATTTGTATAAATTTTTTTGCGATTACTATCCACAAGAATATCTTTGACACTACTAAAATTGAAAGAATCATCATCAATAATCACCTGAGTCTGATTACCAGCATGGTTATAATTACTTGTTTACATGCATCTTCAAGTTTGAAACTTGTGACATATCATCTTCAATAAATACACTTACTCTCAATTCAAGCATTTGTTTCATATTCAATTGTTTCATGTGTTTTTCATGGGATAGGGATTCAAGGATTTTTTCTTCTACATCATCATTTGAAAGGTGTATATATTTCAGAATCTAATTCATGGGAATAAATTTCTGTATTCTCATATGCATGTAATGTGCTTTGTTCACAGCTCGGGTTTTCAGAAGATCCAACATAGTCAGCTCTCTCAATACTGGATTTAATTACCTCTCAGGAATGCAAAGGGGAAATAATCTCACTCCTAATCTCATTTATGGAATTTGAATCACATAGGCAAGGCTCTATGGTTTTTAAAATGACATTAGGAACAATTTCAACCGAATGCACCTCATAGGAAACTAAATTGAATATGGCCTATAGGAATGCATCAGTCATCTGATTATGTTGAGGAGTGCAAGTTATTAGATTTGGAGTATATGACAAAGATGAATGATATGTTGTTTGAATATTATAAACATAATTGATGAACTGATGACTGTTAAACAAGGAACAAGATTAAGATTTTGGAATGTCCCCATTTTGAAATAGGATTTAATAATAAATATTAATAATAAAATGAAATGAAAAGTTATGACCTCAAACATGAGGTATAAAATGGAGAAGATAACTCCATTTGAAACAAGAATTTTAATCTACAATCAGAAGTGCAGATCTGAATTAAATAGTAAGACAACAATGAGGGGACATGACCTTTCAAAGGGATATCTCTTTCCAAAGAGATGTATCTCCTCAATGAGATATGAGGGTATAAAAAAAGTAAGCAATTAATACGGAGAGGGGGGATATGGAGAAAAGGAAGAAAGAATGGAGCACGGGGATTAAGGAAGGATTAATGGAAGAAGAAAAGAATGGGCAGAAAATAAGGAAGTGACTTTTAAAGACAGAAATGATGAAAGGTTGTGACCTTTTGAACCCGGGGGGGGGGGGGGGTAATTGTGAAAGGTTGTGACCCTTGCAAAGGGAAGGCATGATGAAGGGGTGTGACTTTCGCTCACATTGGAAGTTATAAGGGGGAGAAGGTTTCATTTGAGAAGGAGAGTGGAAGGGGATTCCATTTTAGAGCAGACAAAAGGGCAGAAAGGAGGATATGGGATGCCATCCTAAAATGCAGAATTCTGAGTATAAACAGCAGACACATATTTGGAAAAGGGAGTATATGCAGTCATCGATTGGGATAGGGGTTCCGATACATCTTAAGACATCATCTCAGACAGTCTGTCTAACCTAAGTCACAAGGTTCGAATTCGACAGCCATGAAATTCGGATGAAATTTGAAAAAGAATTTCGGATTAAATTCGTCTTATATACTTTTGTTTATTTTTAAACATATGTAATACTTCTAATAAATTATCAAAATAGTTTAACATTGCTAAATAGATTTGAAGTCATTATAAAAAGATGGCACATTTATAAAATATAAAACATAAGAAACATGTGAAATCACGATTGCGAAGATGGTTTCCTTTTCAAAAAGGTACAAAAAAAGTCAAGACTTTAGAACTTCAAAAAAGCTCTAAGTCATCAAGAGCACTTGGCTCAGATGGTGTAGCATCATCATCTGTATCACTATCCAACTCCTCATCAAGAAAGTCAGGCTCATCTGCAACTGACACTTCTATGTCTTTTGGAATGCATTGTTTCTGAAGAAGATGTGGAGTCGCTTGCTGATTTGTTCATGAACAATTTTAAATTGCTGCGAATGTAGACAAGGTCTCCCAACTTTCAGACAACAATTTGTTCTTCTTGTAATGGATGTGGTCAAATCAACTCTAATTCCTCTCACAAGCTGATGAACTTGCTCCCCGACTTAGTATTCTAATGGCAAAGTGCTGAAGTTCAGGAGTTTGTGCTCCATAGCTCATCCACCATCTATAACTAGGTACCACATCTCGTGTCATATCATATTTGGCTCCTGCTATTCCAAACAACCCTTCTGCTCTCTTGTATACCCAACCTTGGTCGCTGATTAGAGATGCAATTGTTGGATCTAGTTCAAATTTGCTAATGGCTTCATGAAACCTTGCCATAATTTCAAAATCAGCCTGTCTATCAATATGAAACAGCTTAGGCTCCAAATAGCAAGCTGCTGCATGTAAAGGTGCGTGCATCATTTTCCATTTGGAATCAACTGTCTCCCACATCTCCATGTACTTTGCATCTACATTATTTAGTGCTCTCTGAATAGCTTCCTTACAACGATCCATGCTTTCATAAAGCATGCTAGGGCAAGATTTGTCACCGTCAACCATACAAAGCACATCAACAATTGGTTCACATATACTCAGAACCTTTGATCCACTTTCCCAAAACAATTTGCTCTATGTTCTTGCCCTTAGCACTTTTAGAAAGCGCTGAATTTTCCCACTCATTGGAACAAACAACATATCTCAAAGCTGCTTTCTCTTCAACAACTCTTTTCAAAGTGATATAAAATGAAGCAAACCTTGTGTCACAAGGCCTCAACAACTCCCTAGATGCATACTGCCTGTAAAGACTCAATGTGAGATGATGATTTCTTATGAAGTTTGCAATGGTTCTCCCTCTATGAATTGCTTCATGTATCCATGGAAACTTAGCCAAATCATGAAGCAACAAATACAAACAATGTGCTGCACATGGACTCCAATATATTTGTGGGTATTTCTCAACAATCAGTTTTCTAGCTCCCACACAATTTGCTGCACTATCAGTTACCACTTGAACCACATTTTCTGCCCCTACTTCAAGAATGGCTTCCTCTAATATTTGAAATATGTATTCAGAAGTTTTCTTGTGGTTCATGGTGTCAATCACTTTCAAGGATGCAACACCTTTAGGACAAGCCACCAAAACATTGATCAATGGCCTTTGACATACATTAGACTATCCATCACTCAATATGGTGCAACCTGTTGCCTTCCAAGAGGCTTTGACCTCAACTAGTTTTTCAGTCACTCTATCTTTTGACCTTTGCAAAAGAGTTGTCTTGAAAGCCTTAGAATTGGGAGGTGTGTACCCTTTGCCAAACTCTACAACATTTTGAATTGCATTGCGAAAATGCGGATTTCTAGCTACATTGAATGGAATAGCACTTGTGTAAAACAAATCTGCTAGTGCATCATCCACCTGTTGTTTCTCTATTGGTTTCCAAAGACTCTTCAAAGTTCCACTCTCTTTGGATGCCCCTGTGGCCTTGGGTAGATTCGAAGAGGAAGACATAACAGATGTGAATCTAGACACATCCTCTTCAATTCTCTGTTTCTTTTGTGCTGCCTGCATCTTTCCTACAATTGAAGAGGCTTGCTCTTTCTCTAAAATAGCTCTTATTTCTTTGGTCATTTTTGGACATGCAGTAACACCTCCACCTTTACCCCCTGTAATACCAGAGCAAGTGGTCCTTTACCCTTGTTAAAGTTCTGGGAAAAACTTTCAGGCAAAAGTTACAATGAAGATAAGCACCATTGCTGGTCACATGTTTCCATGCCTTTGAAGTTGATTTGTTGGGAGCCATTACAATCTGTACAATTTAGAAGAAAAATGTTTTTTAATATTTAAAACATGGATTAAATTTTATTTTAAAAACAGTAAAACAAAAAATATATAATATGTTAATTTTTAACTCTAAAAAGCAAAATAATTCAATAAGTTTCATTTTTATTTAAATATAATATTTGTTATATTTAAATTGTTAATTTTTATTTTTTTGACATCTGCTAAGTTTTAGCTTAAAATGAAAAAATAAAATAAAATACTATTAAAACTAATTATAATAAATGCTTCATTTTCTAATAACTAAATAAAATAAAAAACTGCAAATAATAATTTTATAAACATCTATTATTAAAATAAAAATGCATCAAATAACAAAAATAAAATTATATTTTTTAACACAACATATATAAGAAAATTTAATTTAAAAAATAAAAATGAAATTAAAAATTTTGCCCAATGTTTCAGTTTTCACACAGCACATGTAAAACAAAAAAATAAAACTATATGAAATGTAAAAAATAAAGATTCTGAAAAAACAGAAAAATAGAACTGTGCAACTTTTCTTTTACTGTAAAAATTGAAAAATAAGTCTGTATATCGAAGGCAGAAAAATAAAACAATATGGAAGCTTTTTTTTTAGCGTAAAAAATAAAACTATAAGTCTATATGACTATATCAATATGACAATATCAACAATATATATCGAATACAACTTGAAATTAACGACAAACAAAAACATTAAAATCAGAATAAGTTGGAAAAATAATTAAAATCGAATAAGCTGCCTACCTGAACATGACAGCGATGGCAGACAGGAGGAGGTAGGCACGACAGCGATGGCAGACTAGAGGAAGTTTGCTATGAAATGGAAATCGTCACCCCAACAAACACAGAGATATCAAGTAGTCCACTTGCGACCCAGCTGACACAACAGAGATATCCGCAAATCACTCAACTCAGCTCGTGTTGTGGTTGGCAAAGCCGCAAATCCGAACATCCACTATCCACCGATATCTACCTCCTATTTTAATTTAGCCAACGCTTTCACTGGTTTGCAGGGGGTTCGTGTGTTTATAGAGGGGAAAGATGCGTTTTATAAAAAAATCCACCGGAAACACTAAGAGCCTTTTGAAACCCTAAAAAAATGTTTTTTAAATTTTTTCTTTAATGAAAAAAAATATCGTTGTGTACGTATGAATAAATTGCCAAATTTAAACGTATTTTATGAAAAAAATGAACTTCATGGATGAAGTTCTCCGAATCTTGTGACATAGCGTCTAACTGCTGTTGTGTGGTACGATCATTCTATGCAAACTTCTAATGCTATAACAATATTATATATGTGTATTTCTGCACATCACTGTTTGCATAACTACCAAAGCATCTTTATGATTATTTACATATTGGGACATGATTATTTATATCATAGCAAATATAAATTAGACCATTATATTCTTCCGTTGCTTCATATATATCTTCATGCATTCTGAGTGTTTTCCATCCCGTGATAGAAGGAAGAGGGTCTGCAAGAGGGGTATGGTGATGAGGCATTCCTCTATGGTATGCCACCTCCACGAGGGGACCAAATGGTTCCATGAGGCCAAGGGGGTACAGTTGGTACTGCCCTTGGGCCTAGGCGAGATGGTTTTCAGGGCACCCTGTTGCAACCTCTCCTATTACGATGCATAAGTACAGGGGGGCCAATCATAAAGAGGAGGAGAAGGTTGGCAAGATGAGGGGATAACGGAAAGGGGATACCTAACTGGGTAGGCCACCTCATTTGGATGGCATGGGCCACATGAGGCCAAGAGGGATGGTATATCTGCTCTTGGGCCTAGGGTAGAGGGTTCGAGACACCCCCATTGAGGTCACTTTCCCCTATGCTCATCTATGATTGAGCCTCCAAGGCATTTAGTGTATTTAATGGATGAATCACTAATTCTGTTTATATATATATATATTCACTAATCTGATCTCTGTTTTGCTAATCTGATTACTGTTCTGCTATGATTCCACAAATCTGATTTCTGAGATTATTATTGTAAGAAGTTTCTAATCTGCTGCAGGGTGAAAGGGATTCCTTAAATCCACTTGTCCACTTAGAAATTAGGAAATTAGGGCAAACTCAGGGCATACCCAATTAGGGGGGGGCATTACAGATTTGTCCCATAAAACATGGGAAAGTATATTAAACCAAATCCTTGAGGCATAAGTTGTTGATCTACTATTATGGTCTCTACAAGCTTCTAAAAGAGTAGACACTCTTAGTGATTGTCTCACAAAGATTGTAACTTCATGGATCTAGTGCACACAAGTAAGAGTCCCAAGCAACTAAATTGGCTAGCAGAAAAGGGACAGTAAGTTTGTTGCGCATCTCTTGAAATCTGAAGTTGAAGGCATGGATGGGCTACCATGGGCTCACACTATGAATTGTAAGAAAGCCTTCATTGGGTTTATGTTTTCTCTAAGTTGAGTCACAAAGAAATTTTCTTGTTCCATCTAGGAATGTATTGCATTAGGTGCTAAATGGTGGAATTAGTATGAGCATCATCCTCAAAAGTGATTAGAAAAAGTCTACATACATCTTAATGGATGGCACCTAGCAATCCTAGTTTATTTTTTGTATGTTCTTATGTGCTTTTTTGTAGTTCGCCTACTCTTGGGGATGTAGCTTGGGAGTGTAAGGAAAGCAGAGTGCGGAAAACACCTTCCTAATGTCAATTTCTTAGAGAAGTGACGCAGATGAGTGTTTCAATTCGAATTACAACAACTAAGATACACAATACAAGATACACAAAACAACATGAAAAACACAAACACAAAGATGTACACTAGATTTCTGTTGTGACCTTTTCACACATCGCCCCATTGCTAACGGGGACCCCCTCTTTGCTAGCTTCCTGCGTCGTTAGGTTAGGGTTTTGGTTGCTTAGTGGGCAATTTTGCGTTTTCCGTGCCCGAGTCTCAGAGTTTTGATCATGCCTAGTGCCGTCTAGGGTTTTTGAAGTGTTAGGATCAAGTTGCAAAAGATGATATTTTTTAATGATCCTAAGTTTTGCTAAGTGTTTGAGCATTTGAACGTTAACGTGTTTTTAAACACGCGCATCAATAATTTTAAAGTGCTAAGATATTCACAAACCTTTTGAAGTTGTTTTCTCGCTCCTAAGGTAATATTTAAGTTGGTTTCGCACTTTATTCCAACATTTTCCTGGCGTTTCGCTCATATTTTTGGAAAATTAGTCTAAGTCCAGTTAAATTTAAAGTCGTTGAGTAATTTTAAGTGGTTAAAATGTTAAAATCCTAAGGGAAATCCATATTCCAAGGGTTAAAGGGTCAAAATCCATGCTAGAGGTGATTTTCCCCTCACATTCCAGACTACCCAACCCATTCCCCCACTCAAAATCCATACTACACATGGGTTTCCCTTGGAATCCATACTGGCCACTAATTTCCCCCACTGTTTATCCACACCTGGAGCGATTTTCCCCTGGGAATGCTAAAATTTGGCTAAGTGTCAGGATTTATCTAGACACCCATCGAATTTCCCCTGGGAGTGCGGATTGGAGTGCAAGGATAATTCCATGCCTGGGTCGTTTTTCCACCAGGATTTTTGTGACAACTAAGTTAGGATTTTTGTCTGGATTTTTATCCATACAGGGATCAATTTTCCCCTGAGCATTTTTGTCCGGATTTTTGTCCAGACAGGGATTGATTTTCCACTGGGAACATTATGAAGAGTTTTTGAGTCCGGATTTTTGTCCAGACTGAGGTCGAATTTCCACCAGGGAGGTATTTTTTCAAGTTAAGTGATTTTTGAGTGTGGATTTTTGTCCAGACACCCATCGAATTTCCCCTGGGGGGTGATTTTTGCAAATTGAGTGCAATTTTGTCTGGATTTTTGTCCAAACTCCTATCGATTTTCCCCTGGAGGGTGATTTATGTGCATTTTGATGATTTTGAGCATGGATTTTTGTCCAAGCATGGGTCGAATTTCCCCTATGGGGCAAATTTTGACACTTAAGCGATTTTTGAAGGGATTTTTTAATCCCAACCTATAGCAATTTTCCCCTGGAGGCTTTATTTTGGATTTAAATTGCAATATTTTAAATAAAAACCCCATTTTGACTGCTTTTAAATAATTATTAAATGATTATTTAAAATTTAAAAGCAAATTTAATAACTTGCAATAATTTTAAATGTTTGAATCTTCTAGAAGCAAGTTAGGGTTTCACCAAGCAAGTATTTATACAAGTGTTTTTTATCCCACATTGCTTGTGTGGTGAAAGTTGGAGCTGAAAGCAAGTATATGAGAGGAACTTCAACATTATTTTATTATTATTTTTGCCAGGTGTCTCCATGAGAGCGATTTTTTCAAGTTGGGCGAATTTTTTTAGCAAGGCATTTTTGTGAAGTGTGGGATTGAGGATTTATTTTCCTCCATTTTTTCCAGCTTGCTGATTTATTCCTCTTGGCTGCCATTAAAGACCAGTTTTAGATTTTCGATTTTGCTAAGTTTGGCGATTTTTTCCAAATTTAGCATTTTTTGGTGAAAGTTGGCAAATTTGTGTTTGGAGACCTTGGGCGATTTTTCCTCCACCATTGTTGCTTGCTGTTCAGACCTTCATTTCTGCAGATTGCTGCCATTAACAATAATTTTCAGAATTTTGAAAATTTCGATTTTTTTTGCTAAGGAAGGCAAATTTTTGTGTTTGGGGTTTTCAATCCCAACTTGGGCGATTTTCCAGATTATTGCCATTATTGCAGATCCAAGCTACCATTGGCATCAATTTTCAGATTTCCATTTTAGCGCTAGACTTGGGAAAATTTCGATTTTGCTTGGAGGACACATTTTGGTGGATTTTTCATGCATGTTTGTTGGCTGTCATCATTTCCAGCCTACTGATTCGCTTCAGATCTGAGGTTTGCTTCAGATTTTGACCTCCATTAATGGCTGCCATTAATTTTCAGACTTAAGTTTTTATTGCCCAGCCAATTCTAACTTAAATATTTAGCATTTGGAGACATTTTGTGGAGTTTTCTGTGCACTTTTTAGACCATTTTATCGCT
Organism: Cryptomeria japonica; assembly: GCF_030272615.1. NCBI lineage: Eukaryota > Viridiplantae > Streptophyta > Pinopsida > Cupressales > Cupressaceae > Cryptomeria > Cryptomeria japonica. The sequence continues at coordinate 520,920,212 of NC_081414.1, read as the reverse complement.
GTTGCAGGTCTGAAACTCCATTGTTAGGCGGTTGTCCTCAGAAATTTCATTTCCAGCCACCTAACCAATTTTGGCGAATTTGCTTCGGGCTGTTTCTTAAGCCATTTTTCATCATTTTCAAGGATTTAAACCACTTTGCAAGGTGCTGGTAAGTCTAAAGTGTTCGATTTTCAGACTTGTCCTCAGAAAACTAATTTTTACCAGCCATACTTACATTCCAGAAAATGATTGTTTTCATCAATAAAACTGATTTCTATTGATTTTATGCACATTTTGAAGATTACAACATATTTTAAAAGTCTGAATTTTCAGGTTGTCTTCAGAATTTTTGACCTCCATTGTTGACTGCGAAAGGTGTCTTCAGACATTCATTGTGTGAAAACACAACCTTTCACACCTTTCCTAAGTCATCATCAATCCGGTATACTCCTTTGCATTCTTTGCTTGCATATTTTCTAAGCGTAAGGAGGTATAAGTGAATTTTTATGGAAGGCTTCCATGCCTTAGTGTTGTCACACATTGAACGTAATTGCTAAAATTTACCAAGTGTATGGATTATTTTCCTGACTTCATGCTCTAAACTAGCTAAATCTCTAGAAAGTCAGGAATTTTATTACAAGTACTTATTTTTATCCTAGGACTAACTTCCAGTTTCGTACAGGTGCGATGTCGAAGTCAGGATACAAGGAAAGGAAAGAGCTGTTGAAGACGTTGGAAATTGGATTTTATCCAGAGTTCAAGATTTCATCCAGATGAAGGGAGATCACTGATACCAACATGCATTTCCTGGACTTCGACCAGATGCAGCGTCGGGTGTTCGGATCCAGAGATCAGGTTCCTTCTCCAGCATATGCGAATATTATGAAGAGTGGCATTTTCCATGCCGTTGGGTTTCCACAATCCATACAGTGCAGTGAGTTGATCCTGGAATGTGCACGATGTTACGATCCGCTCACAAGAATGATCAAGAGTCCAAAGGGTGTTGCCATCGCCTACCTTGCTGAGGATGCCATTGCTGAGGTATTTGGAATTCCACGCAGTACAGACATGAAGGATGTGACCAAGGAAGATTATGCAGACAGATACACGAAGAAGATGGGTGTATGCAAGAGTTTAATTAATAAAGAATGGATGATTGAACCTAGAAGTCATCATTCCAAGGCTCCCAAGACACTTATGTGCGTAGATTTTAAGGAGGAATATAGTGATTCGATATTCCTACTCAACAGAGTGATGGGAATGCCGCAGGGAGCAATATTTCATGGATGGATGTTCTACTTCATCCAGGATTGTCTTAAAGGGACACTAGTGAATTGGTCTAAGATCATAAGCGACAATCTGGATTTTCAGTTAAGGAATGTAGAGAGGTCCAAGTCATTCGCCATGACTTCTTACCTGGTGTACCTGCTTGCACGGTTTGTTTCATACAGAGGATTAATATGCAAAGGTGAAGTCGGGAATGGGCAAGGACAGTTTAAGAGTTATGAATGCTACCCTCAGTTGAGTATGCACAGAATTGAAGACTATAAAAGAGTGAATGATGCATTCACTATGTACATCACACGGATGCTGTAGGGCGGAATCCACAAAAGATTGTCCAAGGAGGCAACAGAGTTAATAGAGAAATATGGATCGTGGTATATACAGTTTCCCACTTTCACATACCTCAGGATTCATGGGTTTCAATCTGAACCCTACAGGCTTCCTAGGTATCCTACCGACAGAATGATATTGTTGGAAGTGGTAAGACAGCTTCTAGAGTTCGATGTTATCCAGAGAGAGAAGCACAGGACAGGAATGACATTCCCTATTTCAGTTGGGAAGACGTCAGAGGTCTGCCAATCCGCCATAGCTGCTAGCACTGTAGGTGAGGAGATTGCATTCTACAGATTTTGCTACCTACAAGAAAAGAGAAAGATTTGATCCAGACAAGAAGGTCGGAAGGATCAGAGGAGAGAAGTTCACTCACAAGGTTGACATAGAAGATTATTGGGCTAACTTAATGGATGAACAAGCAGTAAAGAGAAGAATGTGGTCCAGAATGTCAGTGGATTTCATGAGGAAGTGTGGACTTTTCCTCATCCCTGATCAGGTATTAGATGATAGAGATCATACATAGCCACATTATGAGAATGAAATGAAGAAGGCAATCCTATTGCCAAATTGGTCAGAGTCAGAGGAGATTGATCTGAAAATATTGATGAGAGAAGTCTTGAATTTCTCCTGCACATGGGTAGATATGCAGATGAACAGATTAGTTGACATGGGTGTTCCCTTCACTTATGAGAGGATGAAGACGGAAGAGTCTACTTCCGAGGATAATCAGAGGACTGTCAGTGATGTCAGGATTCATGCAGACGAAGAGAGTCAAGCTCCCAAAAGAAGGAAAAACATGCATGGAGAAGTCAAGGCTAGAGAGAAGAAGATTGAGGATGTGAACATAAACAAAAGACTATCATTCCTTCACCCCTTCCCAGTGTCTCATCAATCGAAGTGATTGAAGTAACAAAACAGAATAAGGAGACTCAACAGTGTTCCAACACAGTGATACTACCAGAGAATACTCAGGAATTTCATGCCACAGCAACATTTGCACCTCCTAATGAGAATGATGACCAGCCGGGATCCCCTACTGTCCTTTTGGAAGTTAGTTTGGGAAATGATGTATATGATTGGACCAGGAATAATCCTGATGATAATGATGAAGTTATCTCGGCACTGAAGGACCTCGATCAAGAAATATGTCTTGATGATGGTATGGAGATGACCGCTATTCCTGAATGGTTGAGGAAGAGTATGGAGAAAAGTAAACAAATGATAGAAGTACAGCCTATTGAGGATATTGATGACTACCTAGCTAGGAGTAAAAAGGAAGAAAGAGCCCAAGAGAGCGGAGATTTTGTCGCACATAGCTAGAGATGAGACAGGAATGCGGATTGCGCAGATTGCTGTTCCTAGAGCAGGCGTGACAGTGGACACTGCTACTCCCATGGATTTCCGGATCACTTCAGTTGCCCTTGGTCGTCCATCCGTAGGGCAGAAATTTCAGGAGATTGGTGACAACTTCCAAGCAATCAATGCCAAGTTAGACACAACGATTGCGGAGAATGAAAGGTACAAAGAAGAAAATATTAGACTCAGAGAGTATATTGCAGGGACAAGGCATGGGGATCCCACCCTTATTTCCCCTATTGTAGTTGACCATGGAATACATTCACACTGCAAGGTAGCGAGAGGTACACACTCAGAGGTGGAAAAGTGGATTGAAAGCACAAGAAGGCAGGCAGATGATTTCCTTACTCAGTTTTTCCAAGCATATGATAAGACAACAACGCTTGTATTCAGAATCTAGTATTTGGAGGGAGTTTGGGAAGAATTCCGGCCTATCCAAGAGAAGACTATTCCACGCCTCCTGGCATTGAAGAAGGTTCCCAATTCCACCTTGGTCAACGAGAACATTGTGCACAATGGAGACATATATAATTTCCATGGTTGGTATTGTGCACTAGCTTTGAAGAAATCAGCTTATGAGAATGCCCAATCGAGTTGTATGGAGATGGAAGGATTAATTCAGGACATTCAGATGAAAATCCTTGCCTCGATTGAGGAATTATTGGGTGTTGATGTTAGTGATGCTAGTGGTTTACACTTAGCCGAATTAAGAGACAAGATAAAATTTATGTATTTTTGCCAGTTGGACCCTTTGCAGAAGAGTCAGATAGATGACTTGGTCTCTTTGTTGATTCATGTTCATAATTCGCAGAAGCTCATGCTTGAATGGGAGAACACTTTGAATGCTTGCTCGGATTCATTGGATGTGATTGATTTACAGCAGGATACCTTGCCTAGCGTTTCCATGGAGGAGTTAGATTCAGTTTTGGCTAGATTCTTGGAGTATGCTAGGAGAGAGAGATGCAGGGAGGAATCTTCTAGAAGATTCTCTATATGATGACTAGGTATCTTTCTATTGGGCCATATGTTGGTGGCACCATTTTTGATGTAACCCTAATTAGGGCAATTCTAGGGTTTTGTTGGCATGATCTCGGTCGTTGATCTTAGATCAATCTGGGCCATCCATTTTGTAAGAGACTCTATATATGCCCCTTTGTCTCTCATTTGTAAGAGAGAGTTTTTGTAGAATTGTTGGTATATGCTACAGCTATTTGAATCCTAATCATTGTTTAATTGTTGGTGATTTTGCTCTTCAAGTGTTGTATTTGCATTCATGGTTCTCAATTCCTCCAAGTTAGATTAGAATTTAGATTAGAATTTATTTTCATGTATGTTAGATTGAATGGAAGATTTGTTGAGTATATTTGTGTGGAATCTTTAATCCATACCACTAGCCTCTTTCCGCTGGTAAGTGCGCCTTGTGTGGTCAACTGGAGTTTGAGTAAGCATAACTTCAACTATTATGCGTCCGTTGACAAACATCAACTTGGATGGTGTCTTCGTTTGATGGTAATAGTCTGAAAATCATTAAGTATACCTTAGATGATTGCACTAAGCTTGTGTCAATACCTGATTGTGAGACCTTGCCTGGTTTGATTCCACTAAATCCATTCACCATTTCCTACATTCCTAGGATTAGAATAGATTTCCTAAACCCTATTCTTTTTCCCCCTTTTTTAGTAAGAAGTAAATCCAGAGCCTTATTGATAAATCTTAAGTTGTCAGCACACCTATTCCGCATCATTCATGATAATCCAAACATTTGCGTAAGTCCCCAAAGTGAAACGCAGCAATTCACATCAACCACTAAACTTACCCACTCGTCAAGACCTGACATGTAGAAACCTTGGAATCATTTTAGTTGATCTCATTCTTAGCATCTGAGGTGATTTTGTTCAAGAGAGGGTAAATTACTTTGGTAATTTATTCTGTATTGTTATGTGCATAAAAAACACATCAACAATTTCACATGGGAAAATCCTTATGGGTGAAAAACCTACACACCAAAGTAATCCCTTGTATTACAGTAAAACAATTACAAACGAGTTTCCGACCTTTGATCTGATCTTTGTTCAGGGAGTAGTAGAGAAGACTACAATCTTAATCGGCTTTTCAATTCAGCTTTTTCAGAATTACCAATCGATTGCTACAATCCTCTGTGACAATGATAGAAATCATCCTCACACGATCGAACCAACTGCAATTGTTTTCTAGATGTTTTAAATGTTTCTGTTGAAAAATAGTTCGTTTTAGTTACTCCATCTTCCAACTGTCGAACTTCTTAGAATGTCAATAACACGCATGTTGTTGCCATGGCTTCCTCTGAGTCGTTCCAGTTTCCACCAATCGTCAGCAGACAACTCGACAAGTCAAAACGAGTCCTTCGTGGTCCCCACCAAGACCATCTCAAAACATATCGGCATATCACCACCCGATGGAAGTGTAACTCACTAGTTCTCATTGTCACCAAGCTTTGTTCCACCCAATCTCGGATCCTCGATAGTGGGCCCCTCACAAGTCTCTTATTGGTTGATTGCCACTCGATGGAAGTGTAACTCATTTGTTGTTTGTTCCACCTGATCTCTGATCCCCGATAGTGGGCCCCTCACAAGTCTTTTATCGACCAATTGCACTTTGTTATAAAGGTGACTTCGGTTACCGAAAACTCAAGTTTGACCGATAACACTTTTGCGCGATACTGAACAAATCAAAACTGCAACGAAACCAAAACAATAGTCTTTATTGCCACATAATGAGACTTTAGTAACTTCCTTCAGACAATCTTACCGAACCCAAATGCTATTACCGAAATCACTGCTTCTCCAGGCAAGTGCATAACACAGAGGTTATCAACTACTGTATCAATAACATGAAGGTTATTCAATTCTCTTTGAAGATGATCAATAACACGAAAGTTATTCATATTGAACTGCTCATTTCAGAGACCAAGTGCCATCTGTTCGAGATTTCAACCAGTAAGTTTGAGACATCCATTCTCAACATTCTCCCACTTGGCGAAGAACTTATTGGTATCTCCAGATATTGTACATCAACATGTTTTGTCCTGGCATGGAAAGAGGGATTTTTTGCCAAACAAATGGCACTCTGACTGTCGCAACAGATAAACATCTGCCCTGCATTAAACCCAACATCAAAACACGAACGCTTAAGCCAAACGGCCTCTTGACAGGCACGAGTTGCTGCCATGTACTCTGCCTCTGCAGTGGACAAAGTGACTACAGCTTGCCGCTTGCTCATCCAACTGATTGCACCACCATTCAACGTGAATATGTATCCACTGGTGGATCTTTTGCTGTCAGTGTCCCTTGCCCAATCAGAATCCACATATCCCTGAATGCTTACAGTCCTCTGTGATCCAACCAAATTTCCATGGTAACACAGAGCATACTGAGAGGCACCTTTCAGGTATCTAAACACTCTCTTCACAACATCCCAATGCGGTCTTCCTGGATTTGCCATAAATCGACTTAATACTCCCATTGCTTGGGCAATGTCTGGCCTTGTATAGACCATTGCATACATTAGGCTGCCTACTGCACTTGCATAAGGCACCTTGGCCATGTCCTCCTTCTCAGTAGAAGATTTTGGACGATCTTCAATAGAAAGCTTTGTTCCCTACAACACTGGAACAACTAACTGCTTGCAATCTGACATGCTAAATCTCTCCAGGACAGTACTAATGTACTTGCTTTGACTAAGCCAAAGCTTTCTATTATTTCTATCCCTATTGATTTCCATCCCCAAAATATACCTAGCTACACCTAAATCTTTCATTTCAAAATGTGTTGACAACTGAGATTTTAAGTCAACAATCATACCCTTATCATACCAATGAACAACATATCGTCCACATACAGAGCAATGATAACTAAACGATCCCTCTCAGTCTTGTAATACACACAATGATCAGACTTTGACCTTGCAAATCCCAGAGACAACACAAAGGTGTCAAACTTCTGGTACCACATTCTAGGTGATTGTTTTAAAGTTTTAAACCATAAAGAGACTTTTTTAACTTGCAAACCAAGGATTCTTTACCTTTTACCACAAAATGCTCAAGTTGGGACATATAAATCTCTTCCTCCAAGTCGCCATGAAGGAACGCTATCTTCACATCCATATGCTCGATCTCAAAGTCATATGCTGATACAAGTGACAAAAGAAATCTGATAGATGCCAGCTTTGCTACAGGAGAAAAGATTTCTCCATAATCAATTCCCTCAACTTGGGAATAGCCCTTTGCAACCAATCTGGCTTTATACTTTTCCACACTGCCATCCCGACCGATTTTCTTTTTAAATACCGATTTGCAGCCAACAAGTCTTCTACTTTCAGGCAAGGGCACTAGATCCTAGGTTTCATTCTTCTTTAGTGAAGTCGTTTCTTCGTTCATGGCCTCCAACTAGGAATCTAAATCAGGCATTTGTATTGCCTCTTTCACAGTCTTAGGCTCATCAGTGTTAGTAACCAAAGCATAGGCACAATTTGTATCCAACAGTGAGAAACCATACCTATCAGGTTATTTTCTCTCCCGTGTAGACCTCCTCAATGGCTGAGGTGGAGGTTCTTGTTCTTCTTCTTGACCAGAACTATCAGAGCTGCTTGAGCTCTCCTCACTTTCAGGTACACATGGAGTTCGAAGTTCCTCCTTTTTCTGGAGTTAGAGGAATTTCAACTTCTACTTCCTCTTTCTCTGTCTTTTCAGACTGCAAATCAACTGAGGTGGTCTTCAACTCACAAAAGATAACACTTCGGCTGTACAATACCTTCTTAGTTACCGGATTCCAAAGCTTGTATCCTTTCACTCCCAGACCGTAGCCAATAAAGATACACTTAACAACCTTGTTATCCAACTTAGATCTATTTACATCAGGCACATACACATATGGCTCACAACAAAAGACATGAATATGTTTTAGAGAGGGCTTCTTACTAGACCATGCTTCCATGGGCGTTTTATCCACCAACAATGAAGTGGGAGATCTATTTTGGAAATAACATGCTGTAGACACAGCCTCAACCCAGAACTTCTGCTCTAGACCAGCACTACTCAACATGCTTCTCGCCTTTTCCATCAACGTTCTATTCAACCTTTCAGCAACTGCATTTTGCTGTGGAGTGTAAGGTGTGGTCTTATGCCTTTTAATTCCATGGTCTTTGCAAAATTGATCAAATTCTACTAAACAAAACTCACCGCCATTATCAGTCCTTAGGCATTTAATTTTTCTACCAGTCTGATTTTCAACCAAGGTTTTAAATTCCTTAAATTGACTGAACACTTCTGATTTGTTTTTCAAAAAATACACAAATGCCCTTCTCGAATAATCATCTATAAAGCAAACATAATTTCTAGAATTCGACAACAAAGGAACGTTAACTGCACCAAATACATCAAAGTGAATATAATCCAACAAACCAGAAGATCTATAAGGACTAGAATAAAATGAAACACGGTGTTGCTTTCCATATATACAATGTTCCCAAAATTCAAATTCAAAGTTACAATCATCAGGCCCTTCTACCAGGTTTTGTTTTTCAGAGCTTTTAAGCCCTTCTCTCCTATGTGACCGAGTCTATTGATGCCAAAGCATGGTTTTCTCAGCAGGAAGTTTAACCTCCATTGAACTTGCAACGTTCTCTTCTAGGCAGCCTTATCTAACTTTCTAGAGACACTGTTACATTGAATAGACTGTGCATCCAGCTTGAACAGAGTACCAATCTTTGCACCCTTAGCCAACACTATAGAGCCTCTAGTCATCTTACAACCAGCCCCTGAGAATAATACTTGTACACCAGCATCATGCAACTTACTAACAGAAAGTAGATTACCAGCTAGACCTGGTACGTGCATTACGCCATCAATTCCCTTCGTTCTTCCATCAGGAAGTTGAATTCTGACTCTTTCTCGACCAACAATTTCAAGAGATGAATCACTAGGCAAGTAAACCTTTCCATCATCATACTTTTCATACTTGGAAAACCATTCTCTATGAGATGTCATGTGGAAAGATGCACCAGAATCGATCAACAAGACATTGTCAACTGTCTGTGTTGCCAAGGCAACAATGAAGGCATTTGCATCGCTATGAGAAGATTCAGTATTAGAAGAGTTCTTCTTCTTCTTATTTTTCTCCTCTTTACAATCCTTTCGAATATGGCCAGTCTGCCCACAATTCCAGCATTTCACCTTGGACTTCTTGCCAGGAGACTTTGATCTCTCCTTTGATTTGGATTTGGACTTCTTGTCCTTTTGTTTGCCTTTCTCTTTTGATCTCCCTCGAACAGAAAGGGCCTCCTTGGCTATTTTAGAAGACTTTCTTCGTGCCTCTTTTGAGAGCAGTGAAGAAACCACATATTCCATTTTGAAAGTGGTTGTTGTACTCCCAATAGCCATCACCAGATGGTCCCATGTGTCCGACAAGGAACACAACATAAGCATACAACGATCCTCATCCTTAATCGTATCTCCCACAGAACTTAATTGTGCAACGATCATGTTGAAAGCATTTAAATGGTCTGCTACAGATGTCCCTTAGCTCATTTTCAAGGAATATAACTTCTTCCTCAGGAACAATTTATTTACCAGAGACTTTCCCTGATAAATATCACCAAGTTTCTTCCACAAAGAAGCTGTTGTCTTCTCCTCATGAACATTCAAGAGAACAGAATCCACAAGGCATAATCTAATCAGCCCTTTGGCCTTCCTATCTGCGAGATCCCAATCTTCTTGTTTCATGTCTGCTGGTTTTGATCCAGACGGTGCAACCCAGAGGTCTCTATCAACCAACAGGTCTTCCATCTTGAGTTTCACCTTGGACTTCTTGCCAGGAGACTTTGATCTCTCCTTTTGATTTGGATTTGGACTTCTTGTCCTTCTGTTTGCCTTCCTCTTTTGATCTCCCTCGAACAGCAAGGGCCTCCTTGGCCATTTCAGAAGACTTTCTCCGTGCCTCTTCTGAGAGCAGTGAAGAAACCACATCCTCCATTTTGAAAGTGGTTGTTGTACTCCCAATAGCCATCACCAGATGGTCCCATGTGTCCCAGTGGTTTTAGAGACCAAGTGCCATCTGTTCGAGATTTCAACTAGTAAGTTTGAGACACCCATTTTCAATAGGGAGGAACTTATCAATGTCCTCAAGAATATCATGGACAGTCCATTAGAATGGGATTATTTCCTAGTGGAGACATGGCCAACAAAAGAAAAACTACATCTAAATAACCAAAAATCTCTTATTAAGATATAACAACATCTAAATAACCAAAAATCTCTTATTAAGATATAACTGAAACCAAATCTCAGATTTTACAAACTACAAAACTACTCATCTTAGAAAATACAACTATTTATTTGTGTTACCCATGGTTTTGACTCTCCTAGTGCTATATCGATGATGCTTCTTTTGGCATGCCAACTTGGTGATTGAACTAGATGTTACTTCTCGAAGGCCTGTAATCTTTCTTATAGGTTTAGTTGTTTGTTGGAATTTGGTAGCTAGCTATTGGACAAGAGGATTATGGTATTCAAGAAAATATGAGATGATAGTTTGTCTTATCCTGCCTATTAACAACCTCTTACCTGGAGAAAATAGAAATAAATAAATCCAAATACACCATCAATCAGATATCATCTCATTTATGAGACTACACAATTTTCTAAGGCAGGATGTTGGCAGGTAAGAACTTAAGCGTTCACAGTATTCTTCTCATTGATCTCCAGTCTTCAGTAAACATAATTATTTCTAAAGTCTTGATGGATAGGCACTAATCCCTCCTGATTCACACAACAAGAGTATCCTTGATTATTGCAAAAGGAATCAAGTGAATGACAAGTCAAACAGTATCGATTATTATCTTAAAACACAAATCAATAAATCCTAAAAGCAGTGATTCGCTCCAATAATCGAATGAAAGCAATTAGGGTTGAGCAGATTAGTAAGAAGGGATTAATCTCCAAAGGGTGTGATTAAATTGAAGTTAATCAAAGGGTCAAGGGACATAAATATAAGAGACACTTAGGTTGCAAACAGATTTCTATATGAAGAGGCACATGCTCTCATCCCATGGAAAGGTATAAATGCCAATATTGACCTCCAAGTAATAGGCATCGAAGTATCTGGATTGTGAAAGAAAGAAAGCATTCACATGCCTTCAGACTGAGACATACACATCAACCGCTCAGTGATCTGAGTATTTTTTATTATTTTTGGTGGTATGATTTATACGAAGAATCAGTATGCTTTTATATGTAAATAATAGCTATCTGATCTTAGAATGATAACTCTGTTGTATTAAGTCTGCATATGTATTTCTAATCAGTATTAAGTCTGTATATATATTTCTAACCAGTATTAAGTCTGCTTATATATTTCTAATCAGTATTAAGTCTGCATATATATTTCTAAATCAGTATTAAATCTGTTATACATTTCTAAAATCTGCATAAGATAGAATGAACAGAATCTGTAGAACTCCAACCAATCAGACATTCTGTTGTGGAGGGGATGATATGGTACATTTAAGGTGGGCAAGCAGCCAAAATGTCCATTCTAGGTTAAGCAAGGGTTGATTGATGGATGTGCTTCCATACCCCCTGAACTCTAAAGAGTTAAGTGGGAGGTAACGTAACGGTGGTACTTCCATACCCTTGAACCCGTTGGATAGACTCAAAGGGTGCCTGTTGTGTTTTTTAGACACCTTTAACACAGAATAAAATACCAAAGGGTATTCTATCCTCTCTTGATCAAAATCTTCTTGGATGCTAAGTTATATGATCAACCAAGATGACTCCAAGGTTTCTTTAGTCAGGTCTTGACATGTAGATAGCTCAATTGGTTGATGTGATTGCTGGTAATCCAAGGGGCCTTACATATATGTTTCTTAAGAGATATTACTTGATTTCAAAGAATGCTTTTCGAATGTTACTATTACTAATGGATGATTAAAAACGAAAAGTTGAAGGGTTTGAGGGATACTAAACTACTCCTAAGAATGCAAGGACGAAGGACAATTTCTATGAAACTCTACTAGTCTTTCATTTGACATACAAGAACAACTCAACAAAGGCTAATGCAATCTTCTAAGGAAATTAAATGATTTTCAAATTACTATCAAACATAGATACCATCATTTGAATGCATATCAATGAGTGAATAATAATTGAAGCTAAGCTCATTCAAGAATTCCAGTTGACCACGCAAGGCAAACTTACAATCAGCAAATCGCTAGTGGTATGGATATATGAGTTTCACCATGAATAATGCACAACGTTCTATTATTCAACTTAGATACTTAAACAAAATTTAAAGCTTGAATTGAGAAGACGAATAACCATGCAAATGCTCCAAAAATAAAATATAAAATCACCACACTCCAATGTCTTATATTATTCTGGCAGCAAAATGGCAACAATTGTTCAAGCCTCTCTTCTTAGTTACAAATGAAAAATGGCAGCTTATGTAGAGCTCCCAAAATAAAATAGAGGGCCAAGGTTGCCCTAAAATGAATGGCTAAGATTGAGACAACTAAACCTTAACTAGGGTTAGCTGTAACCAACCAATTAATTTCAAAGTCAACCAATAGAAAATGAACATCTTTCTGGCACAAACTTTGAGGAAGATTCCTCCAATGAGAAAATAGACACCACATGGAATCACAACAAACTTTCTTCTAGAAGCTTGTTTCCTTTATCTCTTTCCTTAGTAGCAAATTCAATGAATTTGGACATAATGCAATCAAGCTCATCTTCTGGAGCTTTGGGCATGATCTTCATCTGATCTTCCATGTAGTCCAACTCCTCAATATATGAAGCGAAGATCTTTTCCCATTCAGGTCCCAAGTCACTAATCTTACCCACAAGTGTCATAAGTGATTGAATATCCTCCGATTGTCCTTTTGAAAGTGATCCGGAAGTTCCAAAGAAGATGCTTCGATATTTTCTGCTATCTTGTCAATGATCATGTCAGCTTCTGCTTTTATTTCTACTCCAAGAATTATTTCAACTGCTCCTATAGTCTTATCATTTATTGTTTCTATCATATTTGCAACTCGATCACAACCACTATTGATGCCTTCAAACATACTACTTCTCATTTTGAGTGTAGAATACCAACCTCGGAAGTCATATTTCTGCCCATTTCTTATTATTCTAGCATCCAACAGGGTTTGTCTTGGAATATTCATTAGTGCTTGCAACCTTGGGATGGTAAAATCTCTTGTATAAACAAAGACATCATAAGAAGCCACAAGAACGACAGTCCTATCAAGTATGGCTGAAAGTGTATCAAATACATGAGCCAACTCTCCCACAAATTCTTTCGCCTTAGTGAAGGAAGTATCAATCCATCTTTTCAACATTTGTGAATTATTTCTCATTTCCTCCAAATCATCCACTGAGTCTAGCGGAAGCAATGCTGGAGGCATGCTTGAGGGATCAACTTGCCTTATGGGATTATCAAGTTGTTGCACACAATTCGTCAAGGCATTCAATTCTTTTTCTAGCTTCTTACTATGTTGTAGCTCAATTTGTAATCTCTCACGGATTGTCTTCACTGTATCATCCAAGTCTTCCATTGCCTGCTCTGTAGTAATAGGTCCTAACTCAATTGTCTCCAAATCATACTCATCAGCAGTGATCTCATTTTGTGGCTTGTCCACTCTTGGAGTAGCAATCTGTATGACTCGGGATCCAGCACTGTCTTTTGTGATCTTTGAAAGCTTGGTAGCCTTCCTCTTCTCCTCTATCGGACCAATCCTATCCAAGAAGTCATCCAAGTTGTCAATTGTTTCATCTTCAGTTACTATCACTTCCTTATTGATTCTCTCTTGCAGCCATGGTGGAATAGTGGATCTTTCCTTTTCTACCTGTAACTCCTTGATTTGCTGTTCTACTCGAGGTGAAGAAGTCACCTCATCATCATGATTTCCTATATCCACGTATTCATCTTTGACATCCTTGTCTTTTGTAACTACTTCTTGTGCTCTTGGAGGGTCTTGTACATGGGGCTGCTTTCCTTTAGCCCCCTTATCTCTTTGATTTTTATGTATAGTGGATTCTAGTGATTCATTTGCACCTTGATCACTACCTCCTTTCCAAGGTGATTGTCCTTCATTGCTGGCTGTCTTGTTCATATTGACCTCATGGATGGAAGAGGTGCTCGTGGAAGGATGACTTGTACTTGTTCTTTGTTTTTTCTGCTTTGACCCCTCTTCGTGACTTCCTTTTTTTTGAAGCTCATAGGTTGAGTTGACTGGGTAGTATTCTCGCTTATGCTTACGCTTTCTGTTTCCTCATCTGAAGAATCCGGATCTCCCATCATATTAAAGGTGAGCTGCACATTTTGAATCTTCAATTTGTTATTTTGATATTCTACCCATCCTTTTGTGTAAGCCAAGATGGGTTTCATCAACTCATTCATATCAGTGACTTCTACTTCAACCCAATTGACTTCCACTTCTTTATCCTTTACTTTCTCATAAGCATGCTGGAGGCACCTTCCATCATCTTGTGCCTGATCTGGGATTGTGAACACCCTGAATATCCTAATGATATCTATAGGCAATCTGGAGAACATCATCTTTCTAATCTCAACATCATCTTTGGCATTCATCCAATAGTCTTCTATGTCGTGGCCCGTGTCTGTGTTTGTTACCATTCTTCCTCCTCATGTTGCCGTATGGATCAAAATTATTCCTTAAAATATTTTTAGTGAAGGGATAAAATTTCATCTCCTATTCTAATCTCTCAGCTGCCTGCAAAGATGGTCATACCTCCAACGATTGTCCAACCACAATGGGAAAGGAAATCCCAGTCTTATGTTTGTCCTTAAGAGTCCTGTCATATGCAACTAATTGTCTCAGTACCTCTAACAACACCATCTTGTTGGTAGGATAACGTGGAAGCTTGTATGGTGGAGATGAGCATCCTTGAACTCGTATATAGGTGAACTTGGGAAACTGAATGAACCGAACACCGTATTTCTTCACCAAGTCTTGTGCTTGCGGGGATAACCTTTGATGGATGCTGCCTTGCAACTTTCTTGTTATATGCATGGAGAAGGCATCATTCACTCTTCGATAACGTGCCTTGTTATGAAAATGCAGCTGTGTGTAGTTCTCACATACCCTTATTTCTCCCTTTCCATTTCCTACTGGGCCTCTATACATCAATCCGACATACTCATGATTTCTGGCAAGAGAGTATATGATGTAGGAGCTCATATGAAATTGTTTGGTGCGCTCAAGTCTTCTCGATTGAAGATCAGGATTGTTGCTTATAATCTTGGCCCAGTTGATCTTCTCATTTCTTGTTGTCATGGCTTCCATGAAGTATAACATCCAATTCTCAAATGAGGAGGCATGTGGACTTCCCATGACCTTGTTGAGTAGGGTAATCAGATCACTGAACTCCTTGAAGTCCGTTCGGTGGAGCTTGCTTGGTACTTTGCTAAGAGCAGGCCGAGCCTTTGACAATCAATACTTATTGATGATACTTAGGCATTTGTCAGGGTCATCCTCATAGATTGCCAATGCTGCTTCTTTATTCTTGTATATCATATCCTTAGGCTCGGGTATGTTGAATGCCTCATTGATAGCAGTCTCTGACAAGAATGCTAATACTTTGCCATCAGGTGTCTTTATTTGTCTTGTGTTGACATCATAGTGTCTTGCACATTCAATTATTAAGTTCATTGCATTGGATGGTAGGAAGGAAACCAGCTACTTGGATAACTCCACTTTCAATCATTTTCTCTGAAGTCCTAGTTGGCTTGCTTGTGTAGAGGGGTTCTTGAAACTTCTTCATGTCAATCCTGCCCAAATTGGTGTCTCCCACATTTGCCCATAGTGAGGTAATCTTTGATTCAGGTAGTGCTTCTTTCACATCTTCCTTGATGAGAGCTTGCCTTGTGAGCCCTCCAGCTTTCGAGGCTGCCATCTACCTCGTGGAAGAATTTCCTAAGTTAGTTTATTGATTAGATATTAATAGTTATTAGGTGTGAGATACATCAAAGTTAGCAATTCTTCTTGAAAGTATTTGAAACTCCTAAATAAAATATCAATGAATTGCTAAAATCCCAAAGTCCTCAAATTAACTTCAGTGTGCAGAAAATCTGGAAATGATTATTTCTTAAAATAAATTTGAGTCTTAAAAAAAAATGTGCTAAATGATACTGCTTCTCATTGCAAAACGTTATCTAAATCTGTAATTCCATCCCAAATTTATGTCATCTGGCTACATTAATGAAAAAAGATATGATTTTACTAAAAATGATCAAAATTTAACTTGTCTCAGACCTGGACAAAATCTTTTCACCAGGTTGAATATCAAAATCTGCTCTAATTTTGACAATTTTGACCTTGTGTTGATGTGTTATCAATGGCAATGACTGGTACTAATCAATGAGCTTGGTGCATGCTGAAGGTGAATTTGCTTTCTTTGATCAAATTCGCTTCACATTAATGGTTCAAAATTTCAAATCGCTGCTCTGTCTGATGCACAAGGAGAGATAATTCACTTTGTGTTGTGATCAAATGAAATGATCAAAACATATCCTTTATAGGCGCTTCAAGGCTGGGGTGTGTCTTTTCATTCATGAGCCGACTTGATTTCAAATGTTTCATTTTATTTTATAAGTTTCCTTTCAAATTTCCCATGCATTGGTTCTTTGATTATAGCCGACTTGCTTTGAAATGGATTTGTTTTATTTGTAAAGCTTCAATGGTTTTGAATTTTCAAAATACGACGCTCTTTTGGTTAAGTGCGATGTTCTTTATTCTTTGGGGCCCATGTTGGCATTTTTCTCCTTGCTGATTTTCTACATTTGCCTTAATTCTTTTCCATCCTTATCGGGTGCTTTGGAAGGGGAGGTAAGATGCGATTGGTCTCATCTTTCACATAGGATACTTCTTCTTAGCAGGCCCCTCTTTCGTTTTTGCTGGGGCCAAACTCTTACATGCTTATCGTGGTTTTTTGAGTTTCTAAAACTTTGTGATTGGTCTCCTCTTTGAGTGGGGCCTCCTTTACATCCTTGCCGGCGCTAAGACTTTACCATGCCTGTTGAATGCTTTGGAGTTAAGCATAACATGCCATGAGGGAAGAGGTGTAAGGGATGTGAAGTAAGGAATATGCCATGGTGAAAGGAGTGTGAGGAATGTGGATATAAGGGATATGCTGTGGTGGAAGGTTGGTAAGGAAGGTGAGGTAAGGATATGCCGCGGTGGATAGGGTGTGAAGGATATGAAGTTGGTGGTGGGTGTAAATTGGAAGTTGGGGATATATAAGGTAGTGAAGGATGGGAGGAAATAAAATGCCGTGGGGAAAGGGAGTGAAGAACACAAGGTTATATTGAGAGGTGGGGGGGGGGTGAATCAATCTAACAACAAATTTTACCAATTTAAAATTTTTCAACTTCAATCACACGTATATAACCTATCTCATTAACATATTCATTGCATACCAACATTCATATGTGATCTAACTAATATGAACACAAGTAGAACACAAGATATATACATGAAAACTCTTATAGGAGAAAACCACGACAATAAATGCTTATATGAATATTTCTTTGTACAATGGTTGTAGGCACCAACCCTTACGTTTGTGAGCACCAACCCACTGGAAGCACCAACTCCCCAAATTTGTAAGCACCAACTTACAAGAGGCTCCAACCCCTTCAAGTGAAGCACCAACTCCACTAGATGAAGCACCGGCTCCAATCAAATGAGACACTGTTGTGACCATTTCACACATCGCCCCATTAAAATGGGGACCCCCTCTTTTTTGCTCGTTTTGCTCGTCCTTCTCTGTTTGTCAGTTGTCTGGGCTAAGGTCAAGCCTTAGGGTTTTCGTTACTGTGATTTCAGGCCAGAGTCCAGTCCACCTTGAGAGCTTTTGAGCTTCCTCCCGTAGGATGCAATTTTGGAAATAAAGTGAATTCGCCAGAGGCTAAGCAAGTTGGTCTAGTTTTAGTCGAAATTTTGATGCAAAGTCCAAATTTGTCTAAGTGTTAATGATGAGATTTTGATTTTTGTCCGATTGAGTGATTTTGACCAAATTTTGAAAATTTTGATAATTGATCCTGGACATTGGAAATGACTTGTTTTTGCCTTGTGAGGTGATTGAAGTCCTGAAATCTTGATATTTTGACCTGTGGAAGCAAAATCGCTCCTGTCCCTCACTGAAGGACTGGAGCTTGTTTTTCAAAATTTTACTGTCTTTGCAGGATCAAGACGAATTTCGGATTGGAAGAGATAAAGGGAGGCATGTTCTTCCCGTTGAATATAATTTGAAGAAATTCGCAAACATGGAAATGTGCCAGGAGCAAAAATCGCTCCTGTCCCTCACTGAAGGACCGAAGCTTAAAACCTAAAATTACCTTGTCCTTGCAAGATCTCAACAATTTCGCGATTTGAGGAGAACCAAGGGGGTACATTTCATCAGTTGAATATAACTTGGAGGTGCAATCATGAGGAAAATTTGACCTAGAGGCAAAATTGCTCCTGTCCTTCAGTCAAGGACCAGGGCGAACTTTAATGGTAGCTCCCGTCCCTCTCCCAGGGACCAGAGCGAATTTCCTTATAAGGCAAAATGTGGGCGAGGATCAAGTAAGTTTTGAGTTGGAGGTAAGTAAAGGTGGCGTAACGGACCCATTGAAGATAATTTGAAGATTGCAAAATGCCAGGTGAACTCCATATTGTCCTAGGCGCTCCTGTCCCTCAGCCAGGGACTAGAGCGATTTCTTACTAAGGGGAATTTCTCACTAAGTTCAAGTGAATTTCATGCCAAGGATGAATGAAAGGATGCACAACGAGTCCATTGAAGACAAATTTGGGAGTTAGCAAAACACAATTGAGCTTGTAAATGAAAGTTCGCTCCTGTCCCTCAGCCAGGGACCAGGGCGAAATGTTAGTTATGTTGCCTTTCTTTCAAGTTTAAGGTCACTCCAAGTCAGGATACAAGGAAGCAATGATGTTTGAGGTGTCTCGACGAAGAATAAAGTTGCAAAGACCGCCAAAGATGAAGGATTTATACTATATGCCCAAATTCGCTCCTGTCCCTCAGTCAGGGACCAGAGCGAAATCTCTATAAAGGCTTAAGTTTTGGATATTAATCACATTTCATACGTTCAAGAAGGATCAAAGGACCTTATTTTTCATTGTGAAGGCGATGGCGAGTTGATAGGAACAAGAACGAGCC
Source organism: Cryptomeria japonica (assembly GCF_030272615.1). Taxonomy (NCBI): domain Eukaryota; kingdom Viridiplantae; phylum Streptophyta; class Pinopsida; order Cupressales; family Cupressaceae; genus Cryptomeria; species Cryptomeria japonica. The sequence continues at coordinate 520,901,044 of NC_081414.1, read as the reverse complement.
CAAGACGCAAAGGATCGCTCCTGTCCTTCAGGCAAGGACCAGGGCGATTTTCATTAAAACACTCATTTTTCTTCAAAAATCGCGTCAAAGCAAGATTATACAAGGTTGAAATTATCATTTGGAAGATGATGAACGAGATGTTAAGGTTAAGAAATGACGAGTTTTGGCTAGAACACAGAGTTCGCTCCTGTCCCTCACCAAGGGACCAGGGTGAAAATCATTCAAACATCAAAGTGCCTTGTTAAGGACGAATAAAGTAAGCATGGAATGGAAGGATGACGTTGTTGCTTGCCTCATGATGAAGATTGGTGATTGAAGAGACAAAGGTCAAGGAGAAAATGCAAGTTCGCTCCTGTTCCTCACCAAGGGACCAGGGTGATAATGATCACAAGGGGCATTCGTCTACGAAATCAAGTCAATTGAGCACACGATTCTTGTCGAAGATGTCAGTTTCAACGTGAAGAAGGCGATTTTGAACGTAAAAAGGCAAGAGATTCAAGACTAAAGTGCTAATTCGCTCCTGTCCCTCTCCAGGGACCAGAGCGATGTGGTTTGTACCCTTACCTCTCCCAAATTTTGGCGCTAATACATTTTTTGAATTTTATTAAGTGCTAAAAAATCGATAAATTTGAATATTCAATTAATAGCATTTAAAAAATAGCGCATGAGCATTTATTAATTATTTATTGCCTTTAAAAAAAAATTGAATTAATTAAAAACGAAGGCATTAAATGAATTAATTATTATTTTAAATAAAAATTGGGGCGCTTGGATTTTATTTGTTTTATTTTACAAAGTCGGCCCTTAATTTTATTTAAAATTTGTTTTTTAAATTGCTTTATTTACAAAGTCGGCCTATGGGGATTGATGAGGTAAGCGCCTATAAAGGGGAGAGGTGATATTGCATTTCAAATCATCATTTTATCATCTTTTCATATGCGATTTTGGAGAATAAAGGAGAAGTGCGAATTTCATAAAGGAGAAGTGCTAAACATCATCAAGGGGAGTGTGAGTTTGGTTGGAGTTGAGCGAACTTGCCAAGATCACGTCAAAGACCCCCCAAAGGTGGCGAAGTTGCTAAGGGGAACATTCGTTTGAAGGGAATCACGTTGAAATCTTCCAAACATCGATTTTTGCCTAGGCGAATCTCTTTATTTTGCATTTTAGAGTTAGATCTCAAGTAAGGTATGGCGATGTAATCCTTTGTTTTAATTTTGAATTTTGATCGTCATAGCTTTAAATTTTGAATTTTGAAATTTTTGAATTTCAGTAGCTCAATCGTATTTAGGAAATGATAACTCAATGACTTATCATGAAGTTTCCTAAAATTAATCTTTAATCTAATCTAGTTATACATTGCAAAATTTAGTTTCTTATTATGAAATGTGGTGTAGGTGTTACAATGGCGACCCCGAAGGCGGGAACATCCACCAGTCGTCCAGCTCTCATGAAGGAAGATCAAAAGAACGAGGGACTAGAGACCAAGATCGTGTCTAAGTGGAGCAACATTGGAGATACCAACTTGGGCAACTTCAGCACGAAGAAGTTTCGAGAGGTCCCTTACATTGGCAAGCCATCACCTGTCGCCAGGAGGATAATTGAAAGTGGCATCATTAAGGCAGCCGGCTTCCCTCCAGCAGTACAGTGCCATGAGTTGATGATCGAATGTGCTCGTCATTATGATCCACAGTCCAGAACGATCGTGCCCAATGAGGGAAACACTTTAGCTTATCTTTCAGAGGAAGCTATAAGTGAGGCTTTCCATCTTCCAGAGCACAGAGATATGGTCTACAAAAGCATAGAAGGAGCCAGGTCTATGTACGAAGATGATCCAGATGCTTGCCTAAGCATCATCAACAAGAATTGGCTACTTAAGAGTCGTCCTCGCCTGAGCAAGATACCGAACACACCACATAGGATCGATTTCCAGGAGGAATACAGAGATTTGATTACAATGCTCAACCGAGTCACAGGAGCTCCTCAAGCCTTCTACTTTGAGAAGTGGATGTTCTACTTCATCCAGGTGATAGTTCAGGGTAAAGGAACAATTCATTGGGCTAGGATGATTAGCCATTGCTTGGACGTACAGTTAAGGAGATTGAAGGCTACCAAATCCTTCCACATGAGTTCATACGTCATATATGCCTTGATCAGGAGCTTTGAGTACGCAGGACTACCTCACAGAGGAGTGATTGGAAGAGGACCCGGCGAGGTCAGGGTTTGTGATTCCTATGTTCACTTGCATCATCCGCCAGGAAGCAACTACAAGTTAGTTAATGATACCTTCACGATGAACATCACAAGGACGTTGCAAGGTGGGATTCACAATAGATTATCTCAGGATGCACAAGAACTAGTAAAGAGGTACGGTGCTTGGTTTATCCAATTTCCGAAATTTACTTATATCAGAGTCCATGGATGTCCTTCACCTCCATACATGTTGCCGAGATATCTGACAGACAGAATAGTGTTACTTGAGGTAACAAGACAGTTGGCAGCTTATGTGAAGGCATTCAGACACAGACATGGAAATGGAGTTCCTGTACCTATCATCTTAGGCAATTCAGTTGAGGTATGTCCTAATGCTTTAGCCATGGATGATGCAGAGAAGAAGTTAGCTTTGTATTCATTTTCATTCTTTGCTTTGAGAGAGAGCTTTGATCCACATGGATATATAGAGGAGACAGTCGGTAGGAAATTTAAGCATGAGTTTCAGATAGAAGATTTTATGATGAATCTATTAGATGATCTTGAAGTGAAAAGAAAGATGCATTCTAGATTGCCTTTGGATTTCATCAGGAAATGCAAGATTTACAGAGTGGCCGACCAAGCTCAGGACAGTGGCAAACATCTCCAATCATCCTATGATCAAGATAGCAAAACAGTGAGGTTAGATTGGAATGAGCCCGAGGTTGTGGATCTAGATGCTTTGATGGCTCCAGTCTTGTCTTGTACTCGCAGATGGGTTGATGTGCAGCATCAGAAGTTGAGAGAGCAAGGCATAGCTATGACTTTCACCTTGGAGGAAAGACCAGCTGAGGGCGGAGCCAGTGTAAGCGAGGGCAATCCTAATCCCAGAAATACAAGTGAGGGCAACCTTCGAAGTGCAAGTGAAGGCAATCTCCATCCAAGAGGCTCAAAGAGGAAAGAAAGACCTGAGAAGAGAGAATCCTCCAAGAAGAAGCAAGAGGCCAACCAAGATCGTTCATCCGGCACATCTTCTCGACAAGAGAAGAGGACACTTGAAGTGGAGGAGTCTATGGAGTCAATGGTACAGAATGATAAAGAAGGACAGGCACCAGGTGGATCTCTTCAAGACAATGAGTTGCATGAAGATAGGGAAGATAATGAAGTAACATCTCCTCCCAGAGAAGAAGAATTGCTCAAGGAAATACAAGTTAAAGAGACAAGATCTGCCATCCCAGATTGGTTGAAGGAAAGATTAACGAAGGTAATTGTGATCGAGGACGACGACAATGTAATTGATTTGGAGAGCCTTGTCGGACATTCCCAGGAAGTGACAGAGAAGAGGAAGGCTACCAAGATGTCCAAGATGATTAGAGATGAGACTGGATCCAGAAAGTTGCAGATAGCTACACCGGCAGTGGACAAGTATGAAGGTGAGATCCTAGCAGAGGAATATGATATAGAGACATTTGAGCTAGGTCCATCCACAGCCGAACAGACAATGGATGATGCCACCAATTCATTTGAGGCATTGAAAGACAAGCTTAGGGAAGAAATGGAGAAGAATAGGAAGCTTGAGAGAGAAGTTGGTGCATGGAGAACATATTTCAGCCATCTCAATCAGCCTTTGGGACGTCAGGATCTAGCAAGATCACCCGTACAGGCACTTCCCCTTCAATCAATTAGTGAGGCAGAGAGATTCAGGAGTTTGGTCCAGCAAATGAGCACTTGGATGGACAAATCCCATACAGTTGCCGTAGAATTTGCAACAAGGATGATGAAGGCTATTCATAGGGCTATCCAGGTTCTTGAGATCATCCACAACTTGATGATAACAGTAGCTGCTTTTGCTCATACCAAAGAGGTTATCATTCCTGTCTTGGAAGTAATCAGACAAACATCGAGGAAGGTCTTAGTGCAGGAAAAGATCATGGATGGAGGACCTCACAGTTTACTTCAGTGGTCAACCTTACTCCAGATGAAGGAAGTTCTCTTCGAGGACATCAGTACTAGATGTAGCCATGTTGAGGAGGTTATCCACCCGATCCAGGACAAAGTATTTGAGGTACTACGTACCATTCTTGGCAGGAGGATCGAGATTGAGACAGATGTGGATTTGCAGGAATTGGAGGATAGAATCAAGGGTATCTTTTGCAAGGATGCAAATGTTATCACAGATGAGCAACGGGACCAGATGTTTGTTACCATGCTGCTAATTGAAAAGACTAAGGAACTTGAACCTGAATGGGACACTGCTCTTCTCCAGGCATTTGATCAGGTCATCCACTTGGAAGAGAGAATGAGGAATCTTCCCGAGATTCCAATTGCTGAGATCGAAGGAATCGTATCAAGATTCATTGCATATGCTAAAAAGGAGCATTGGAAAGGGAATAAGATTCTAGATGAGAAGTTGTTATAGATGACATGGCACCTTAATTGTCATTGGTCTATGTCTCCTAGGTTTTTGTGCCAAATTTAATATTTGGCTATGCATTTAATATTGTTCAGTAAAAAGGAGGCTATTTGTAACAAACCCTAATTAGGGTTTAGGTGTCATAATCTTGACCGTTGATCTGCTTTTTGATCTGGACCATTCATTGTAATTGAGGATGCTATTTATACCCTCATTTCTTTCATTTTTGTAGCGAGAAAATTAGAAGATTAGATTATTGATGTATTAGAGAGAGATTAAAGTTTAGAAGCAATTTACTTTTGTAGCTAGATTGAGCTTTGAGAAAGGAATTCAAACAATTGTTGTACATGATGGCTTTGAGATCAATAAAGTATTGAAGTTATGGTATTTTGTTGCAACTCTCTTGGTTATCTTCATGGTTGTTCAATTTTCTTGAATCATTCTCAATCAAAGTAGTGTGTTAATTCGAAGGACAAAGTGTTGGACTTGACCTTTGGTAGGATTCGCTTTCCAAACCACTAGCTTCTTGCTGATTGTAGGAACGCCTTGTGTGGTCCACTGGAGATATTTGAATCGCTTAAACTTTCAATCGTTGTTGTATCTTGGATATGTACCTTCGTGGTAGTGTCCTTGATCTTTGATGTATTGGAAAATCATTCGTTACCTTAGAAGATCGCATCAATTTCAATTGAGTTGTTAATTTATGGCAATATTGAAGTTGGTAGAATCTCACCAAGTCTCGTCCACATTAAGTCAATCTTAGGGTTAGACTAGATTAGACCTCTTGCAAACCCTATCCTTTTGATATTTTTTGAAAAGCTTGTTTAGTTTAGAAAAAATCTTCGGCGACGTAAGGCCCCTTGATGACACAGCAATCACAACGACCACTGGTGCTTATCCACACGTAGAGACCCTACTAAAAAGAACATTGGAGTCATCCTAACTGATCCTTCTTGCGATATCTTCAGCAGTTAGCGACTTTATTCAAGAGAGGATAAGATGCCTTTGGGTATTTTATTCTGTGTATGATTGTGTACAAAATACACGTCAACAGACACCAATCTCAATAACTGTCAATTATGATGGAATTCTTCTTCTATGTTGGTCGAAAATTTTGTACACCTGGGAAGATGTGCCAAATTGTGGTTTTAGCCAGTGTGAGTATAAAACTCTCCTAATTTAGGGAAGGCTCCCCTTCTACTACTACTAATAGTAATCTAATTTGGGTGGGATAACATCTTATTCTCTTTCTTCAGAACAAACGATATTCTTTCTCTTATTTCAAAAATGAAGTTACAGCAACAATGGTAAATACATAAATGAAACTTTTTGTAGGATTTTTAGAACATAAAGAGAAACAAAGTTTTCATGAAAGCACAAAGACTTTCGTCACTTCCTTGGGATGGGAAAATAGAAATGAAAGCACAAAGTCTTCAACACTTCTACTATCCTATCAACCTTCTCAAAATGATAACAATGTACAACACACAACAACCTAAAGTCTATCTATAAGATGCACTTCACCTTACATGCACAAGTCTTAAAAAATAAAAGCAACACAAAGTCTACAAGTTATCTCCTTCCTTGAGCTTTCTACACTAGCTTCAAACGTGATAATAAGCTCAAAGTTTGCAAGACCAAGTCTGAAAACCAAACCTATAACTCTAAATACAATTAGCAACTCAAAGTCTGCAGGATTGAATTTAAATCCCTCTTGAACAATAGAACAAAAATCACAATCAATTCCAGAAAATGTCGTCACATAACAACTTGAATTGGCACAAAGTCTCAACACAACTTGCCTCTTTTATTGAAAGCAATTTGATTTACATCTAAGCTCAAAGTCTTAGAGTGCACATACAAACTGACATAATTTTGTTGCATTGCCAAAAGATGATCATTACAAAGAGCACCCTCGTCTATATATAGGAGAGGGTCTAAGAGCAAAATGTGGGAGAAGTCTAACCAATTGAGATTATTCCACAACTAACTAACTAACTATGACTTATTCAAATTACAGTCCTATTGTCTTTTGACTTGTAATTTGCTTACATGCAATTACAATTTACAACAATGCAAGTGATATGATCTCTTCCAATTACAATTTTTGACATTACATGTAATTTGTCAAAATGAAATTACAAATGCATAATTGAAACTAAGTGTCTAGAGATACGACTCTATTTACATCATCCTCTGTTTGATCTTCATACTATTATAAGATATTCTATGATTGAAGTACTTAGGTTTGGGAATGGCATATTGAACCAGAACAAGAACTTGCACCCTTGATAGTCTTTGTGTCCTTGTCCAACGAACTTCAACCTTATCACATGCTTGGGGTAGTACCATTTCTTCAAGAGGGAAACTCTTCTCTTCGTTGTGTTCTTTCTACATGCTTGATTCACTTTGTCACTGAATGACTTCTATTTATAGATGACTTCATGAGGATTATTGACCCTTGGGCTGTCCCATGAATTACTATTGTATCTCTTCTTCTTTTGTTCACTGATGAAGAACCCATAACACCTTATTCAAGATGAAATTGTTATAAAACAATGCCCATGCCTTGATTTGTTGGTTTGATAGATCATGTGTGCAAACAAGACTGACAAGGGAAGGGATAAATTGATGAAAAAATGGGCTCACAAGTGAATATCGGGTTTTGAGGACTGCATTACATGTGTGGAAAAACAAGAGAATTGACTTGCAATTGTGGAGAACGAACATGCAACTTCATATGTGTAATGGGAAAATACAAGTTTGCACTTGTAATTGGATCCTAGAGACTCATTTTTAAGTGTTTTCAAGTACATTTTGGACCAATTTCGGGTTTTGGATGGCTGATTACATGTGATAAGAGTGCAATTGGATTTTGTAGCAAGCACAACACATAACAACAGCAAGAGACAAAAATCGGGTTTTGTGTTACATGTTGCATAAAACATACAGTTAAGCCAAATCGGGTTTTAAGAAAGGCATAACATGAAATACTTTTTTGAAAATCGGGATTTGGGAGCTTGTAGACAAGTGATGTTTGAATGTTGAAAACCACTTGCAATCGGGTTCTAGAGACCCGATTGCAAGTGAAGATAACTTGCATGAAAGAAGATGAAAAGGGACTTGCAATCGGGTTCTAGAGACTCGACTCCAAGTAAATTAACTTGCAATGAAAATGTTGTAGGTATGTTTGCCGTTGCGCCAAAAGCTCGAGCTATCAATGCCCGCTACAAACGTTAGACTTACCTAGATCTACGGGAGGCGGTTAAGCCATGTCGTGAACCCTGAAGGAGGTGCTGACCACCAAGTCAGCAATCTCCCCCTCAGCATCGATTGAGGGTTTCGCATCGATGGAATCAAGGAGACCTCCCGGGATTCGAACCCGTGACCCAAGGCTCTGATACCAATTGTAGGTATGTTTGCCATTGCGCCAAAGAATTGAGCTATCAATGCTCGCTACAAACGCCACACTTACCCAGATCCATGGGAGGTGGTTAAGGCATGTCGCGAACCTCGAAGGAGGTGCTGACCACCAAGTCAACAAATGTATACCCTCACACTTGCAATGTTGTACATAAAGCCCGACTTGACTTGACAAAACTGCACAAACAAATGAACTTTAGTTGCAATCAGGTCTTAAAGACCTGATTGCAAGTAACAATATAACTTGTAATGATGCCTCAAAAACCCGACTTGACAAGTAACTTGACAATTAAAACAATGAACTAACTTGTAATCGGGTCTTAGAGGCCCGATTTCAAGTAAGTGCATTTGCTTGTAATGTCATCCAAAAGTTCCTACTACTTGCAGTGAGGTCAAAAAGCTCCTACTTGCAGTGACTTTACTTGCAATGACAACAAAAAGTTCCTACTTGCAGTGATTTAACTGAAACTGGAAATTGCATAGAAAGCTAGGAAAATGAAGGCAAAAATCAACCGAAACTTGGACAATAATGACAAAAGCACTCACGCATGATTTGACATTAACAAATATGAGTTTTGCACCTCGTAACTCGTGCCTTAGAGACAAAAACGACACATTTTGCGCAAAAATTTGTAGGGGTTGTCAAATTTTTGAAAATTCAAAAATTGAGACAACATTCTAACCTGCAACAATATAGATCATGTAAATCTGCCAATCCCTTCTTTTAATTCCGCTGTAACCTCTTCATAATCTTCTTGTTTATAATTTTCTTTTCAGTCTGCTATGATACAGATTATAAATCTATTTTAAACACTCCCACAATCTGCTTTGATGAAGATTATTATTCAGTCACATATATATGTCTGATCAAGATCTCCTCATAATTCTGTTATACAAATCCAATCATGATCTGCCCACATGTCTGCAACTAATCTTCTCACATTGATCTCAACAAATCTGCACTTGATCCTTTTCAAAATTCTCCTTATACCTTCGGCATTATACACTTTTCACTTACAGGTGTATACAATTATTATAATCTCAGCACATATACACCCACAGATTTCTCTTTTGTCTGAACTATAATTTTTTTTAATATATTACATCATTACATCACAAACCACACAATTCATTCCATATATATCTTTTATCTCCAACAGACATAACTCTTAAAAATAAAGAGACATCCATTTGTTTAACTATCATATTCCATCTTTGGTTTGCTTTATATCAAAGAAACATTAATCGTTTGGGGAATTAATCGGCAAAACAAAAGTATAAGATTTTTTGAAAAAATTGGGAAAAAATCGTATTTACAAAAAAACGTAAAAAATTGCAAAAAAACAATCAAAAACTACTTTTTTTTTATATTTAAGGGCATTTCCATAGCATAGAGATATTGTAGGCAAATAAAATTGACACTTCAACACATGAATTGTAGAAAATAGATTTTCGTTGTTTATATTCATATCGCTAATTACATTGCACAAAAACATATCACAACATAAATAATATCTAGATGGTGATAGATGTCAAAATGTCGATTACAATATAGTTTGTGACTTTGTACAAAGTGAACCTGTAAACTAAGTACAAAATTCTAAAAAATCAACTATAGACAATGACATGCTAGAGGGCAGCAGACTCTGATGATGAAGCTCTCAGGTGAGAGCCTCTCTTAGCTCGATTGAACCATTCACGATCCCAATTGGCTTCCCTCATGATATCAAAATCTTTAGACTCAAGTGGAGTATCATGATGATGATGATCATCAACAACAATCAACTCACACTATGGATCTATCTCATCGAGGTCAATTGGCGAGTCTTCCTCAATAGTTCCTAATTTTTGCCATGTAGAAATTAGTCTTTGCCGTACAAGTGAGAAACATAATGAATAGTGAATACAATTTCAACTATTGCAACTATATATTAATATTCTCACCTTGAGCTTTCTTTATCTTCAAGCGGAGGTTGTGGTGAACGAATACCAAGTCATTCATCCGTTGTTGTGATAGGCGGCTGCGTTTCTTGGAATGTATGTGTTCAAAAACACTCCAATTACACTCACAAGCTGATGAACTGCATGGTTGGCTCAAAATGCACACTGCTGTCCACCTTAAATTTGGTATTTCATTTCCAAAAGAAGCCCACCATTGAGCTGAAAAACACATTATATGGAGGTGATCTTGTAAGAGTATCTTAAAATCTTAACAAACTTAATGAGCATGTTGGCAAAATAAAGAGATTCTCAAATGTTTATAGAGTCTACTTGGTTGCATGGTCTTCCTGCTTTGCAGGGCAGCCCTACAAGAGAGAAATCCCTTAGTATGCCTGTACACTTGCAACTCTATCGTAGCCGCATCAAGTTTTTCCACAGTAGGAAACATTTTCTCTATGCACTTGAAGAAGCCTTGTTTGATTTCAACATCAATATCCATGTATGGAGTCTTATAGAATAACAAAGGATTGAGAAAGTATCCCGCAACATGGAGAGGAATGTGCATCTGTCCATCCCATCTCCTATCAATTATGTTCCACAACTGCATATACATATCCCTGTTATTTCCCAACTTACTCCTTATCACCTCCTTGGCCCTATCCATGGCCTCATACAAATATCCCATGGGGGGTTTTTCCCCATCCACTAGTCTCAAAACTTTTACTAGAGGCTTTGAAAATTCTACAATTTGTTCAATCGATTCCCAAAAGCTGGTAGAATAGATGAATTCCATCGCTACTATGCAATTTGCTTGTTTTCTGAAGCTAGACTCCATCCACTCAGCTGAAACAAGCATTCGCCTCAAATTAACAAACATTCGCCTCAAATTAACTTTTTGCTCACATAATTTCTGCAATGCAAGGAAGTTTGTTGCAAATCTTGTCACCCCCAGTCGAACTAGCTCCTTGCCCCCAATGAAAGAGCGCATCATAGACAAAACACTCGTGTGATTATAAATAAATTTGGTCACCTTGTGAACCTTCTGAAATGCCTCCTTAACCCATTCATTTTTTCCAATGTCCTCTAGGGTTAGATCAAGGCAATGTGCTGCACATGGTGTAAAAAAATAGAAGGGTATCTATCTGTTAGAAGTTTCCCAGCAGCAAGACATGCAACATCATTATCAGTGATAAATTGAACCACACTTTGTGGCCCTACATCAGTAACTACCATTTCATACATCTCAAACAATGCAGTTGTGTTTTTTGAAATATTAGATGCATCCACAGATTTCAAAAAAACAGTGCCAATCTCACAAGAGACCAGGATGTTAATGAGAGTCCGGTTCCTTCTATCTGTCCAACCATCTGACATAATGCTACAACCAGTAATAGCCCATTGTAACCGATGCTCTTTAACAACATCTTCAACATCCCGTACTGCATCTTGTAGCATTCCAACCCTCAAAGACTCAGAAGATGGGGTTTGAAAACCCGGACCTACAACTGCAATGGCATCTACCATAGGTTGCCAATATGGATTTCTGGAAGCATGAAATGCCAAGTGAGAGGAGTACCCAAAATTACCGATTGCCTTCTTTGCTTGTTCTGTGATATTTTTCCTCCATCCTGTACTCTCCAAAGTGGTTTGCGATCCCGGTGTAGTACGAGGTTGGAAGGAAGTACTAATGTTTCCTCCACCTGTGTTGGTCCACGTGCTATAGAACTAGGTGTTGACCCAGATTCATTGAAACCCCCTTCTTCACCATCCTCCTCACTCAAACGGTTCCTCCTGGCATTTGCAGAACTAGAACCTAGTTCAACCCCTGTTCTTGCCTTTTTGGCCTTGCTATCAGCAATCCCTTCAAGAGCTTGCTTTGTCTGATACGAGACATCTGCAGAGCATCTTTTGCATATCTCAGTGTTATTTCCTCGTTCTTTTGACAAATGCCATTTGAAACGATAAATTCCACCATTGATGTCCTCTAGACACCAATTGCACTTGACGTTCGTGCTACCAGGAATTGTTGTGCAATGTGTCCACACAAAGTCTTTTAGACGTGTCATTGTGATGAAGAATCAATTCTGCAGAGACATTACACTTAGTCTTTAATTCTTAGGGATCTAGGGTTAGGTTTGTGTTAGGGTTAGGTTTGTGTATAATAATTGCATTTGAATTTCATTGACATGTGAAATTGGACATCTAAATGCAATTGAATTTCAAGATTGCAACAACTTAAGATATGGTAGAAAGTAGAAACACAAATCAGAAATTTCAACAAAGTTTGGTAATCAAATCCCAAACTGAATTCAAAGAGATATACCCATATGAAAGAAAAAAATGTTAATATTGTTACATAGGAGTAACTCTTTTCTAACTTGCTGACCTCCAAAAATCCATAATCCATAATCCAAGACCTCCAAAATTCCCTAACTAGCTTCAGAAAACAATACAATTAGATGTCCAATACAAAGCTAATCTAGTCTCTTAAGTGCAACAAACGAAGAGAAGACAAATAGTTGCAAGCATAGACTTAGCGAATAGCCATTAAGGAAGATAGCACTGTTACCATAATGATATTTGGTTTTCAGACAATGGATGCAGTAATCATATGATAGGAAATAGAGATCTATTTGCTCCTCTAGATAATTCTGAGTCGGAAGTTAAATTGGGAAATGATAATAAAGTGTTTGTAATGGGCAAGGGTGTCATTAATCTTTTTAAAAAACATGTTGAAACAAGATTTATACAGTGTACTGTATTTTTAATCAACATTAGAAATCAACTCCAGTTGGTTTTGGATGCCTACATTGGAAGCATTAGTTTTTACTTGTTATGCGAAGGAATTAGTGTTTTGCCATGGGCCATTTTCAAGTGTAAGTTGGATACCATACTGCAGTTAGGGTGAAGGAGGAAGAATGTGGGCTTTCATTACCAGCTTGGTGATCTTGTATGTGGGGTCTGCTTTGAGTACTTCTGTGTGGCAACAAGGATATAAGCAGTGACGACTTACTTTAAGGACAAGCATCTTCAAGGGTTTGGGTGTCTCAAAGAATTATTCCAGGTGTGGTATTCTGCCTTTATTTCACACCTTCCCTTGCTCATTAATTCTGAAATGAAAGGGATTTGAGAAGTTGCAGAGTATACAATGCATGCTAAACAGTTTGCCCTGGTCTTTGAAGTCTATGAGCTGAGCATATCTTGCAATGTGGATAGGCATTGAAGATTGGTAAGCTAAAGCAATAAGGAAAGGTCTGTTCGAATCTTTTGGAGGCATTTTTTCAGTCTGCAACATCATTATTCTGGCTGCTACAGAAATAGGGAAACTCACTAAAACCTCTGTAGACATGAACAACAAGGAGCACTTCCATGGTACTTGTTTGGTCACTGATAATAGGCATATTGTTAATATTTAATATCTGATGTAAATTTCTGTCATTCTAATGTTCAATCAGCAATCTGTTAATGGATAAATATCTTCAAAAATTGAATGTGTTTGAGTTTTCCTTTGTCTGAGCAAAGTGGCAAGTTTACAAGGGGTTTGTGTTTATAAGCTTAATTGCAAATGATACAACAAACAAATAAACAAACATCAACATCTTGAAAAACTGAAACCACTCACAAGAAGACAATGGATAAAAATCTTCCAAAATTGAATGTATTTGAGTTTTCCTTTACCTGAGTAAAGTGGCAGTATTAAATTTAATACTGTATTTTTAATGTATACTGTGTAGCTACAGTATTTTTAAGTCGTGTTTTACAGTATTTTTAAGATAATGATCTACAGATTTTAATGTTAATAAAAATACTGTAAAATACACAGTATACATTAAGTTTAATTTTAATGTATACTGTGTATTATTTTACAGTATTTTTATTAACATTAAAATCTGTAGCTCATTCTCTTAAAAATATTGTAAAATATGACTTAAAAATACATTAAAAATTCAAACACAAAGTGAACATAATATCAAAACTAGAGTATATCGTATGGAGTCTGGACAAGATACAAAGAACAAAGCCAAAAAAAACTTCCATTTATTCCGCAACCAAAAGAATTTTACAGTTTACAATAAAAATACTGTAAAATACATTAAAAATTAAAATACTGTGTTGCCCGGTAAATACAAATATTTTATGAGCTACACAGCATAAAAATATTGTGTACCAATACCATAGGGTAGCCCGGTAAATACCTGGCTCCAAGAAAATGCGGCTCTACTAACTCACTTCGACCAAAGAAGCCCTGGTAGAATCCCCGTGTCGTCCAAAGAAGCCCCGCGTTGACCAAACAAACCCTGCTGTGACTACACTTTCGCGTCGGTTAACTAATAACATTTCCCGGTAGATTTGCGTGCCTTTTTTTGCGCTTTTAGGGTTTTTCGTGTGGGATTTTCTAGTCGCAGGGTTAGTGGCCATTTTTCGTTGTTTTTTTTGCCGATTAATCATGGAAAAAATCGTTCAAAGTCGCGAATTTGGTCAATGATTTTACATCGTGATTTTTTGGAATAAATCGTCCAGACAATTGATTCTCGATTAGTCAAGTATAATCGGGTTTTTTTCCCGATTACTGTTTCTTTGGTATACACTGTTAGGATTATACACAAAAGTATAATACTGTATTTAATGTGTATACTATGCATTATTATGTCTTAAATCAGATTATTAAAATTAAGGAACAATTAGGATTCATAATACATTTGACACTTACTATACTTAAGCCCCAATCCTTACTTCTTTCCTAATCATCAATTCTAACAGAGGATGGGGAATTACTTGTCATAGGACGCTTGGAAACCAGTCTACAAGTAGGCTCCCTCAAGGTTTCAAGTCTCTGTCCATATCCCATCTTGGGCTTACCTATCTTGTGAGGTATTGCTCAGCCCCTCCCTGATAAATCCAACCTATCCTCAGGAGGGGCAATAATGGATGATTAAGGAATGGGCTATGAGTACACTAACTTTTAATGCATTATGAATAAATATGTAATTAAGTATGACTGTATTGCAGTCTATATTAATATTACTATTAAATTCTGCATAAGAACATTATCAAGCTTCATATATTAAGCATATGAAGCTGGATGCTTTTGATTCCTTTCCTTTATATCTTGTATGGCAGCCATATATTAAAAATTTCTTTGTTTTGATTTTTTGTGATATTGATTTCCATTGATGTCTATTTTATTTGCCTACAATATCTCTATGATATGGAAATGCCCTAAAATATTTTTAGAAAGTAGTTTTTGATTGTTTTTCTACAATTTTTTATGTTTTTTTGTAAATTCAATTTTTTCAAAAAATCTTATACTTTTGTTTTGCTGATTAATTCCCCAAATGATTATTGCTTCCATGGTTTACATAGCATAACATGGTTCTAAATCAAATTCCCAAATGCACAAATCCACTGGAAATCATGCCAAGGTCAACTGCAACACGCTACACCACCAAGAAAAACTGCATAACACGCAAATCAATACTGGTTGATGAAAACCACCAAAAAATCACACAACGATCAATGCAGATCACCAAATCAAATAGGACATGACTAAGAAACATCAGCAAGCACGTTAGAATCATCAGGAACATTTGCACCAACACCACTTTTCAAATCTTCATCGGTCAACGTTTGAAAGCTCAAGAATACAACCAATCAGCAACTTTCACAAAGAAAGATAACTTGCGGAGCACCAAATCACGATCCATCTGAAATGAAGATACACAAGACCATTCCAAACAATATTCCAAAAACTCGGCACAAGATTTGATCACACCGGAATATACCGGAGGATATACCGAACTTTGCAAAATAGTGATCAGCAAACCAACACTGCAAACCAGATCAGAAAATCTTCCCAATCAGCAATCACTGGAACATTACACAGGAATATGTTGACATCAATGAGAACAACATATCCTAGCAGCAGCAATGACCAACAATATCCAACACTGGCATCTCTGAGAGAAGATCTATCATTGACGATCTAGTTGAAACAAAATTTTAAATTGTTTTTTCAAATGGATTCAGTTTTGTGAGTTTGTAAGCATGGAAGGGTTGAATAGTATAAAGCCATTTTGTATGTAACTTCTAGGAGTGGGGAGGAAAAGAGAAATCTGAGAACTCATATAGTAGTCTAAGCTTTCTTTCTGTATCTAGTTTCTATGACTATACATTGGATTGGTACGAGTCACATTATGTAAATCTTATGAATATGCGCATGCAATAAATTATTCTTCACATACTTTTGCAAATATGGGTTTGTATCAAAGCACAACATTACTTGTATGCATATTTATGATTAAATAACTTTTGCGATATCTTTGACATTGCTTTCTCTAGAAGAGATTGCACTAGTTATGCTAGTAGATTATGCAAAGGCTGATCACTTCACAACCGATTTGAAGATTTATGAGACTCGGCTACAAATATTGCAGGAACAACTGGTAACGTGGACATCCTTTCTTCCTCACTTTCTTTTCTCCTTATTCTTCTTTTGGCATTTTATTTAATATCTAGTTAGCTTAGGACTAATGTAAATTACAATGCAATCTCAAATTCATTGCAAACTTAAGTGTTTGAAGTGAATGAATAACATTTTCTTTTGCCAAGTTTTAATAAAATCAGAAAACTTTGAAATCTGGTTAATTTGTTAATCAATGCAACTTCATTTCACGCATTACAACTTAGGAACAACAATGCAATCTATCTGTGGTTAAGATTATTTAAAGTTAGATTGATGAACATTTATTCAATCATGCAAACAATCACCTTCATTCCTTCATCTAGTGAACAGGAAAACTAGCTAGATGAACAGGAAAACTAGCTACCCTGTGGGTATTTCCCCTTTACTCTCCTTGACAAAGCTAACATTCTGACATACCCTGATGGAAATACTGAGCCTTCAAGAGACTTAATAATACTTTTTCAAGATAGTTATTATACTCACGAAGTTATTGTGTCAAAAGACCCATTAACACTCAGGATTCCTAGATATATATTGCATTATCTGAATCTCTCAGCTCATTTTGTTGCCACCTCAAACAAATCATAAATTATAAAGATGCGATTACCTCATGACGGCTGCCTTTCAACCAGTGTTTCATAGACTAAATCTGTCTTGACTTTGAACCACCACAATGTAGTGCCTGGTTATGCCATTTTCTTGAAGAATTTCTCATCTTTACTGCTCTGTTGGGACAATGCATGGCAGAACAACTAGGACTTCCTTCTTGAGAAATTATGAAAATATAGCTTCTTTTTCAATCTAGTTGCCTTCCTTGCATTACCTACTTTATTTTGCTGCCTTCTGTAGTTTTTAGATATGTATAATTCCTGTGACGATTTTAATAGCCATCCAAAGGGAAAAGAAGCTGAATAAGTAACTTATTACATTTTCTTTTGGTCACCTTTATATGCCTGATTCAAACCATTTTCTATGTATGGTCTTATTCAAAGATTATCTAATAAAACAAGACTTGGCAGGTAGCTTTAAAAAATCATCTTTCCATTTATTGATGACAAAAGAAAAGCAAGCCAAAAATTTCATTTACAGGTTGTGCAGAGCAATAATATCTGAACCATTGCACATATCCATTAACAGGCAGAGCAAAATATGAGCTCCTTTTCCTCAGTTTTGAGTAAATATGGATACATCTAACACAAAGGTGGCAGCAGCAAGAGGGTCCTAACTCTGACAAGGATAAGCGAGAGAAATGTACCCCTAAGATTACTCAAATAGAAAAGAATTGAACTCACACTTCTTACTGATCTGAATTGGATCAGTCATTCAGTTTTTCTCAGTGTGATGCTTATGTAATCAATTGCAATGGTTATTAACGACCATTAATACAATGCCACTATGACACTCACAGTCCAAATGATGAAAACTATGGGACATGCAAAGTAGACAGTTGCAGGTACTTGTATAAATTAGAAGTAAGATGCAAAAGGTTTCTGATTATAATATGGTTTGTCAGTGACTCATTTAGTCTTCACTATGGAAAAAAGATGGGCAAGTGACGACTTTAGCAGCCAGTCATCTATGGAAAAATTGAAGTTCGTTGTTTCAGTGAGTCCGATTAATTAATGCATTTGCACACTGGAGCAGCTGTCACTTAGAGATGGGGACAAGCGTACACATTTGACAGCTACTGAATCTGCTCAAATCCAACAAAGATGAAGACCAACCTCTCAGATCAGAAATTGAGGTGATCCCCGTTTCAGATGTTGAGATAGAATGTTTGCCTTTGTTTGGTAAACTGATTTGTGTGTAAATAAGACAATCTAGTTACTTGATAAATGTAACTAGATTTGTATGCTTGGAAAGCTGAGTGTAGGAGATAATTATATTGTGAATGCAACAAGCTTGCGAGGGCATTGCAGATGGGTTGGTTCAGTCCCAATGTGTTCCTGGAGGTTCTATGGGAGTGATTGTCTTGTAACTCTTGCTAAATATCAGTTGACATAAGGAGGCACCACAACCCTAAGTTGCTGGATGTTCCCACATTGGATTCCCCCATCGTAGACTTGTGTCATCCTCTTTTGTGTGATTGCTGTTATTCATTTCTTTCATTAAAAATTGCTAACTTCATTTCCAGCTCTGAGAGAGACTTCATTTCATGTTTAAATGATGCAATATATATATATATGACTCTTCATTTTATGTTTAAATGATGCAATATATATATATATATATATATATATATATATATATATATATATATATATATATATATATATATATATATATATATATATATATATTTATTGCATCATTTAAACATAAAATGAAGAGTCTCTCCGAGCTGGAAATGAAGTTAGCATTTTTTAATGAAAGAAATGAATAACAGCAATCACACAAAAGAGGATGACACAAGTCTACGATGGGGGAATCCAATGTGGGAACATCCAGCAACTTAGGGTTGTGGTGCCTCCTTATGTCAACTGATATTTAGCGAGAGTTTATGTATATACGTACATATATGTACATACATGCATGTGTGTATGTTCCACACACACATACACATACATTATATATATGAGTGCATGTGTCTATGTATATATGTACATACATAGCTGTCTGTACATATGTACACATGCACAGGAATTTTGGTCGTAAGACAGATTTTTGTTGGTGTATTGGAAATAGAATTCTATCCTAATTGTATACTAATCGGTAAGAGTCTTAAAGAGCATATATTGGTCCTTGGTTGTGTGAATTGTAGTATGATCAGCCTTTATGTATATTGCTCTTGACAAGATCAACTAGAACAACATGAGAAGTTGAATTAATATCCTTTCAACAAGTGAGATGGAACTTAGCTCATACAGAAGAAGTTAATCTCAAGAAATGAAATAATTTAAGAGTTTTTAAAGTCGGGGAGGCTTATGTTACAAACATTACATAATCCATATGCAAGCTTGACAGAATGCTAAAGTGCATGGAGGCACTGATTGGCAAGCTTAATATTGTATTGGAGATGCATTAGATTCACAAGGAAGCTAAAGAGAATCTACTTAAACACAAGGGCAGCCCCATGTCAATGCCGAAGAACCCTTGAACCCAATCACCTTTCAAACTGGAGGCAAAAGTAGAATTCAATCTTATGAAGGAAAGGTGGATGTTTTTAAGCTCAATAGTTGGCTTTTCCAACTTGAGTTATATTTCGGTTTGCATTATGTTGGTGAAAAGTGAAAAACTTTAAAGTTATATACTCTCTAGTCACACATTCACTAGGTGGTAAAGCTATACTCATTTTTTGGTAAAATGAAGGATAAGCCACATATTACTAAATTGGAGGATTTTAAGAAACTAATATAAAATTAATTCTATCCTTTTTGCCATGAAGAGGAACATGCAAATAAATGGCAATATCATAGGCAAAGGCTAGGACAAAATTGTCCGTGAGCATACTACATAATTATAGGGGCAAGCAATCTAATTGGGATTACAAGCCTTGGATGCGTTGATGAATTACCTTGGAGGACTTAATAGTCATGACATGTTTTAATGGCCAAGAATACGTCCATTTACATCCCTATTTCGAGATGGAAAACAAGAAAGGTCCATTCTCCTTCACAAATTAGGAAGGTGCCTCAAAGCAAAATGTGAAAAGCCATTGGAAAGGTAAGATAATTACCACCACTTATGAAAGATTGAAGATGCCTACAATGATTGGAAATTGTGAACTAAATGATCATGTTTAGAATAAATGTTGGAAGGTCCATTTGGAAGGAAACGCTATGACTATTATTGGAAATAAAAGAAATGGGAGTAGCTCCTATATAGATGAAAGCATTGCTCACATTTCCATTCAAGGAGGGCTGTGTTTGAGTAGCAAAAAGGCTGAAAATACAAGTGAATAAACCGAACTTTGCTTATTAATTTTCAAATAAAGAAAATAATGATTTCTAATTTGTATGACCTATTGTCACAAGCAAATCTTATTCTAGAGTTCGTAAACAAGGTTGGATTGGAAGCATATGAACATCCTTGTCAATGCTTATTGGTTTTGGTGAAATAAGAAGAAGATATAGAGGTAATTAAATGATACAAAGTAAGTTTGGTTTAAACCCATGTTATTGGTTTTTTGGAAAACCCCTTGGATCTGGTCCATTACTTTTTTGGTTCAGGTCCGAGTTTGGTTCACACTAGCTACAAGCAATTGCCTTTTTGTTTTGGTCTTCATGTGTTGACTGACCAACTTGGTTATCTAAACCTATTCCTTTTATGGTAAAATAGAGAGAGAGAGAGAGCTTAGCAAGGATACATGCTATTCTATGATAAGGGCCTGGAAATTCCTTTCAGTCAAAAATGGTGAGTCTTAGTCAAGGATGGTGAGGCTATCATCAATGTGTATCAAAATAAATCCATACACTTCTTGTGAAGCACTAATTAAGTGAAGAGATTGATGCATGCAAGTGGGAAGTTTACTTTACCTTTTTTGAGAGTAAAACATTATAATGATTTTGTTGAGTATAAAACTTGGAGTTTAGCAAGAGCCCAAAGAAAGGTCACCTTAGAGCCAAAGAAAGGTCACCTTAGAGAGTAGTGAACCATGAAATTTCCCTTGCTATTTGATTGTAATCTTCTTAACATAGGCCTCTATAGGCAATCTCTTTTTGAGGTGAAGGAAAAACTTGAAGCATCACTAGATTAAAATGGGTTATCTAGCATATTTGCATGCGGTTCTATTGTCATTGTACCAAATATATATGGAACTTGTAAGACATAAATTATATAGTCTTCATTAAATTTACAATTAAGAATCAACATTACAAATTGATGACTTGTGTTATCAAATTTAACATGCCAATTACTTGACCAAGTTAGGATTGAAATTTTGGTATTATTGAATGAGGATAAAGGTATAAGACCTTTAAAACACGTTTCTTAAAGTCGAGGCAAGGTTTGTTTGAATGGCTTGTAGCTTTGTAGCTTTATACTTTGTTTTGGTTTGCATAATTCACTTGTTACATTTATGAGGTTGATGAATGACATGTTGAGATGATATGTAGGTTATTTTTTTCATCATATACTTGGATGATATGTTGATTTATCAAAAAATACAATGGAGCACTTTGATTCATTTGAAAAAAGTTTTGGCATTATTGAAGAATAAGCTGCTGCTCAATGAGAAAATGTCCAACTTTGCATAATAACCATTACAATATTTGGGACGTGGTTAGAGCAGAGTTGAGAAGTAATCACACTAAGTAGAAGTCATTTTAAAATGGACCGAGTCTTCCCCTTTGATACAAGCGGCTGATTGGGCCATCCAATATTTGAGAAAGCTTGTAGCATCATTCACTTAAACAACACTTTTGCATTCCATAATTGCAAGAGTTAGGTCATTTATTGAAAGGTAGAAATTAGCAAAATTCTATTCAAGATGTGTATCATAAAATCATTAATGCATAAGTTTCAACATTACCTAATTTGCAACTACCATTTGAGGTGAAAATGAATGTAAACAATTATGCTATGAGGCTAATTATATTGCAAGGAGGTACGTTGGTCACTTATCATTTCAATTTTTTTTATAGGGTAGTTTTGAAATTTCTAATGCATGAAAAATAAATGGATACACTTTGTTCAAAGCATTTAAATAATAGTTATTAGGAAAATACATAGTTGCCTCTTCACTATATTTAATTATAATCAAATTAGTAATAATCAAGACATTTTAAGTGGATGGATTTCTTGTACAATTTGACAATCAAAAATAAAAGAGACATGCAAACTGACGACTCTCCTTAACATTTGATATAGACCCCAAATCTCTAATTGTTGTAGCTTCGCCTTCTTCAACCAATGTTGATGTCTATGGATCTAATACATAGCACATTCAATTACCCAATTCAAGACATCCATCCCTTGCCCCTAAAGATTTGTGTAGAGAAGGGTACAATTGTGCACTAGTAAATTAGATTACATATTAAGATTTGTCTATGGACTAGCCATCCTGTCTCTCCTTGAATTGAAGGAAATATCCATCACCAACACTCCTTGGACTTGGACAACCTCTCTATTGATGAATTGTTCTAGTACTGCTTTAATCTCATATGATGTATCTAGCCTTGCCAACCATTTTTAGATTTGAGGCCATCTCTCCATCCACAACTATCCTTCTTTCCTTGTGGAAGTGGTACATATCAGATCAGTCATGTGAGCGATTCCCTTTTCCTCCATGACTAATGAGTTGTTTAATACATGCTTAGATCATATTTGAAGCTTTGTGCTCCAAAGAGCGGAAGTATCCAGCTTGTGAGAGAGGTAGACATCTCCAAAATAGATAGCTACTTTGGAGTGACTGGTAATATATCGTTGAATTTGCGAAGCTACACATATTGGAAAAAGTACAAGATGCTACAAAGTTCATGAGGGTAGGTGTTTTATGTAGCAAAAGTAAGCAAATTAATAGGAGGTTAGGGTTATATATACCATTACTATTTTTTATAACAAAACAAGAAAATATTTTCATGGATTTTTTAAGGGATTTTCCCATGTTGAGGAAATGACATGACTAATTTTTTGGATTTTATAGATTGGAATGTGAATGTTAATTCCATGCAAATATATTTTTTCAAGGCCATAAATAATTTATTTATTTTTTCTACTATTTGGGTTCAATTTGATTTGCATAGTTCCTTTCTCTAACATAGATATGAAATGTTCTTGGGTAGATTTTTTATCACATTGTGGGAGAGAATGGGATAGAATGTTGACGACAAAGTAAATGCCACCCATAAATGAACTGTCGATCAAAGGTGCAAGTTAAAACATTGGTACAAGTCTTAAAGGAATACGATAAGACATATCTAATTAACACTATTGGTACCATATATTCAATCCTCATGCAATAAGACACTTAAATATTTACAAATATATCTTCTTTTGAAGTAAGCTTGTGTTGACCCCAAATAGAGCATAATTTTGTTAATAATTCCAATGGTATTACTTTATGTTGGTGTAAATAATTATTCATCATGGATATTATTACACCTTACTTAAGTTTACTTAGGAAATGCATTTCATAGTAGTTTGGGTATGAGACACTTGGGTGTTTATGCCAAATTGGGATAGTGTGTGTAGGAGAATTTCCGCCTTTTATGGTGTGATCTTGTTGTTACACTCCACATTCAGTGGGTGATCCACCTCATGTGGAATATTATATTGTTTCTCCTACTTACCCACACCTATTTCCTACCTACCCTTGTTTCTTATTGAGCCACATGTCATGTTTGTGTCCTCACATATCCATATAGCCTTGCTTATATAAGTAGACTCATATTCATTGTATGTATCGATTAATGATCCAGTTGATCAGTATTTTCATCTTGATAGAATACAGTTTATTTGTATCATATATTTTGTCTCTCTTATTTGTGCTTTCCATTACCTCTTGATCTTGGCAAAATCTCACATGGTATCAAAGCCATTAGAGTGTCATTGGTTTGCTAATTGAAAGAAATTTGATGCTATTTGGGGTTGTGTATTTTACAATTTTCTATTGCAGGTTATTATTGAAGCTTGATAGGTCAAATTTGAGGTTACCATTGGATTGAGGAGGACCAAGAAAGTCATTTTTGCCATTTGTTTCATCCAAATCGGACTTCGGAGGCCAAATCTAGAGGCATTTGAAGTTTGACGTTGCGACGAAATTTTTTCAGAAATTATAATTTTGCAGGCATTTTTCAAATAGCGATATCTTACTCATTTAGAATCATTTTTTCGAGCAATTTTTTTTTGTTTTGGGGTAGAATTTCGTGAGCTGTACAGTGGTGCAGGAGTTTTCTAATTTTTGGATACAGGTTTTTCAGAAATCGTGAAATCCCGATTTTTACAACTTTGGAGGCTTCGTTTGGGCTCATATGGATTCCTTTCCAGGTGCCGTTTTTTTTGAAAGTGCATATTTTTTCATCTACTTTCATAATCTGCTATCTGTTTGCAGTGATTTTAAGTAAAAATTGTACTTTCAGTATTTGACCATTTTTGGCATATTTGGTACTTGCATTTTGCTTGGATCTCAGTTTAGATCACTAGCAGTATTTGTTGAAGTCTCTTAGATCTCATTTTGAGAAGTTGTAAATTGAAATCAGAAGTCCACTTTGCCTTGTTTTGCAAGTGGCCCATTGTATACGCACTAAGTATAAAGTGCCAAAATCGCCATTTTGGGGGGATTTCTTGATTGAGTATTTTGGTGGGGGGGGAGGGTGTCTTGTGTGATTGTGCCTCTCTCTATCTAGTGTTTTTTCATTTTGGTGCTATGGGTTCTCCTAAATTTCCACTTTTAATTCCTCATAATTATGCATCATGAAAAATTAAGACATGGAGTAAACTAATGAAAAAAGGATCCATTTATTATGTAAATGAAACTATTACAGCACCACCTGATCCTAAGGCTGATCCTAATGCTCAAATTGAATGGCTTACTAAGAATGCTATGGCACTTGGAACTCTTAGAAAGTATGTATCAGATGACCTCATTTTTCACATTGATAAGTGTACAACAATTAAAGAGGTTCGAGATATTTTTAAGAAATTGTATGGTCAAGTTGATGAGATTAAAGGCTACAAGCTTGATAGTGAACTCACAATTTTGGATTCCAAGGATTTTGATACAATCCAAGATTATGTCACAAAAGCAACTGAGCTAAGAACAAAGCTAAAGGATTGTGGAATTGACAAAAATGATGCTCAATTAGTTTATAACTTGTTGGACAAGCTTCCTTCAGAGTATGCAGCCTTTGTATCTAGCTTTCACACCCATAGGTTAGCTTAAGGTTCCTCATACACTTCTCCCCCATTTGATTCATTCACGAAGATGTTGATACTTGAGCAATCTAAGTTGACCACGATGGGGATTCTCAAATCTTCAAAGTCACAAGCTTTGGTGGCTAACAAAGACAATCAAAGTAATCAAGGAAAAGACAAGAATGAAAAGCAACCTAAGTCTAAACCACAACAAGATGGAGCACAATCTTCCTTTCCACAACAAGGTGATTCACCATTCTCACCTAAGAGGAAATCATATAAGGACAATCTTGTTTGTGGATATTGCAAGAAGTCAGGACATGATGAACATCATTGTTATAAGAAGGATATTGATGAGTTGAAGAATCTTTTTGAGAAGAATAGAATCAACCTACCTTCTAGAATGTCTACATCGGCTTCTTCTTCCAAGGATAAAGGAAATGATCATTCTTTTGGGACAGATAAAGGAAAAGGACAAGCTCTTTTTGCTACTACAAGTCATGATTCAGGGAGATGGCTTTTAGATTCAGGGGCTTTTCATCATATGGCATCTTCGCAGTCTATGTTCTCTACATTTAAGCCTTGCACCATGCCGCAGATTTTGATGGGCAATCATACATACATGGATGGGATTGGGAAAAGATCTATTGACATTGGAGATAACTCCTTCAATGATGTGTTGTGTGTACCCCACTTGACAAACAATCTCCTTTCCATCTATCAAATCACACATGGCACAACTAAGAGAGTTGTGGAGTTCACACCTGAGTCAGTTTTCATTCGAGACTTGGAGGCTAGAGCTATCATTGCGATCGGGGTGGTTGATCATGCATCTCGGTTATACTCCTTTTCAGATTTTGTTGATGATGATGATTTCACATTTGATGATTCTACACATGTTGATCACACTTCTTGTGATGATTCAGATTTTGAGGAGAACTTTGGGCACTTGAACATGGGGATTCTAACATGTGAACCCATTCTTGAGTCTTGTATTCCATCTCCTCATATTGATATCACATCTCCTATTGCACCTGATGATGCAGATAGTGCGACAGTTTTGCCTTCATGTGATTTTGTGGAACAGGATATTCATTGTCTTCCAGCTTCAGATTCATGGGATGGTTACTTGATAGACATTGCAGGTTTGTTTATGGAATCCTACATTGCAGATTTGGGAGACATCATTGATGACATTCATCTTCTTTGATGAAGACAATCCTTCTTCGATTGTTGCGAGAGAACACTCTGACCCTCTTGTTCATTCTCTACATGATCAATCTTTAAAGGTTGACATGATTGTGGATACTTTTGTACAACACTTGGAGGAGGTCTCTTTATCTTTTGAGGAGACATATGAGTCTTTGGATATTGTTCTACATTCATCTCCACTAGATCTTGGAGTGCCTTTTTCAGCAGCGTGACACAGTTTACCACCTTTGGAGGGGGTACCTTTCAGCATCGACATGGGGACACTTGAGTAGTTTTCAGAGATTCCTTTCATCATGAGTATTTTTTCTCCATCTTCCTTTTATGGTTGGGGAGACTTTTTGGATACACCTTTGGTTTTGTTTCTTCCTAAGGGGAGGAACGTGGTTCGACGTTCATGGAGCACTTTCTTCATTCATCTTCAAGCTTCTATCATTGGTGCAGATTCCACATTGAGGGGGGGCTTCCTAGTCTCTCTTCTTCTTCTCTCATATGGGGGGTACTTTTTCCTCATGGGGTTTTGTCCTTCACATACTTCTATGAGAGTTCTTTGTATCTAGTTTTCATTTCTCTTTTGGGGGAGGGTTTTTTCCCATTGGGTTTTTCTCTCTTTCCTTGCTTTGTGAGAGATTTCATTGCATTGGTTTGCATGCATTTGCATTTGTACATGGGTACCTAACATGGCCTAGTAGCCAGGACCCATCTTGCATTGCTTAGTTGCATTGTAGACTTAAGTGCCTTCCCCTAAGTTGCACTTAAGGGGGGGTGTTGGTGTAAATAATTATTCATCATGGATGTTATTACATCTTACTTAAGTTTACTTAGGAAATGCATTTCATAGTAGTTTGGGTATGAGACACTTGGGTGTTTGCGCCACATTGGGATAGTGTGTGTAGGAGAATTTTCACCTTTTATGGTGTGATCTTGTTGTTACACTCCACATTCAGTGGGTGATCCACCTCATGTGGAATATTATATTGTTTCTCCTACCTATCCACACCTATTTCCTACCTACCCTTGTTTCTTATTGAACCGCATGTCATGTTTGTGTGCTCACATATCCATATAGCCTTGCCTATATAAACAGACTCATATTCAATGTATGTATCAATTAATGATCCAGTTGATCAGTATTTTCATCTTGATAGAATACAGTTTATTTCTATCATATATTTTCTCTCTTTTATTTGTGCTTTCCATTGCCTCTTGATCTTGGCAAAATCTCACACTTTATATAACAAATAAATAAAAACTATTACTTTTACATGCATTACAATGGTGAATTGCTAGGACATTTATCATTTTTTTTTTTTGATCGGTAAGAGGCTGAGGCCAATAATTTTATTAATTATTTTAAAGTTACAGTACATTACTCCACTCGTGCGAGTGCCGATAGGAAAGAGTGGAGGCGAGAAAACCTCCGGCCTTGCCCGGGACCATAGTCCAGCATAACTTACATAATAAACAATAATTCCATATTTTACTACAACAAAACCAGCCAAACCCCGGGCTAGGGTAATCAGGAGGGGTGTTTATATTTTACCCCTCCTTTACAAGCCCTTATTTGCCACTTTCATAAATAAGAAGTCATTGTCACTTAACATCCAACTTTAATAGCTCTGTAAATGATCTTTGATTGTATAGTTTCCATGTTTGCACGGGTTCTACCTGCTTGGCTTGCATGGTTAGTTGCTCAAACACTAGGCAGGTTGTTAGTATCACTCAGCCCATTATAATAAATGAAAAATTTTACTGTCCATCTGGAAAGATTACCTTAATAAAACTTAAAATTGCGATAGGTATCAAATTCGTTAATGCCCAAACATGATCGACCCATGACCGAGCCGTATAAGGAATCACTCACTTACCAACTCTTGTTAATGCTCTTGGATGCGGCCCCTGAGAGAGAAGGGATCCAGGCTATACTAACAAGGGTAGGTAAATGGGATTCAATCAATCCCACCTCCCTTCCTTTGAAATTATAGCAGAGAGGATGGTGGGGTATGATTCTACCAGGCTGGACATAAATAGCTGTCCCATCCCTAATTTTGCCTATTAACCACCTTTAAACCATAGTCTGTAAGATATGCAAGATAGCTAATTATAGAGATTCAACAGGTGGTCATTAAAGACTTCTCCTGGATTCATATATCAAATTATTCCCCTAGTAAGTGTAAATGCCAATGAATACATACTTTCACATGTGATCTAAAGTAAAATTTAAGAATTGCTGGTTCTATAGAACAGAGAGGAAGAGTGTGACTGCCTAGACTATGTCTTAAGGATTCAATACCCCTTATTAATTTGTCCCAGTACTACTATCTGTAGTTAGGGTCTTATTTTCTCGAGAGAGTCCTCTGCTTTGAATCAAATCAAACAAGAAAATCTTCTGTAAATATGACCTCGATATGCTATCGAGAGTTATACGCTAATGAGACTGTAGGTATGAAAAAGATTGCGATGTGAGACAGGAATGAAGTATACTTTGAGAACTGAAAATTTGGCGAAGGGCATGAACAGGAAAAAGGGACCATGGACAAAACCGTCCATAAAATTCCTAAAAAATAACACAGAGTGTATATATATATATATATATATCGGTATATGTGAGTATATATATTTGAATGTAAGTATCTATAGGTATCTGAGTTTATATCTGTAAGACGACATTGAGCTTCGCCTAAGGCTAGAAATGACTAGTGGAAACAGGGACTACCAATAAAGGGGATATATCCGAACGAAAACCCTTATAGACGAAGCACTCCCTTCATATTTATCCTTGAAGCTTAAAAGACCCATGAAATCTACAGGAAAACGGAATTAAAAGAACCAGTTATGCCTTTAAATACTAATAATCACTTGTCTCTATATATCTTATGGGTCTGTGGCTAATGTCTGGATTAAATATACAATTTACTAGATATGCAAGGCACAAAGTTACCTTTTTACTAGGGATGGTTAACACCTTTAGAAAACCACTAGAATCATGCATTTTAGAGGTGAGAATAACGCCTAAAATATGACGGCCACACATCTTAAAAAACTAGTATTATTGAAAGCTAACCGAGAATGTTATATTCATATATATATGAATATAAATTACTGAATGAATGTATATTACTGAATTACTTCCCTTTTTAGCCTCGAAGTATAAGAAAAACTCAGGAAAGTAGACATCTTCAGAAACAAGGACAAGATTGTAATCAATATTTTACCTTTGTGTAAATACTTCCCTTATATTCTTCTAGCAAAATAACTCATTGTCTTCGTAGTCAAAATAGCTAAGAAAAAACCAACTCAAGACTATCAAGTTTGAGAGGTCACCTATGCTACTTCCTTTTTCAAAAAAGGCTATTAAGCGTAATGTTTCAGAGTATCCCTTAACATCTAAAAACAAAAAGATTATATCTAATACCGGGACCTTGTCTTTGACGGGTGCCCTTCCTGGGCCATTATCCTTTCCTGCTCGGCTTTTGAGAAGAGCGAGGCTCAGAGCTCCCTGGAGTCTCTGCAGAGAGGGCTTCAGGGGAGCGGGGGATGGGCATGTGATCGGGGATGACCGTAATATTTTCTGCATCCAAATACTTCTACAACCACTTCTCCTGTGGGGGTTTCTTTACTAGGAGGATCCAGGAGAGAAATAGGAAGTTCCTGCTCCTTATAGAGCGTAGAGCTTCGAAAGCCATTTGGTCTTCAATGACCAGAATAGGAAAACGAGGAACCGGTTTGTTATTCCTGATAAAGACATCATAGTCTCGAGGCTTGGGAGCTGTAAGTTCATCATCTATGTTCTCCATAACTCGTTCCAATTCACCAAGAACGTCTTTGATGAAGACCTTCTTGCATAATTTCGCCACCACCTCCCTATCCCTCTCGAAATACATTACCAAGGCCAGAAACATTGCGGCAATATCTGAGTTGGCTCGAGTTCGGTCCTCGTTCATTATGAAATCCTTCCCAAGAAATTTCATAATCGCTCCAGAAATCAGAGGGTTCTGTTGAACAAGGATACCTTTAAGTCTCTCATCTTTAATTTCCCCCACAAAGGTCATCTGGCGTTTCAACCCCATAAGTCTGAGCGTTGTATCCATTGTTGCTTAGCAAGAGGATACTCAGCTTTCCGAAGAGGGACTCACACTCTACCAACTTAATAATGAGCAGTTACTAAATAGTAAATATCAAACAGGGAATGTGCATTTCAAGACGAGAGATCATTAATATTACCTTGCCGTCACCAAGCCTAGGTTAACTCAGCTGTCCCATCACTGCAGCGGCATTACTCATCTTTCGCTGTTAGCCGTCAAAACAGGCTTTGAACGAGAAAGGAGCTGACGTATGGTATTATCAATAATGATTCATACGGCTACTAGAGTCCTTCAACTAAAGGGTTCAGATAATGGAGAATAAAGCTATGGATACCTTGAAAAGCTTGGGTTTTAGCGGAAGGCTATCTATACATTAATAGAGTTAGCTTTATATCCATGCTTCATATACTTTAGCTAAGATATGAACTCATGTTTATAATCCTAAACTTATTTAAAGTATGGATTAGTCTTCTTCTAATCCCAAAGCCTATAACATCGCGATTAACTTTAAGTATTACCCGAGAAGAAGGAAGAAAGATACAACTTATATCACGAGGTGTCCCTTTATTTAGAGCCTGTCTAAAAGGGTTTAAAGGGGAAAATCCTCAGAGATTAATTAAAAAGTGAATATTTAACCAATGGCTCTGAAGATTCTAAAGGTAGACTTGCAAGGGCTCGAAGCCTTTCTAAGGCATAAATAAGTTTGAGATATCTGGTTAAATGTATATAAATCTTGATAAATATGATTATATATGAAAAACTTCTACATGAAATGCATTTATATATATATATTTAAACAATGGCTTTGGAGATTCTGAAGGTGGACTTGCAAGGGTTTGGAGCCTTTCTAAGGCTTAAATAAGTTTGAAATATATGGTTAAGAATCTATAGATCTTAATAAAATGATTATATATATAAAACTTCTACATGAAATGTATTTATATATATATATGAGGATTTTTATTTATAGATATAACTTTCTCACAGATATGTGGATATATGTAAGTATATATCACATTTGGAAAATATATGTGTGGATGTCTATATATACATACGTATATGCCTACATGCATCCATACATTCATACATATATGTGTTTATATATCTATCTATTTGTATTGATGTATGAATGTATGTTTGTAATTGTATCTATGTATAAATATCCACATGCATATATAACCAGACTTGTGTATATATACTTAGTATATTCAAATATCCAGCAAATGTATTTTGGAGGAAGCTGAGAACGCCCAGAATCTATTCCTATATCTAAATACAGAGGTGAGAACTAACTATGGATGCTAAGATATATCTATAAGATTGATGATTATCTGAACACCTCGGTTCTAGGAGTAGATTGAAAATGGATTATAGATCAAGGAAATTCCGACCCCTACACTGAAGATGGGAGGGAGTGAAGATAGCAAGGGCATAAATTATCTTAGGTAGGCAAGGACAGGAGTTTGATGCCATTAGCCCCCAAGTTAGCAAGCTCATTTGCCCTTTTATTGCCCTCCCTATAGATGTGATTAAATGTGAACCTATCAAACCCTTTGCATAGATCCAGAGCCTTTGATAACAAGGTATTAAGTTTCCAATTGGGAATGCTGCCTTTTCTAAGAGCATTGACAATTATAGCCGAATCACCCTCAATATCTAAACACTTTGCTTCAAGTTTCCTGCATAAGAGCAAACCTTCCACCAGGGCCAACAGTTCTGCTCAATTGTTTGTGATAATGCCAGCTGGGGAGGCAAGGGATGCTACTTCCTTGCCTTCCCAATTGTGCACAACGCATCCTATCCCTGCTTGCCCTGGGTTGCCTCGGGAAACCCCATCAAAGTTTAACTTCAGCCACCCTTTACCAGGGGGGTGCCATCTGCATGATGCTCTAGATTGAAGGCTGGCCGAAGGGCCTTCACCTACAAAGGGGGGGAAGGACAAGCCTTTCCAACGTTTTTTGATCTTTTCATCCCAGTAAGATATGGAAGCATTTTTAAGTGAACCCGAGGCGAGTCTGTTATTTACAAGCTCTGTGACAGCTGACTCTATTTTATTAATGATTCTAAGGACATCTAGTTTTTCATTCTTAAAGATGCGCCTATTTCTTTCTTTCCAAAGTTCCCACATTATGGATGATGGGAGAGCTCTCCACAATCCTTCAAAGAGACAGCCCTGCTTAAGAAGAGGCCAAGCCGTAAGCATCCCCAAGATGGTATTGGGAAAGGCTGCAGACCATTCAAGTTTATTGGTAAACCATATCTAGCACTGATGAGCATAGGGACAGTTAAGGAGAATATGATTGGTGTCCTCTTCCTCTGCTTCGCATAGGGGACATCTACTAGGACCCTCATAGCCCATACGCCTGAATTTGTCCGCTGTGAGGAGTTTGCTTTGGATTGCAAGCCAGGAGAAAATGCCTGCCTTAGGCAAACAATTCCTGTCCCAGCAAAGATTTAGTGGAAGTTCTACCTTAGGCCTTAAAATTGCTTTGGATATGTGAGAGTACCCATCCCTGGCATTGTATTCTCCTTTTAAGGAGCCTTCCCATACAAGCTTGTCCCCTATCGGGATGACTTCATCATCCCCCTCCTTTGAAGGGGATAGGTAACTATTTAATAGGGGACCTCTTTTTGCTTCAAGAAGGACTCGGTTAGTCCCAAAGTCATGGATGTTTTCAATGGCTTTATATCCTCCCCATGAATCTGACCAAAAGAGAGCCTTGTCCCCTGAGCCTAGGTTCCAAGTAAGCCTATCCGTGATGATATTCCTACATTCAAGCATAAAATTCCAAAGGCAGGAGCCTCTGGGGGGGGTTGGGCTCCCTAAATATTTGGGATGGGTCATCTCCATTAAGGTACTTGAGGTTAAGTAATCTTGCCCATTTAAGATGTGGGAATCTGAATAATCTCCATACCAACTTCGCCCCCAATGCTCTTCCTTGGACTCGAAGGTTTTTGATGCCAATACCCCCGTCCTCTTTGGGTGAGCATATCTTGTCCCAGGAGATAAGTGAGATTTTGTGGTTATTATCAGTTACCTGCCTGAAGAAAGTTCTAAGATGCTTGTTGATTTCAACAAGTTTGGAAGAGGAAGGCCGTTGAAGGGAAAGTTGGAAAATGGGCATAGCTGATAAGACTGATTTAACCAAAGTAGCTCTGCCAGCCGAAGAGAGCCATTTCCCTTTCCAGTTGCTGATTCTAGATTTGATCTTATCCACTAAGTTATTCCATAAATTAGAGGGTCTCCTACCTCTGTCAAGGGGAATGCCTAAATATTTGCAAGGAAGGGATCCTATACTAATTTCCAGGACTCTGCAAATATCTTTTTCTAGAGGGGGGTCTATGTTGAACATAAAGATACCTGATTTAGCTAGATTAACCTCTTGACTTGAGGCTCTCATGTAGGAATTGAGAATATTTTTAAAAGCGCGGGCCTCCCTTATGTCACCTTGTCCAAAGAGCATTGTGTCATCCACAAATTGCTGGTGGGTAAAGGGGGGAAGGCCACTGGTGATGGGAATGCCTTGAATCTTCCCTTTCTTCTTGGCCATCGTAATAGCTCTTCTTAGGGCTTCAGCCATAATGATGAAAAGAAAGGGAGATATAGGGTCCCCCTGCCTAAGCCCTCTCGAACTACTAAAGAAGCCTACTGGGGAGCCATTAACTAGAACCGAGAATCTAGGGGTGGATATGCATTCGTAGATAAGGTTGATCCAAGTTTTCGAAAAGCCAAAGGCTTCTAAGCATTTGCAGAGAAAGCACCAATCAACCTTGTCATAAGCTTTACTAATGTCCAATTTGATTAACATGCTTGGTGATTTGTTAAGCTGAACTGAATGCAAAGCTTCCTGGGCTTTAATCACCCCATCATAGATTTGATCTTTCCATAACGAAGCCAGTTTGTTCCTCATTGATGATTAAGGGAAGGAGGTTTTGGAGTCTAGCTGTTAAGGTTTTAGTTAAAAGTTTGTACAAAGTGTTGCAGAGAGCAATTGGTTTGAAGTCATTGAAGCTCTCCAGGTTTTCTTTTTTTGGAATGAGGGCTAGGAAGGTGTTGTTGACGTCTTTAAGAATCTTTCCTGAGTTCCTTACCCCTTCCAAGGCCTCCGTGATTTCTGTTCCCATAAAATCCTAGCATTTTTGAAAAAAGCTGGTGGGGAAGCCATCTGGACCCGGAGCTTTGTCTGGATTCATCTTGAAGAGGGCAGACTTAACCTCCTCCACAGAGAATTTCTTTAAAAGGATTTGGTTGTCACTGGTTATGAGTTTCGGGATATTCTTAATGAAGTCGAGTTGGCCCTTAAGGTCAGAGCCTTCAAGATTGTTTAGGATATTCTCATAGAACTTAGCTGCTTCAGACGCAACCATATCTGGTTCAGACAGGATGGAACCATGGTTGTTCATAATTTGAGAAATTTGGTTGACCCCTCTCCTTTGCTTGGTGCTATTGTGGAAGAACTTAGTATTTCGGTCCCCTTCCTTCAGCCAAGTCTCTCTAGATTTTTGTTTCCAGAAAATCTCTTCGCAGGATAGTATCTTTCCATATTCCAAGAGAAGGGCCTTCTCCTTAAGGAAAAGGTGCTCATCCATCCCTCTCTCTAGGACCTCAATATTAACCCTATTAAGATCATTCTCTATTGATGTTTTTTTGTCAAAGATGTTACCAAATTTGGTCCTATTCCGCTCTAAGAGGTTCCTTTTTATAAGTTTTAGCTTACTTGCAACAATAAACATCTTCGAACCTGAGAAAGTGGAGCTACTCCACCATTTTTCAAGTAAGCTTAGAAAGTTATCATCTCTAAACCACATGTTCTCAAATTTGAAGGGACATTTTTTTGGGGTATAGTCTGATATTAAGTTTAATTGGAGTGGGAAATGGTCTGATCCTGATAAAGGAAGAGGCTCTGCCTTCAAGGAATAATTCAGTTCTGAGAGCCTGCCATAGATAAAGAACCTATCAAGTTTCTCTGCTATATTACAAAAACCAGATCTTCTATTGTTCCAGGTAAAGGCATTCTCTGCCGTCTTGATTTCCAGCAAGGAATTCCTGTTGATCTAGAGATTGAAGTCTATAGCTGAAGGAGGAAGCCTGCTGCTTCCTCCTCTTTTATCTGAGGCTTTAGTGATGGCATTAAAATCTCCTTCAATGATACTAAGGTCGTTCGAGAAGCTTTTAAGAAAGATCTCAATATCCTTCCATACTTTCACCTTTTCATTGTTTTGGATGGGGCCATAGACATTAATTAGTTTGAATCTGAGGTTATTTTTGTAGTTTACAACCTCTCCTCCTATCCAGTTCTGCTGGACCTCTAGTGGTGTGAACGAAAGGAATCTAGGATCCCAAATGATAGCTAAGCCCCCTGAAGCACCAGAGGCTGGGGAATGATTAAGTTGTCTAACCCCTAGTTTTTGCCCAAAGATAGATATCTCAGATGCATTCATTTTTGTTTCTTGAATTAATATTAAGACAGGTTTAGAGTCAGAGATACAACGCTTTAAGATGCGTTGTTTGTTAGGGGCGTTCAATCCCCTAACATTCCATGTTATGATTTTCATGGCTTTGTGGGGAGGTACTTCCCCTCCCGTACATTAAAAAGAGTAGATATTTTGGATTGACCCCTAGCTTCCCCATCGTTCAATCTCAATTCGGCTAAGGATCTTCTGCCCCTTCTTTTACTGAATTTAGCACAATTTGGAGAATCTTTGCTTTTAACAGAGCAGAGAATGCCCAAGGTGTTAGGATGCTGATTTTCCGCGTTCTCTGATGCTATGAAGAGTTCCTCTGTTTCTAAGTTAACTCTAGTAATATTTACTAGATTATTAACGAGGAAGTCTCTTTGTCTTTCCAATTCTTCGTTGTCACAGATTTCTTCAATCAATTGATCCATGAGGTCGTTTACTACTTCTTCCCCTATGAAATTGGCGATGATATCGACTTCCTTGGCTACTTGGTCAGCCTCAGAAGCTATAGTTGTGTCAGGGTCAGCCTCTGGGGATGAAAGACTAGCCTTTTCTCCTAGAGGGGTTATCAGATTTGGAACTGGGAAGATTTGATGGGATTGCTGTGAAGTCTTTTCAAGATCTTGAGGAGAGTTACCCTTATCTTTTGAAAGTGATAGGGTAGAAAGATCCCGCAGAGGGGAAGTTTTTAAGGAGTTCTCTCTGTCTTGTGGGATACGAGAGCCTAATGGTGACATAATTGTCATGCCGGATTGTTCATTCTGGGTGAGCCCCTCACAAATTTCCCCTTCTTCCAAATTACCAATCCCGCTATAAGGGTCACCCATAGGAGGGACAAACGATGGAGTTGGTTGGGGCTGAGAACATGGGGACTTAATTAGGGATTTCTGATGACATAGAACCGGAGAAGGAAGATTAGTGCTGAAGTTATTAAAGCCCGTGATGGTGAATCCCCCTCCATCCACAAATCTAATTGGAGCTATTCTCGATTCAGTGATTAATTTAGGGAAAGTATTTTTTGAGGGGAACTTTCTTGGTCTATCCATTTCGAAAGGACCATTGTAGAAGGGTAATTCAAGAGATAAACTCCGGTCATCATACCTTAGTGTTACTGGTTCGACGGTTTTAATGTTTATATTCATGTTGACAATCAAAAGATTGTTAAAGAAGCTTAAGGCTGATTTTTTAACTTCTACAAATTTGCCTATTTTATTCCCTAAAATGCTTAAAAAGTCATTATTTCTTAATTCAATTGGGATTCTTTCGAGTGATATAGCTCTATTAACCATACATGAATTTAATTGCGAAGGATGAAAGAGGGTATGCCACTCCCAGCAGTCAAACCCTAAGCCCATGAACTCAGATAAACCCTTATTTAGTATTGAATTTTTAAAATTTTGATTACCGCATTCAATAGCTAAGAACTGATCAGGGAGGATGTCAATTTTTACCTGATTTTTGAGAGAAGATGCCACCCAGTTGGCAATTTGTTCAGACGGAAACCCCCAGCCTTTCCATCGTGCAAAAAACAATCTTTCATTGCAATGCATTTGATACATATCCACTATTTGGGAGTCAATGTCAATGATTATCCCATTGGGGCTATCTTTGGAAGATTTGCCTGCAGACATTTTGGTGGCTGAAGCTGTGGGACTGTTTGTTCGGTTAGGTTTTACAAAACCTTCCTTCCACCCTGGGTTGGGATGTCGCTTAAAGCAATTTGATTGCCTTTCTGCCTTCTTGTTTCAGTGCCTTAACGGCTGCCAGTTTCGATCCCTGCCTTGGAGCGAAGGAAGGGAAGCCCTAGCCGAAACAACCAGTGGGTATTTTGTTTTAGCAAAGAAAGCTTCCTGCTTGTTGATCCGAGATTTTGCTCTACTCAATTCATTTGCCCTAGCATCGTTAGCCAGAACCGCAAAATGGTTTCCATAGCCATGATAAACACTTCGCAGAGGAAAGGGCTGGTTGTAGAGAGAAGATTTGATTCTGTCTTTCGCGAGCATAGTCATTTTCGCCATTCTAGGACATTTATCATTGACTAGCCTCTAAAAGAATAAAAGGATATTTTGTTTGTAAGATAATAAGGAATAGACAACAAAAGTCATTTGTCTAACAAGAATCCTTGGTTTATAGACCTAGAGTTGTTCTTGCTAAAATTACATTTTCTCATTGGTGTGTATAATTGGTCTTCATACTTGGAGTTGTCCTCGTTGAACATATGTTTTCTCATGTGTGCATAATAGTTTAGGTTCTTCCTAATATATTTTCTTGACAACATTATTCTAACATTGTTCGTTGATCTTAATAAAGCTTTAATTGCCATTATCATTACTATGATAAATATATTTAAACATTGAGACACAATTGCCAGTTGATTTAGAAAAGGAACAATGTATATTGGTGTTATTTTTTGGACAACCTTGGGAGAATTTATTAAGTATATAAGGTTTCAAACATACCATACCATAATAGTAAGGAAATTGTTTGAAATGCAATATTCATAGCCCCAAAGCTAATAAAATGAGTTATTATACTAGTACATGCTTTTAATTTAAAATAATCTTATTAGTATGGTTATACTTAAAAGTTAGTGTGATGAACACGAATTAGTTCTCTTTCTAAACTAACATAAGTTTAATAAATACCACATTTTGTTTAGAACATAATTAAATACACCACTATTATTCTTAAGAAATGCATGCAAAATTCAAACATATTTCACAATTCATTGGGCATTGACAAATACTTTGCTACACAAGATTCATATTTCAAGTATCATATTGATGTCATAACATAACATATTACAAGTATTATAATGATAATAAGATACAAATCATCAATAATACAATGTCATGAGATATTTGGATAATATCTCCAAGTAACCAAGTCTTCGACATTCTTCAGTTACAAGAGAGAGAGAATCACCCAAGTGCTTTTCCTCCATCCACAGACTAGCGGTCCCTTGCAAACCTTCCATCTGAAAGTGGCCTTACCCTTCACGAGGGTAGCAAATCAATGGAATCACCAAGATCGACATTCCATTCAAGAACTATTGTTGTTTCTAGATATAAACAATCTCTCATACGACTCTAGATACCCTTTAATTAAGTATGACACATTGATTGAATTGTCAACAAATAGACACTGTGAATGTGAGATAATGCAAATAGTGATTTTCATTACTTTGGTCAAAGTTCTAGTATAATAAATGCACATTCCATAATGGAGATTTGTGTCGTATATTCATATCTCCTTTTCAAATTGGTTATCAAAAGTACAATGTCATGATCAAGCACTCATGATAATTTAATAAAAAAGTGCATATATATTTGCAATTAAAAGTCATCTCCCTATCATAAAGGTGGAGGAATGATTGTAAGCTGTTGTCAACGAAAAATACCCAGGCAAGTGAGTGATACAATTGTTTACAATATTGCATTTCTAAAATACAGTTAAGTACAATAAATTATCACAATTTTTTATTTCCATATTCTTTTCGGTATTTATAGTTTTTCCCAATTTAATGCAACAATATCGGCTATAAATATTCATACAACGAAATACTTTTTCTAGCAGTATTGCCTATCAAGAATTGGATCAATCTAGATAATCAAAGACTGAAGTTTAAACCCAAGCCCTCTTCCAAAACCCAAGGTACAAGTTTGGCCTTGGATTAGAATTTTTCTTTAAAACAATATTTATAGTTTATCTTTGTATCTAGGCTTGGATCTATCCATACCCTTATTCATAAATAGATGCTATATGCATATATATTTATTGTTGTACACACACATTAACACACATATATAGCTATATATACAAATCTTTATCAATATATATACACATATCTATACATGTATATATATACACACATGCACATGTATAGATATATGTACATATATGTATATGCATATGTATATATGTATACACATATATATACACATGCACATGTATATATATATATATATATATATATATATATATATATATATATATATATATATATATATATATATATATATATATATATATATATATATATATATATATATATATATATATATATATATATGGGGGTGAAGCAACTATCCAGCCAAACAATAAAGCCGAATGCATTTCATTGTCTTGCCTCCCACCAGCTCAAAAGAGAATCTATCCTCATAGCTTGCTCCAAAGCATCTCTAGGAGTCTAAATCTTTTGTTGCATCATGGGGATTCTAGTCAAAGGTATCAACCCTTGGAAGGAACGATTGAATGAAAGAAATACAGCCAGAAGGAGCAGAACTGCGCTGAAGCCGGATGATCATCCATGTTTTGCTCCCCACCTTCAGTGCGTACATACCCTTCCCTGTTGGCTGCTTTCTCCTCCTTTCAAGCTGCTTGTTCTCCAGCTTGCTTCTGAAACAGGTATAAGAAGTTAACAAAATCAGAAGCGAGAAAGAACCCCTACTATTCTATGGGCAACCCAACTCTTTTAGCTGAGTTCCCTCTCGTTTGAACAATCTTTTGATCGATCTGTAAATCTTCACATCTAATGAGTGCTTGCTGCAGGTTATGGAGATTTAATCCACTCGACTATAACTACTGAGAAAGGTAGGGAATCAGTGAAACAAGCAAAAACAAACCCGGCTCCTCAACTATATTGTTTTCGGGGCAGCGTTACATCTCCATGGCGTCCTCTCCCCCCTACTATTTGAAGGGAATCCCCATAGAATAGTAGGGGGTTAGATGATTGTTCCACCCGCCCCCAGACAAGAACAACACTCTGCTATAGTTAGTCGCGAGTGCTGCTGGGTGGGGGGGCCCCTACTATTCTATGGTACGACATAGAAGCATTCCCCAACAGAAAAGCCTATCTATGTATATGCAGAGCATAGCATGTATAGATGTCGGGGGTTACTGGTGGCTCTCGATTTGGATCCTCAATGGATGCTTCAACAGGCGGTTCATTCATGTGAGTCTAATAGCGACGAAAAGCAGCTATTGTGCCCCATGTACCGATGAGCACCATTGCTCACTTTGTGCCGACGGATCTTTAATTGCCCCTAAAATAGATTATTCGGATCGAGAGGCAGATCTTTCATCGGAAATAGTTTAGTTAATCGTCGAAAAAAATGAGAAAACTATAGACATCCCGTAGGGCGGGAGAGGACCTCGGGGGCCCTACTATAGAATAGTAGGGGCAATCCTGGGCTTGAAGAAGTAGGATTCAGATCTTTCGTCCACCCTCCCCAATAGAGTCTATAGAAGGGATAGCCATCCCATGTCGAGGAGGAGTTCGTTTCCGAGTTTGTCGGAGCACATACTAAGAACTGTGTCTGAGCCAATGCATGACATGACCACTAACTATGGTTGGTGGGGCCCCTACTATTCTAAGGGCCGGAACAGTGGGGGCCCACCTGACCCTGCTATTCGGCAGGGCCTCCCACTTTTAGAATCTACCTCCCATCCTCCCCCGGTGGGAACTCGGGTGGGAACTTAGGGGGATATTGGCGGGTATATGTATATACATATGTATATACGTACACACACACACACACACACACACATATATATATATAGACACACACACACACATGCACATGTATAGATATATGTACATATATGTATATATGTATACACACACATGTGTGTGTGTGTGTGGGGATATTGGCGGGTATATGTATATACATATGTATATACGTATACACATGTACACACACACACACACACACACACACACACACACACATATATATATAGACACACACACACACACATGCACATGTATAGATATATGTACATATATGTATATATGTATACACACACATATGTGTGTGTGTGTACACACACACACACACACACACACATATATATACACACACACATGCACATGTATAGATATATGTACATATATGTATATATGTATACACACACACATATGTACACATGCACATGTATAGATATGTGTACATATATGTATATATTTGTATAGATATATATGCACATATATATGTGTGTGTGTGTGTGTGTGTGTGTGTGTGTGTGTGTGTGTGTGTGTGTGTGTGTACGAGATTCCCTTGTTGCTGCCTCGACGCCATCTTCCTCTGGTATATATATATATATATATATATATATATATATATATATATATATATATATATATATATATATATATATATATATATACACATCTTCATATACTAATTTCCATTTTTGGAATTATAAAAAATGAGCAATATCTTTATATACTTTTATCTATACATATGTATACGTTTTGTACACATATCAACCTATATAAATATTTATTCATGTCTTTATCACTAATAAAAATCATTGCAGCAAGAGAAGATACATTACATACAAGACATTCTTTCTCTTACT
This sequence comes from Cryptomeria japonica, assembly GCF_030272615.1. Taxonomy (NCBI): domain Eukaryota; kingdom Viridiplantae; phylum Streptophyta; class Pinopsida; order Cupressales; family Cupressaceae; genus Cryptomeria; species Cryptomeria japonica. The sequence goes on along the minus strand of NC_081414.1, from coordinate 520,858,707 downwards.
TTTAAGATAAGTGTATTGATTCACTAGCTTTCGGCCTGAAAGGTTGAATGTTTCTACAAAGATAATAGAACTTATAAACTTTCCTATGAGAATAATGTGCACAATAATTCATAATAGCCACAATCCAATAATGGTTTTAAATAATACCAAACACATTACAATATTCTAAAATAACATAGTCTTGTTAAAGGTTGGGTATATTGACAACGTTCATAAATAACACAACCCTTAACAAAGGTCAAACATATTCGACATAATTGATAGTGTTCATAATAAATACATACCTTATCAAAGGTGAAGCCCATTTAACAAGTTTCCACAATACCACACACCTTTCAAATGTCAAACATTTTTAATAGGTTATCACAATACCGCAAACCATCCAAGGTCAAACACATTGCCAATAATCACGACAATCACTACCCTATAATGGGTCAAATACATTGTTAGGGTTCACAATAAACATAAACTTGTCAAAGTTGAGTTTAATAACCATATTTACATGAATCAATTCACGATTAGGGTCAAATGCATTGTCGACATTTACAATAACATAGACATATTTAAGTTCTAGATAACTTTATAAGTACTTATTGAGGTAAAAAACAAACATTGACAAAGATCAAGATAAACATAGATTGAACATACCCTTTTCTATTTTTAGAGCTATACCAATGTGTGGTGAAAACATGCCTATATAGCTGATAGTAAAATTTAGATGTTCATAAAAGCATGAAATAAAAACCCTAAGAAATAAGCCTACAAAGTTCAAACACAACTGGTTTCGTTCATCATGGATTCCCATGTAAGAATGCAAAGGGACTAAAAATCTTTCATAGTGTGAATGTCCACAAAACATAGTATTGATATCATAATTTGAAATGCAATCAAAAGTATTTGAACTTTAAGTTAGTTAAAATGCCAAAATCAGCTTAGTCCAATAATGGATGTGTGTATCCCAAAATATTAAGAACTTGGTACCGTGCATGTACAATTGCTATAATAGATAATCTAAAAGGAGATTAGTATGGTTCATGCAATTATTTTCCAAAATATAATGAAGGCTCAATAATCAATGTCATTATAAGAATAAACTTGGATATTCTATCCATTTAAGAGGATTTTGATAATTCTAATATAAAATAGATTGTTCCCAAGAAGGAATCATATATGGCGACTTTAGAAGGTATACACTATACAAATGGTAAAAAGTAGCTTCATCATTGGTAATCATAATAGGTTATGGCGGCTTTAGGAGGTATATAGTATACAAATGTTAAAAAGTAGCGTCATCATTGTTCACCATAGATTTACTTATCTTACCAAACCATCCTATATTTACTTATTGCTGCAAAAATAGTAATCATATTGACCCAAAGAGCATTCTTATAATATAAAAGCAATAGTTAATAGGCTTGCAAAGTACAAACTTCATAACCTAGTTTTGTGAAATCATCTTTGATATGATTAAGTGTAACAAAATCTAGTACAATCCTAATAAAGATTGATGATCAAATCTATCATGGTACCTTGTCATGATAAGTGTGGGAGATATAAGGCGAATCCATGCTTACATTGCCATGTCTGAAGTCTCTTATTAATGGTTGTGTTCTAGCACTGTTTTAGGAATTATTTGGTAAATGGATTATCTTATTGATATATGCATTAATTTTTTGATATGAGATGTTTGTTATTGTATGTACTTATACACATTTTTGATTGTTTGTTGATTATATCAATACATTGTTATATATGGTTTAGAGCTATGCTTGGCTAGTGTGTTGGTATCTAGTGATTCATGAGCTTGATTCAAGTATCAATTGCACATTGTGTTTTGAGAGACTAATTGTGACTAGTGCATTGTGTTATAACATAATTGTGATTACATAGATAGAGATGATGTATGCTTATGATTCTTTGAGATTTTATACATGCCTTGATTTCCATGTATAAGAATATGCTAATACATTGGTCTAACTTGTTGCTTCAACTATGATTTTTGAGATAAGTTTTGATGTGTGCATTGAGGATGTGTGACTTTAACAAGTGATTGGCCAATCTAGGGTATGTGGAGTAGACCACTCATGGATTTCTTATGTATCTTGCTTCGGTTTGTAGAGTAATGAGACTTCAACCCTTATTTAAACTTGTATGCCTTGTCATTTGGGATTGTGAGACCTAATAATGCTTGAGTGCATATGCTTTTTCCTCCATAATTGTTTTGTCTTCTATGAGTGATATTTTCCACACTACTTGGAACATGCTTCACATTTTAGGAATGGGGTGATTTTTTTGGGTTGAGGGAAACTTGGGGTTTTAGGCTAGTCCAAGCCTAGAGAGCACTTACAAAGGATCATTTCCCACTATAACTATTGAGGCCAACATCCATAGGGCCTCAGTCCCCATTTCAACATTTCACTTGTTCAAATCGGTGAGCTCAATGATCCAACAAAGATCAACAACTTAGGAGCACAACAACCCCACAAAGGCACATGTGCTGCAAGCATGCTAGCCCAATAAAGGCATGAGATCTACGAGCACATTAACATTGCAGGGTTTTGAACCTTAGTGATCGCCTCACCAACGAAATAACTTTACCACGACACTACAACTCAATCGGTAGAATGGGGTGAAATTTTGAGTTAGTGTGTTAAATTCAATTTAATTGAATTTTGAAAATTGAGTTCCATAATTTTTCTTTTTTTATTTTCATGGAGTATTATTTACTCCACTTTGGTTAAGTATATCCCATGTGTGTTCACATAGTTTGTTTAAGATATTTGTGATTTTATTTAGCGAGTTGACATTATAGAGTTTAGAAAATAACTTAAGAAATTAAATAATAATAATTTTATTATTCCATTTAAGAGTTGGATTTTGCTTGATGGCAATATCGATTATCCACTTATTCTTATTTTTTATTTCTATTAGTGCACTCAAATTTGTATGTGGCTTTTGTTGACCTTATTGGCCATGGGCTTCTCTAATTGAGAATCATCACCATTTAATTGTTGAGGACGTCTGGGCTTGTGGTTAAGTTTAATTTAAATCTATACTTGGCTTAAAATATGCAATTTCAAGTTTGGAGTGGATTATTCTGTTTTTGAAATAGAATTTGTTGGCAATTGACACTCATTCGGTGATTTACGATGCTTGATTATTGGTTTAGGTTTGTCATTGATGACAACTTTTCATGGAGATCCGATTCGACGGTCGCAATTTTTCCTATCCGGAAGTGTGTGTTAACCTGTAGCTCACTAACTGATATTTCAGGTAGTGCAATGCAGTTTGTTGGCAATTTGGAGGAATTGATTATGTGATGCATTGATGTCAACACTAGGTTGTTTGGTTGTCTACCAGGTTGCGGTAGAGTGGTTGGATTGTGAAGTTGATCTAGAGACTATCTCCGATACATTCAAATTGGTGGAATTGGTTTGGTTCGGTCATTCATGTGCGTGTCACATTCAGTTGGTTCGGGATTCGGTGATCCAGAAGCTATCATATGTTCTAGTAAGCCTTTTGGTTACCAGTAAGTGTTTTACTGACAGAGCTTTGTTGAAGATCTTTTGATGGATTCGATAAGAGGTGTTGGTGCGGATTCTAGAAGGTTCTCAAGATGCTGATGGTTATCATGTTCGTGTTCCAGTTGATTGGTGGTGTTACATTTGGCTTATGGTAACCTATTTTAGGTCCGACGCTATTCTATTAGGTTATGGACCGATTTATGTAACATGTTGGTGGATGCTCCCGATGCGTTACTGGTTGGATTTATTGTTTAGTTAATGTTGTTTCGGTCTTAGACTGACTTGGATTATCATTGGTTTGCGGGTTTATATAATGGTTTTATTGTATTATCCTTTAGGTGGCTGACTTAATTGTTTAGGTCCTGGGCTGGTATAAATATGATGTAAGATTTTTGTAGATCATTGATCGTGGGTTATGAGATTATCTGTGTGCGAATAAAGTTGTAATCACATGCAGAGGTTTTGGTCGATCATAGGTGATCGAATTGGGTTTGTGTAAGAGGTTTAAGACCTCCGGCATTGAGCTTAGCTAGAACTGTACTAAGGCATAGGAGATGCTATTCTTGCAGTTCATTCTTATTTTCGGATTGTAGTTCGAAAATCTTTTGTAGTCGGTGAGGCTCCTTTGTGATGAGCAGTGCACTCTAGGTTGTTGGCTTTTCTGCATGTGCAGGCCCCTTATTGTAATCACATACTGCAAAAGTACCATCTGACTGTCAGTAGGCTTCCCACCATATTGTTAGAATCCAAGAGCACATATGTGTTCTATCGGTAATTAAGAATTTAATTCCTTTAGATATTTTTCCAATTAACAACCGATAAGCATATAAACAAGATACAATGAAGAACAAAGCACCCACAAAGGTCAACACCATAACACCACAAATTTATACGTGGAAAACCTCAAAGAGGAAAAACCACGGTGGGATTTGTGACTCACAATATCTATCCACTAGTCAGTTGAATAAATATTACATAAAATGGGGGCTTGCATAAAATCCTATCGCATCTATATCCGTCAACACCATAACAATCGATAAGCATATAAACAAGATATAATGAAGAACAAAGCAACCGAAAAGGTCAGCACCATAACACCACAAATTTATACGTGGAAAACCTCAAAGAGGAAAAACCACGGTGGGATTTGTGAGCCACAATATCTATCCACTGGCCAGGTGAATCAGTGTTCTACCAGTAATTAAGAATTTAATTCCTTTAGATACTTCTCCAATTAACAACCTATAAGCATACAAACAAGATATAATGAAGAACAAAGGAACCACAAAGCTCAACACCATAACACCACAAATTTATACGTGGAAAACCTCAAAGAGGAAAAACCACGGTGGGATTTGTGACCCACAATATCTATCCATTGGTCAATTGAATAAAAATTACATAAAAATGGGGCTTGCACATGCTGGAAGGCAGACTGCCTAGAGCGCACTGCTCATCACAAACGAGCTTCACTGACTACAAATATAAAATACTGAATTACAAACAAAATTCTGAACTTTGAGTGTGCATCTGATATGCTGGATGAGTTCCAGTTTAAGCACTGACTGTATTGGTTAACACTGTCTCCTTCCTTATCGGTAACTTAATTTGCTTCCCAATCTCCTTGACAAACAACCAAGATTGACTACAGATCATTACATTTGCATTCTGTCGATCAAGATCTCACTCACACAATTGCATAAAATCCTATCGCATCTATATCCAAAAAATGACCTAACTGAACTACCTTATATACCTTTACATACATGAACATGAATGCCTTATGTCAACTTACAATCATATTACAAAAGATAAATACATGTCGGCCCAAAATATAAACATTAATCTTTATGACCATTGCCGCTTTAACCTTTGCCGGATCAATCTCCTATGGTAGCCTCCAAATATCGGTTCCTAGTTTGCCGGTTTCCTTAAATGCCGGATGTCAATCCTAGAATACCGGTGAGTATCGGATAAGTATCCAACCCAAAATGATGTGTGTTGCCATGAATGACAACACCATGAGCTCAGATGAGTGTCAATTGCCAATAATCTCCCCCTTTGGCATTGATGGCAACACTCATGTGAAAAATGGATCATTAAAGTTCTGTTTCGGTTCCTGTCCAAAAACTTCCCAAAAATTGATCGTAGAAAGCTACTCCCCCTGAGCTGTACATTACTTCTTATGTCCCTTAACATTTTTCACATCCAACCTCTCTCCCTTTGACAAGAATGCCAAAGCCGGGGCAAATGATAAGAAATGAATGAAATCAAAATTTGTGTTTACCAGATCTAGATGTACTTGAATATATTAGGGTAAGCACTCTTCAAAAATCCCAAGTAAGTGTCCCATCTGGTTTTCAATGTTCCCAAAATTTATACAAACCCATTAAGAATGTAGGCATGCAATTCTTCTTTTGTTAATGTTGTCGGTGTGGGTTTATTCATCTGTTCTATACATTCCCTTTTGTGAAGCAATAAAGTGTTTAGCCGAGAACTGACCAAACCTCTCAATTCTTCGGCCCGTTGGATTAACTTGTCCATATCCTTTTCCAAAGCAGAAATCTTCGATTCTGAAAGCAAAATTTGACCATCAACAATGCTAGTCAATGACTGAGTACCATCAAAATTATTTGCAAGATGCTATAACCGAACCTTAGCCGCTTTTATTTTAACTTCCAAGTCTGTTGTTAATTTAGCCGTGTTAGTGCAAGACCGGTAAATACTACTATATTGATGAAGGGCTTCATCAATCCTTGTCAATTCTTTTGTGAGCTTTGCCTTATCAGATGTGATCATCTTATCACAAGTGACCTTCCTAGCTGAATTATACCTCTCCACCAATTGCTGGTTTGACACTTGTTGTAGAGTTTTCTACTCCTTGGCAATGTGTTCTGTCAAACCCTTTAGCTTGCCGGAAGGGCTAGCTACCTGACTGATCTTGTATTCTGGGGCAAGCTACTGTAGGATTGGAATGGCTTGTTCTATAACTTGCTTGTCCTTTAATCCTTCCTTCATACACTTCTGTGCTGCAACAAACATTAACTTAGAACTGCTCAACTGCTCAATATTATTCTTCTCAAAATGACTAAAATCTACTTGACTGGATGTGTCAAGTGCCAACAATGAGGGACCAACAACCGATGATGGTGCCGGTACCCTGACTTCAATTTGTTCTTGTTCTTTCTCCTTCTCCTCTACCTTATGTTCTTTTTCTTCCCGTTCTTTCTCCTTGGCACTAGTGGCTTCACCACTTGGTGCAGTTATTCCTTTTGCCACTACATCATGAATCTCAATTGTATCTACATTAATAACCGGAGGAAAATTGTCCTCAATATTATCTATGGTTTTTCTTTGATGTTTATGTCAGATTTCTGGCATTGATGTCAAAGGGGGAGAGGTATACATGTGAAAAACAAAGCTTAACAGAGATATCGGTCATAGGGGGAGTTTGGTCTATGGTTAATTGGTTCAAAACTTCATTGATATATCTTTTGTTGGATGTCTTCCATTGGGGGAGACTTGTTTGACATTTCTTGGCACTTGGATGTTTTTCACATCTAGTGTTGCCATCAATGCCAAAGGGGGAGATTCTTGGCAATTTGGAGGAATTGATTATGTGTTGCATTGATGTCAACACTAGCTTGTTTGGTTGTCTAACGGGTTCTGATAGAGTGGTTGGATTGTGAAGTTGATCTAGAGACTATCTCCGGTACGTTCAGATTGGTGGAATTGGTTTGGTTTGGTCATTCATGTGCACGTCACATTCAGTTGGTTCGAGATTTGGTGATTCAGAAGCTATCATATGTTCTAGTAAGCCTTTTGGTTACCGGTAAGGGTTTTACCGATAGAGCTTTGTTGAAGATCTTTTGATGGATTCAATAAGTGGTGTTGGTGCGGCTTCTAGAAGGTTCTCATGATGCTGATGGTTATCATGTTTGTGTTCTAGTTGATTGGTGGTGTTGGATTTGACTTATGACGACCTATTTTAGGTCCGACGCTATTCTGTTAGGTTATGGACCAGTTTATGTAACGTGTTGGTGGATGCTCCCGATGTGTTACTGGTTGGATTTATTTGTCTAACGGGTTCTGATAGAGTGGTTGGATTGTGATGTTGATCTAGAGACTATCTCCGGTACGTTCAGATTGGTGGAATTGGTTTGGTTTGGTCATTCATGTGCGCGTCACATTCAGTTGGTTCGAGATTTGGTGATTCAGAAGCTATCATATGTTCTAGTAAGCCTTTTGGTTACCGGTAAGGGTTTTACCGATAGAGCTTTGTTGAAGATCTTTTGATGGATTCAATAAGTGGTGTTGGTGCGGCTTCTAGAAGGTTCTCATGATGTTGATGGTTATCATGTTTGTGTTCTAGTTGATTGGTGGTGTTGGATTTGACTTATGATGACCTATTTTAGGTCCGACGCTATTCTGTTAGGTTATGGACCGGTTTATGTAACGTGTTGGTGGATGCTCCCGATGCGTTACTGGTTGGATTTATTGTTTGGTTAATGTTGTTTCGGTATTAGGCCGACTTGGATTATCATTGGTTTGCGGGTTTATGTAATGGATTTATTGTATTATCCTTTAGGTGGCCAACCTAATTGTTTAGGTCTCGAGTTGGTATAAATATGATGTAAGATCTCTTTGTAGATCATCGATCATGGATTATGGGATTATCTGTGTGTGAATAAAGTTGTAATCATATGCATAGGTTTTGGCCGATCATAGGTGATCGAATTGGGTTTGTGTAAGAGGTTTTAGACCTGTGACATTGAGCTTAACCAAAACTATACTCAGGCATACGAGATGCTATTCTTGCAGTTCAATCTTATTTTCGGATTGTAGTCCGAAGTCTTTTGTAGTCAGTGAGGCTCCTTTGTGATGATTAGTGCATAGGCTGTTGGCCTTCTTGCACGTGCAGGCCCCTTATTGTAATCACATACTTACTACAAAAGTATCATCTGACTGTGGGTAGGCTTCCCATCGTGGTTTTTCCTTTTACGGGGTTTTCCACGTACAAATCTTTTAAGAGTATACAAGACAAATCTAATGATTCTCTTGATCTTATTTATATTGATTTGTGTGGTCCTGCTAGAATAAGAAGCTTTCAGGGTGATAGATATTTCATGCTAATCATTGATGACTATTGTAGAATGATGTTGGTTACTTTTCTAAGGGAGACATCTGAAGCCTTTGAAAAGTTTGAGATCTTTAAAGCTATGGTTGAGACAAAGACAGGGTTGAAGATCAAATGCTTAAGATCCGATCAGGGTGATGAATTCACATCCGATGAATTTAACAGTTATTGTGAGAAACATGGCATAAGGAGACAGCTGTCTGCACCCCAAACACATCAACAAAATGGTGTTGTGGGAAGAAAGAATTGAACAATCCTGGATGCAACTAGATCTATGATGATGGAAGCTAATTTGCCTCATATCTATTGGAGAGAAGCTGTGAGCATGACGATATACACATTCAACATAGTTCATATCAAAGGAGACATCGATAAGACAACTTATGAGTTATGGTTTGGTCATACACCTACAGTTAAGTACTTCAGAATCTTTGGTAGTAAATGCTATATCAAAAGAGATGATTCCATTGGAAAGTTTGATCCTAGATGTGATGAACGAATATTTATTTGTTATTCAAATGAAATTAAAGCATATAGATGTTATAACAAAAGATTGTAGAGAATCATGGAGAGCGCTAATGTTAAGGTGGATGAGCAATATAGAGGTCAAATCAAAACTTATGAGAGAGAACTGGAAGTGGAAATGATCATAATTGAACCGATAACACCTGTACCGGAACAAAATGTTGAACCAGTTACCCCAAAAGTATCAGAAAATTCAACAGTAACTGAAGATTAGGGTAGAGAAACATAAAGTCAAAAGACTCCTAGGTATGTAAGGTTGAATCATTCAAAAGATCAGATCATTGGAGACAAGAGCAAAGGAGTGATGACAAGGAGAAGGTTGGTAGCTGAAGAGGTATGCTTAATTTCTAAAATTGAACCGACATCAGTAGTTGAGGCATGTAAGGATGAATGTTGGATGAAAGCTATGGAAGAGGAATTGGATCAGATAAAAAATAACAACAATGGACTTTAGTTCCCCGACCTAAAAATAAGAATGTTATTGGAACTAAATGGGTTTTTAGGAATAAATTGAATGAAGATGGACAAGTTGTGAGGAACAAGGCTAGATTGGTCTGCAAAGGATATTCTCAGAAGGAAGTAATTGATTATGATGAAACTTTTGCTCCGGTAGCAAGGATTGAAGCTATGAGATTATTTCTTGCTTATGCTGCCCATACGAAATACAAGGTTTATCAGGTGGATGTTAAGTGTGCATTTCTAAATGGAGATCGTGAAGAGGAAGTCTACATTGAGAAGCCTGATGGATTTTCTCTTTCAGATGACAATAACATGGTTTGCAGATTGAGGAAAGCTTTATATGGATTGAAACAAGCCCTAGAGCTTGGTATGCCAGATTGGACAAATATCTTGTGAAACTTGGTTTCACTGAAGGTAATGCTGACAATAACTTGTATTATAAGATTATTAATGATGCCATATTGATTGTTGAGGTCTTTGTTGATGATATCATTTTTGAAGGTGAAGGAAAGTTATGTATGGAATTCTCTGATAATATGAAGAATGAATTTGAGATGTCTATGATTGGAGAAATGAATTTTTTTTTAGGTTTGCAAATTACTTAGACTGATAAAGCCATTTTCATCTGTCAAACTAAGTATGCTAGAGAGTTGTTGAAGAAATTTGGTATAGAAAATTCTAAACCAGTTGGTACTCCTATGGTTACAAGTGAGAAATTGACAAAGAAAGATGTATAAGCTCCGGTAAATCCTACAAGGTATAAATCTATGATTGGAGGTTTGTTATATTTGACTCAGACTAGACCGGATATAATGAATGTAGGTTGTATTGTATCAAGATATCAGAGTGATCCTAGAGAGAATCATGAGAGTGCAGTGAAAAGGATTTTCAGATATTTACAAGGAATAATTGAATATGGTTTGTGGTATCTTAAAGATGATGACTTTACACTATGTGCATCTACTAATACAGATTGGGCTGAAGATATAAATGACCGAAAAAGCACATCCGGTGGAGCTTTCTTTCTTGGAAAGAAACTTGTTTAATGGATCAACAAGAAACGGTCATGTACTTCTTTATCTACTGCTGAAGTTGAGTATGTTGTGGCTGCTACTAGTTGTACACAAGTTCTATGGATGAAGCAAATGTTGAAAGACATAAGTGTAGATTGTAATGAACCGGTAGTCATTCACCGTGATAACTCTGTTGCTATTGACATATCAAAGAATTCGATATTTCATTCTAAGACAAAACACATATCAATCAATTATAACTTTTTGAAAGAAAAGGTAGAAGCAAACGAAGTCAGACTGGTTCATGAGAACACTAAAGAGCAAATTGCAGATATCTTCAATAAACCTTTGCCCAAGAAATCATTTGAGTACTTTAGAGACAGATTGGGGGTCTTTGCCCCCTGGTTGAGACTTAAGTGATGCTGATTGGCATCAGTTCAGTATGCATTATTAGAACTATCATTCATTCCGGATTAATGAGTTGGTGCTACTACTCAGGGGGAGTAGTCAGCTGTGTGGTTCAGAGGATCTATGGTTTTTCTTTGATGTTTATGACAGATTTCTGGCATTGATGTCAAAGGGGGAGATATATATATATATATATATATATATATATATATATATATATATATGTGTGTGTGTGAAAAATAGAGCTTAACAGAGATATTAGTCACAGGGGAGGTTTGGTCTATGGTTAATTGGTTCAAAACTTCATTGATATATCATTTGTTGGATGCCTTCCATTGGGGGAGACTTGTTTGGCATTTCTTGGCACTTGGATGTTTTTCACATCTAGTGTTGCCATCAATGCCAAATGGGGAGATTGTTGACAATTTGGAGGAATTGATTTTGTGTTGCATTGATGTTTGTCATTGATGTCAACACTAGCTTGTTTGGTTGTCTACCAGGTTCTGGTAGAGTGGTTGGATTGTGATGTTGATCTGGAGACTATCTTCAGTATGATCAGATTGGTGGAATTGGCTTGATTCGTTCATTCATGTGCGTGTCACATTCAGTTGGTTTAGGATGTGGTGATTCGGAAGCTATGATATGTTCTAGTAAGCCTTCTGGTTACCGGTAAGGGTTTTACCGATAGAGCTTTGTTGAAGATCTTTTGATGGATTCAATAAGTTGTGTTGGTGCGGCTTCTAGAAGATTCTCAGGATGCTGATGGTTATCATGTTCGTGTTCTAGTTGATTGGTGGTGTTACATTTGGCTTATGGCGACCTATTTTAGGTCCAACGCTATTCTGTTAGGTTATGGACCGGTTTATGTTACGTGTTGGTGGATGCTCCCAATGCGTTACCAGTTGGATTTATTGTTTGGTTAATGTTGTTTCGGTATTAGGCCATCTTGGATTATCATTGGTTTGCGGGTTTATGTAATGGATTTATTGTATTATCCTTTAGGTGGCTGACCTAATTGTTTAGGTCCTAGGTTGGTATAAATATGATGTAAGATCTCTTTGTAAATCATCGATCATGGGTTATGGGATTATCTGTGTGCGAATAAAGTTGTAATAATATGCAGTGGTTTTGGTCGATCATAGGTGATCGAATTGGGTTTGTGTAAGAGGTTTAAGACCTTCGACATTGAGCTTAACCAGAACTATACTCGGGCATAGGAGATGCTATTCTTGCAGTTCATTCTTATTTTCGGATTGTAGTCCGAAGATCCTTTGTAGTCAGTGAGGCTCCTTTGTGATGAGCTGTGCGCTCTAGGCTGTCGGCCTTCCTATGTGCAGGCCCCCTATTGTAATCACATACTTACTGCAGAAGTATCATCTGACTGTGGGTAGGCTTCCCACCATGGTTTTTCCCTTTACCGGGTTTTCTATGTACAAATTTTGGTGTTATGTGTTTTTGATGCATGGTATTTGTTTTATGGTTTATGTTTGTGCTTAATTGATATATCTACTATTCCAGTATTTGGTTTATGCATTCTGTTAAGGGTTTTGTGTGCTTACAGTTTAATAATCTGTTGACAACTGATTCCCCCCCCATCTCAGTTGTCCACCGGTTATTCTAACACAATTTTGGTCTGGAAAGGTTTCCAGTGATTGCGGTGAGTAAGTTCAAGGTGGAAATGATGACGCTGACATTGGTGAAGCATTTTGGAAAATTGTTGTGGTCTGGTGTTATGTTTTGTTAGAGATTGAAGCCGACTTGCAGTTACACATTACATTTTTGATAGCTGACTTGGAGGAGATTATGTTTGATATTATTGGATATATAAGATTGAATTGGTGATTGGTTTTTCGAGTGTTACTATTTTGGTGATCCGTTTTCGTGCGATTGAGCGGAGTTTCACGTGCACATTTGATTCCCAGGTGATCTGGTAGTTGTCTGAGACATAAACAGAGCATATTGCAAAGCAAGTACAGTCAGAGATCTTGTGCTTAACCGGAACTCATTATTGCATTGTTAGCTGCTACCTCAGAGTTCTTGAATTGTATTTCCTCATTGTTATCAAATTGTAAGTCAGTGAGACTTCCCTGAAGAGTGTAGCCTTCCGAGTCATTGTAATTGAGCAGTGAGCCTGAATGCAAGTGAATTCCCCATCTATGTAATATTTATTTACTCCTGGCCATGGTATATGAATATTGTGGGTTTTAGCCCCATCATGGTTTTTCCCTTTTCAGGTTTCCACGTAAAAATTCTGGTGTTGTGGATCTGTGGTTTATTTATTGCTTGCTTATATTCTTTACTTGTTATGCATTGCTAACCGGTGGATAAAAAATAAGTTTGTGAATTTGATTTCCGACAGAGCATCGATTCACCCCCCCCTCTCAGTGTTCCTTGGTTTCTAACATAATTTGAGAGAACACAAGCTTGCGAAGACGTTAATAAAGCAATAAGGGTTTCAAATGACAAAATTATACTGAGAGTGGGGGGGGGGGGGGAGATGAATCAATATAATACAATCTTGTACTTTTTCAACTTAACAATCACAATAACATCAATTGCATAATATCAATAACAAGAAGAACACATAATTTACGTGGAAACACTTACGAGAGAAAACCATGACAAAATATATTTGCTTCTATAAACTTTTCTTTCAAATTTTGTAGGCATGGACCCACAAGAGACTCCAATCGCCTTAATTCATAGGCACCAACCTATTGGAGGAATTAACCCCCATTGGTAAGCACCAAGTTAGCGAGAGACACCAATTTCTCCTTTTGGAAGCACCGACTTCCAAATTCTTTAATGGATGATATTGTCTTCACAAAATCTTAATGTACATAATCTTTTTCTCACAAATATGCTCTTAAATGATTCTACCATTGCCATACACTTTCCTTCTCAAATTTGCATGCACCACACTTAACAAATCTGCTATAAGTCTGTCGTTAACTTCCTAAATTTGCTCTTTTATGATTGGTTTTCTTTTCAAAAAGTCTACTTCTATTATTTCTTCGTAATTCTACTCACATACCCTAGCAGCTCCATTATTCCATGCTAATCCTCACATATATCTCTACTTTATATCTGCTCTTCATCTTCTCTAAATATACTTTTAATCTGCTTTAAACTGAATGATATTACATTGAAAACTTACACTTCTAACTCCTGTTCTATGTTTCTTATATATAGCTCCTCACATGTCCTTTCACAAGGGAGCTGACTAATCCCAAAAAGGGTTGACTTCATAAATAAACAAATTCCATTTAATTTAATCTCCCTTATAATGAGCTGGCCATATGGAGAATAATACATATTAAATTTAATCTTCCAAGTGAGCTCTAGAATAGAGGGTCAACCTTCATAATACATTTTTATTAACATTAGCATTAGATCTTGCTTGCAAAAATGGTCGGTCATCAATCAACACACATCATAAACTTAAACTTGTCTTAATATATGTTAAGGTAAGGACTTCTTTGATAGCAGCAATATGAAACTATTCTTTGACATCAACGACAAGATCTAACAATCTCCCTTGACAATATGCTTGCCAACAATCACTTTGACATAAATGACAATAATTCCAACATTGAGAGCTTGGGTGAGCCATGGAATTTTGTTCCTTTTTAGATTTTTGTTTGTTGCTTGTGGATACTCGTTTTTGGAAGGTTATGCTTCCCACATTCTTTAGAATATGAATTTTGAGAAGGGATCTCTCTTTGATGAATCATGGAGGCTTTCCTCTTGATTTGAAGTTGGGGATTAAAGGAGCTTCTCATGGTGTTTTGTGGAACTTCTTTAGTTGCTTGAGAGAAATGGAGATTCACTTCTCTTCATGTTTGTGGCCTTTATTGGTAAAGACAACTATTCTTCTTTGTTTATTTATTTTATTTGATTCCTTGTTCATTGACAAACGTGAAATAGGAAGAGGCTTCTGTATGCCTTCCTTAGTAGCATGTGTGTTTTGATTTATTTTATGTATTTAGGTTTAATAGATATCCCTACATCCATTTTGTTTAAATTGAATAATTATTTGGATTTTACACTTGGTTTGGTTTCTTGATGCCTTGAAATGACTTAATAGAGATTTATTTGGCTTTTAAATTGGTTGTGTTGTGATTGCCTTGTTAATAAAGCTATCAAATAATGTGTAAAACGACCTATGAAATTGGTATGGCTTCTTGATAAAGTAAGTGTTCTTGTTTGGAGGTAGGTGACTTCGTTGATGGATGTTGCCATATGTCCAAGGTTTGTTAAACCTTTTTCTTTGAGTTTAACCACGAATGGTGTTGATTATGGGCAATCTTTGCGAAATAAGTATGTGTCGTATGAGACCTTTGTGTGTCACTTATGAGTGTCTTGTGAGACCTTGTGAGATGCTTGAGATAAACCAAGTGTATAGATCCATGATTTTCTATTCCATTAGCATGTGGGCCGCCTAGAGTGACATGGACATCCATAAGCACTTAATTTTGGCAATATGGTAAGATGATGGGTACTCTTCCATTGGTCCTTTTTCTTGGAATTGTTTTTTAGAGTTTGTTAGTGGCCTTGGAGAATACCATCCTTTATCTTCATTTGGATGATGTTGAAACATATTAGTGTTTGATTTTATGGATTTGCAATAGAATTTGTAAGCTATTTCATGCTTATCATTTTTAGAGAAAATGAATAATAGACAAGTTAAAACCATTTGAATGAACATAATTTTTTTATGTAAATTTCATAATTCTTGTTTATATGATTTTATTTCATAGATGTGTGATTGGGTGGATCTATGATCATGGATCTTGTTCCTAGGATATATCATATTTATTTCTTTAGCTTGAAATGATTACAATATAGTGTTGAATGTGTATCCATTATGTCTTACTGTATTTCTATGTTATTAGAAGGATTGTAATGTTGTACACTTTTATAAATAAGATTAGTTGCATGCCTTGTTTATCTACTCTATAGAATATTGTATATATATAGGAATAATGAAAAGATGTTTGTTGAATGTGAAGAACGAACCCATACATACATGCAACATATCTATGTTTGTGCATACTCATATGTATAGGAAAGAAGCTAACTAATCCATGTTTAGTGAAAGAAACAATATCACGATGCATGCTTATTCTCTTCTTAACTCTTTTCAATAAATAGATGCTTATGTTGATTAGAGATCCATAAATATGTTATTGCTCTACCTCGCTCTAGTCCTCTTAGTGATGTTGAAATGAAACAAGAATATTGACAGATATGTTTGAGATAGATATTGTTCTCCTTGTATGTTGAGAAAGTAAACACATGTTTGTGGTTGCACAACCATTTAATGAGAATGACCTATTGCATATGTGAAGTTGATGGTGTGGCAGTTTGGTTTTCATTGATGCCAACATGCCGATTTTGTGTTTCAATGATTGATTTGGTGCTCTAGAAGTTGTGCTTCAGAAGTATTCTCAGTGATGATGGTCATTGACAGTATTTGCAGTGCTCCACATTTCTCCACATTTCTAGTTTTGTTCATGATATCTCGGATTTATGTTGTTCATGTCTTTATCTTTGTTTTTTTGATTCGAGACGTGATGATGTGCTCCAGGACGTGATGATGTGCTCCAGAGTCGTGGTTGCGGATATCTTCATTCCGGGTCTGGTTGAGCTTGAATGTTTTTGTTTTTTGCTCTAGTGATTGTGGTGTATTGATAACGTGTTGTTTTGATCGATGTAGTGCATTGTGGTGTGGTCCACTTCTCATTCCTTTCCATCATGACAATGTTTAGTGTAGACCTATTTCAAATTGTGTCTTGGAAAATTCTTTGGCCGACTTGGGAGACTTCTTATTTTAGAGATTAGTATAAATAGATGATGATTGTAATGTGAAAAATAGAGAAGCAAGTGAATTGAAAAAGATCTATTTTTTTGTTGATGTGATTTTGTGCAAGGTTGTGTGCTATTGTTGTTTGGTACCAGAGGCAGTGAGCCAAAGGTTTCATCCGACATTGCAACATTGTGATAGTTGTGCTTCAGTGGTGGATTCTTTCTTCTTCTTCTTCTTCTTCTGGGTAGCGAGCCCTTTTCTTGGCGGTTTTAGCTAGGCAGTGAGCCCACCTGCAGTGAGCATTATGGCAATGAGCCATCCTTTGTAAAAATCATTTTAACCGGTGTCACCCTAACAGGTTTATTACACTTGAGAATTAACATTCTCCGCGGTTTTTCCCTTCTTGGGTTTTTCACGTAAAATCTAGTGTTTCATGTGCGTGCTCTCTCATGCTTATATATGTTTATGGTTAAGTAATCAAGAATTAGTTTAGCGGATCGGTTTTTGTGGAATCAGTAAAAGATTTTAATTGACTACTGATTGACCCTCCCTCTTAGTTGTCTGGGATATTCAACATGAGTGTGGTGACTATCTTTCTAAAGTCTATTTAAGATCGAACCGTCTTATGTAAATGAGATCCTACTCTTCTCTCCTCTCTTTATGATATTGTTTATTAGTGAAATGAAAAATTGAATCTATGTTGATGATTGTTTGATATTTCTTCTTTTCCTTTGTAATGTCATCATTGTGTAATGGTTGGATGAATAGGATTATGAGTAAAAGTGCCTAATATGTTTATTACACTTGTGAAAGACATTAATGAGTTGAATTGTTAAACAAATGTAATGAATAAATGATAGTTGTTAGATAATTTATTAATTACTAGTATGGATATAAAATTGTGTTTTTCTTATTAATGAATCTAACTTATCTCTTCACCTTGATTAATGAATATAAAGAATAAACCATTTATTGTTGCCTTTCTTCTTGTAGTCATTCATTGTGGTGTGAGTGCCACATGTTTGGCATAGTCTTTTCAGTAGTTTGAGTTGGTGATTTTTTTCCCCTTGTGCATATTATGCTTTTTCTTTGTCGAGTGTTGCATCCAGATGATAACCATTTCTTCCTTGCCAAGACAATAACATATCTCTCTTAATGTGTGACACTTGCAAGTCTTGTCCACTTGTTTTGGTGCTTGCCATAGTGTTGTTGAGATAACAACATGTGTGTGTGCATTGCAACATTTCTTGTGTAGTATTTGTGAACATGAAAAATTCTTAAGCCTATTTTACTTTTCCAATATACTTATTAAAATTGGGCATTACAACCTCATGGAGCTTATGTTTAACCATTCTATTATAGTGTCATAGGTGAACTTTTGCAATGGGCAATACAATAAAGAAGAATCTTATTACAAATGATGATTGTATGATATGAGCAGTACAAACTAACATACACAAAATCTAAGGGAACTGTCTTAAATTGGGGTATTAAGAATTAACCTCATGTACACCAAATTCTATTTCAAAAGACAATGTTCCATTTTTGAATGTTATGCTAAAAAGACCCGATTGTAGTGATATTTGTATAAACAATGTCCTCTGTAGGAAGTGACTAGATCTCATACAAGGAAGATACCAAGATTACAATGTCCTCTGTAGGAAGTGACTAGATCTCATATAAGGAAGATACCAAGATTATGATTATCATTGCTAAAGAATTATCACATGCAATATTATGTGGAGAATTATCCTAGGTCCTCCAAGTGTTTTTTTTATAATTATTTGGTTTTGATCCAAGGGTTAGGTGTTTGATCTCAGTGGACAACTCTCTAGACAAGAATTTGGTTGAATTATAATGTTTGCAAAAGCAATCAAATAGACAAAATAATTGAGAAATAGAATGTTAAATAACTACATTCATAATGTATAATTATTCTAATATTTGTTTCGTACATGAAACATACCCTTGAGAAAGGTGTATGACTATTCATCTTGTGCTCAATGGTTGCTTATGAATGTTTAAACAATTTTAAAAAGTAGTATTATAATTTGCAAATAATAATGTCAATTAGACCAAAAGTTGTTGGGAAGTTGAGTTGAATCATTAAGAAGAGGAACACTTTCCCTTATTAATTTCTCATCCCCTGACAATTGTTGATTGTAACCAATTTGTGATGTCTTTGATGACTAGGCATATGACTTGGTATGTTGAGAGCCTTGTGGGTGCCAACTTGTTTGTCTAGTTAATTTTTTTTCGTACAAACTACAAAATCATGGTTATGATGATACAACGAGTTTGGTGATGAAATGGATGTTTTGGTTTTTCCATGAAATGTGCTAGACCCTATTTGGGATATGGTAGAAACTACATAAGATCTAATTGAGGCATGCATGTTGTAGACTTACATGTTTGCAGAGTATCATGTGTTGTTGATGGAACATGAGTGGCATTTTGTGGAAAGTGGTTATTGAACTTTGTGCTCCCTAGAGCATTCAAGAGGTGCTCTAGTGTAAAACAAACATTGAACTACACCCAAAGTTGTTGATATCCATGAGGATGATGTGAGTGTTAGCATAGGCACTTTGGTAAATTCAATTTGATTAGGCACCGCTCTTGTGAATGGATAGTTTTGCTTGTGTTGAGACAAAGGTGTGGAACCCTATCTTTTAGCTATTATTTACTGAACTATTTTGCTTGCTATGGGAGTTGACCCTTCATGACAACTTTGTAGATGAGCATAAAAGAGTACATAGTGAACATGGTTTCTAGGGTTTAAGATTTCTTAATAGTAATGAGTCATTTTGTAGGTGGAGGCGAGACACAATGTTGAGTATGTGTAATTGTATGGCATAATCTACTTTAGTGTCAATGTAGCAGGTGTTGATCATGAATCCACTTATAGAATTTAATCTTTTGTTGCCTCTAGTGAAAAAAAATGTTGTGAGGGTTTGTGATGTGCATACATGTATGACTATGCATGTCTGGATGCCTAAGAAATATTTTTTGGATGTTTGTTGGCACTACATCTCTAATTAATTCTTAAAGTAGATGAATAAAATATGTGAAGTGACATTGAAAGAGTCACCTTTATACCTTCACATGTTGTAGGAGTTGAGCCACCCTAGTTTGTAGGGAAGTGGATGAGGCCTATTTGGTAGTTGCAATCTCTTTATGGTTTCTAAAGAGATTAGACACTTCGTATTATTACCATCAATTATGAAGTCCAATTGTTGCCCCTTGACCCATTTTTGTGATTAGAATAGTTTCTTTGCTTTAGTTTCCTTAGGTAAGAGGTTTGTTGCTTGTGCGATGTTATACTTTTATAGTGTGTTGTACATCAATTAATTCTGTTTTAGGACATAACATCAACATCCCCAACTTCCATCATTGTGAGCACCTTATTCTTTACATGACTCATTAGATTGATTTCTACTCTTGTTGTTTTCACACCACTTATTGGTCTTGGTTGAGTTGCTCTTGTTTGAAGGTAGTAGCTTCTTAGATGTGGTAGTTGATTGATGCCTACCCTGCACTTGAACTCTATAGTTCTTGTTAGATAAGAGTATATGTCCCTCATTATTTTTATCTTGATCAACTTTAGTTTGCACTAGATTGTTGGGAAAAAGTCCATTGCCATATTTGAGGAATCTATGTTGCTTAGTGTAAAGGGGAAAATTTGATTTGGTAATTTGCAACATAGAAGGAGAAATCACCAAATCAATTTTCGCTTTGGGGGAAGGAATTCCTTTACATTCAAAATAAGGGAGGAATCCAGTAGATTCAGTCACAAATCAGATAAGGACTGAATATTAAGTGGATTGATTGATTATGATGCGTTTTCCCCTCTTTTGTAAGTTGAAATGTTGATTTAGGGTAAAGTGCTGAAATTGAAGACAAAACTGAGAAAATAATGAGCTACAGGTTCGGGATTTTGTCGTGCACTTGGATTTGAATAATATGAGTTGATTCGTATTTGCGTTGCGAAAATGACCTGAAAAAGCAGGGACCATGGCGCGACAACACGGTCTTGCGAATTTTCCGCACACCAAAAAGGGTTGCTCTGGCTCTATATCTGAAGCTTATTCCGAGACGTACAACTGTGCACATGTTTCCTACACACAAAATGAAAGGGAAATAGGTTGGAAATAGGGGTTTGCCTAAGTCAAATCTCGATTGAGGAATCAACCTTGAATGAGATATTGCAAATACTTGAAATACATAATGGAAATGTATACCTCAGATCTGCAATGATTGATGATGATGCTTTGCTTCTTGAAGGTAATCACATATGTTATATGAAATGACATGTACGTGACAAAACCCTAACACACACACATGTTTGCAGATGAATGATGCAAAGTTGCTCTACAATTGATGAATGAAGAATATGCAACCTTGAAGACCTCTAGAAATGCTTGATGATGAATGCTTCAATGCTTGATTGCTTGACTATAGTTCTCCTTGCCTTATTGCCTTATGATCTTATGCCCAAATGAGAGGGGAAGACCTCATATACTTGCATGTCGTCAATCATATAAATTTTTCGATATAGGCCGACATGGAGAAGTAATTTCTGCTCAAATTTTGGATAGGGCCTAGGGTCCAAATTAGGCCCCAATTTGGGAGGACCATGGCATGGCGCCATGGTCTCAGTGAGGACTAAGGCACCATGCCCTGGTTTTACCCCGAATCGGGCCAGGATTATGGGGTCCCAACAAGGTAAAATGATATCATATGAACATTGTTGCATGGCAGAGGCATAAATAGGTCTTGATCAAGCATGAGGATGAGAACACTAAGGCGAGAGCCCCAAATGCGGTCAAAATTGCAAAGGGTGCAATTTTTAGGACACTATATTTAGCCCCCACTTTAGCGGGAGTATGAGCTCACATAAATGCTCACGGTAAAGTAGAAGAAAGAGAGATGAAGATGAGGAATGTAGAATAAAATCACAAGGAGTATAAGATATTGCTAATCTTGAGGAACCAAGCCCCCAATCCTAGGATCTCAACTCACTCAAACATATGCAAGGACACACAAAAACAAGACCAAAAAACAAAAAGGCAAACAAAGACAAAAGACACAAAAAGACACACAACTTAAGCTAAAGACCAAAATAAGACCTCAAGTCAACTAGATGAAGAGACCTCGATATCAAAATGTCTCAACAACTAATATCATTCTTGAAAAATGCCATCTCACGAACACAAATGATCACATAAAAGAGCAAAGCAAGCATCATCCATGAACTATCAATAACAAAGCTACAAGTTCACGAGAGGAACAAGAGAGAGCATGCATATACACTAGATGTGTTTATTCGGGTGATCCATGAGAAGAATGATGAGAAAGGGCATGGACTACTCGCCCCTAGATGTTTTTAATTAGGTGATCCATGTTGGGGAGGAGAGGAGGAATAGTCTAGCTATTTTTACCTAGTTCCACTAATCCTCATGCGTGTGTGCAAGTGGTGTCTGGTTCCAAGTGAATAGCACCCCGTATAAGAGTTTGTTTCCTCTTGTTTCGAGTGTGCTTCAACCTATTTAAGATATGTAATGCAAATGCAAATGCCAAGGGGGGATTGTGTGTGCAAATGTGTGTGCTAATGCCAAGGGGTGAATGACAAATACATGCCTAGTTTTGAGGACATCTCGTGTAAGAGCTTTGGTTTGGTTTCGGTGACGTGTAACCTCATCTAAGACATATCAAATGTTGCATTTGGTTTCGGGTGTGAAGCATCTTTCTCTAAGAGTTTGTTAACTTTGGTTCCGAGAATGAACACCTCATTTAAGGCATGCAAAAATGATATGCAAAAAGTATAATACAATATGATACAAAGAGAGCGATATGGGTGGCCCCCTTAAGATGTCAACATAGACATATGTTGATGTCTTAAGGAAGTGTAGAGACAAAGATACCATCCGTCAACACCATCGAGATATCCTTTAGGCAACAATGTCATAAATCCAACCTAGAGAGGGAATACTCTTCACGCAAGGATAAGATGGTTGAAAAAGAGATGTCTTGCAACATGTGTAAAGGAGATCCTTCGAGGAGAAGAGATCTTTCCTCAAAAGACATCTACCTCCAAGAGGAGGTATCTTGAACAAACATAACATCTTCTACCAAAAGAAAGGAAGGAGAACAAGATTTCATAGCTTCCTCCTATTGCTAGGTGAAAGAGATTCTTGATGAAGGATGACACACTTTTGACCCAATGCAAGGGGTAAGTTTATGATAGATGTACATCACCAAATGAAGAAGAGGTTGTAGCCAAGGACTTACACCTCGTGTATAAGAGAGAATCCTTGAGCAAAGAATAGCTTCACACAAGGAATGACACCAAATCATGAACAAACACCACTCAACAAAGGAAAAGTATATCCTTAGAGAGAAGAGAAGAGGATAAATCATTGCCAGTAAGCGTAAGGACAATGAGAAGAATTACACAATCTTCTAAGGAGAGATTAGGCATAAGCAAGTGCACAATATACTTACATGAATAAATATCCAATGCAAGAAAATACATTAGTATATGTAAAATGCAACTCAAAAGAAGAGGTAATCTTCAAAGAGAGAGAGAGAGAGAGAAAGAAAGAAAGATCACATATTCCGCTAAGGAGGGATTGATCATAAGAGACTTACCATTGCAATAAAGGATATCAACACATGAAAAATGAAACCCCTACAGGGAATAGTGATACATTAGATAGAAAGAGAGAGATCGAAAAAGCCATCCTTGCCCCCCAAGCAAGAGGACAAGAAGAAGAACTACACATCTTCTAAAGAGGTTATTCATAAGAGACGTGCCGTTTCAAACAAGAAATAGATCCTAACCAAGGAACAATCACGTGCCCACATGAAGGATAACCCTGTGCAAGAAAGGACATCACGTTATGAATAATGCAACACAAAAGAAGAGGTAATAGCTTCAAAGAGAAAGAGCGAGATAGAAGAGGAATTACAAAACCTCTCTAAGGAGAGATCATTCATAAAACATGTACCGTTTCAAGCAAGGAATAGGCCCCAACTAAGGAACAAACATGTGCTCGCATGAAGGATAATTCCATGCAAGAAAGGACATCAATTTATGAATAATGCAATCCATAAAAGGAAATGGTGAAAGGATAAGAGATTGGATAGAGATAAAAGAGGATCATGTTGCGACCCCAAGATGTTTGAAGTTGAAAAAGCACCACCTCTAATGAAAAAGAGCCCCCAATTAAGTTAACTACTTATGTCATAGGCCGAGGAGCAACACGAGGGTGAAAGGAGTGCTAAGGTACTACCTTTTCACCTAGAAAGAGAGCAAGATCTGTTGAAAGACATATACAAGCACATCGTATTGTTCTTGAAGAAAGTCCTTAAATGCTTTATACTTTCCAAGAGAATGAGAACCGTCATGATGAAAAAAACAATATCCATTTCCTTCTTTATGTTTATTTCTAAACTTCACAAAAGAAAAAACAACATTCTTGTCATACTTCAATTTCCAAAAGATTCTAGTTGCTAATTTTTTTTGATCATTAATGAGTGTAGGATTATTCTTTTGAGATTGAGGACAAGAGTTGCTATTAGAAGAAGAAGGATTGTCATCAATGATTTTAACTTTACCACTATCGATAAGTTTTTTTTATGGAATTTTGAAAATCAGGACAATCATCAGCATGGTGATCATGAGTTTGATGAAATGAACAAAAAAGAGTTTTTGAAGAAGAAGCACCTTTGCAAGCACGATTGCCTTGTTGTCTTGCGAGATGATCTGTAAAGTCTTGAATCCTAAGTAGGTCATCCATAGGAGATTTATTATCATTTCCTAGGCCTTTTGTGGTAACTTGTGTAGGAAGGCTTATAGGGACTCAAATTTCTTGTTCAAAATTTCCAAGTCCTTGTCCTCTAAAACCTTGTTTTGATATTATATTAAAGCCACTGCTATAAGAATCCTTTAATTGAGAAGGCGAGGGAGCATTATAATAAATTTCTTTGAGATTTGTAGTGTAAGGATGTTTAGAAGGAATGAAAGGATTAGTAGATGTGTAGCGTCCTAAAATTGCGACACTTGCAATTTCGACCGCATTTGGGTCTTCACGATGGCGACGCAACACGCAACCTGAATGGAGACCCCGAAACTTGATTATGACACTGAAAACTGCATTTTCTTGCACCCTGGCCTGAACCTCCTTTGCACCTTGCTGTCCCGGTAGGTGGGACCAGAGCGCCCAGCGCCCTGGTCCTCCAGGACCATGGCGCCTAGCGCCCTGGTCCTCCAGGACCCTATTTTGGGCCCGGTCTCTTTTGGACTTCGGGTCTTTATGTTTACAAATTGGAAAATTATCTTTCCTGGTCGGCCTAAGGTCGGGAAAATCAGTCTGTCAGCCCTAATTGACAAGTATATAAACTACATTTTCCTCTTTCATTCGATATGATGGAAAAAGCGTGGAAACTATACTCAAGCATTCAAGCATTCAAGCATTTTTTCAAGCAATTGATCATTTCAAGTCTCCATTCAAGGCTGTGTTGCATTCAAGACAAGGATTCAACCATTGAAGAGGAGATCACTTACAACATACTACTACAACATACAACATACAACATCTATACCTTCGCACATAAGGATACAAACATCCTTACAACAAGGTATTAGTACTTGTTTTACATTACAGACATTTACATTTACAGCATTGCTCATTTCTTGGTTAATTCCAAAACCGGGGTTTGACCTAAAGGCAAACCCCTAATCCCTAACCCCCCAATCGTCTTCACTTTTCTGTGTGTAGGTTGCAGGTACGCGGCTGAAATTGAAGATCTAGAATCCTTGTGCAGAGACGAACAGATCCCCCTTCGTTTCGCGGATTTTTCGGAGGACCGTGGCGCTCGGACGCCATCGTCCTGACAACTTTCGCTCAAATTTACAGGACAGCGCCGTATCGACATTTTACTGCTAATTCCAGGTCCGCAGCTTCATACTGTATTCCTATCTCAGTTTATAAGTGAATCTTTCTCACTTTCTATGCATTCCTAGCTTAATTCTTCTATGCACATTCTTTACAAAAGAGGGTAGCCTTGCTGTCATAACCCTTGAAACTCATTTAGCATCCAATCTTGCATTGCGTGGGATTGGATCTTGTGGGTTTTCAACCCCTCTTTTGAATGTAAAGTCTCTCCCCTAAGTGAAAACCATCAACCCTAGAGTGAATCTCCCTTCTCTCTCCTTGGAGTTGGAAGAGGGGAGAGCAACTAGGGTTCGATCGCGATTTTCCGCTTTACATTTTGGTGAACCCGACGTGAACATCCTTTCTGATTATTCATGGTTAGATCTAAAAATTTTAGAGGTTAATTGCATAAAAACCCTAAATTTTCTTTTTAGTAATTAAGCTTGTGAAATGTCTAAATGTTAATGCTTGTTTCAGATCTATCCTTCTATTACAAATTACCAATTCATATTTGTGCTTTAATTTTGAAAATTAAGTGGTTAAGTGTTAAAACCCTAATTTTTAAAACCCTCTTGATTCAACCTTTGTCCGACAATTTCACTGATCAAAACATTTCCAAATCAACTGTAACTTTGGATTCCGCAATAAAATCACAATATCTTTCATCCCTGAAAATTTGGAAAAAAGTTGCGAGGACCGTGTGCACTCCGAGCGCCATCGTCCCTGACATTTTTTCCGAAATTTTGGGAGCTAGATCTTACTGTATTTTCCTGCTAAAATCCAGAATTTTGGCTGATTTTATCAATTATAACACTTTCAAAATTAAAGTCAAAGTTGGTCTAGGGATTGCTTGGATTAACGCTTCTAATCATTCAAAAATCATTGAAATTGAAAATTTGTGTCAAAATTGTGTTCTTACTGTCCTAAATCTGAAAAGTGTGTTTGCATTCATTAAAAATTTCAGTGCTTTATTCAAATTCTTGCAATTTGTGACTTTTGAAATTAAGTGCTTAATTACAACAACTTTAATTTCCGCTTTCAAAATTGAATTTTGCGTGAAATTGAGTCAATTTTTAAATTTCAAAATTTGCATTGCTCTTGACATTCCCTCTAAAATCATAAAATTCAAAATTTCAGTTTCCCTCTCTTTTTCAAAATTCAAATTTTTGCATTTTTCGACAATCTTGGTAGGGTTCAATTTCGAGATTGCAACTTTAATTTGGCCTATCTACAGATCGTAAAACCACTCAATTTTTTCAGATTAGCTCTAAAATCATCATAACTTTCATCCCTGCAAATTTCGAAAAAAGTTGCCGGGACCGTGTGCACTCCGAAGTGCCACAGTCCCTGACATTTTTTCTGAAATTTCGGGAGATTGTCCTGATTGTATTTAATAGCTTAAATCCAGAAGATTGGCTGATTTTACTGAAAATTGCTACCTCTAAATTCAAAACTTTCTCTCTCTCTCTAGTGCATGAGTTTTACAACAATAAGCCCTACTTACACTATTCCCGTTAGACGAAGCCGTAGAATTAAGTCTTTCCGAGGTTTAACTACTGAGGAGATGGAACCTAATTTGAATAGCCTTTTTAACGAGGACATGGGTAATTCCTCTAATCCTCCTAATGATGAAGAAGCTCTCCATGAGGTTTCTGAAGAACAACTTTCGAAATTGGATAACCAATTTGACGATTTTCGACAATGGATGTCTCAAGAATACCCCGATAGTCAAGCTCTTCCTTTAATTGAGGGTCTAAAACGTATGCTTCAAAGTGATAAGAATGGAATTGATATTTTGCGTGGTATTGCACACATTGTGGATTCAAATGTGATGCCTATGAAGAGTTGTGCTGAAAATTTGGGTTATACACAACCTCCTACTCAAGTCAATCATTCTATTCCTTTGACGACTCCTACTGCTAGCATACCTACCTTTACATCAAACATAATGGCTACTTCTACACAAGACATTCCTCCTGTGATCACCAGTCATGGGGGCGATCCTTCCTCTTCAATTAACCCTCTTCCTTCATTTAATCCGATTTCTTCATTCACTCCTTCAATGAGTGTCCCTATTACATCTCCACAAATGAACATGATGCAAGGGGGCAATTCATTCAATCATTTCATTCCTCCTTGTAGTGTTCCTCCTGTCCAATCATCTCCTATGACTAATTATCATAGAGTCCCACCACCTTACTCTTTACCTTCTTTTGATAACATAACACCTCCATCACAATCTTACACATCTAATATGAACTCTTCGACTAAAGCGACCATTAACAATCTTGAACAAACTGTCTCTTCTTTACAGCAACAAATTGCCTCTATGAATCAATCTAAGTTTAGTGTGCCCACATTTGATGTTGCGAGCCCACTTTCTCTTGACATTGTTCGAGCTATTCCCCCTAAACATGTTGAAATTCCGCATTTGGAGCTTTATAATGGTAAAGGTGATCCTCTAACGCATGTTAAGACTTTTCAAACAATATGTACTGATTTTGCTTATGACCAAAGGTTGCTTGCAAAACTGTTCACTAGAACATTAAGAGACAAAGCCCTACAATGGTATTGCTCGTTGCCTTCCTATTCTATTACTTCTTTCGAACAACTTGCAAATGCTTTCATTCAACAATTTCAAAACAATATAAGTCCTAAAGTTACTTTGATTGATTTAATGCATTGTAAACAAGGTGTTAAAGAAAAAGTGACTGATTTTATTGGTAGATATAAGCATTTGTATGCTCAAATTTCTTTTCCAGATATTCAAAGAATCTTTATTTCTAATTTACAAAAAGATATTCGAGACAAGCTTCTGTTTTCTGAGTTTACTTCTTTCCAACAGTTGTGTGCAACTCTTCACAATTATCAACTGACTGTGAGTCAAATGGAACAATCACATCCTATGGCTCCGAGTGATAAGGGTGATAGCAGTCAACAACCATTTGGGAAGTTAAAACCGAACAGAGATTTCATCAAATTCAATGAAAACATCATCAACAACAATGTGAATGCAGCATCAGGTGTGCCTCCTATTTTTAAATTTTTCAAGAAAGAAAGAAAGTATACTCCTTTGAATGAATCATTGCATAGTATTATGAATAAGTTATTGGAACAAAATGTGCTTACTCTTCCTCCTATAAGGCAAATTGATCCTGCAAAGATTACTTCACCTTATTTTGATAACAAAGCGTTTTGTCAATTTCATCGTCAGCCTGGGCATGATACTGAAAAATGTTTTTCTTTAAAGGGTAAAATTCAAGATTTGATTGATAATAATACTATTTCTGTTTCTGGAGTGAATGATAAAGGCAATACATCTGTAGCTCCTCCTAATCAAAATCTTCAGATTTTCACTGATCCATTACCTTCTCATACCTCTAATGCGATTGAGACTAATGATTCCTCTTTTTCATCTGATGGTCTTGTGTCTATGACTCCAAATGTGATTAACTTTGTAGAGCAGCAAGAAAACCCTAGAGAACCTTCCATCACATTTGATTCCAGTGAAACCATTAGGGCACCTGATGGTCCTTTATATATAGTTGCAAAAGTCAAGAATACACCTTGCTGTGGAGTGCTTATTGATCCTTCGTGCATGGTTAATGTTATTACTGAAGAATTTCTTTTTACTTTGCAATTGAATAAAGTGATATATGACAAAACAGATGTGATTGTGAAACTATTTGATCCATTTTCTTCTCCTGCAAATGGTTCTATTACATTGCCTATTGAGGTCCATAACAAATCCCTTGGTGTGAACTTTGCTATTATTCCATCTTCCGAACAATTTCGTGTGAAGCTTGGCTATCCTTGGCTATCTTCCATGAAAGCTATTGCTTCTCCTATTCATAAGTGTTTGAAATTTCCCCATAATGGTGAAGTTGTTACTGTCAATCATAGTCTCTTTAAACCAGCTGAAAGAACTTCTAGCGTTCCTATTGATTACTTTTGGCCTAAACAATTCCAATCTCTTCCTCCGCGAAGTGATCATCTTTTCAAATCTTATCAAAAGTGGAAAACAGATATGATCCTATCTCTAAGTGAACCTAGAACACCTAAACTTGATATTCCTATCGTTCTTGAGAAGGAAGTTCTTCCTTTGAAAGATAAAACTAATGTCTTTCCTCAAGAAGATTCCCAACCCGTTCCCATGGATGTGACTATGTCTATATCTAATAAACTTCCTAAAAGTAGACCTATCCCTCCTCGTCATGATGGACTTGGTCTCCTTCCTAAACCAAAAATTCCTCCTTTATATGGAGCAGTCCCTCCTCCTTCTTTTTATAGAGAGAAGAGACCTTCTTCTTCTCCTATTGTTCAGCCTAAGAGACCACAACCTAAACACCCAAGTGATAAGGATGAGAACATTCCTCCTCCTCAATCTTCTTCACTTCCTACTAAGACTAGACGAAATTGTTCTGCACGTGAACGCCGACAAAAGCGTCGTCTTAGAGCTCAAGCAGCTGCTTCTCAAACTTTGCAATCTCCAAAAACACCTTCAACAAGCATTATTCCATTTTCTCCAAAATCTCCAAAACATAAGATACATGATGGTCTTGATCCTGTGCGAATTAAAGACCCTATTTTTATAAATCTTGATGATGCTATAGATGAAAATGTTATTCATGATGAAAATGTTGCTCCTCTTGCTTCTGATAGTGAATATGAACTTGTTGATATTGATAACCATTTATCTAATGAATTTTCTAAAGCACTTATCCTAGCTCCTAGACAAGAACAACGTGGCTTGGAACATGAACACAACCTTTGTTTGGATCTTGTGATAGCTCCATCTGCTGTGTTGAATGTTCCTCCTCTAGCGTGTTCCCTGCCTTCCTGAAACATTGATCAGCAAGATCGAGGGGTAGATGACGTGCTAGACTAGTTACATTAGCATAGCAGATTCTCTCCTCCTCTCTTGTGTTACTTCTTCTATATGTTATTCTCATTCTTCTATTTGTTGTCCTTAGTGTTGTCTACTTGAGGACGATGCAAAGCATTGAGATCTCTCGATCTCTCTCATGTTGACTCAAAAGACACATGTGTTCCCTTTTTCTAGGTGACCTTCCTTGATTGGGGAATGAAGAACAATTATGCATACATATGATATACATGAATTATCATACAGCATACTGACCCCGAGGAAAGTGAAGTCACCTCGTGCTTTGTGTTTTGTGTCTATTATCCTTGGGGTTATCTCACACTTGGGGGCTAAATCCTTGTGATAACATGCTCCTTTCTCATATGTATCACTACCTTAAAGCAATCACCCCCGGTGAGGCGTGTGCGATCGCTTTAACGTAGGGGGGCATACATCCCGTTCATATATTTTCAAGATACTTGAAAATTTCTTGACAAATTTAGCTTTGCCTTGAAAATTTTTGATATCTTTCTTGCATGACTCATAGTGAGGGAACCTTACTACTGACAGTCATGGTTCTCCCTCGTGATCTTCCCTTTTACTTTGTCAATCAAAGTCGTAAGATCCTTAGTCCACTGGGGGCTTGGTATGTCTTGCCTCCTTGACGTGGTGAAAGTCTTTCAATATTGTTTCCTTGTACTTTACCGGAAGTATGAGCATACATACTCCCGCTAAAGTGGGGGCTAAATGTAGCGTCCTAAAATTGTGACACTTGCAATTTCGACCGCATTTGGGTCTTCACGATGGCGACGCAACACGCAACCTGAATGGAGACCCCGAAACCTGATTATGACACTGAAAACTGCATTTTCTTGCACCCTGGCGTGAACCTCCTTTGCACCCTGCTATCCCGGGAGGTGGGACCAGAGCGCCCAACGCCCTGGTCCTCCAGGACCATGGCGCCCAGCGCCCTGGTCCCTGGGTCCTATTTTGGGTCCGGTCTCTTTTGGACTTCGGGTCTTTATGTTTGCAAATTGGAAAATTATCTTTCCTGGTCGGCCTAAGGTCGGGAAAATCAGTCTATCAGCCCTAATTGACAAGTATATAAACTACATTTTCCTCTTTCATTCGATATGATGGAAAAAGCGTGGAAACTATACTCAAGCATTCAAGCATTCTTTCAAGCAATTGATCATTTCAAGTCTCCATTCAAGGCTAAGTGTTGCATTCAAGACAAGGATTCAACCATTGAAGAGGAGATCACTTACAACATACTACTACAACATACAACATACAACATCTATACCTTTGCACATAAGGATACAAACATCCTTACAACAAGGTATTAGTACTTGTTTTACATTACAAACATTTACATTTACAACATTGCTCATTTCTTGGTTAATTCCAAAACCGGGGTTTGACCTAAAGGCAAACCCCTAATCCCTAACCCCCCAATCGTCTTCGCTTTTCTGTGTGTAGGTTGCAGGTACGCGGCTGAAATTGAAGATCTGGAATCCTTGTGCAGAGACGAACAGATCCCCCTTCGTTTTGCGGATTTTTCGGAGGACCATGGCGCTCGGGCGCCATCGTCCCGACAACTTTCGCTCAAATTTACAGGACAACGTCGTATCGACATTTTACTGCTAATTCCAGGTCCGCAGCTTCATACTGTATTCCTATCTCAGTTTATAAGTGAATCTTTCTCACTTTCTATGCATTCCTAGCTTAATTCTTCTATGCACATTCTTTACAAAAGAGGGTAGCCTTGCTGTCATAACCCTTGAAACTCATTTAGCATCCAATCTTGCATTGCGTGGGATTGGATCTTGTGGGTTTTCAACCCCTCTTTTGAATGTAAAGTCTCTCCCCTAAGTGAAAACCATCAACCCTAGAGTGAATCTCCCTTCTCTCTCCTTGGAGTTGGAAGAGGGGAGAGCAACTAGGGTTCGATCGCGATTTTCCGCTTTACAAGATGAAGAAGGAATATCTTGTGGAAGAGGATTTTCTTCTCTTTCATCATGCATATCCTCTTTGTTAATTGTGAGGGAAAATCCTTATCATCTAAGGCCTCATATTTACTTAATTTTATGTGGGGAGAGAGATCATGAATGAAATGCATGACATAATCTTCTCTACAAATGTTTTGATGTTTAAGATAGGCTCTAGGAGAATAAGGAGAATCTAGAATGGAAACACCAATATTTTGATTTTGCCCCCCTTGCACAAGGGTATGTGTATGAGAAGAAGATGGGGCCATGTTGCACTTCAATGTTTGCTCTCCATTAGAGAGATCGCTAATAGGAGTATTAGCTCTTTCTTCATTCACATTGGATACCCTAGGAGAGGTAAAAGTTTTAAGTTTTTCATGGACATCTGTAGTATTGTGATCTACAAAAGCTTTGAGGCAATCTACGTATGAAATGCATTTTACCAAAAAATCACCATAACACAACATACATGATAGATGAAAGCTTTGAGATCAAACTGATTGAAACAGAAGAATTTTGAAAGTCTAAACACAATATGTCCATGTGCTATGAATGAAAAGAAGTAAGATTAGGTGAAAGAAACCATTCTCCAACACATGATTATAATAAATGTACGTAGAAAGTAATGTAATCATATGTGAAATAGCAAATAAATCAAATCCATTAATTGCCATGATGAATTTTTAATCAAAATAAATTAAGATTTTATAAATAAAACCTCTTATTTTATTTAAATTGATGAAATTCACAATCTTGATTTTTGATTTTTGATTTTGAAAATGAGAATTTGAAATTTGAAATTTGAAAAATTGAATAAAGCAAAATTTTTAAAAATGATTATTCGATTAAATAAGCAAATTGATTGAAAGAATAAAATGCAATTTTCTAGGAAATTTAAATTTAAAATTAGGATTATGTAAAAATAATCTCTTAATTAAAATTATCCAAAAGAGATTTAAATTTAAAATTAGGGCCTTGTGAAAATAACCTCTTAATTTTTAAAATTGAAATTTGAAATTGAAATTTGATCCAAGATTGTAATTTTGAATTGGAATTGAAATTAATAACCAAATTTGAAAAGGGAAATTCAAAATTTAAACAACCTACAAACTCAATTTTAATTTTTTTTAAAAATTAGGGTTTTTGAAATTAACTACTTAATTTTATAATTTAATTGCGAAATTTGTCTTGTAGATGAAAATTTGAATTTTGAAATTAAAAAAGTGCTCAGATCTGAAATAATTAATTCACATTAAACATTTCACAAGCTTAATTTTGAAATAAAAAATTAGGGTTTTAATGAAATTAACCTCTAAATTTTTAAAATTTGCAATGAGATCAAACTTGTAAATGAAAACTTGAATTTTTAATTGCATACACTCAGATCTGAAAACAAAAATCAGAATTAATGGTGTAAGAAGTCAGGTTCACCAAAATGTAAATGGGAAAATTTGATTTGGCTATTTGCAACATAGAAGGAGAAATCACCAAATCAATTTTCGCTTTGAGGGAAATATTTCCTTTATACTCAAAAGAGGG
Organism: Cryptomeria japonica; assembly: GCF_030272615.1. Lineage (NCBI taxonomy): Eukaryota > Viridiplantae > Streptophyta > Pinopsida > Cupressales > Cupressaceae > Cryptomeria > Cryptomeria japonica. The sequence goes on along the minus strand of NC_081414.1, from coordinate 520,824,502 downwards.
GAGGAATCCACTAGATTTAGTCACAAATCAAATAAGGACTGAATACTAAGTGGATTGATTGATTATGATGTGTTTTTCCCTCTTTTGTAAGTTGAAATGCTGATTTAGGGTAAAGTGCTGACATTGAAGACAAAAATTTGAAAATAATAAGTTATAGGTTCAGGATTTTGTCGTGCTCCTGGATCTGAATAATATAAGTTGATTCGGATCCGCCTCGTGAAAACGTCTCAAAAAAGAAGGGACCATGGCGCGGCAACATGGTCCTCCGAATTTTTCGCACACCAAAAAGGGTTGTTCCATCTCTATGTCTAAAGCTTATTCTGAGAAGTACAACTGTGCACCTGTTTCCTACACACAAAAAGAAAGATAAATAGGTTGGGAATAAGGGGTTTGCCTAAGTCAAACCTCGATTGAGGAATCAATTTTGAATGAAATATTGCAAATACTTGTAATAAATAATGGAAATGTTGTTGGAATCAAGGAATAGTGAGAGGGGGGGGGGTGTATTAGTGTTCTTCAAATTAACTTTAATCTATTCTTTCAACCACTTAATGCATTTAATCAAAAGAAAGATGCAAGAATACAAAACAAACAACCACAACACCATAACACCAAGATTTTTATACGTGGAAACCTAGCCAAGGGAAAAACCATGGTGGGGATGAACCCACAATATGAGTATACTCAATTAGAAGTTTTACAATGAGAATGCACATGCATTTGGGCACACTGCCTAGAGTTCACTGCTCAAGAAAGAGAGGCTCACTGCCTACAAATGAATTACAACATATCACTGAAGTGAATGAACTAAGAATAACATCTACAAATGCCTGATTATAGTTCTAGTTAAGCATATTAAGCACACTTTTCATACTCTTGTCTTATCCTGCTCTGTTTCACTATTTTGCTAAGATCTAGATCACAAATCTCTATCTTGCGCACATGGAATTGCACACAATTGATCAATAACACCTTCGACTCTTTTAGAATGATCAAAAGCATTGGTATTATATATATGCAACAATAAATTAAATCAATTACATGTCGGCTCAAGAAAACTTAACACTTTATGAAATGTGTACAAACAGTCGGCTAAATCCGAACCCAAATACTAATGTGGACCAAAACAATTGATTACATGTCAACAAAACTTCTGGACAAAACAGTTGGACCACAAAAACAATCACTAAAATCATTCCACATAAAGATTGTCCAAGCAAGTCGACCATACTGAATTGTCAAACGAAAAACGGGTACACAGAAGCTTCTAACTCACACACCAATCATCACCGGAGGCTAAAAATATGGAATAAGGTAGTCCAATGTAACACAAATTGTTAACCTGAGAAGATGTACCAGTCAGAATATTGAACACTTTCAGGTGCTCTATTCTAAGATTGTCGGACTTGAACAAATATTCAATCTGACTTCCAGTATGATATAATACAACAACGCGGATGGGTACACTGACTTGGGTTGCCATCAATGACGAGACCAGATGACCCGTGCAGTGTCTCTTGCCAACAAATGTATACCTCAAATCTGCAATGATTGATGATGATGCTTTGCTTCTTGAAGGTAATTTCACATATGTTGTATGAAATGGCATGGACATGACAAAACCCTAACACACACACATGCTTGTAAATGAATAATGTAAACTTGCTGCACAATTGATGAATGAAGAATATGCAGCTTTGAAGACTTCTAGAAATGTATGATGATGAATGCTTCAATGCTTGATTGCTTGACTATAGTTCTCCTTGCCTTATCGCCTTATGATCTTATGCCTAAATGAGAGGGTAAGACCTCCTTATGTACTTGCCCATCGTCAATCATATTAATTTTCCGACATAGGTGGACATGGAGAAGTAATTCCCGCTCAAATTTTGGGTAGGGCCTAGGCCCCAATTAGGGAGGACCATGACATGGCACCATGGTCCCAGTGAGGACCAAGGTGCCACGCCCTGATCCTACCCCAAATTGGACCAGGGTTAAGGGGTCCCAACAAGGTAAAATGATATCATATGAACATTGTTGCATGATAGAGGTATAAATAGGTCTTGATCAAGCATGAGGATGAGAACACTAAGGCGAGGGCCCCAAATGCAGTCAAAATTGCAAAGGGTGCAATTTTAGGATGCTACACTTAGAATCAAATGATCCTTGCTTGGCATTGAGCTTTGGAAGATTCAATATAAACATGAATAGATTGGTCATGCCCTTGTCACAATGGTGACTACACAATGTAAAAATTAATACATATATCATCAACATAATTCATCCTGGAAGGACTTTAGGAATTCCTTGTAAGTTGGTTCAAAATTTTCATTTGATTGATCCTCTTCCTAGAGTGTGCAGGTTTGCCACCACTTCTTGATAGGCAAGGAAATATGCAGGAGATAAATCTTTTTCTTTTCCTAATTGGTGAAATCATTCGTGGAAAAAGTAAGATTGAATTAGGTCAATCTAATTTACAATAGAATTTGAATCAATCTTGCCTTGGAAGACTAGCACACCCATGGCTACTTGAAATAATGGGCATTTTGAATTAACAAAGACTTCTCTTGATGAAGGGGATAATGAAATCACCATTTGTGGACCTCTATAAATAGGTTAATCATAAATTATGTTGATCTATTAGTGCATGTTCAATCTTTCTCTTGATCATTGCAAACATCTCCTATTGCATTGTTTTGACCATCTTAAGACAAGTTGGGAAGTAGTTTAATGGATCTCAATTTTTTGTACCTAGGCTCATATGATTGCATAGTAAAATGCCATGCAATATGTAGAGAAAACTACTTTGATACCACTTGATTTGGGGCCCAAGTGTTTGTTCTTGGCAGACAATTCTTCAAATATAAATCTATTCAAGCTATAATAGATGAAAAAGAAATTAAACAAACATGATATTTTAGATAATAGGGATAGAGAACTAATTAAAGAATGAATTATAATTCTATTGTCTATTACATGTCACACCCCCTTAAGAAAGATTTATTTTGCCTAATGCTTGCTAATTAATTTCCAAATCATGTTATATATTAGTGTGTATATAATTTACAAAGAATCATAGGAAGTTGAACCAACTCTTTCATAATAAGCCGAATAGTTTTCTTATTTAGTTTCTCATCCCCCAAGTGTTGTGAAGTGCAACCAATTATTGATGTTTTTTGATGATTGGGCATGTTTTCCCTTATGTGTGACTTCTTGGTTGTCTCATTAATAATTCCATGTAAAGATCACAAAATAACTTACATGAAAATGTGATGAGTTCGTTGATGAACTAGATGCTATTGTTTGTCCAAAAGGAATGTTGGAACCTACTATATCTATGGTAGAAACAACAAGAGAGCTAGTTGAGGTATGTTTGTCACTATTTTCTTTTGTGTTTGCTAACTTTATTTTTTTCTAGCTGGAGTACATGCAACATTTGTTGGGGAGAGGATATCAGTTGTTGTGTTCCCTAGAGCATATGGGAGGCACTTTGGTGTACATTGAGAAGCAACCCTGTAGTTGTTGCAAGTGATGATGATTGCTAGGTGTTATTCTAGGCACTTGATATGAAAAATTCTCTTGGATCATGTTTAGACAAGTCTATGTTAGGGTTAGAGTTCTTCCAAGAACTAGTATATGTACACAATGAACTTGGGGAAATATTTATACTTGATATTCTGTTCACAACAAACTAGTAATTGAATGATATCACAACATAAGGGTAATAATCTATCTCCATCTCAACTATATGGTTTAAAGACCTAAACAAGAAAGCCCAATGGTAGATTTAGGTATGCCATGCAACAAAACTTAACTTGAATATTAAAGTACCACATGGATGTCTAATACAAATGAATAAACCATTCCACTTTCTAGTTGTGAATTTGAAAAGACATAACATTCGAGAAAGCAGATTAAACATGAGGTTGATGAAGACAAAATTCCATTAAGAATCATTTTTTATATTCTTAAGGTTAGGAAGTTATTAATTAATAATTAGCATGACCTTATTCATCAACATAAGTGGTCACATTATAAACATAATTGATCTAATGAAAGATGGACTTTAGACTCTTAAGTCAACAATAATATAAGGTTACTTCACCAATGCCATTGAGAAAATATAACTCTTTTAGGATTAATAGTTATTGATAGGGAACAAGCCAAAAAGTACTCTCATATCAATCTTTAAGAAAATAGAAAAATCCTTATTGCTCAATCAACACAAGCCATATTGGTTTAACATAATATGTTAAGTTCAAAACTTTCTCCAAGGTTTACAAAGGCCTTTAGTACAATGGTAATGTTAGGAATAGGGGATTGCACATTGTACACCTTGCAAATCTTACTTTTAGTCCAATTATTTAGCATGTATACATAATATTGAAAATAATGTACCCACATGGTAAATGACACACCAATTAGATAAAACCTTTAGATTCCATAGTTAACAATTTTCATCATGTGTTATCGGTCCTACGATAGTTGTAAGAAGTCAATGAGTATGAGGGTTATCAAATGGACCATGAATGACATCTTTTATTGATTATTAATAACACTTGTAAGAGATATTATGACACCGACATTGAGTTCTTGGAGGTTATTTTGATTTATCATTACTTGGGTGTGAAATGGTCAAATACAAAGTTATAATCTAATTGTGAAGGACTAATGTAATGATACATTTATTATGACCTTACAATACTATTACAAAACCTTATAAAATAATACATTTTTTTCTATATAAGTTAGGAACATCCATCTATCCTTTCAAGAGAACATATAATATAAGGGAAAACATGTAACATATAATAGATAAACACATCTCATTTATAAAATTAAATATTTTAACTATTAGTCAACATAAAATTAGAGTACATGAAGGTACATATGAATTATTGCTACATAAATCATCTAGGTTAACTAGTTCAACTAAATAGATATACCATTTCTAATGCATCAATGCTCTATGTTTTATTGTAACCATGTACTTTCACACAATGTTTATAAAACCTAATTTCAATAAATGGATAAACTATTTCTCTAATAAATTAATCATCACTAATTTCATGTTGATATGAAGACTCGTAAATTATTACAATAATTGACGTGTCGTCATGAGAATTCTCTTTTCCATAGGATTGTTTACATATCTATATCCACAAAATCAACATCACATGTAGCTCTCCCCTTTTATTTTTTTAGTTTGATTACTAAATTTGATCCACCAATTGATAACCTTCAAAATATTTTCATTTACTTTGTTTTCTCAATTTGTTTGACCATTTTATCTCTAAGACCAAAAAATAAACTAGTGTGATTGAATACTAGGCTAACCACAAAGCCTATGAAATGCGCTAAATCCATATCTTAACAATAGAGTATGTATGACTGCAATCAAGAAGAATAGAAATAATCAAACAAATACACCTTCAAGCACGCACCATGTTGACCTCCATTTTTCTTGTCACTTTCGTGATGTATTGTAATGTTTCTCTTAGAATTATATTCAAGCACTATTTCATAATTGTGGTCGCACAAAATCTCAAATACTGTGGTTGTTGATGATTGATGATGAAGGTTGCTTTTATAGATTTCTGATATCGATCAATGGTGGAAATCTGATAAGAATTGAAGATCAATGGATGAGATTCAATAAGATGAACTGATTAAGAGATAACTCATTGCATGATTGAGACATGCAAACGCATAATTGAAAAAGTTGAATTAATTAATCAGTTGAACTCAGAGTGGCTGTTAGTTGAGAGGTGAAAGGGGAAAAATAATTTGCATTAAATAATTAAAAATTATTTAATTGTGTGCATGAGAAGAAAAAATAAACAAAATAAAGATTTTATTTATTTTTAGAGGAACTATGTTTAGAGGATTGAATAATTAAATAAATTAAAGAATTCATTAAATTATAAAAGATTTAGCTAATCAAATAATTAAAATTATTTAATTAATGTGCATGATGGAATATGATTAAACTAATTAAATAACAAAGATCATTTGATTACTGTGGAGAAAAAAAATTAATTAAATAATAAAAATCATTTAATTAATTTTGATAGAAAATTAGAATAATTAAAAAATATTTAATTATGATAAAATGAGTCAAATTTGATTTTCAAATTTGATTTAGAGAAATAAAGTTATTATAATCAAATTATTAAAAGTATTTAATTAATTAAAAAATTAGTAAAAATGTCGCTTGCAGGTTGCGGGCAATTTTTAGTGTCCACATTTTTCTCCTCTTTGAAACAATGGGATTTGAGTGTTGTTTCAAAGATAATCATGGAAATTTTGCTCCATGTGTTGCCCTAACGCGCCTCAGTCACAGTAGTATAGTGTGGTGCTCCTTAGAGAAATTAGGCAAAAACATTCAAAAATTGAGCTTAATATGTTGTTGACTAGTTGATTCTGTGCATTTAGGTGTGTAGACGATGAGAAATTAGGTCCCTAGATTAGTTTAGGTCATCATGACCAAGAGTAGGACATTGTGACCATTGTAAAAGGTGCAAGGGGGGGCTCCATTAGGTAATCTATGTCTATACGTAGACCACTTAGGAGCCAAACACCTCATTTGTGCTCATTTGTTTTAGGAATTTGAGAGGAGAGGTGTGTGGTTGAGGAGATATACAACAGAGCTATGGTTGGCATTCTGAAGGGTGATCATCAAGAAACAATGTGCAAATTTATAGATGATCTACGAGAGTGGCTCCCCTAGTATGTACCCTTTTTCTCGCTTTGTGATTTTATCATCTTTTCATAGATTTTAGGGTCCAAAATTAGGGCATCGATTGCGGTGTAGGATTTTGTGTTGCAACTATAGTCGTTTTCATTGCAATTGTTGGTGAAATTACACAATCACCCATTCTATGATGTTATCATGGGATTTAGTGACAAAAATAAAATTTAGAACAAAAATTACATAGTTTAGCACCACATGTGCTTAGATTCGACACAAGTGTGGACATAGATGTCGTAAGTGATTTTTGTTACACGTGTGTAAATTAGTGATGCGATTGATTAAAACACCACATGTGTTAATTTAGGTAACACAATTGATTGACAAAATTGACAAGTGACCTCAGCTATAGGATTTTTCACTTGATTTGATTGATTAGGTCTACGATTAGGTGATCATTGACAATATGTGTTGATTGGATGTAGATTGCAATGTTGCATTTGTACACTTAATAGAGTCATCCAACTTGTCTAGCTTTGTGACATCATTTGGATATTGATGAGTGAGCGACTCTACATGCATTAGGATTTTATCATTTCACTTTCATGCTCAAGATTGGGGCCAATCAAGGTCTTATCATTACACTTCCCAAGAGATAGAAGTCTGGGACAAACTCCTTTTAGCTACCTATGGGAGAGGCTTCAATCAAACTTGACAACATCTGGTAGGTTCTTCGCATCTCTGTCCATGGACAAAGGGCTATTTATGAGCTTGATGTTGGACATGTATCATTGGTTAGATGTTTTGAGATCGACGATCTTGACATTGAGGACTACAAGGTTTGATATGACACATTAGTTGATTGATATGAGAGGTTGATTGTTGTGATATGTTTAGTCATTGCGAGTGTATTGGTACCTAATAGACAAGGCCATATATTTTGGATTGGTTGGGGGTTGTCCTTGGAGGGTTTGATGGCCATGGTATAGTATAGCATGGGGACCTTGTGTGATTGCCATGTTGTACTTTTAGTTGCATGATGTAGCCTATAGAGGTGCATGTTCCATTGGTTGCAGAGTGATATTGCTACAGGTTTGGGTCTAGGAGCACTTTGCAGTTTTCTTACCTATTGTTGATAGACATCTTGGGTTGGGTTTACCATATGTATATTGATATGGGCTGTAATTACACAAACTCGTTTGGGTCATGCTTTGTATTGGTGACATATGTTGGCTTTGCCCATTGATTTTATATGGAGACCTTATAAGTAGTGCTAGTTCTAGGATGATGATATAGACCACTTTCCTTACTACTATTAGACTCGATATTTGATTGGACATAGTCTTAACATATTATTGACAAACAACTCTATGAGAGGGTTCTATGATAGTTCGGGGAGTGACAAGATGTTCCTCATGGAGAGGCTAATTTTGCTAATTCAACACAAGGGGTAGAGCATTAGGGACCATTGGTTAGCTCGCATGTAGCATATCAATAGTTTGATGAGCTTGTGCTGTGACATTGGGGATCTAGTCTTGATGTGGAAAACATTGAAATGATGCCCGAGTATGATGTATGGTTTGTTGCTCACCAACCTAAATCGTTTACAGATCCAATTGTGCCCATCCCTTGGGAGAGGCAGGGTTAAGGCAAGAGAGGGAGGCTGAGGGGTCAAGGCCAAGGAATAGGTAGGGGTAGTGATGGAGATAAGGATGATGGAGGCAAAGGAGGAGGTGCTAAGGATGAAGGAGGTGATGGGGATAATGGTGGTAGAGGGCTATTGATGGGGACTCTTGTGATTCTAGTGGTTCCTCAAGAGGTATAGATTTGGGTACAGGGACAAGTTCAAGGATAGGTACAAGGACATGTACAACTTGATGTTGAGGAGGCACTAGAGGATGAGGAGATGCTAAATGACGAGGACCTGCTGTTTATGGTGAAAATGGATAACAATAATAACGATATTGAAAGGCTAAATGAATTCAATCACAAAACCCTAGCCTAACAACAACAAAGATCCACCATAACATATGAAGATTACCTAAGACAAATGCAAATCAAGTGAAATCACAAAGATTATACCATCACATGTCTAATAGGGTTTGGATCTCCATTCTTCATATCTCCATTGATCTTGTTTGATATATTTGCTCTCAGATTTTATGTGCACAAGAGCTCAACAAAGAACGAAATGTGGTTGCAAGTAGGATCGTAGTGTAGTCAAGTGCATAAAATTCATTAGGGTTTGATAATGAAGGAAGTATCTCCTTATATAGAAGACACTGTATGAAATGGAGGGATAAGATTGAGAGGTGTAAAAGGAGGTCGGCTATGATTAGAGGGTAGGTAGAGGAAATAATAAAATAATGAAAGGGGTAGGTAGTGTATGAATTAAGAGATGAATGACATGTGTCATGGGTAGAAAAGGTTAATGAATTAATTAAATAAAGATTTATTTAATTAATAGAGGAAGCGGGATCAATTAAATAAATAAGATATTTATTTAATTTAAGAAAAGGGATAATTTAAATAAATAAATGCATTTATTTAAATGAGAAATAAGGCTAGAAGAGGATAAATGAATTAATTAAATAAATAAAGATTTATTTAATTAATAGAGGAATTAGGCTTAGATAATTAAATAAAATATTTATTTAATTAGACTGGACAATTTTGGGTGTCTACATTTTGCCCTTGTTTGAGACAATGTGTCTTGTCGCGTTGTTTCAAAGAAGATAATATGAACTGATACAGAGTTGCCCCAGGATGGAAATGATATGCCCCCTCGAGAGATTGGATGAAAATGTCTGAAAAAATTGCAGACAATCTCTCGATAAGAAAGAAAGGCTAGAATGGACTGACCGGATAAAGTGACAAAGTCACGGGATAAAGAAGACTGACTTGGGAGACGAGGGCTAGGGCTAGGGTAGTCTATAAGATAGACCACAGGGGAAATACATCCTCATTGTCATCTACACATCCACGAGAGCAGTGTGCAGAGAGAGAAAAGAGTAGCAACAGTTAGCAGCAATGGCTTTGGTTCACAGATTCGACCACGTTCGCCGATTCCAGAAGCCAGCAGAGGTAGGAGAGCCAGTAAGTACCACAAAACCTCCTTGTACTTTGATGCATTTATTGTTGTCATTAATGCATGGTAGATAGGACAATAAATGCACTTTAGGTTAGGGTCCAAAAATGTCAAAAAACGTCCAGGCGCATCTGCGTTGGTGCCATGCACGTCTGTGTTGGTGCCAGGCGCGTCTATGATGGAAAACGTGTTTGTGCCAAATGCGGCCGCATCTGTGATGTTTTTTGACATTTTTGGACTCTTACCTAAAGTGCATTTATTGCCCTATCTACCATGCATTAATGACAACAATAAATGCATCAAAGTACAAGGAGGTTTTGTGGTACTTACTGGCTCTCCTGCCTCTGCTGGCCTCTGGAATTGGCGAACGCGGTCGAATCTGTGAACCAAAGCCATCGCTGCTAACTGCTGCTGCTCTTTTCTCTCTCTGCACTCTACTCTCCTAGACGTGTAGATGACAATGAGGATGTATTTCCACCAAGAACTCATAGTGGGTCTCATTTGGAGGTAGATCAATCAGTGAAGCAATTGTAGCCATGGCATCTGCGGCTCGATTCTGCTCTCTTGGTATCTGCTCAAAATCTATCTTTGTGAAGTGTTGTTTCAGGTCATCCACCATTTGTTTGTAAGGCATTAATTTTTCATCTTTTGTTTGGTAATAATCAGTTGCTTGACGGATTACAAGTTGAGAGTCCCCAAAAACATGAAGTTCCTGGATCTTCCACTGAATTGCAATCCGTAATCCAGTTGTTAATGCCTCATATTCTGCTATATTGTTAGTGCAAGGAAATGATAAGCGGTATGACTTTGGTATAGAATCCCCTTGAGGAGTTATAAAGAGGATGCCAACTCCTGCCCCATGCTGTGTGTATGAGTCGTCAAAGTACAGTTGCCATGGCTTCGCATGTAACATTGTTAAAATGGATTCATTTGGAAATTCTTAACTTAGAGGAACATCATCTATCATGGGGGCATCTGCTAATTGATCTGTGATGGCTTGTTCTTTTATTGCTTTTCTGTCCACATACTCGATGTCGAATTCACTCAGGATCATTACCCATTTGGCTAGTCGCCCAGTAAGTGTTGCTTTATTGAGAAGGTATTTCAATGGATCGATTCTTGCAACCAACTTAGTCTTATGAGTGAGCATGTAATGTCGTAACTTCTGCAAAGCAAAGACCATGGCGAGACATGCACGCTCAATTGGTGTGTAGTTTAGCTCATATCCCACCAATGTGCGACTGATATAGTATACTACTTTTTCCTTGCCCTCAGCAATTTGTTGTGCTAAGAGTGCCCCCAGTGCTGTCGGAGTAGCTGATATGTATAGTAACAGAGGCTGATCTAGAATTGGTGGCATTAAAACTGGTGGATTCAAAAGATAATCTTTGAGTGTTTGGAAAGGCTGTTGACAGTTATCATCCCATTTGAATTTGATGTTTTTATGTAGCAAGTGCTAAAAAGGATTACACTTATCTGCAAGTTGCGCTATGAATCTTCATATGGACTGGAGTCTGCCTTGTAAAGATCAAAGTTGACTGATATTTCTTGGTGGTTGCATCTCTAAGATGGCCTTGACTTTTGCTGGATCAGCTTCGATTCCTCTTTTGGATACAATGAATCCTAGGAGCTTCCCAGAGGTTACTCCAAAAGCACATTTCTTGGCGTTTAATCTTATTTTGTATTTTTCCAACCGATCAAAGACGACTGAAAGTATGTCCAAATGTGTATTTCTATCTATTGATTTGCCCAAGAGTTCGTCAACATAATCTTCCACAGTTACGTGCATGAGATCATGAAAGATAGTAGTCACGGCTCTTTGATATGTAGCACCTACATTTTTTACCTCGAAGGGCATGACATTCCAGCAGAAAGTTCCCCAAGGACAAGTGAATGATGTTTTGTGTTGATCCTCGAGCGCGATCCTTATTTGATTATAACCAGAGAATCCATCCATCAATGATAACATTTCATGACCTGCTGTGAGATCAACAATCAAGTCAATATTTGGTAATGGGAAGTCATCCTTTGGACAAGCTTTGTTGATGTCTCTGAAATCTGTACATATTCTGATGCTGCGATCTGGTTTACTGACAGGCACTAAGCTGGAGATCCATTCAGGATAATCAATTGGGCGCGTATGAATCTAACATCCAATAATTTCTCAAGTTCTGCTTTGACTAGTAATGCCACTTGTGGATGCATCTTTCTTAATTTCTGTTTCACTGGTTTTGCCCCCAGTTTAACTGTCAAATGATGCATTACCAAATCCGGATCTAATCCAGGCATATCAGCGTATGACTAGACAAAGTTGATTTGTCGTTCTTTGAAGAAACTTATGAATTTTGACCTTTCTGACTCTGTCAACGATTGAGCCAGGAATATGTTGTGTGGAACCTCTTCTGTACCAATGTTTGTTTTGATAGTCTCCTCTACCAACATGGATGACTTTTCCTCATATGATGTTGGGAGAATGTCGAGCCTTCCATCTTCGGGTGCTTTAGAGAGGTTTTTGCCGTCAGATACGTCCTTTCTTTTTACTTTTTTGGGGTCAGATAGCGCCACAGTGTGGTTTTCACCATAAGACCCTTGGTTTGTTCTTATTTTCACATTTTTGCGACTGGAAGGTCCGACACCCTCACCAAAATATGCCACGCTATTGAGTTCTATAGTGTATCCCGCTTTATGGTCCCCAGGAGGAAGAGCATCTGGTATGCCAAGATAGTCAATAAAAGCTTCATCATTTTGGAATGTGTCAAACTGTGTAGGTCTTTCATGATCCCAGTCAATGAGTTGGTGGTGAACAAGGGGAAGGCCTTTAATGTCTTCGAAGTTAGCGGGACTAAGAGTGAAGATGCAGTTATATTCAGGTATGTCAAGGTAATTATTGAGGTCATCAATGGCACTCTCCTCATCAGTCTCGATCACGAATGAATCCAAATTATCATCACTAGTAGTGCATTCTGGGACAGGTGTTCTCATCCTATGTGATTTCAACCTAGGACCTTGAGACAAGGACTGTGTGGAACCCTCATGGGTTGTTTCTTGACCAAATTTGAACTTTTTATAAAATTCCTCTTCTTCTGTGGGTTCATCTGGCTCTTTGAATATCTCGGTGAGCTCGTAGTCACTGGAGGATTTGTCTGAACCCCATTCCCATTCGTTGGAGTCTGTGGAATAACGACCCTCTTGTTGAAATTTGGCAGCTTTGATTTGTAAGGCTTCTTCTGTCCTTTGAGTGTGGACCTTGGAAGTCAAGAAACCAAGTCCTTTCGAGCGTTCCTTTTTGAAAGTCAATTCAAGTTGTAAAGGTTCAATGATGCCTTCCTTTCGTAACCCAAGAGGGCTTTTTCCATCATACCCGAATTTTTGTAGGATCTTGAAACCTTTGCCATATTTATCACATGGTAGACTGATGTGATCTTGTGTATCATTTTCAAGATCTTTGTAAAGCATTTTGTATAAGTCCTCCTCTTCCAGTTCGCCCCATCTTTGAAAGGTAGTAGGGTCCCATTTAAGTACAATGATGGATACTTGCTTATTAGGATGTGGTCTTCCATATTCTTTTGGTGAACTTATGACTTGTCGTAAGTACATGGTCTAATTTAAAGTGTATTCCCCCATGCCCTTGTCCTGAAATTTGCCTTTAAGCTCACCTTGTTTTGATGTCGAAGGTTTTAATGACTCAGGATCAATGTATGCCGAAGAAGGAACAACTTCACGATTATTGGGAATGATGGTCTCAGTTTTTGATCTAAGATTATTGCAGTATATGAACAGATTAGGATCACCGTTAACTGTTACTTCTACACCATTGTGAGGAAACTTAATGCATTGGTGATATGTAGATGGGACTGCCCTCATTTCATGAATCCAAGGACATCCTAGCAATATGTTATAAGTGAGATCTAGATCCAAAACTTGACAAACCACATCCTTCGTAACTGGCCCAACTCTGAAAGGTAAGGTGACTGTGCCCTTGGATGAATGCTCTTCATCATCATATGCCTTGATGGTGATTTGATTTGTAGAATTCACAGCTTTGTTAGAATATCCCAATTTTTTAATTGTGCTCAATGTACAAATGTTTAGACCAGCTCCTCCATCTATTAGGACTCGTTTGATTCGATGTTTGTGTATGAAGGCTTCAATAGGTAGTGGTGCATTATGTGGTTGACTTACAGAGGCGTCATCGGCTTCTGTGAATGTAAGAGAGTGTGGAATGGAAAGGTATCCCACCATGGCTTGAAACTGGTCCACATTCAGATCAGTAGGAATGACAATGTCTCTCAAGGTTTTGTCAAGAATAGCTTTATGTGCGGGGGATATGCGTAATAGCTCTAGGATGGAGATGAGTGCAGGTGTCTTCCCTAATTGTTCTACAAGGTCATACTCAGGTTTGGTTGATGAGGAAGTGATGTTTTTGGTTGGAGCACCTTGCAAAGTGAATTTACCTCTGCAGGTTGTAACATGACATTCAGAGGTAGGTTCGGAAGAAGGTCCAACGCCTTTCAGAACGATCTTGGGTCTCTGGGTAGAATTCTCAGGGGTTTTGTCCTTGATGATAATGGTAGAGACACAATTGTCCATCGAGATGTGATTAATGGTTGAATCATAGTTATAAGAGGTCTGGTATAGTTGGTTTGGTCATCTGTGACTTTAGCTTTTCCTTTGTCATGCTTTGGGAATGGTTCCTTAAACTTCTCATGTTCTTGATTGGATGAGTGTCCCTCAATCTCAATGTCACCTCTATCAATGAGATCTTGTATGATGTTCTTCAGTCGATGACAATTTCTTGTTTTATGTCCCTTGCTCTTATGAAATTCACAATATTCATCATCATTCCACCAATTTGGTTTAACCTTCGGTTCATATGGAGGAAAATATGGAGCTGTGATTACCTTGTTTGCCACTAGCTTTTTGAAAACTGACTCAAGTGGTTCTCCCAATGGGGTATACTTCCTTCATGATTTAGAAGTTGTTTGAGTATTCACCTGATTGTTTGTAGAACTTGATCCAGAAAAAATAAATTTGGGTCGCACTGTGTTGGCATCAACAACACCATCATTGACTATGTTCTTGTTTCTATTCCAAAATCTCGGCTTGTCTTTTCCCTTAAAGTCATCTTTGTTTTCCTTGAATATCTTAATGACTCCTTGTTCAATTAGGATCTTCTCTGTTGCTAAGCCTTTTTCAATGACGTTCTTGAAGGTGGACAAACAAGCTTTCCTTAGATCATAGCCAATGTCTTTGTTAACATTCTGGGTGAACATCTCTACCATTTGTTTTTGTGGAATTTCACAAGAGCATCTGCTAGCTAGATTTCTCCATCTTTGTAAAAATGATGCAAAAGATTCTCCATCCCTTTGCTTAGTGTTGCACAAAGTAGTGACTGATATGTCTATCTCTATGTTGTAGGAGAAATGTTGAATAAATGCCTCTGCTAGATCACCCCATGACTTAATACCAGGTGGGAGTTGGGAGAACCATTCCATAGCTTGATCACCTAAGCTTTGTGGGAATAATCTAATCAAATATGTCTCTTCTGCTGCTACCTCAATGCAAGCTTTGAAAAATTGTCTTATGTGTGCCTTAGGATCCCCTTTTCCTCTATACTTATCAAATTTAGGCGTCACAAAGTGTGTAGGAAAAGGAGGCATTGGAATTCTCTTGTCAAATGGATAAGGACATATGTCTCTCATTGTGTATGTTAGCTTCGGTGTATTTATGTCCTCCGTTTTCTTTTGTAAGTCCTTGATTTGTTGCTCCAAATTGCTCTTAGGTGGAGATCGACTTCTTGGACCATACCCCATGCTTGAGGCACCAATTGGAGGAGAAGCATGTTGCATATATAGATGATATTGATCATACACATGTTCATATGGAGGAGGTCTATAGTGATGCTGCATATATGGACCACTTGGTATAGATTCATGTTGAGGAACGAAATATCTATTTTGTCCATGTATAACATACTCTACAAGCATGTCATGTTGTAATGTGTTGTCCCCAAATTTGACACGGGGTTTCCTTGTGTCCAAATTTTGAGCATGCCTTTGAATATCCAATTGCTTTGGTGGTTGATCCTTAGCATTGATATGTGATTGAGCATATTTCTCTGCATAAGATTTCCATAATGGTCTGCGAAGGTGAGTATCATATGCTTGACCATGTGTATGTGGGACCTCTGGTTTTTGAAACAAAGATGATGGTGATTCAGGCACAAGATGTGGTCTTCTATTGCCTCCACTATTAGGCCTCCTTTGATCCATGTTGGAGTGAGTTTGTTGCAAAGGTATATGTTCCATTATTTGAGACATGTCAAAATCATGAGGTATCTTGGCTCCACTTTGTGCCATCATTTGTAAGAAGTATTGTCTATCCGTCCTCATTATTTCCTCAACCAATCGATTGAAATGGGGATTCATAATGGATTCTTCCACATTTGCTGAATGTATGGAAAAGTTGTCCATATTGTCATTATGTGTAGCATTGTTGTTTGTAGTGTCCATGTTCTCAACATTTGGAATGTTTCTATAGGCATCCATGTCAGGTAATGTAGTATGATCGGAATTGAAAGAGATATCATTGTCATACTCATAAGAACTCATGTTTGCGGACTCTTGAGCCTTTTTAGTTTCTCTCCTTTTTTTTTTTGAAGACGGGTTTCAACCATGAACTAGGTATTGACTGAGATGTGTGAGACTAGATGAAAAGTGGAAAAAGTATGGAAGACCAAGAAATGGATGGAATGTAAATGAATATGAGGTGTACTTGCAATGTCCAAAGTGTAAGACCAAGTATGTATGTAGTATAGTAGGTGTGACTTCCAAAGAGAGGATAGTTTCTCTTGATGAGGTAAGTTGACCTTGACTCTAAGTAAGACCAAATGAGACCCAAAGGTGATAGACCTTGATGAGGGACCACTTAGCAAAGTGTTGTTGTATGTAGTATGTTGACAAAGTATGATGAGGACAAGCAAGTGACCTTTTGACTCAAGTTTAGACAAATGTGAATGTAATGTGAGGTGTGAAACAATGATGGACTGTGTGAGACCCAAAGACAGGTTGAATGCTAGATGAAAACCTGGAGAAATGACCTAGGAAGCTCAAGAATTTCGAAACTGACTGTGTTTGTTTGCTGGACTGTAAAAGTTTAAATTATCCCTTTTCTTAAATTAAATAAATATCTTATTTATTTAATTGATCCCACTTCCTCTATTAATTAAATAAATTTTTATTTATTTAATTAATTTATTAACCTTTTCTACCCATGACACATGTCATTCATCTCTTAATTCATACACTACCTACCCTTTCATTATTTTATTATTTCCTCTACCTACCCTCTAATCATAGCCGAGCTCCTTTTACACCTCTCAATCTTATCCCTCCATTTCATAGAGTGTCTTCTATATAAGGAGATACTTCCTTCATTATCAAACCCTAATGAATTTTATGCACTTGACTACACTACGATCCTACTTGCAACCACATTCCGTTCTTTGTTGAGCTCTTGTGCACATAAAATCTGAGAGCAAATATATCAAACAAGATCAATGGAGATAGGAAGAATGGAGATCCAAACCCTATTAGACATGTGATGGTATAATCTTTGTGATTTCATTTGATTTGCATTGTCTTAGGTAATCTTCATATGTTATGGTGGATCTTTGTTGTTGTTAGGCTAGGGTTTTGTGGTTGAATCTATTTAGTCTTTCAACATTGTTGTTATCCATTTTCACCATAAACATTTTGGCACGCCCGATGGGACTCTTGTCCCTTTTTGCATTTAACATCCTTGTTGCAGATTTTGTATTTTGAAGTTGCAGATCTGATGCGAGAATATCAAAGTGCTGTCGAAAACGTCAGATCTGCAACTTCAAAATACAAAATCTGCAACAAGGATGTTAAATGCAAAAAGGGACAAGAGTCCCACCGGGTGTGCCAAAATGTTTATGGTGAAAATGGATAACAACAATGTTGAAAGACTAAATAGATTCAACCACAAAACCCTAGCCTAACAACAACAAAGATCCACCATAACATATGAAGATTACCTAAGACAATGCAAATCAAATGAAATCACAAAGATTATACCATCACATGTCTAATAGGGTTTGGATCTCCATTCTTCCTATCTCCATTGATCTTGTTTGATATATTTGCTCTCAGATTTTATGTGCACAAGAGCTCAACAAAGAACGGAATGTGGTTGCAAGTAGGATCGTAGTGTAGTCAAGTGCATAAAATTCATTAGGGTTTGATAATGAAGGAAGTATCTTCTTATATAGAAGACACTATATGAAATGGAGGGATAAGATTGAGAGGTGTAAAAGGAGGTCGGCTATGATTAGAGGGTAGGTAGAGGAAATAATAAAATAATGAAAGGGGTAGGTAGTGTATGAATTAAGAGATGAATGACATGTGTCATGGGTAGAAAAGGTTAATGAATTAAATAAATAAATAAAGATTTATTTAATTAATAGAGGAAGTGGGATCAATTAAATAGATAAGATATTTATTTAATTTAGGAAAATGATAATTTAAATAAATAAATGTATTTATTTAAATGAGAAATAAGGCTAGAAGAGGATAAATGAATTAATTAAATAAATAAAGATTTATTTAATTAATAGAAGAATTAATCTTAGATAATTAAATAAATAAAATATTTATTTAATTAGACTGGACAATTTTGGGTGTCTACATTTTGCCCCTCTTTGAGACAATGCGGCTTGTCGCGTTGTTTCAAAGAAGATAATATGAATTGATACAGAGTTGCCCCAGGATGGGAATGATAGCACACACGGTCCCCAAGCATATTTGGTGTGCTGTGTCACTAGTGTCTCCAGTGCACCTCCCTAGCCCACAGCCAACCCTCGTGTCGCTCTATCAAGACACAAGAACCCACTGATCGCTCCTCCTATCACTGTTGGCAGTGCCAATCCTATAGCAGTCATGGTGTCCCAAGCCACATGTCCAACCCTCATCTCTAGTCCTGGGTCCTGGAACACTCGTCTTAGGGCCTCCCTATCTCCATCTCGATTGTACAAAATCAACTCCCCGTCGATCGGTATCCTTAGGATCCTGTATACATCCTCAAGGGTGACTGTCATCTCACCCATCGGCAAATGAAATGTACAAGTCTCGGAGTGCCACCTCTCCACCAGTGCAGTCAGCAGTCCCATGTTCGCCTGAAACTCAAGCACATACAAAATATGTCTCAGACCCATAGCCTCAATCGCAGCTCGCTCCTCGACGGTCAGCTCAGGTCGCAATCTTTGCGTCGACGAGAATCTCTCCCGTGACTCCAACATAGGCAAATACTCCTGCAGTCAAGCAAATCAATCATGTCAGTCATTGTGACATTCAATGTTCATCACAAAATGCTACTTTTTATCTAAGTGCATATGGTTATCTATCCTAGTGACACTCCCTGTTCATCACAAAGTGTTGCTATTTATCCTAGTGGTACTCCCTATTCATCACAAAGTTTTGCTGTATTGATTAGTGGTTAGGATGTTAGGGCGACCATATGGGATGTCTAGGATCTTGTTTCTTCTTAGGATTAGATTGTAGGTTTACAATCATAGGTGGCTCAACTTATGAATGAGAGGGATACTACAATCATGAGGGCACTTGGGGTAGATCAGATGACATCTAGTTTCATAAATATTTTGGATGGGCCTTTAGTAAATCTATCTTGATAGTTATATCAAGCAGGTTGAGGGGTTCAATATTATAGGGACCTATATGATTGTGGTACCACTAAATTAGAGGGCTCCCAATTATATAACTAGTCACATGACTTAGTGATGTAGGACAACTTGTACTAGAGGGGTAGATGATGGGCGAGGCCATTGTTGTCACAATACTCATATCATTTCACTTATATTTATCGAATTGGGTGTGTCTAGAGTTGTATGCAATAAGGGTTGTGTAATGCCCCACCAGGAACCCTAAAGGAAAACAACACAACTAGGCAACTAAAGGGTGAAATAATTTTTTTTCTTAAAAACTAAGTGCATTAATCATAACCATTACACGTCTAATAACACAACAGAAGACCAACACATGATTTCCTAAGGGTTACCAATGAAGATTAATTATAGATTATATTAACACCATAGTTAATCCAATTGTCCATTTAATTAGATAAATTAAATGCTTAAGTGTAAAACTACACATACATCTGAATTCCATAATGAAAGAATTAAAGTATTCCAATGCATTTATTTATCCATAATTCATTTATACATAAGATCAAAGTAACTGAATAATCATACATTCCACTGACATAACATTACAATATCCATAAATACATGGCTTCCAATAATACCATGGATTACAAAGTTACAATATCAAGGTTACATAAAAGTCTGATACAATGACCACAAGGTCTCAATTGAACAATGATCCCTAACATGAGATGGTACATGAACCATGAACCAAGAAACACCAGTGAAGCCTTTCCTTGCCTGAAGATACAATCCAGAACATTCGATGGGAAGTGGCATTACCACTCGACCATGTGATCCCGAAATGGAACCACCCCACCATGCTAGGAGATAGTAGAAAACCCTCAAGCAAGCAAAGTAAGACAAGTACGAAAGAACTACAAGACTCCGCAAACATCCATGTGACTCAACTCACAACACTAGTGACTCTAAGGAGAGAGTGTCATCGCATAGCTTGATGGTTACCATGGTAGGCCTCCTAGGTCCCGACTCTCTGTCCTGGTAACCTCTCCCGGCTTCCGGCTCCAACTAAGTCTCATGCGGACCCTACCAATCCTTTCGTGAAGACAAGGTGGTAAGTTTGCCATTCCAGGTTTTCTTGTAACATTATGAGCCCTGTACTAGCACTTCACCTATGCACGAGGTACATTATCTTAATTAATATTTATTCTACTCCCCCCAATATATTATTAGGGTATCACTTTTTAACTGACTTTCGACGGGTTATCCTGTTATCCACTTCAGGCACGGTCTCTGCTCGAAAGCCACTCTTTCTCATAAGACACTAACAAGAAAGGTCTCTCTACGAGAACTCTATGGCGAAATAGACAACCATAACTAATCCTAACAAACCATAGGTGAAGGATACACAATCACTAACCCAAGATTGACCATTTGGACAAAACACACAATGGCTCACATCAATGGGGTTATACAACAACACCTGACCAAAGAGATATAACAACATATGACATAATGACAACTCAACCAGAATGGCAATGAAATTAAGCTTGACTGCAAACACCATTTACACAAGATCCTAATACAGACAATCTTTTCTTAAAACAACCAAAAACATAAATAACTTGCAATCAAAGATTTTCCAAAAAATAAGAAAATACAACTATATTAATATAAAGAAATCAATTTTGTCATTTGTCCAATAAGGTTAGATCAATCACATAAAAATTAACCCCCTAATTATATGTTCATGATTACTTTACAAATAAACCCGATTAGATTGTATCAATAATCTAAATTAAATTCCAAATTCCAAATTATATATAATAATATAATATAATTACACATATATATATATATATATATATATATATATATATATATATATATTTTCTATGAATATAATATCATATAATTATATCACATTAAAATATATAATAAAAAGATGATTTAATTTGAAACATCTTTCATTTCCGAAATAGCATAATTAAAACCACATAAAATACTACACACACACACACACATTATTAATTAATTTTTTTTTATTTTTAAAATTAAATATTATTTTTTTTAATTAATTAATTTTTTTTTAATTAATTTTTTTTTTAATCAATTTTTTTTAATTAATTTTTTTTTGTTTTAAATTCCAATAACCTAAAAAAAACATTAAATTTTATTTCCAATAAAATTTATTTCCAGGGAATCTAATTAATACACATTTTCTCCAAAATACTAAAATAAAACAATTTCTCCATAACTTTTAATAACCTAATAAATTTAATTAAAATTAAATTCATTACCATAGTAACTAAATAATTACATAGAGATGTACAAATATTGACAGAACAACCATAGCAAAATATCGAAACCAATACCAGTCAAGAGGACATTTTCTCTGGCAAAACTCATTTTCTCCCAAAACTTGCAACTTTTTATACACAGTAAAACATCTTGGCAACATTTGCCATAATAACTTTTCCCAATCTTCTCAAAATTTTAATCTAAAAACACCCAGGAAATAACTTCTTTCCATAAACCAAAAATTAACTTCAGGAATGGACTTTAGCCAAGAACAAGAAATAATCAGTCAGGATTTTAGATTTGACAAACATGTTAACACACACATCATTCAAAATGAAGAAAGAAATAAAATATTTTCTTTAAAACAAACAATCAAAAGATGCCACCCAACCTTGTATAGCTTTCCTGGAAGAAATTTGTAGAAGAGCCCTAATCCTTTCAACAAGCTTCCAAATAAATTTCTTCACCTAAATCCCTGACCTGTTTCCTGTGTATCCTAAAATAATGACCTATTCCTCTTTTTAAACTAAAATTCTAGGTTGAATATTTTTTTCCCCAAAAACCTAAATTTAGTAATAAAAGCAATTTTATTTTATTTTCTAATTTCCTAACAAAGGATAAGTTAACATGCAATAATTAAAAATCAATTTTCTTTCTTTTCTTTTCTCATGCAATTAATTTTCCAAATAAAGAAATTAAAGCAATACTATAATTCTAATTAATTTTTTATTCATTTATTTATTTATTCTATTTAAAATTCTAGGAAACAATAAATGCAATTAATCCAATTTATTTTTCCATTAAAATTTAAATAATTATATTTCTAAAATCATGCAACTTGCAACTTAATTTAATATCTTCTTTTAATTAACTAAATTTATAATCTCAATGCATACCTAATTCAACTATGAGATAACTCCATAAACTTAATTAATTAATCAAATTGACTAAAACACACAAACTGAACAAATCTCAAGCAAGTACTCATAAAAAGATCAAATGATAAAATACAAAGGCCGGACGAACTGACATGATGACTAACTGACGACACTCACACAAGTGTAAATGAGTAAAATAGGGTCAACTACTATCTCCTCCTCTTCCATCAGAAAATATAAGGCACGCTCAGAACTGTGAAGCCAGGTGGAGATGATACCTTGTACCTACCCGGTACTTGTACCTGCAATATCCTGCATCACCGAACCACAAATGCATATATACAATATAGAAAACACAACATACACACCGATGAAGGAGAACCGTGACGTTCCCTATCTCACCGAAATGAGTGAAGGGAAATCGTCCCCTTGCATCCAATACATTCGTAGACACACAACATATAATTCCACATTGCATAGATAAAGTAAAGTGTCAGTACATAGCAATAATCCATAAAATGCCATACATCACAAGTACTGAAATACTACAAATAAATTATGCATTCTCATATCCAGATAAAGCATGAAATAATGTCATATAAGTCTGAATAACACATCATGGTAATGTATCTACTGAAAGTAAACAATAATAAAATATGAGTCTAATGAGTTCAAACGAGTAGGGCTACTATAGGTTGAATCCCTTTTTGGGGGGGATTTTGCTTAGAGCACTACAATTCTTTCTTAGTTAGGTCCCGTTGGGAGCTATCGGTTTTAAACTCTCACTACAAAGTTCTTAATGGTTTCTATTTCTTATATTCCACAACTTCTACCAAACCATCAATTATATCCTAAGAATTTCTTAATTTTCCAACTCAGACCAAACAAAACTTCGTATGAACAATTCACGAAATCACTTATTCTACCTAATCACACAAACGAAATCTAGATTAACTTCTATTGTGTTAAAAACAAACTTCTAATTCTACTTTGCAATAAATCAACCTAATTTATTCTTGCATTAAGGAAATAACCACACTTAATCTAAAATACAATCTGCATACAGTAAATTGATTCCATGAGTGAGGATAATAAAGCTTCTGTCTAATCTCTACTTATGCAATCTACTTGAATGCTTACTAAAAACATGATTTTATAAATAATTCTAAAGTGGAGTCTATTCTAACAACAATAATTACTCTAAACATGCAACAAAAAATAATTTTGTTAACCTGAGATCATGAAAACAAAACAACAATTGATCTATGCATTTCTATTAGTATTGAACTGAAAATATTAAAATCAACATGCATGAAAAAGGAAATAATAAATTGGAGCAAGGTCACCTTCCTTCAGAAGAGCGGGCCTAGCTCTACCTTTAGAGGGATTTAAAACACTGAAGCTAGATCAACTTCTTCAAACTTGCATTGAAATGGGCCCTCGAAGGGGAGTACAAGAAAATGTCTACTACAGGTTTACAAAAAATAATACTGAAAAAACAATGGAATAATTGGACTAACTTCCACTAATTCCTAATGTTTCTTTGGCAATGCGTAAATATACCCTTATTTGAAATTCAAATACAAAGAGCACCATTTCAGATGATTGAGTGTGACTGAGTGACAATTACAGACAA
This sequence comes from Cryptomeria japonica, assembly GCF_030272615.1. Lineage (NCBI taxonomy): Eukaryota > Viridiplantae > Streptophyta > Pinopsida > Cupressales > Cupressaceae > Cryptomeria > Cryptomeria japonica. The sequence goes on along the minus strand of NC_081414.1, from coordinate 520,800,208 downwards.
AAGACTTACAATTAGGTTTTCTACTGAGGTGTAATGGTGGTAAAACTAGGGTTTCACCAATTAAGATAATAAAACCACTAATTTTACTTGGAAGACCACTACATTGAAAGAAGGGTGAATCCAATTGATCTAGCCACAATCCAAATAGGAAAAGGGATGAGATTATGATTAGATTCAATGGTTTTTAGTTTGCCCCTTCTTTCTAGTTGAAGAGTGGATGTCAAATAGGAAACATGGGTAAAACAAGGGATAATTGAAGTAAATCGATGAAGACGGTAAGCTACATATGTCCCATGGAGCCACAGACTAGGATCTGGACAAAAGAAGATGTTTAAAATCTATACCTGAAAGTTCAACCTGATTTTTCAGGATGAGGTAGTACAGATTCATTCTAGTCCTCTGAATTTCACTCCATCAAAAGATGAACCTGTTTATTGTCATTAAATTTGTCGGTTTATGAATTACCCTTGAATTGAATAATTTAAATATTGAAGTAAATGCTAGGAGATATATCTCAGATATGCAATTGTTGATGGAAGGATTAAAGATGCAATGCTCTTTGAGTGTAATCACAATTATTGAATGCAATGGCGTGAAAAAGACATGAACATGAAAGACCTAATTAAACATACATGCTTGCATGAAGATTGATGTAACTTTGTTTGATAATGCTTGAAGGATCAAATGTTGCCTTAAATCTGTGAAAATGTTTGATGATGTGTAGTACCCCTTCTCGATCAAACCTTTTAAACTCATGTTTGACTTCAGTTGACTGTTCAGTGGATACATTATTGTTATATTTTATTCAGACTTTATGCGATGTTATTACATGCTTTAATTTGATTAGTAATGTATGCTTTCATGTAGTATTTCCTTACTTATGTTAAATGCGATTTTTATGTATTACTACCATGAATTGACACATTTACTTTATATGTGCGATGCGTTATTTACATGTTTCATGTTTGCAAGTGTATGGAATGCGAGGGGATGATTTTCCTTCACTCACTCTGGTGAAACATGGAACGTCACGATTCTCCTTCATTGGTGTGCATGTCATGTTTGTTTATATATTTGTCTATATGCACGTGTGGTTCTTTGATACATGACATTGCAAGTACAAGTACCGAGTAGGTATGGGGTATCGACTCCACCTGGTTTCACAGGTCTGAGCGTGCCTTATTTGTCCGATGGGAGTGGAGGAGATAGTTGTTGGACCCTAAATTGACCTGCAGTTACACTCATGTGAGTGTTGTCAGTCGGTCGTCTTTTCTCGTTTGATCAGTATGTGAGTCATAGTGCTTTGGTATTTTCGTTTTGTGAGTTATCATATGGTCATTTCTCGTTTTGCATGCTTCCAGTTATTTGAAAAGATTTAATTTGAGTGAATTGTGTTAATTTGTGTTGGCTTAATTAGTTTAATTATTATGCCTTTGAGTTTATTGTTTTAATTAAATAAATGAAGTTGTTAAATTAAATGGTTAAATTGCATGTTATATTGTGAAAATAGTTGTATTAAATTATTTGAAAAAGAAATAAGTTAAATGCTATGCTATTTGAATTTTAGTGCAAATGTTAAGTTAAATTCATATGGGGAAAAAGAAAATAAATTAAAAAAACATTTCCATTGACCTTTAGTTAGCTTTTAGATTTTTATTTTTGGTTAAAAGAATTGTGTCATGAAAAAGGGGAAATTAGATTTTTTACTTTTTAAATATTATATTCCTATTGGTTGGGGAAAACTTTTAACCTAAAAGTTTAGGTTGAAAATATTTTTCCTATATTACCTGTGAGTGCACGGGAAGTGAAGGAGACATTTTTGAAAACCAAAACTTGGAAACCATTTGGAAGGAGGAATCTGGATTTTGGAATTGGTATGCAGGATTGAAGCTCTTTTACAATTTTCTTCCTAGATTGCTTTTCAGGTTGGGTAGATTTCTCTCTTTGTTGCAATAAAAATTTAAATGTTTTGAGCTTTTTCCTGTGTGTGTGATTGAAAATTGTTAAATCTTATTGGAAATTCTTGTTTGAAAGTTTGGTTTGGAAATAGAGTAGTTTTCTCTTGAATTTAATCAAATCCCAAATCAATGTGTTTTTTGTTGAAGAAATTGTCCAATATCTTGTTGGCTGTGTGCTTTCAAGTTTTTGTAAAATTTAGTTTTTGATTATTTTCACAATTTGAGTAGTAAGGAATATATTTTGTTTTCTGTATGTTTTCAAGTTTTGATTTGTTTAAAATTAGGGGGTTATGCTGACAAAATTTTTTCAATTTGCCCTCTTTGTATGATGCAAAGGTTTTTCCTGTGTGTGAAGAAATGAATCAAATCCCCTCTATTTGCTTAAAATTCTTTTGAATTTTTGCCCAAGATCTTTGGATTTGGGTCTTTTATGCTTTTATTTATAAACAAAAATCCTTATTGAAAATTTCTTCAAAAGAAAAATTTTCTATTCACTGTAAAATTTTATCAGTGAAATGGTTGCAGATTAAGAAATTGTTTTGTGAGTATTTAAAAAAAAAAATAAAAAAATAAAACAAAAATATATTTTAACCCCCCACGTGGTAGGGTATACCCCACCACGTGGGATGGTAGCTTCTGCTACCATAGGGTAGCAGTGCTACCGCTTGGTAGTGACTGGTACCATTTGGTAGTGACTGCTACCATATGGTAGCAACACTACCAAAGGGTAGCGACTGCTACCATTTGGTAGCAGCGCTACCAAAGGTAGCAACCATCGCTCAAAACCTTTCCTTCTTCGCTATATAATTTGGTTCACCGTATAAAATGGTTCGTTGTTTTATAACAATGTGGTTATAAATTTATGCTTTCATTCGATTATATATATATATATATATATATATATATATATATATATATATATATATATATATATATATATACTTGTCTAATCAAGGCATTATTTTTATGTGATCAATTTAGTAAATTAGATTTATTCTGGAAGGAGATTAAATATCTTAATATAATTCTTATGTTATATTTTTGTATATATTTAATATGAATTTTTATCATTTTATTAGGGTTATTGTATTGGAATATAAAAATTGAATGACGTATATGGAAAGATGCATTATTTCATGTGGGGTGTTTTGTTTTATTAAAATGATTATGACCGTTGCTTGTTCAAATTGAAAAGAGGTAAATTGATTATTTATGATTATTTAGATTTCTAGTCTTATTAGTTCAATGATGACTTGAATTTCTCTTAATCATTATGGTGGCGTTTTATTAAATTTTAAACGATGAATTTGTAAGTGTATATGATGTTGTTAATTTCAAAAGATTGTCTGAGTTCAGTCTTAGTGAATTTTGGTATTTCTTGTAAGGGGCTTATTTTGTTGCAAATTCTTGTCTATGTTTAGTTGTCTTGTTGTGGTGTTCATTGTACCTCTCGATTAGTTGTTGTATTATGACCTTGTTGTTTTAACCATATTGTGCTTATTCCTTATGGTTAACCAAGGGTTAGTAAGACTATGTTTTTGGTCATCTGTATTTTTGTGGTGGTGTTATGGCTGTCTGTTTCACCATAGGGTCCTCGTAGAGTGACCATGTTTGTTAGTGTCCTATAGGAGAGTGGCTTTCAAGTGGGGGCTGTGCCCGAAGAGGTTGGCAAGATAATCCTTCAAAAGTGAGATAATAAGTGATAACCTAATAATTGATTAGGGGGTGGGTAGTTCTTAACATTATATAAGATAGTGTACTCCGCGCATGGTTGAGTGCTTGTATAGACTCAAGATGTAGTGGGAAGGCTTGGAATGGCAAACCGACCACCTTGTCTTCATGAAGGGTTGGTAGGGTCTACATGAGACTTAGATGGAACCGAGGGTTCGAGAAAGGTTATTAGGATAACCCATGATGGGGGCCGGGACCTATGGAGGCCTACCTAGGGTAACCATCATAAGCTATGCGATGACACTCTCTCTTTAGGGTCACTAGTGTTTTGTGAGATTGAGTTCACCTGGAGTATTATGGAGTATTGTCGTCCATGTTTTGCTTATGCTTGTTTGAGGGTCTTCTGCTATCTCCTAGCACGATGGGGTGATTTCGTTTTAGGATCACATGGTTGGGTGGTAGTGCCACTTCCCATTAGATGTCTTTGTTTGTGCCTTCATGTGAGGATTGGCTTCGCAGATATTTATTGTGGTTTGTGATTTGTGCATCATCTCATCTTGGAGATTATTGTCCTTTTGAGACCTATGTGGTCATTGGTATCAATGGATTTATGTAACCTTGTATTTGGTAAAGATGTAAATTTTATATGTATTATTGGAAGTCATGTATTTTATGAACAATGTAATCTTAAGTTATTGGATGTTATTTTATCAGTTATCCTTATTCTTTGTGCAAATGCTTTATTGAAGGGAAATTTATATTGTAATACTTTCAATCTTTAAATGATGAAACCTGTTATGTGAATATGATTTATTATGTTCAATGAGTAATTGATGGTTAATTAGATTAATCTTAATTATGGAATTTAACTTTTCGTTTAATTCTTCATTTGTAACCCTTAGGAATTCTTGTGTTAGTCTTCCGCTTGTGTTATTAGTGTGCAATGTAGTAATTAAACCACTTAATGTGATTTATACTTTAATTTTTTTTATTTTTTTATTTCACCCTTATTTGCTTAGTTGTGTGGTTTTTCCTTTGGGGTTCCTGACGGGGCATTACATGATGAATGCTTAAGAGATGCACAAATAGTATGGATATGTATTGGATGTCAAAATGAATTGATATATTTATTTAGGGTTCCCTAGGTAAATTACTGATTAGGCCTACCTCCAATAGTCAAGTGTAGCCATAGGGACCAAATTCGATCAGGCAAAGAGAGAGCCTACTCAATCCCAAATTGGGACTTATTTAAGGGGAACCAAGTGCTGGGAGGCACCCTAGTCCAAGACTAGGGCATGGAGCGTCCTAGTAAAAAATCAGGACCAAAAACTCAGAGACCGGGGGAGGGCAGCTCTTGGATGGGGCCCTCCCAGTGGTGTTAGTAGGTGACATCAAGGTTGAAGTAAAATGGGGCCAAAACGGGCCTAAGGGGAATGAATAGGGGACATGATAAAGCAGGAGTACAAACATGAAGTGTGAATCAAGTACCAGTTACAATTTATGATTCTACATTTAACCCCCACTTTAATGTGAGTATGAGCCTATACAAATACTTGTGGTAAAGTAGAAAGATGAGAGAGAGGAGAAATTACGAGCAACATCACAAGGAGATAAGACATTGCTAGTTTTGAGGAACCAAGCTCCCAATCTTAGGATCTTAACTCACACAATCACATGGAAGAACAGACAAAATAAGACAAAGACAAATGACCAAACAAATACAAAAGACAGACAACACAAGGGGTTAGTACTAAAAAAAAATGTTTTCCAAGTCATCTAGTTGAAGAGACATCGATAATCAAATGTCTCATCCATTAACATCATTCTTGAAATGCTATCACAAGAAGACAAGTGGTCACAAAAAAAGAGCAAGAGCATGCATCAAGTAATGAACCATGATCCACAAATAGAAAATATATGAGCTCATCAGGAGGAGAAAAGAGAGGACATGGATGACACACTCTATCAAGCTGTGCTATGCTAGGCTATCCATGAGAAAAATATCAAGAGTGGTTGTGGAATTGATAGGCTAGCAAGCTATGCTAGGCTAGCAAGCTATGCTAGGCTAGCAAGCTTTGTTATGTTGTGTGATTCATGTAAAGATGAATAGTCAAAATAGTCTAGCAAGTTGTATTTTTCTATTTTCACTCATCTTGAAAAAGGAAGAGCTGAAAGGTATATCAAGCCATGTTATGCTAGTCAACTCATCTTGCCGCATATGTCGCTGTCTAGTTTTAGGAGTTAAGCAACTTGTATAAGAGATAAGTCTGGTTTTGAGCATGCAACAACCTGTATAAGACATGTAATAAAAACAAAATATGTCTGGTTTTGGGAATGAAGCATCTCGTATAAGAATTGGGTCTAGTTTTGAGAATGTACACCTTGTATAAGACATATAAAAAGGTTGCATCTAGTTTTGGGAATGAAGCATCTCATATAAAAGTTGGGTTTGGTTTCAAGAATTTACTCAAGTATAAGACATATAAAAAAGCTATGTCTAGTTTTGGGAATGAAGCATCTCATATAAGAGTTAGGTCTGATTTCGAGAATGTACACCCTATATAAGACATGCGAAATCAAAATATAGTATAAAAAGGGCGATATGTATGCCCCCTTGGCCCCGCTTCAAATGTTAACATAAAGGTATGTTGATGTCTTAAGGAAGCTAGAAACAAGGATACACACCTTCAACACCAAGTAGATACCCTTTGGGCAACAATGCATATAAATCAAAGCTAAAAAGGTAGTGCTCTTAGAAGCAAGGAAAAGATAGTTGTAAAAGAGATATCTTGCAACAACTGTAAAGGGAATACTTTGGAGGAGAAGGAGGAAGAGGTCTTTGCTTGAAGACACCTACCTCCAAGAGGTGATTTTGAACAAAAATAACATCTTTGACCATAAAGAAGGGGAACAAGAATTCATACCTTCCTCCTATTGCTAGGAAAAACAAATTCTTGATGAAGGATAACACACTTTTGGCCCAAAGTGAGGGGTTTGTTTATAATAGATATACATTGCCAAGTGAGGAAGAGGTTGTACACAAGGATACACACCTTTTGCATAAGAGGGAATCCTTGAGCAAACAACAACTTCACACAGGGGATAACATTATATCATAAGCAAACACCACTCAACAAAGGAAAAGTGGATCCTTAGAGAAGATTAGAGAAATCAATGCCCCCAAAGAAACATTATACATAAAAGATGTAGCACTTCAAGCAAAGAAAAGGTCCTAAGCAAGGAACACACATGTACTTACATGAAGGAAGATTCTGTTGTTCATCAAAACTGATTAACCCAAGTTCACCTACAATCCTTCTATGAAATGACCAATTTCACTCTATAGAACACATTAGGACTTGGACAACATAACATAGGACCCTAATTGTTCCTCCTGCACTTCAGGTTCTGCTAGGCCTAGGGGGGGACACCCTTTTGATGCATTAAATACAATAGTTACAGACATATGACTGCATCAATGATAAGCAGATAGATCATTCCACAAGCTCAACAAATTAGAAAACACATACATATTGGCTAGATCTTGTACAAATAATGGATGAAACAGAGCTTGGAAATAATAGAACACAAACCCCTAAACATAAAGGGAAATAGATTTGTCTTTCAATTTGTAAATCTAAAACTATCCCCAAATCTTTCAAAGACCAGTGCCTTGTTCATTGGGCAACAAAGTCACACATAGAAACGCAAAATGCAAATCATAGCTGCAATTTGTTTTCCTTACAAGATATTCATTCATCAATACCTTATACTAATGCATAACTTGATTCATTCACAAGATTATCAGATCTGGGACACATATTCCATTTATTCATGACTGATTACAGAATTTAAAACCATCATTGAAGGATACCTATAAACAATCACACAATCTCCTTGAAATTGACAAATTCCATCCTCCTTGAGGATTCAATTTATAACAATGAAATACATGCCTAGAGACAACATTGTATGGAATTTACTCATGCCTAACACAAGACCTGCAACTAGAAAACCATCTATAATATTGTAATGTAACCTCTATACCCTGAAAAGATCCATAGAATTTTACACATTTGGGTCAAGCAATTCAGAACTGGAAGCCATGAAATCTGGAGCACTTCCTCCAAAATTTTGAAACCCTTACAACTGAGAAGAAATGGGAATAAGAAGAGGAGGGAATAAGATCAAATCTGCATAACACACTGCCAAGTGTCTTCTTTTTTAACTGAAAGTCATTTTCTTCCTCGTTCCTGTGGAAACTGCCCTAAAAAAATCCTATATTTGTTAAAACTAACTACATGATTTGATTCCTTATTTCGAGAACTTTTCGGTGATATATAATACTTGCATATTTGGCCAAAAATTAACCTTTGGGTGAATTAATCCTATATATGTCACCGTCATTTAAATTTTTTGAATTTCACATTATAGTCTGCACTATATATTTAATTTTGATTTTTCAATCCATCTTTTGGCCTGACGCCCTTCCACGTGGCAGCCTGTGATTCGTCAGGAAGGTCCACTGGGTGCCACCTGGGATGACACATCACCTTTCGCCATTGGACTACCTGCTTGTCACCTCGTGGACTGCCACCCGTCGGCCATGTCACTGCCACCTCACTCACCATGTTAGCGAGACCTCTACCTAGACCTGCCACGTCACCTTTCGCCATTTCGCGATGGGTAACGGGCGTGCATGTTTGCCTCGTGAAATCACGTGCACCGTCGGATCTTGCTGAACCTGTATGTTCTTTAACTCTTCACCACTTCGCGATGCTTAACTGGCAAGCATCTCTGCTTCACAAAACAACGCGCTTCGTTGATCTTCATGGAACTTGCTCACTCGTTAGTCTTTTTGCCACTTCGCGATGCTTAACTGGCGTTTATCTTCACCCCGCGAAACAACGTGCGTCGTCAGATCTCCTGCAACCTGCTCACTAGTTAAGTCGCCCTTTCTTTGTAAAAATCACCTACCTCAGGATCCGTGCTTGCGTGGGGTCCACCTGGTCACCACTTGACCTCCTTTGTTGCCTCAAGAAATGCGCCCGCGCGCGTGGGGTCTGCCTGGGCACCCAACTGACACCATCCGTCAAAAGCCCTCAAGGATTTCACATTATAGATGAGTGTGTTTGTGCATTTAAATACTGAAAAGTTTTCTCGCCTAGCCAATGTGGGATATATGCATTATGCGTGGAATACATTTTGTGAAGATTTTCTGAGTTTTAATGGCTGCCAATAGTGTTTGCTTGAAACTTGAAATGGTTGTTCAACCACCACGCTGCCTGTGAAGGGAGGAAATTGGCTTTGGCTGCCAAATTCATTTTGTTTGAAACTTCAAATGTTTTAACCTTGCCCCTTTACCATAGCGTATAGGAGAGGGATGGGAAAAGGTTATGGAATTTGGGCTTTCACCTGCTAATTGCATTACTCTGAAAATTTTATTGCCCAGTAAAATTCCTTCTCTAACTTACCCACCTCACAAAAGCTCACGGTAGGGAGGAAGGGATTGCCAATTTGCATTTGTTTAACTTGATTTTCTGTGTTGGCTGTTACCTGGGATGGGGAGGCATGTGAGGAGGAACTTGACTGGAAACCATTTTCTTGGGAGTTTCAGTGGCCTCCAAACTCCACGACAGAGGGGGGAATTTGGCATTGGAGTTTTATTTGCTGAAGTTTAATGATTCAATTTGCATTTGATTTTTAAACTTCTTTGCTTCTTCTCCAACCAATGACATTTGCTAAGAAATTTTTAAAATTCAGATTTTCACCATGCCACTCAGGAGGAAGTTAATGGCTCTAAATTCATTTGCTTGGAAACTTTGTGCTTTAACCTTGCCCCTTCATCCACGCAGGGAGGAGGGAGGACTACAGTTGCATTTTCTGTTTGGATTCAACGCTGCCCTTTAGCCACCATGCTATTCATAGATGATGTGTGTCTATTTTAACTTCTAAAACAGGGACTGTATATATTATGTTTGAAACCTTATCCATTGTCTTCATTCCCACCCTTTGTATTGTTCTAGCTGCTCTTTTTGTTATCAAACTGTCAAAGTCTCTTTGACTCTATCTTTGCTGCTCTTATTGTCTTTAATTACAAGAGCTGTCCATAGGCATTTTCAAATCACTGTGTTTGTGCTCGAACTATGTTCTTGGATAATCTTATATGGGGTTTATTCATTCTTTTCTTCAAAGTAGCTATGGATGGAAAATGAGAACTAAACATATGACATATTGAACCCAATTCTCAAAACCATAAAGTTCCATAAAAGCCTCTCAGTTATATGCCCACATAATGAAACAAAATCATCTCTTAATAAACCAAATTGCCAACAAAATCAATGCACGAGCATGAGCCAGGTCGGGCCCCAAAGTGGGTCCGGCTAAATTTTTTTTCGTTTTCATGCAATTGAACTTCAAAATGCCTCATGAACCTTAAACATACCTCTGGAATCGATCGGCACCATTTTCGGATCACCAAACTGAGTTTTATGACTTTCAGGCACTTGCGCCACATTTTTGCATTTAATCGCGAAGATGTAATTTTCAAACTGGTCAAAACACCTTTCTGGACCTTGCAAACTAACAAGCGTTTACTCTGATATACAAACATGAACTCTACCAAGCGGTTTCTCAAGATGAATCCCAAGTGAAGAGATATTAATGGTCAAAGATGACCAACTAGCTTTCTCGACACTGCGGACCTGATGAAGTCAATGCGTAGGCAACTCATGATGCCTTTCTTAAAAATATCAAACGATCTCCGTAGACCCTCAAATCTGAGGCATAGGTACCTTGAAGTACATATCAAAACTTAGAATGCTCAGTTCGACCAAAAGGTTGACTGGGTGCAAATGGTGCGCTCATGAAAATAGCAACTTTAACTGATATAACAATGAAAGTACGAAACACTGAAACGGATAGCTCAAGAAACCCTTTTGAAAACCAATTAAACGGATTGGCAGGAGCTTGAAACTAGAAACATAGCTTTTCATTTATACCAAAAATAGCCTGGAACAAACATTCTAACATGACACTCACTGAGACGACTTTTACACTTATGCAAAAAAGGGCTCCGACTAGCAGTTGAAACAGGGACTTGTCAAACCATACAAACTACAAACAGATTGAGCCTGCTAAACTGAGCAAATGGATTCACAAAGAATTGAAATTTTGCATGGAGGCACAATTTTATGCATAGAATTCAATACACTTTGAAATTCTTCATGAGGATCAACAGAGCAAAAGATATAAGCACTCAAAGTAGGCTACTTGGTAAAATCTGCATATGTGCCTAAAATGCACTTTCAGCTCACCCCTTGAAATGGGTACCTGATAAATTGATCCAAACTGAATTCTGAAAGTTTCACAACACTTCATTAACCAAATGAAAGGTGTAGGACACATTTTCCAAGCCTTACCCTTTGAAAATCAACTGGCTCGATTTTACCCTCTCTCTAACTAGGCCAATCAAACTGACTCATTTTATGATCATTTGGAAATTCAGAGCACAATTTTGAAATGGGCCTCTCAAATTCACTCAAATTTAATGAGCCCCAATAGATTCAATGTGAGAAAAGACATCAAGATATGCAAACTACAACTCAAAAGAAGAGGCAATCTTCGAAAGGAGAGAGAAAATTGAATATACCATCCTTTCCCCCCAAGTGAGGAGGCGAGGATGAATTATGTTGCTACCCAAGTATGATTGAAAATTAAAAGGAATCACCATAGAGCCCCCAATAAAGTTAAACAACTAGTGCCATAGGGTGATGAGATTATTGTCCTTTTGAGACCTATGTGGTCATTTGCATCAATGGATTTATGTAACCTTGTATTTGGTAAAGATGTAAATTTTATATGTATTATTGGAAGCCATGTATTTTATGAACAATGTAATATTAAGTTATTGGATGTTATTTTATCAGTTATCCTTATGCTATGTGTAAATGCTTTATTGAAGGGAAATTTATATTGTAATACTTTCAATCTTTAAATGATGAAACCTGTTATGTGAATATGGTTTATTATGTTCAATGAGTAATTGATGGTTAATTAGATTAATCTTAATTATGGAATTTAACTTTTCATTTAATTCTTCATTTATAACACTTTAGGAATTCTTGTGTTAGTCTTTCACTTGTGTTATTAGTGTGCAATGTAGTAATTAAACCACTTAATGTGATTTATACTTTATTTATTTTTTCTTATTTCACCCTTTTTTGCTTAGTTGTGTGGTTTTTCCTTTGGGGTTCCTGGTGGGGCATTACATGATGAATGCTTAAGAGATGCACAAATAGTATGGATATATATTGGATTTTAAAATGAATTGATAAGATGTCTTTATTTAGGGTTCCCTAGGTAAATTACTGATTAGGGCGACCTCCAATGGTCAAGTGTAGCTATAGGGACCAAATTCGATCAGGCAAAGAGAGAGCCTACTCGGTCCCAAATTGGGACTTACTTAAGGGGAACCAAGTGCTAGGAGGCACCCTAGTCCAAGACTAGGGCGTGGAGTGCCCTAGTAAAAAATCAGAACCAAAAACTCAGAGATCAGGGGAGGGCAGCTCTCCTAGTGGTGTTAGTAGGTGACATCAAGGTTGAAGTAAAATGGGGCCAAAATGGGCCTAAGGGGAATGAAAAGGGGACATGATAAAGTAGGAGTACAAACATGTGATAACTCAATGATGAACCACGAGTACCAAACTGATACTGAGAGGGGGGGGTGAATTAGTACAAACACAAATACAGTCCAAAACTAGTTTGATAGCAAATACCCAAATGACTGACAAATAGGGATACCAGTAAAACAGAGTGCAACCAGTAACATCCAGTAGAGCTCAATCAGTCATGAATCGGTCACTCAATAAGCTACCCTCTTAGCTCAATACTACAGTATCATTATATTCTCATGCATAAACAGGTAAACTTAACCATCAGATCTTCACAACAGTGAGTTCAATATGTTTTATAGATAGGCATAAAACATAGAACCTTCATATGCTTAATAGGTAAAACAGAGTATCACAAGACAAAAGCATTTCACATGACACACATATTTTTCATGTGGAAACCCAACTGGGAAAAACCACAGTGGGGATGAATACCCACAAGCTGCTTTTTGAACTCTTTAGAAGTCCGCTCTGTTAGGAGCCTTGTCCGGTTAAAGACATTACAATAGGTTCTGCTAGGAACCGATCCTATTAGGGATCACCTGGTTAAGGGATACTCGGTTAAGGGTTAAACCTGGTAGGGTCACCTTGTTAGAGGATTTCAAGAACTCAATAGCTGAAAGGATCTCCTAAGCTCTATAGCTTCTCAGAACTCATTAGCCTTGAGTTACCCGATTAAGGGATTTGAATCAAGCTTGTTAGGATCACCTGATTTAAGGGATTTTGAATCAAGCCAGTTAAGGCTACCCTATTAGGGGATTTTACAATTGTTGAAGTGGTTAGAGATCAACAGGAATTACAATGATCTGTTAATAGCACTCAATGCTAATGCAGATCTATTTAGGCTCCTCTTTTCCTTCTGCACATTCACTTTGCAGGTATCTCTTCTCTGCTTTGGTTTGGCAAGACTTACGTATCACTTCCCTTGGATACACACTCACAACTTTTGCCAACAACCTCAGAAAGAAACACAACATCGACCTTATAGGAAACATATAGGTCGGTAGCAAAAACCCTAAACCCTAAACTTGTTAGGTTAATAAATTCAAACGGTTCGATCCTGACCAATGAATCATACTGCATTAAATGCAACAATCTTGAATTGATCTCAAGATATTCTCCATCGTCCATTATCCATCGATTTCATGGCGGCTGATTACCCATCACGAGTTATCATTGTTTGACAGACTTCGCACATTTATGAGGTAGATAGGAATAGTTATCTTCATGCAAGATCCTTCATGCACACAGAGCTTACGTGGCAACATGATCTGTCCTCCATCATACTGCTAACTCATCACACAAAGATCACCAATTGAGTCACACAGACTTGAGGTACTCCAACTGGAAATCCTGAAATGGAAGCTACCTATCAACCAGTAGTCATACAATGCTTCCATGTGCCGGTTCACCTTGAACAAATATGCCGCTTCACTTTGGCATATAAGCCGATTCATACAAATGCCAGTTCCTCTCTGTCTTCACTTATCACATGTGCCTGTTCACACTATGTCTCATATTGACATCAATGACAACATACAATATCATTATGTCTTCATGCCGGTTCACATAATGCCAACAACATGAAGTGTGAATCAAGTACTGGTTACAATTTATGATGCTACATTTAACCCCCACTTTAATGTGAGTATGAGCCTATGCAAATACTTGTGGTAAAGTAGAAAGATGAGAGAGAGGAGAAATTACGAGCAACATCACAAGGAGATAAGACATCACTAGTTTTGAGGAACCAAGCTCCCAATCTTAGGATCTTAACTCACACAATCACATGCAAGGACACACAAAATAAGAAAAAGACAAATGACCAAACAATGACAAAAGACATACAACACAAGGGGTTAGTACTAAAAAAAATGTCTTTCAAGTCATCTATTTGAAGAGACATCGATAATCAAATGTCTCATCCACTAATATCATTCTCGGAATGTTATCACAAGAAGACAAGTGGTCACAAAAAAAGAGCAAGAGCATGCATCAAGTAATGAACCATGATCCACAAATAGAAAATATATGAGCTCATGGGGAGGAGAAAAGAGAGGACATGGATGACACATTCTATCAAGTTGTGTTATGCTAGGATATCCATGAGAAGAATATCAAGAGTGGTTGTGGAATTGACAGGCTAGCAAGCTTTGTTATGTTGTGTGATTCATGTAAAGATGAATAGTCGAAATAGTCTAGCAAGTTGTGTTTTTCTAGTTTCACTCATCTTGAAAAAGGAAAAGCTGAAAGGTATATCAAGCCATGTTATGCTAGTCAACTCATCTTGCTGCATATGTCGCTGTCTAGTTTTAGGAGTCAAGCAACTTGTATAAGAGATAAGTCTGGTTTTGAGCATGCAACAACCTGTATAAGACATGTAATAAAAACAAAATATGTCTGGTTTTGGGAATGAAGCATCTCGTATAAGAATTGGGTCTAGTTTTGAGAATGTACACCTTGTATAAGACATATAAAAAGGTTGCATCTAGTTTTGGGAATGAAGCATCTCATATAAAAGTTGGGTTTGGTTTCAAGAATTTACTCAAGTATAAGACATATAAAAAAGCTATGTCTAGTTTTGGGAATGAAGCATCTCATATAAGAGTTAGGTCTGATTTCGAGAATGTACACCCTATATAAGACATGCGAAATCAAAATATAGTATAAAAAGGGCGATATGTATGCCCCCTTGGCCCCGCTTCAAATGTTAACATAAAGGTATGTTGATGTCTTAAGGAAGCTAGAAACAAGGATACACACCTTCAACACCAAGTAGATACCCTTTGGGCAACAATGCATATAAATCAAAGCTAAAAAGGTAGTGCTCTTAGAAGCAAGGAAAAGATAGTTGTAAAAGATATATCTTGCAACAACTACAAAGGGAATATTTTGAAGGAGAAGGAGGAAGAGGTCTTTGCTCAAAGACACCTACCTCCAAGAGGTGATTTTGAACAAAAATAACATCATTGACCATAAAGAAGGGGAACAAGAATTCATACCTTCCTCCTATTTCTAGGAAAAACAAATTCTTGATGAAGGATAACACACTTTTGGCACAAAGTGAGGGGTTTGTTTATAATAGATATACATTGCCAAGTGAGGAAGAGGTTGTATACAAGAATACACACCTTTTTCATAAGAGGGAATCCTTGAGCAAACAACAACTTCACACAAGGGATAACGTTGTATCATAAGCAAACACCACTCAACAAAGGAAAAGTGGATCCTTAGAGAAGATAAGAGAAATCAATGCCCCCCAAGCTTAGGGACAAAGAAGGATTACACAACCCCCAAAGCAAGATTATACATAAAAGATGTAGCAGTTCAAGCAAAGAAAAGGTCCTAAGCAAGGAACACACATGTACTTACATGAAGGAAGATTCAATGTGAGAAAAGACCTCAAGATATGCAAACTACAGCTCAAAAGAAGAGACAATATTCGAAAGGAGAGAGAAAATTAAATATACCATCCTTTCCCCCCAAGTGAGGAGGCGAGGATGAATTATGTTGCTACCCAAGTATGATTGAAAATTAAAAGGAATAACCATAGAGCCCCCAATAAAGTTAAACAAGCAGTGCCATAGGGTGAGGAGCAACATAATAAGGTGAATGGAGTGTTAAGTCACTACCTCTTCACCAAGAAAAACTGCTAGATTAGTTGTGAGAGCTATGCGAGCTTGATCATATTGGTCTTAAAAAAAATCTTTAAAAGATTTACAATTTCCAAGAGAACAAGAATAATCTGTTTGTTGAATTTCACCAATTGCTTTGCTTGGAGGAGGAATTGCCACTTCTGCTAATTTATTTATTGACTCATTTACTTTTATTCTTGAAAGAGTTTTCACTTTCTTAATACCCTTGGGTGTTGGAGGAGCCGATTACCTGTAGTCAAAGTAATCTGGGGAGATGGCTTGCTTCTTTCTTCTGGGGCCATTGATTGTAGCCAAGGGGGAAGAGTAGAAGCTATTCTTGTATAAGTTGTTGCAGTTTGGGTGGGTATGGTTTGTTGTGGAATGGACGCAGTTATAATGGGCTCTGTGTGAGTCATGATTGTGGGTGGTGTTGGCATTATGTGAACTGGTATGAGGACATGATGACATTGTATGTTGTCATTGATGTCAATATGCTGAAGAGGAGAGAACCGGTATATGTGAGAACCGATATGTTACCAAGAATCGGTATAACACTGTGAACCGACATTTGTGCCAAAGTGAAGCGGTGTGTTTGTTTAAGGTGAACCGACATGTGGTTATGGGAACTGGCAAATGGAAGCTTTGTATGACTATCGGTTGGTAGTCTCAACTTCAGGGTTTCTGGTTGAAGTGCCTCAAGCCTGTGTGACTCAATCGGTGACTTTGTGTGATGAGTTAGCATTGTAATGAAGAACAGATCATGTTGCCATGTCAGCTTTGTGCACGTGAAGGATCCTGCATGAAGGAGATTGTTCCTATCTACCTCGGGAATGTGTGAAGTCTGTAAACGGTGATAACACGTGATGGGTTATCGGCCACCATGAAATTGGTGGAAAACGAATGATGGAGAACATCTTGAGATTGGTTCAAGACTGTTGCATTTAATGCAATGTGCTCAACGGTCAGGATTGAACCATTTGAATTGCTTAACCTAACAGGTTTAGGGTTTAGGGTTTATGCTACTGGCCTATCTGTTTCTTATAAGGTCGATGTTGTGTTTCTTTCTGAGGTTGTTGGCAAAAGTTGTGTGTGTGTATCCAAGTGAAGGGATACGTGATTCTTGCCAGACCAAAAGAGAGAAGTAATACTTGCAAAGTGTGAGTGCAGAAGGTGAAGAGGAGCTAAAGCATATCTGCATTGGCATTGAGTGCTGTTACTAGATCATTGTAATACCTATTGATCTCTAACCACTTCAATAGTTGGGAAATCCCTTAACAGGGTAGCTTTAATCGGCTTACTGTAAATCCTTTAACAGGGTGACTCAAAACCATTGAGTTCTTGAAATCCTCTAACAAGGTAACCTTTAACAGGGTGACTCAAAACCATTGAGTTCTTGAAATCCTCTAACAAGGTAACCTTTAACAGTGTTTAATCCTTAACCGGGTATTCTAGCCATCCCTTAACTGGGTGATCCCTAACAGGATTGGTTCCTAAAAAAACCTATTGTATCAGTCTTTAACCGGACAAGGCTCCTAACAGAGCGGACTTCTAAAGAGTTCAAAAATAGCTTGTGGGTATTCATCCCCACCGTGGTTTTTCCCAGTTGGGTTTCCACATGAAAAATATGTGTCATGTGTGGTGTTATTCATGTGATGGTTTAAGTGATTTGTGTCTGAAGGTAATTCATGTTAATCTAGCTATTTATATATCTTTGATGATAGATTACTTGTTCATGCACTAGGGTGAAATGGAAATGAAGTATTAGATTGTATGAAAAGATAAGTGTCAACCGGTTTATGCTTGTCTCAGTTATTCTGGGTTTTGTTGGTTGTACTCTGTTTAAGACCGATGTTACTATTTGTCTATCAAAGCACAGTGTCTATTGACAAACCAGTTTAAGATTGTGTTTTTGTCTGTACTGATTCACCTCCCCCTCTTAGTACTGGTTTGGTACTATCTGTTCATCATTGAGTTATCAGGTGGAACTTCTACAGTTAAGGTGCTTTTAAGGGCATCAAACATAATCTTGTCAAAGTCAATGTAAGCCTCATCAAGCATTGTGGTAGTAACTTCTGAAAGGCTTGGAAAAGAAGAAAGGGAGCTAGAAACATTTGTTACTTTATCTTGAGGTGTATCGAGGATTGACTCAGTTGAGGTGGGTGATTGAATGGAAATGACAACAATAATATTGGGAATTGTGGAAAACATTGGAGTTTACACCACAGTAGAAACAATATGCAAAGAGAAAACAATAGGAGTAGAAGTAGAACATTGCACACTTGTAGCAATGAAAGGAGTTGAAGCCTCTAGATATTTTACAGAAGTGAACACTTGTTCCATCATTATGGGAGGTTCTGAAAGATTTTTTTTATGTGAGCCTTCTTCACATTTCTGTTCTTGGTGAAGTTCAATAACATCAATTTGTTCTTGTGCTTGAAGAGGTGTTTCATCCTTAACCTTTTTCTTCTCTACCTACTACGAATCTGAGCTTGGGGCCCTTCTTTGGTTTAGAGGGATCCTCTTTGTTCTTGGTTTTGAGTTTCGACCTTTTCATAGGAGGTCCTACAATATCTTCCTTAGATCCTGCCTTGGAAGGCTTTAGTCCGATTCCTTTATTTTGCAACCAAACATTAGTATTATCAAGAATGCATTGAAATATTTTCTTGATGGAGGTGGATTCCTTTTGAGACCATTGGATCCTAGGGAGTGGAGTATCAACAATTTTACCTTGTACATATTTAGGATCTACTACATCTTCTTCATCCTTCATGGTGTCAGGAATATCTGGTAGATCAAGATTCTTAATTTGCTCAAGTGTGAGCTGATTGTAGTCCAGTCTCCTCTCTTCTTCATCAGTTCTACATTATGCCCAAATGTCTTCAAACCTATGCACATGAGTATAACTCTTTTTAGGTTTGTTGTTATGCCATGGTAATCAAAGTCTTCTCTCCTCTTGAATCTTTTCATAGTTACCCATTGTATTCATTTCCCATTTGTTTAGCCTTGTAAGATGTGTTTACTGAGTAAAGACGTGTTCCAAGAGGAAATTTGAAGCTAACTTTGAGGAATACAAATGGACCACTGAGAGAGGGGGGGGGGTGAATCAGTGGTAATCTAAAAATCTAAATATCTAGATGATTAAAATATCAACAATCTAGATTATGAGCCTATGAGGAGAGACATATAAACACATTAACACATACACATAAGATGCAAGCCCATAAACAAGATGTACGAGGAAAACCCAATGTGGGACGAACCTTGGTGAGAAATGCTGTTGGAGTTTACTGCTCCAATCCAGCATCACATATAAAACTAATTACAAAGCTTAGGGCACCAACCCAAAGCATCACCTACCCTTGCTTTGAGCACCCACTCAAATAAATACAATGATATTAGATTTTTCAATACAATGAATAGCCTTGTTACAAATGTGTTTTGTAAAACTTACAAATTATACCTTTGAGATTGACCTGGTTCTTTTATGCTCTTTGATCTTGGTTCACAATCTCATCTCTCTACTCTCTAGTCTTTGGTCTCTGATGCTCTTTGATCTCTGATCTCTGTCTTCTGCATTGATCACCTTTTCTTATCCGCCTTTTACAGTGTACATAAAACACTGTGTTATCTGCCTTGGGTCTGCACTCTCTGGTTGTTGATCTTAGTTCTCTGCTTTGACCTTCAGGTACCTTTAATCTCCTCTTTACTTTCTAATCATTTTGCATGTAGTCTCTTTTGCAGTGTTATAGCTCCACTGGCATCGTGTTATGCATACTTGTGGAAATAGCTTCTCTACGACGTACGACCCTCTGTTTTCTTCACTGATCTATAATCTACCATTTGCTTACTTCTCACACTTAGTTCATTCTAGCTTAGCTATTCACCTTCTACTACCACACACACTTATACTTTTACTTGGCGGTAATCTACATTCATAAAGGATTTTCCCTCTAGATCGTAATAGGTTGTTCCAGCTAGACTTTCCAACCAAAAACTACATTCCCAAAGTCATTTTCCTCTTTGCATACTCAACAATAACACCTACCCCCTGGAAAATCTCATCATTCACAATATGCACAAGATCTTTCCTCCAAATTAGAATTTAAAATAATTCTTCTTGAGCTCTTGAGAAATCATATTTGCTAGCTATTCAATCCTCTGTATAGAGCCAACCATAATCTTTAATGCATAGACCATTTTATGTGGATTTTTCCTAGAGGGTAGGTCACCATGACAAGTAACCCTTATCAATATTCAGTAAACTTGTCATGTTGACTGCAAATCTCACTTTAGACGTCTAAAAATGGTCAACGCTTGTAGAGTCATACTTTAACATTTGCGCATTGCCTTATTTTAGGGTTTTTGCATCGCATTAACATTTCTCCTATGTTGCGCACTTGATCTTTATCATTTATGAGCATCAAGTCCTTCTTCTGCATTCTTCATTTGTCTCACTTTCAAATTTGGTCTTGTCGATAACAATCTTCAGTCATGATTTTGGTCGATCTTATCCTGTTGCATCAATGTGCGTGCTCATTTGTCATATTTTGACATCGTCAATTTTATTTTATTTTGGACATCGTCAATCCTAATCGATGATGGAATTAGGATTTTGTCCTCTTATCAATCTTATCATTTTGCGATCGATTTGTCATCGATCGTTGTCATTCGATTTGTCATCGATTGTTGTCATTTTCAATCTTGTCGTTTTGTGATCGATTTGTGATCGATCGTTGTCATTTTCAATCTTGTCATTTTGCGATCGATTTGACATCGATCAGCGTCCTTCTCAATCATGTCAATTTGGATCAATTTGTCATTGTTCCTCGTCAATTGGCACATTTATCAATCAAATCATTTATCAACATTGGTCCTTTGTCAGTCAGAATCATGATCAAATCGAATTGATATCAATTATCTTTTATCAAGACCTAATTGTTGTCCTTGCATTTTCTAGGGTTTGATGATTTATTCATTTAACCTTGTTTGTCATTTCTCCCTCTAGGTTAAATAGTTTATTTATCCTAAGTCTTCTTGTCACAATTAAATATTTATTTAATTGGCTAACTAATTCTTCTCTCTTTGTGAATTAATTAATAAATGAAAAATTATTAATTAATTTACCTAATTTTCCAATTTACTAATTTCTCCTAATTCCTAATTTTCTAATTTTCATCAATTTTCTAATTTCCTAATTTCTAATTCATCTAATTTTCTATTTTCTCTAATATTTCTCCTAATTTCATGGGAATGACATAGCAATTTGTCATAATGTGTCATAATTGTCAATCAATCAATTTTGCATAGCAATTTGTCATAATTTGTCATAATTATCAATCAATCAATCTTGCATAGAAAGTGTCAATTTGTCATAATTTGTCCTATTTGTCATTTTTGATTTGAAATTTCCTTTCAAATCTCTTCATGCTAATCTTGTCATCTCTCCAATTTGTCTATAAATTGGATGAATTTCTTCAATCAAAGATCCCAATTGATCACATTTTCGAATCCCCGAATCAATCACGCTTCTAGTACTCTTGTGCTTCCGTCTTGTCAATCTTGCTTTCACATTATGCTTATGCACTTGAAGGTGAGATCCACAAAAAAAAGCTATTTGAAGGAGAAAGAAGGACAATGGAGAATCATGGAGGAGACATCCGCATTTGCGATGGTTTGCATTTGAATTAAATGTTTCATTTCCATATCTCTATTGAATGTTTGTAGGTTTTGTTATCATTGCAATCTGGTTTTGTGATTGAGCTAGTTTAATTTCGATTTGCTTTGATGATTTCCACATTCCTATCTACATTAATTGGTGAACCCGACGTGAACTAACCCCCTAACCATGCTTTTGAGTGCTTTTGAGCTAATTTGTAGGTGAAAAACCCAAGAAAGGGCTTTCTGGGCACTTCTGCGCCTGTGTAGGAGAGATCTGCGCCTGTGTCAAGTGATCTGCGCCTATGTCAATGCATTCTGCACCTGTGTCAAAGGGATCTGCGTCTGTGTCAATGCATTCTGCGCCTGTGTAAGGCCAGAAATAGAGGCAAAACTCAGTGATTTCACTTGCAAAATTACTTTGTTTTGCATTCTGTTCTGGTATTTTGGTTTTCTTTGGTATTGATTCTCTGTGCAACACCTTGGAAGTACACATGGGGAAGACAAAAATGAAACTATTAATAAATTTTATGCAGGTTTGCTAGTCAAAGACCAAGCAAATCAAACTTCTAACTTAGTGATTTTGCAGGTTGCCTTGTTTTCCAACTGAATTTTGTGTTTGTGATTCATAATTAGGCACCTAGTAGGTTTGCTAAGTAGGATGGAATGAACATGTGTTTCCTTTGATTGTTGAGTTTGACATTGGAGTAGGAGAGTATGCTCTCATCCTTCTTAGGGTGATCAGAAATCCAGATCTTCGATACCATTCTCATCTCTTGGATTGTTTGTTACCTTTAGAGGGCCTGCCTTCCTGACCATTTGCTTTCTTTTGCAAGCAAGTGACAATCCTGAGAAGGGAACGACCCAAAGTGAGCACAGCCAAAGTACCTTGGCATTCTAACTCACTATAAATAAATACTTGATGGGCGAAAGCTTTGAAGGAAGGGTTACGTGGGAATTGTAGTTACTTGGGAAGTGATGACCCTTGGACTCTTTCTCATATCAACATCTAAGTAGGGCCTCACGGTCTAAATTGTGCTTGCGCGACTACATTTGTTTGGTATCTTGGTGGGCCATGTGTCTCAATCATGCTTGCGTGACACCAAGGAGTAGCGCTTAACAGAAATCCTTATTAAACACCTTGTATTTAGAGGCCAAAAATCCTTCTAGTTGCTTGAGAAGGAGGAGTTCAGATACTTGGAAGAGATACTAAGTTCACCATGGAGAGATTTCCATGGGGACCAATGCTTGGCTGCCCTGAGATGTGAGTGCCGTGGAGGGGAGCCCGTGGGGTCAAGCATTTATATATTCTCCTTGAATCTCATAACGAGTCTACCTCTCAAGTACCTACTGTCCTTACTTACCATAAGAAATGTGTGAATGAGCGTGATTGTCTTGAGTCTAAGTTAAAATATCTTGTCTTCTTTGCTTGTCAAAAGTTGAGTTGTGTCTCATTTCAAAAACAAGGCAAATTGATTCAAAACAAGGTTAAACACAAGAGTATTTCATTCAACAAAGTTCAAAAAACACCTTCAAACATTGTTGTCAAACATTTTTCAAAATTTTCTCTCAACATTCATGTCACTTAGATTTAGGTTCATCCTAGGTTTGCATTTTGCAAATTCATTGTCAACTACCAAGGTTAGGTTTCACTTAGGTCATACTCCTTTGCATATCAATAAGGGTCATCCGTTTGCATGTGTCCTCTTGCATTAGAGTAATACCATTTCATAATTCAACCTTAGGTTTTGCCTTAGGTTGACATTGTTATACATTTGCATTTGCATACCCTAGGTCTCTTCATTAAGCTTAGGTCATTATCATATCATATTAGGGTCATTTGCATAGTAATTGTCCCTTTGCATATAGTGTCAAAACTAGGTTTTGTCATACTTGAGTAATCCAAATCTTTGATAAACCCTAAGTTATTGTTAGGAAGTCTAGACCTTATCAAACTTTTGTCTTTTTGTCATCATTGTCATTTGGTCAAACCTAGCTTAGTATCCAAGCATATTAGGGGAGACATTGTCATTTTGTCCTTTGTCACTTGGTCCTTTTGTCCTTTTGAGGTCTAGACATCATTTCAATTTCCTAAGGGTCTCTTTTTAGATTTGCATTCCAAAAAGTTTGTCAAAATCTTGAAAAAAGAACAAAAAACATAGGTTGCATTCTTGCCATAGATTGCATTTTCGTCTGTTTAGTTTGCATTTAGTTGCATATCATACATCATCCTTGAAAAATTCCAAAAATATCGCATTTGCATAGTGACATGCCTGTTGAGACAAGGTCAAAATCTAAGAAGATGGGCGAACCAACATATCAACCCATTGACAACATATCAAACTCAGAGTTTCAAACTAGTCAAACAGTACAGATTGAAGGTTCATCAAGCACATCATTACCACCATATGGAATGGTTCAACTTGGACCACCTCCATTATATGAACCAGTGTTTGTACCCATGAAACCAGGACATGGGAGTGTTCCACCAACACTAAGGGGAAATGCACCTTTTGATTGGTATCAACTAAACCTACAACATGACATTCAAACTCAAACATTATATGAGGAACAAACCCTTTCACAAGGATTTGGTTCAGATCAAGGCATTCAACAAGAAACAAATCCAAATATTTTACTAGATTCTTCATCAGACTCCGATGCTTCTGATGATGTTGATATGTTCCTTCAAGATCCAAAGTTGACGAAAAAGATGGATAAATTCTTGAACAAGGTCTTTAAGATGTTCCCACAAAAATATCTTGACATGATGAGTAATGTGACCTCCTCAAGTGAACAAATCAATGTACAAAAACAACAAGGCGGTGAGCTATTAAGTTTCTCTCCGCATCCAAATGAAGAAAATGTGCAACAAGAAACTCAACCTACCTTGATGAGTAAACGTGCTTCAAAGGCATTGACAGTGACTATTCCTCAAAAGTCACCATTTGAAACAATAAATAATCCATTATTTAATACAACACCTGTAACACAAGATCAAATGAGGACCACACAAATATTGACAGCTGTCTCTCAACAAGAAGTGGTTCCTTGCATGCATAAAATTGGATCAAAATCTAAGATGCAAGAAAGCTTTACGACTGGAATGCCTGATCTCACCAATGTCCAAAATAATTCCACAATGCAACAAAGTTCCTATGTCCCATTAAGTTCAATATATTTGCCAAATACTCAAGTACTTGTTATGCAA
Source organism: Cryptomeria japonica (assembly GCF_030272615.1). Classification (NCBI taxonomy): domain Eukaryota; kingdom Viridiplantae; phylum Streptophyta; class Pinopsida; order Cupressales; family Cupressaceae; genus Cryptomeria; species Cryptomeria japonica. The sequence continues at coordinate 520,775,406 of NC_081414.1, read as the reverse complement.
ACTATTGTGACAGATCCTTCGATAATGGTGACACAAAGAGCTACAGATAGTGGTTTGCACCAACAACAAATTTTGCAACAATTGAGTAATACACAAAAGGTACAATCGAATGTGCAAACAAACAATACACACTAACAACAATATCGCATTCGACAACAAGTTGCATCGCCTTCTGCCCCATTACAAGTTAATGTAAACTTGCAACCACCACAATGGATTGGACAACAACACAGCAAGTCAATGCAAGTGCGATACCCCATCTTAAGGAGAAACAACAAAAACCTCCCAAACAAAGTTTTTTGCAAATGATGGGATTTACACCGCAACAATAGCAATTAGCACAAAGTCAGCAAATTCTGATTCATCAGCATCAACAATAACTTGTGCCTCAATATGTGCCAAGACAAACAAGTTATCATACTTCACAACCACAATTGACGTCTGTGCAATATCAACAACACCCTCAATTGCAATATGAACCTAGGCTACAAACGATGATTCCACCACAAGAAGCACAGCAACAAGGTCAATATCAAGCATGACACAACCACCACAACAAGAGGTGTACCAAGAACATTATATGCCGGAGGCACCAAAGACGACAATTTTAGAGCATCAACAATCGATCGGAAACATGATGTATCGACAAAGAGTACCCACTAGGATTAATGATGGACCTCCAAAATCTGACGTAATTGCGCAACAACTTGAGAAGTTGCAACGACAAGTCAACGCATTGGAAACCAAAGGAACAAAGAAGTTGTACATAGATCAAGATTTATGTCCTAATCCATTTGACAAGAGCTTGTACATGCCTCCCTTCCCTAAGCATTTTGAGGCACCTAATTTTGAGAAATATAAAGGGAATGGCAATCCAAAAGATCACATTCGAGCATTTTTCACGGCGTGTACTGAAGTGAGTTATGAGGAAACATATTTAATGCACTTATTTGCACGAAGTCTCATGGGACAAGCCATGGATTGGTATTCGCATCTGCCAGGAAATATAAAGACTTAGTCGGAATTGGCTCAAAAGTTTATATCTCACTTCGCATTGAACATTGACAGTGACGTGATCATGTCAGATTTATGCAACACCAAGCAAAAGCAAGGTGAACCATTAGTGACTTTCCTGCAATGATGGTGAAGCTTGTATAGTCGTTCTTCCCTAGATATACTTGAAGAACAAGTGAACTTGTTTATTCAAAATTTGGTCCCAGAAATGATGTATGAACTCAAATTGAAAAGTCCCAGTACTATTGAGAAACTAATTAAGAAAGGGATGAACATTGAAACTGCTCTTGTAGCTAAGGGAATCATTAAGCTCAACAAAGACAATGACAACACAAACAATTGAGGGGACAGAAATAGATTTTGGTACAAAAATAAGAATGTCACTAATGATGGAGTTGTTGACACAAGAGCGGTGAATGCAAATCAACCCCCGTTCACAATCAAGAAATTGAGTGCTCCTAATATGTCAACTACGGAACAAAATCAAACACCAGCAAGCAATGTTACTCAACAATACACTCAACAATATAATCAACAACAAGGTCAACAACAAAATCAGCAATGAAAACCTTTCCGATCAAGGGATGGACCTCCTCGACAATTTACGTCATTGGGAGAGCCTATTGAGTCAGTAATGAAACAATTAATACAAGCAAAATTTATCAAGTTACCAGATATCAAGGCAGAACCATTGGTAAAGCCGCATTGGTGGAATGATAATGCATATTGTGAATACCATCGGTGAAAAGGACATAAAACTGCATCATGTTTTGAAACATATGATTCAAGACTTGTTGGAGCAAGAGGTAATTGAGGTAGATCCACCCAACGCGACCTCTAACACTAATCATATAGTTTTCAAAACTCCTTTGCTTGATCATGACAAGGGTAAAACATCTTCTTCAAACTCTACCCAAACAACAAATAATGCAAATACTGGTTATAACAATGTCATCAATTGCTTTCGAGCATCAAATGAGTATGTTTCCACCCTAAGAATAAAGGAACAAGATCCTTCTTGCGCAGTTACCACTCATCGATCCAAAATAGTCCTGAAAGGAGCTCCTGTAGTTCCTCCCAAATCAGCTTCTACAAGTCAATATAATCTCCTAGATCATCTGGGGAAGACACCTGCACAAATATCAATTCTTGAATTGTTGAAAATGTCCCCTATGCATCGCGCAGTCCTAGATAAAGCTTTAATTGAGTCCACTATCCCGACAGACATTGATGTTGACCAGTTTCAAGCCCGAATAGGACATCTAGCTGTTTCCCAGCACGTTGCATTTTTTGATAACGATATTTCACCTGATAAGCTCCCTCACAATGATCCTTTACATCTTGAAGTCTTTGTCCATAATTGCAAAATCTGACGAGTCTTGATAGATGGTGGAGCAGGTCTTAACATCTATACCTTGAGAGTGGTCATTGGTCTTGGTTATACAGAGAATGATATTGATTCTTCCAGAAGAATTTTAATCAAAGTATATGATGATGCCGAGCGCCCATCTAGAGGGATAATTACATTGCCTATTAGAGTTGGTCTAGTGACAGAAAACACTTTCCTGCAGGTCCTAGACCTTGATCTCCCTTACAATATGATTCTTGGCCGTCCGTGGATCCACGCAATGAAAGTAGTTCCATCCACTTATCATCAATGTTTAAAATATCCTTACAATGGAACTGAGATAACAATTCCAGGAGATCCTAATCCATTTCAATTTTGTGCTACTCTAAAGGATTCCCCGCAGCAGCAAGTCCCAGTCAATAGAGAGGCCCACTCACATAGTTATGTGGATCCTAATGAATTGTTAGAAGCTATAAAAGGTAAATTGAAGATACAGGACCAAGGATGTGGAGAGTATTCAATGGCTCAAACATTCCTCATTGGGAATTTACCAATATCTCCAAAATCACATGGCAAACCACATTTGTTGCAAAAGGAACCTAAGATAGTCATTCAATATCAGCCCCCCACTACATTTACAAGATGGGGTGAACTTGACAAAGAAACTTTGGATGATGATGTCATAGATTGGCTTTATAAGGATCCAACTGAGACCCCACCTTTCAGGTTGCCAGTGGAGCGGTACGACAAAGGATTTACTATGCTACAGAAGAAAGGATATGACAGCTGCAGTGGCTTAGGCCCTAACAAGAAAGGAAGGCTAGAACCTATTATACCCAAGATGCGACCTCCAACTTTAGGGTTAGGTTTTGTACCATTGCGAATTGGACCCTCGTCTACCAAAATGACCACGTGTAGAAAGGGGCGTGACTCTGATGATGAAACAACACCTGAGGATACCCGACTTGAAACTGATTCCAATGAATGGGAGTGGAGTTCTTTTTCTTCTAGCTCCTATGCCCTCGACAATGTTTTCCTTGAACCCGATGATTTGCCCATGGAAGACAAACATGAAATAACTCCCCTTCCCAAAACATGTCCTAATGCCTAGATAGAGTCATTCTGGGACCCAAGCTCCGAATCAGATGCGAGTAGTTTGGGTACTAATACCATGAATGTTTACATCTTTACCATCTCAGCCCTCTCCAGCTTTAAAATTGATGATGACATGCCCCTTATCTATCCGTAGCTTATCCAACATGATCAACAAGAACCACTCACATTGGATTGTTTTCAAAATGACGAAGCAATTGCAGAATTCCTTGGACTATGGGAAGGCATACCACAAGGTGATCATAAGGTAGGATTTGCTATTGATCTGGATTCCACATCATATTTTGGGGAGTCAACTCCATCTTCCAGTCATAAAAATGAAAAAAGAAAAGAAAAAGTACAAAATCAAAAAGATAAGTCTTTGAGTGAAAACCGTAAGGCACTCTCTGATCATAAAAAAGTAAAAATAAAAGACATACCTATGGGTGAAAACCTCTCTAAGGTGCCCAAAGGTGGAAGATTGGACATACCCCTATCAAGTCAGGATAAATCAACATTGCTTGTGGAAATGATCAAAGAGATAAATTTGGGTACACCTGACAACCCTAAGGTCATTCATTTTGTTGCTTCTCTATCAAAACAGGAAAAGATAGATTCTATCAATTTCTTTCTTGAGAAGAAGATCAATTTTGCATGGTCCTATGCAGATATGCCTAGCCTTGATCCAGAATTAGTCCTTCATCACTTGCCATTAAAAGCAGATGCCAAGCCTATCAAACAGAAACTCAGAAAGATGCATCCCCAGGTGGCTCTCTTGGTCAAGGTAGAACTAAAAAAATTACTAGACGTGGGCTTTATCAGATCCATTGATTATGCAGACTGGATCTCCAATTTGGTACCAGTTAGCAAGGTAACTGGGGGTATCAGAATCTGTACGGATTTTAGGAATCTCAATAAAGCATTCTCTAAAGATGATTTTCCACTGCCAAATATAGACATCATAGTTGACATGACTGCTGGATATGAGATGCTCTCATTGATGGATGGTTTCTCCGGCTATAACCAAATTCGCATTGCTCGTGAAGATCAACATAAGACAACACTCACCTGTGCTTGGGGTACCTACTGTTGGAATGTGATGTCCTTTGGTCTCAAAAATGCTGGAGCAACATATCAAAGAGCAATGATGACAATTTTCCATGATTTCATGCATACTTTGATGGAGGACTATGTTGATGACTTATTATGCAAATCTATCACAAGAGATAGTCATCTAGCCATCTTAGGCCCAATCTTTGACCGAATGGAGACTTACAAGCTCAGACTCAATCCAAAGAAGTGTGTCTTTGGTGTCACAGCCGACAAATTACTAGGGTACATTATTTCTCATAGAGGCATCAAAGTCGACCCTGCCAAGGTTAAAGCAATAATTAGATGCCTCCTCCTTCCAATCTCTGTCAACTAAGAAGTCTGCAAGGAAAGCTACAGTCAATCCGCCGGTTTATAGCTCAATTGGCAGACAAATGTCAACCATTCAAACATTTATTGCATAAAGGAGTCACTTTTAAATGGACTGAGCAATGTCAATCAGCATTTCAAACTCTTAAGGACTATTTGCTGTCGCCACCTATTCTAATGCCTCCTATAGAAGGAAAGCCATTTATATTGTATATTTATGCAACTGAAACGACACTAGGAGTTCTCTTGGCCCAATAGGATGAGAAAGGCAAAGAGCGGTTTGTTTATTATATCAGTCGGACACTAGTGGGCTATGAGTTGAATTATTTAACTATTGAATGGGCATGTTTAGCAGTGGTCTTTGCAACACAGAAGCTTCAACACTATATGTTAAGTCATAAGACATTGCTAGTTGCAAAAATTGATCCCTTGAAATACTTGCTTAGTAGGGCAGCTTTGACCGGTCGCCTATCAAAGTGGGTTATGATCCTCAGTGAGTTTGATATTGAGTACATGGAGCGAAAGGCAATAAAAGGACAAGTCATAGCGGATCAACTTGCAGAGGCTCCTATTTATGATGATCATCCCATGTTGACCGATTTTCTGGATGAATCAGTCTTTGCTTTCACATCTTCTAATGAATGGAAGTTATATTTTGATGGATCCCATACCAAGTTCGGGTCTGGAGTAGGTATATTGTTTGTCACCCCTCAAGGTGATGCTATTCCCAAATCCTATAGAATAACTTTCCATTGTACCAATAACATTGCAGAATATGAAGCTCTGGTCACAAGACTCCGAGTAGCGATCCACCTGAACATCACACATTTACAAGTCTATGGAGATTCTCAGTTAGTCATCCATCAAGTGAATGATGACTACGAAACAAAAGATGAAAAGCTTATTCCCTACAAGCATATGGTAGATTTCTTCAAGACAAAATTCACAGCTATCCATTTCAGTCAAGTTCCAAGAATTCAAAACAAGTTGGCAGATGCGATGGCTATGATTGCTTCCATGTTAAATATGCCCCACAATATGGACAAATGTGAATTCTTGGTCGAACAGTTGCTTGTTCCTTCTTTTGAAATTCTGACAGCAGATGTGATGTGTGTTCTTGTTGGTCCTAACTCCCCATGGTACAATGACGTCTATCAATATTTGAAATCCCAAACTTTACCACCTAACCTTTCCGCTAACCAACACCGAGCCTTCGTCCGACAGACGGCCAAATATGTCATCATTGCCGACACCCTTTATCATCATTCCTTTGACCATACCCTCCTCAGGTGTTTGGATTCTGACGAAGCACAAACGGCTTTACACGAGGTTCACGATGGTATATGTGGGGGCCATTTCAATGGTCTGAGCTTAGCCAAAAAGTTGATTCGTGCTGGGTATTATTGGCCCACTCTGGAAAAAGATGTTCATGATTTTGTTAAGAAGTGCTACAAATGCCAAATCCATGGAAATTACATTCATGCGTCAACCCAAGAGCTTCATTCTGTCATATCTCTGTGGCCCTTTTCTCAATGGGGATTGGATCTTATTGGCAAGATTCACCCGACATCTACAAATGGACACAAGTTCATCATTACAGCCATAGAGTATTTTACAAAATGGATTGAGGCTATCTCCAAGACCTATATCACTGGTGTGCAAATTTCAAAATTCTTACTGAATTATATCATATGCAGATATGGGGTTCCCCTTTGCATAGTTACAGATAATGGTCATCCATTCAAGAATAAAGATGTCAAAGAACTCTGTGAAAATTTTCACATCCAACATCGTTTCTCCAATCCATACTATCCACAGGGTAATGGTCAAGCCAAAGCATCAAATAAAACCATTATCAAGATCCTAAAAAAGGTTGTCAATGATGCTGGTTGAGATTGGCATGTACAGTTGAATCCAGCACTATGGGCTTATTGCACTTCTATCCGCACACGTACTGGTGCAACACCTTATTCTTTGGTGTATGGTGCGGAAGCCATTTTACCCTTGGAAGTGGAGATTCCTTCTTTGCGTGTTTCCTTGCAACATTTGATTGATGGTGAGATGCACAGAGTCTCTCAGTTGCATCAGCTTGAGATGTTAGATGAGAAACGTCAGACAGCCCTGACACATTTGTAAGCATATCAAAACCATCTCCGTCGCTCTTATAATAAGAAGGTCAAAGGGTGACACTTCGAAGTGGGAGATTTGGTTTTAAAGGCAAACCCCAAGAATACACAATCTACTGACATCATCAAAGGCAAATTTGAACCTAATTGGGTTGGGCCTTTCATTGTTACTGCAGCCTATGGCTCGGGGGCATATCAGCTTGCCACCCCAGAAGGTGAACCTTTGTCAGATCCAGTCAATAGTATGCACCTTTACAAATACTAGGCATAATTTTCTATCAGAAATTCTTCAAATATGATCCTGAAAATACAAAAAAATCAAAAAACTCAAAAAACACAAAAAAAGTGAAAAAAGAGAAAAAAAGAAAAGAACAAAAAGTAAAGAAAAATTATTCGCCCTCTAGTGAAAACCTGGCAAACAGGCACTTTGGGCAAGTACCATGGTGAAAACCTGGCAAACAGGCACCATGTGTAAAGAGATCATTGCTCCATTATCTGTCATGACCTCTAGCTATGCTTTCTCTCTGCAGGTTTATCACGCCTATCCTTGTCCTGACCCAATGTTCTGTTCCAGGCCTGTGATTGGTCAACATCATTGTCTTGCATGCTCCAGTTTCTTGTGCATATGTTTTGGTCCTGGTCTCTATATATGTCTTTCCGATGTACATTGGGTGCGTTACCCTTATCATGCTCAATCACTGGAACTTTCAAATGGAAAAATGTCCTGAAATAACCAAAAAAAAAAATTTGAAAAATGTCTTGAAAAAAATTCAAAAAAAATTGAATAATGTCCTAACAAAATCCAAACAAATTGAAAAATGTCCTAAAAAAAAATCATAAAAATTGAAAAATGTTCTGAAAAAATTCAAAAAAATCGAAAAAATGTCTTGAAATAATCCCTAAAATGTCAAATAAAGTCCTGAAAAAAAAATGAACACAAAAAAATTGTAAAAACTCGAAAAGAAAAACAAAAAAATGATCCATTTGTGCATAAGACAGATCGCTGAGCATACCTCCAACGACATGCAATCACACACCGCGCTTTACTGAAATCATGCATAAATAGATGAACTTTTCAATCAAACCAGACATTCAAACTGATCACAATTGTCATATCAATCGAACGTCAGCATCAATCTCATTTGTCCTGGTCACTACTATCATGAGTCTTATACAGGGTGTGGTATACTCGAAACCAGACTGTGTCCTGTCTTAGACGGGGTACCGCATTCCCTGAAACCAGACAGCATGATCGTCCTATCAACACTTTCAACTTTTGACAATGAAGATCAAGATGTTTGTTTGACTTGTTGGAATTAGCGAGTCTTATCATTTATGGATTTATCTTCGATCATGTTCCTATGTTGCTCGATGATGTCACTGAGTGATTTAGAGTGACCGGGATGGTTCGTGGTCCTTTTTTTTGTTGTGTTTGCTATTTGTGGAATGTTTGTCACAAATGGGGGCAACTATATCATTGGGTGTCTGTGATAAGTACGTTCACTTTGTGAATGCCGCACATACCTCAACCTTTGATGTATGCACCCTAGGATGCCCCACTCATTCCTTGTGTGTGAAGTGTCTATCTTTTGCAAAAAGGGTTGCCTTTTCAGCTCTGGCCTTCAATGCCATGATGCTATGCATCCATTTTGCTACATTAAATAAAGGTTCTCACCTACAAAGTGCATTAGTGAAAGCAAGTTTTTTGTTCATCTCTAACTGTCCTCTGTCTCATTTCTTCTTACTAACATTTCCTCTGTCAGTTTGGGTAGTCAGTTCGGTCTAGTTCTCCGATCTCCACAAACATAAGCTACATCCTGCATTCTCAAGCATTTTATCCATTTCATATTATAAATGCATCAAAAACACATAAAAAAATATATCCATACATGTTCCACAATGGTACATAAACAGTGCATAAGCCATAACCCATTGCATCCCATCATATCGATGCATATCATATCATGTATCAAAATAATATCGAAGTATAAAATTGGACTGTCTGTCCTAATTATGGCTCGCAGGCTGACTACATAAATATCAAACTACATCTATCTCTGTCCTATAGAGCACGTGCCTCTGTCACTGGGTGCTCCCTCTGTCCTCCTCATCCCTGCCATGTCTCTAGGATGATGTCCCTCTTGTCCCTGGTCCTGGCTATGGTGGTCTCATAGGTCCACTCACCTCTGAGAACGTGGCCTGCTCTCTCTCCTCGATCATGCCTGATATGATGCTACTCTCTGCTTTTTTGGAACTGCACTCTCATATAGTGTCCTCCAATGGCATATCTCCTCTCCAGTCTCTACCAACATCTATGCCATCTCATATGCACTAGCATCGCTAATCAACCCAATGTACTCATTGACTCTCTGCCCTTCTTGCTATGCCTGGGCTATCGCTATATCTTGAGCCACTGTCAATCTGGCTATCTCTGCTTTGAACTAATCCTGCTCTGTCCTCAAGATGGCATTTTGTCTCTCTAATGTCACAATGTGATCATGTTGACTCGCTATGGTAGCCCTGCATATCTCCATCTCCTCTATCCTAGCTATATCCGGCTCTATGGGTATATCCTGCAATGATTCCTGATCGACTGAATCTGGCTCATAATCTTCATCCTCATCATCTCTGTCCTCATTATCCCCCTCATCCCTATCCTCATCATCTCCCTCCTCCTCTCCAGCGAGTGGGAAGTCCTCCTGTCTCCTCGGTACCGAAATATCAGGATCCATCAATGGCACTGGCCGTTGTCGTGCAAACCATTGTTCATACTCCTCTGTCGTCCTGACGTCGACCACATCTAATCTCCAATCCCACTATCTCCGCTATAGCTGAGTGAAGCCGACATATGCTATGTGTGGCTGAATCATCCTCCCCCACTGACTCGTCTCTCTGTGAGATCGGGCAAAGTGTGCAGTCCCTCTAGGTACATCCTACCTCTCTCCAAACTATCATCTTACTCTCTTTGGTAGGTACATCTCAATCACTCTCTGGTGATTCACTGGTTGCCCAATCAGGTATCTCTCCTATCTACAATACGATAGCTCATCACTATCATCTGACCATCCAGGGCAATCAGGATATGGCCTCCATGTGAACTCCCTCAATCTGTCTAGCTCATGTCGCCAATACAATATGTATCCGAAAGGACCCTGTCTCAGTGCTCCCCCATAGCAGTACACATATGGTCAGTGTGGTAATACCTGTCTCTCTGCAATCGGTTGACATATGGCTATGTGCTCAAATGCCCATACCTGTAACAGTGTAACTCCATAGCTCAATGTCTGCACCCCCTGATATGCTATCTGATGCAACTGAAAATATAGCATCGCAAGTACACATGGTCCCCATGCGTACACCGTCCCCTTTGTCGCCATCCGCTCTAGCACTCTTCCCCATCCAATAGTCTGTCCCCTACTAGTAGGCATGCTATAACCACGGCTATCACTACATATTGCCGATCATACTCTGATGCCATGGTCTCCCAACCAATCTCCCTCTCTACGATATCTAGATCATCTACGTTGCACTCAAATAATCTACACAAAGTGTCTCTCCCTATCACTGGGTCATACTCTATCATCTCCCCATGAATTGGAATGCGGAGGATACGCCATACATCCTCTAGTGTCACCGTCGCCTCTCCAATCGCCAGATGGAACGAGGAAGTCTCCGAATGCCATCGCTCTGGCAATGCGGTGAGTAGTCCTGTGTTTGCCCTAATCTCGAGCATGAATGTGATATAGTATATTCCAAGTCCTACTAATGTATCTCTTTCTGTGCTCCTGAGTCTATGTCGTAACATGAAGCAGTCAGGTTGGTTCTCCCACGTAATCAGTGGATACTGTCGACTTTGCATCACAATTGGAGCACATTTTGTCAGTTTTAGGGTTTGCTCCTACGGGCTGCATTTCCTTGTTTCATGTCCAAATTAGGGTGTTTCTAATCTATTTTGACCTATCCTACCCTTATCCCCCTTTTCGGATCATTCACATGCTATTTTTGACTAAATTTGAGTTCCCAGTGCACAACTGCGCCTGTGTGTTGTGTCCTACACCTGTGCTGCATCAACTTGCACCTGTGTACCCTACACAAGCACAGGATACCCTACACAAGCGCAAGATGCACTCACACAGGTGCAAAAGTCACTTTCTTCATTCCCTGTGGGCCTCGCAATGTCTCGCAAGCAAGTCAAATTCATGAAATTGACAATATGGGTTTTTGAGATACATACCGTTGCTCTTGCGTCATCTGGTCGTCTGTAGGTGCGTACACGTTCCCCGAAGTGATTTGCCATTGGAATGTTCACCATCTCTCTGCAAGCATCCTTTTCGAGAGCAACAAATCCGCCACTTTGGCTAGTGCAAATGAGCACTTTTCACTCTCTTTGTCTCATTTATAGATCTTTGTCAGTGCATAGATGGACGTGCACTCCCTTCATCTCATGCTGGTCGCGGTCTTTTGCACCTTCAATTTCTTGTCATTCGTGCATCCGATCTCCGATTGTCAGTCTGTTTGCTCCTATCATTTTCTATCATTCTTATCGATCAATTGGCCTCTTTTCTGGATGTTTCCGACCAATTCTTCGAGGGGGCATGCATATGTCATTATCATTGTCTAGGGCATTTTCATTATTGTTCTTTGAAACAATGCTTAATATCACATTGTCTCAAAGAGGGGCAAAATGTAGACGTCTAAAAATGGTCAACGCTTGTGGAGTCATACTTTAACATTTGTGCATTGCCTTATTTTAGGGTTTTTGTGCCACATTAACATTTCTCCTATGTTGCACACTTGGTCTTTATCATTTGCGAGAATCGAGTCCTCCTACATTCTTCATTTGTCTTGCTTTCAATTTTGGTCTTGCCGATAACAATCTTTAGTCATGATTTTGGTTGATCTTATCTTGTCGCATCAATGTGCGTGCTCATTTATCATATTTTGACATCGTCAATCCTAATCGATGATGGAATTAGGATTTTGTCCTCTTATCAATCTTATCATTTTGTGATCGATTTGTCATCGATCATTGTCATTCGATTTGTCATCGATTGTTGTCATTTTCAATCTTGTCATTTTGCGATCGATTTGTCATCGATCGTTGTCATTTTCAATCTTGTCATTTTGCGATCGATTTGACATTGATCGTCATCCTTCTCAATCATGTCAATTTGGATCAATTTGTCATTGTTCTTCTTCAATTGGCGCATTTATCAATCAAATCATTTATCAACATTGGTCCTTTGTCAGTCAGAATCATGATCAAATCGAATCGATATCAATTATCTTTTGTCAAGACCTAATTGTTGTCCTTGCATTTTCTAGGGTTTGATGATTTATTCATTTAACCTTGTTTGTCATTTCTCCCTCTAGGTTAAATAGTTTATTTATCCTAAGTCTTCTTGTCACAATTAAATATTTATTTAATTGGCTAACTAATTCTTCTCTCTTTGTGAATTAATTAATAAATGAAAAATTATTAATTAATTTACCTAATTTTCCAATTTACTAATTTCTCCTAATTCCTAATTTTCTAATTTTCATCAATTTTCTAATTTCCTAATTTCTAATTCATCTAATTTTCTATTTTCTCTAATATTTCTCCTAATTTCATGGGAATGACATAGCAATTTGTCATAATGTGTCATAATTGTCAATCAATCAATTTTGCATAGCAATTTGTCATAATTTGTCATAATTATCAATCAATCAATCTTGCATAGAAAGTGTCAATTTGTCATAATTTGTCATATTTGTCATTTTTGATTTGAAATTTCCTTTCAAATCTCTTCATGCCAATCTTGTCATCTATCCAATTTGTCTATAAATTGGATGAATTTCTTCAATCAAAGATCCCAATTGATCACATTTTCGAATCCCCAAATCAATCATGCTTCTAGTACTCTTGCGCTACCGTCTTGTCAATCTTGCTTTCACATTATGCTTATGCACTTGAAGGTGAGATCCACAAAACAAAGCTATTTGAAGGAGAAAGAAGGACAATGGAGAATCATGGAGGAGACATCCGCATTTGCGATGGTTTGCATTTGAATTGCTTTGATGATTTCCACATTCCTATCTACACTCATAGCTGTCAAATCTCACCAACTAAAGATTTAACATCATCCTAGAGCCACCAACTTTTGCACAAGGTTATTCGTTAAATTCAATTTAGAATCTAATTGGATCTTTACTTACTCCGATTAGTTTATTCCTCTCTGCATTCGAACTCTATTCTCAATGAGATAGATAACTACCTCATTGAAATCAACCATCACCTCTATAAGCACTGACCTCTGCATATTAGATTTCATTCTCGACCACTTGTCTTTATTTTAATCATCCAAGTCGCTCAGTCAAGGTTGGTCAACAACCACATATATCTTTATGTCTATCGGGCTGTAGATGTGGCATCAAAATCATCTATATCGGTCAAAACAACACTCAGATTTTTATCATTGAGACTTGTTCTCCTTTCACAATGAAGCAAAATTATTATCGCAAAAGTGCCATGTTACACTAAAAAGCAAAGGTGTGTCGATAGGACTTAACACAAGTCACACCGAAAAAGCATCATTTTGGTGTATCTACCACATACGACAAGATGCAAGCTTGGTCTTGCCAAAAGGGTAGGTCTTGGCGAAAGGAAGACGAACCTCAAAAAATACACATGCCTCTCCAAGTGAACATTCATTTTCTGATGTGATAGTAAACATGTCACATCAGATCCTTTAGCCATCCACCATGGGCCCCATTTTGATATAACCCACACAGTCCAATAAAAGGCAAAAGGGCTCTTTCTGAAACTCATCTCGCCGAAAAAAAACATTAAACACTACATTACTAAAGGGACCCATACGTACAACTTAAAACTAGAATGGATCAATGAATGATTGTCTATTGGATACTCGCGAACACATGGGCAAAGTGGGCCCCATATGAATAAGTCACAGTTTGGGTGGACAAACAAATAGTCACCACATGGATTCTTGCAGACATGGAGCGAAGTGGGCCCAACAGAGCTGATGATATCACATCATTGGGGATGTCACATATCGGTATGACTTCCACCGACCGCCAAGAGGGAGAAAGGGTCTTGTCGAAAGGTCAAGTCATGCCAATAAGGCATTTGCTGCCACACAACCTATTGGCATTATGTGAACCGGTATGAGGACATAATGACATTGTATGTTGTCATTGATGTCAATATGTTGAAGAGGTGAGAAACGATAGATGAGAGAACCGGCTTATGGTTATGGGAATCGGCACATGGAAGCGTTGTATGACTACCGGTTGGGAGTCTCAACTTCAGGGTTTCCGGTTGAAGTGCTTCAAGCCTGTGTGGCTCAACCGGTGACATTGTGTGATGAGTTAGCATTATAACGAAGAACAGATCATGTTGCCACGTCAGCCTTGTGAAGGATCTTGCATGGAGGAGATTGTTCCTATCTACCTCGGGAATGTGCGAAGTCTGTAAAACGGTGATAACATGTGATGGGTTATCAGCTGCCATGAAATCGATGAAAATGGACGATGGAGAATGTCTTGAGATTGGATCAAGATTGTTGCAATTAATGGAGTGTTCTCAACGGTCAGGATTGAACCGTTTGAATTCCTTAACCTAACAGGTTTTGGGTTTAGGGTTTATGCTACCGACCTATCTGTTTTCCTATAAGGTCAATGTTGTGTCTCTTTCTGAGGTTGTTGGCAAAAGTTGTGTGTGTGTATCCAAGAGAAGGGATACGTGATTCTTGCCAGACCAAAAGGAGATAAGTGATACCCGCAGAGTGTAAGTGCAGAAGGTGAAAAGGAGCTTAAGCGGATCTGCATTGGCATTGGGTGCTGTTACTAGATCATTGTAATACCTATTGATCTCTAACCACCTCAACAGTTGGAAAATCCCTTAACAGGGTAGCCTTAACCGACTTGCTGTAAATCCTTTAACAGGGTAATTCAAAGTTATTGAGTTCGAAATCCTTTAGCTATTGAGTTCTTAAAATCCTCTAACAAGGTAACCTTTAATAGGGTTTAACCCTTAACCGGGTATTGTAGCCATCCCTTAACCGGGTGATCCCTAACAAGATCGGTTCCTAGCAGAACCTATTGTAATGTCTCTAACCGGACAAGGCTCCTAACAAAGTGGACTTCTAAAGAGTTCAAAAACAACTTGTGGGTATTCATCCCCATCGTGGTTTTTCCCAGTTGGGTTTCCATGTGAAAAATATGTGTGTCATGTGTGATGCTTTTATCTTGTGATGCTTTCCTATTGTCTGTCAAGCATATGATGGTTCTGTGTTTTATGCCTGTCAATAAAACATGTTGAACTAGCTGTTATTATGATCTGATGATAGATTACATGTTTATGCATAAGGGTGAAATGGTAGTGTAGTCTTGAGTTGAGTGAAAAGATAAGTGAGTAACTAATTAATGCTTGTCTCAGGCATTCTTAGCTTTATCGGTTGCACTCTGTTCCAAACCGGTGTCACTGTTTGCCAGTCATTTAAAGTGTTTGCTGTCAAACCGGTTTAGGATTGTATTTTTGTCTATACTCATTCACCCCCCCTCTCAGTATTGGGTTAGTAATATCTGTTCATCATTGAGTTCTCAATTGATATCATAGCATTCTCCAGGTCCTCTGTGCTATAAGCTTAACCGCTTGAGGTAAAGATCACAGTCTAATGATGAAGAGGGAAGGTCCAAAGTTTAACAGAGAAAATTTCAGTATATGAAAAGACAGAATGAAGATATACATCATAAGCATGGGTGCTCAACACTGGAGCTATGTTGAGACTGCCTATGTTGCTCCTACCGGTACCCTTACCGATGACCAAAAGAGAGAGATGCTGGAGAATGGGCAAGTCATGGAAGCCCTAATTAGTAGTTTATCTGACATTGAGTTTATTGATGTTCAGGATAACGTAAATCCCAAAGAGGCATGAGATACTCTTGAAAATATCTATGGCGGTGATGAGCATGTAAAACAGGCTAAGGAATAAAGCCTTAGAGGGAAGTTTGAAGATATGTGGATGGTTGAAGGTGAGACCATTCAACAATATGGAATAAGAATCAAAACCATTGTTGGAGATATCAAGAGTGCAGGTGGTAAAATAGAAGATGCCATTGTAGATAGGAATTCGGAAATAATCAATATTAGCCTAGTTCAATCACGAAAACTAAATTGCAATGACCAATCCTAAAAACACTCAATAAAGACATGAAAACAAGACATCAATTCAAACGCAAACCATTGCAAACTTGAATGTCTCCTTCATGTGGCTCCATTGTCCTTCTTTCTCCTTCAAATAGCTTTGTTGTGGATCTCATCTACTAGTGCATAAGCATGATGTGAAAGCAAGTAGACAAGACGATAGCGCAAGAATACTAGAAGCGTGATTGATTCGACCAGGGACCAGGGGCCTTGATTGAAGAAATTCATCCAATTTATAGACAAATTGGAGAAAAGACAAAATTAGCATGAATTTGATTCAAATGGAAATTGCAAATCAAGAATGACAAACATGACAAATTATGACAAATTTGCACTTTCTATGCAAAATTGATTGATTGATAATCTTGACAAAATTATGACAAATTTCTATGTCAAAATTGATTGATTGTCAATTATGACAAATTATGACAACTCGAAATGTCATTCCCATGAAATTAGGAGAAAAATAGGAGAGAATTGAAATTAGATGAATTAGAAATTAGGAAATTAGAAAATTGAGGAAATTAGGAATTAAGAAATTTAGAAAATGAGGAAATTAGGAATTAAGTGAATTAATTAACAAATTTTCATTTATTAATTAATTCACAAAGAGGGAAGAATTAGTTAGCGAATTAAATAAACATTTAATTGTGATAAGAAGACTTAGGATAAATAAACTATTTAACCTAGAGGGAGAAATGACAAACAAGGTTAAATGAATAAATCATGAAACCCTACAAGATGAATTAGAAAATGCAAGAATGACAATTAGGTCTTGACAAAGGATCATTGATATCGATTCGATTTGATCATGATTCAGATTGACAAAGGACCAATGCTGACAAATGATTTGATTGATAAATGCACCGATTGACGAGGAACAATGACTAATTGATCCAAATTGACACGATTGAGAAAGACGACGATCGATGACAAATCGATCACAAAATGACAAAATTGACAAGAAGACAAGGATCAATGACAAAATAGATTGCAAAATGACAAGATTGAAAATGACCACGATCGATGACAAATCGATCGCAAGATGACAAGATTGAAAATGACAACGATCAATGACAAATCAATCGCATGATGACAAGATTGATAATGACAACGATTGATGACCAATCGATCGCATGATGATAAGATTGATAAGAGGACAAAACCCTAATTCCATCATTGATTAGGATTGATGATGTCAAAATATGCCAAATGAGCACGCACATTGATGCGATAGGATAAGATCGATCAAAATCATGACAAATATTATTATCGACAAGACCAAATTCGAAAGCGAGACAAATGAAGAATGCAGAAGAAGGACTTGATGCTCGCAAATGATAAAAACCAAGTGTGTGACATAGGAGAAATGTTAATGCGACGCAAAAACCCTAAAATAAGGCAATGCACAAATATTAAAGTATGATTCCGCAAGCATTGACCATTTTAGACGTCTACATTTTGCACCTCTTTGAGACAATGAGATATTAAGCATTGTTTCAAAGAAAAATAATTAAAATGCCCCAGATACTGACAATGACATATGCATGCCCCCTTGAGGAATTGGTGGGAAACATCCAGAAAAGAGGCCAATTGATTGATAAGAATGATAGAACATGATAGAAGCAAACAGACTGACAATCGGAGACCGGATGCACAAAGGACAAGCAATTAAAGATGTAAAAGACCGCGACCAACATAAGATGGAGAGGGTGCACGTCCACCTATGGACTGACAAAGATCTATAAATGAGACAAAGAGAGTGAAAATTGCTCATTTTCACTAGCCAAAGAGGAGGATTTGTTGCTCTGGAAAAGGACACTTGTAGAGAGATGGAGAACATTCCAATGGCAGATCACCTCGGAGAACGTGTACGCGCGTACAGACGACCGGACAACACGGGAGCAATGGTATGTATCTCAAAAACCCATATTGTCAATTTTATGAATTTTGATTGCTTGCAGGACATTGCGAGGCCCACAGGGAATGCAGAAACTGACTTCTGCGCCTGTGTGAGCGCATCCTGTGCTTGTGTAGGGTACACAGGTGTAGGTTGTTGCTACACAGACACAGTTGTCCCCTGGGAAGTTAATTTTGGTCAAAAATAGCATGCGAATGATCCGAAAAGGGGGGACAAGGGTAGGATAGGTCAAAATAGATTAGAAACACCCTGATTTGGACATGAAACAAGGAAATGTAGCCCATAGGAGCAAACCCTAAAATTGACAAAATGTGCCCCAATTGTGATGCAGAGTCGATAGTATCCTTTGATCACGCGAGAGAACCGACCTGACTGCTTCATGTTACGACATAGACTCAGAAGCACGAATAGAGATATATTAGCAGGACTTGGGATATACTATATCACATTCATGCCCGAGATTAGGGCAAACACAAGACTGCTTACCGCATTGGCAGAGCGATGGCATTCAGAGACCTCCTCATTCCATCTGCCGACTGGAGAGGCAACTGTAACACTAGAGGATGTATGGCATATCCTTCGCATTCCAATTCATGGAGAGATGATAGAATATGACCAAATGACAGGGAGAGATGCTTTGTGCTGATTATTTGAGTGCGATGCAGATGATCTGGATATCGTAGAGAGGGAGATTGGTTGGGAGACCATGGCTTCAGAGTACGATTGATGATATGTGGTGATAGCCGTGGTTATAACATGCCTACTAGCAGGGGACAGATGAGGACAAGGACTCCCTATTGGATGGGGAAGAGTGCTAGAGTGGATGGCGACAGAGGGGACAGTGTACGCATGGGGACCATGTGTACTTGCTATGCTATATTTTCAGCTGCATCAGATAGCATATTAGGGAGTGCAGACTTTAAGCTATGGAGTCACATTGCTACAGGTATGGGCATTTGAGCACATAGCCATATGTCGACCGATTGCAGAGAGACAGGTAGTACCACATCGACCATATTTTTACTGCTATGGAGGAGCACTGAGACAGGGTCCTTTTGGATACATATTGTATTGGCGACATGAGCTAGACAGACTGAGAGAGTTCACATGGAGGCCATATCTTGATTGCCTTGGATGGTCAGATGACAGTGAGGAGCTATCGTATTGCAGACAAGAGATATACCTGATTGGGCGACCAGTGAATCACCAGAGAGTGATTGAGATGTACCTACCGGAGAGAGTCAGACGACAGTTTGGAGAGAGGCAAGATGTACCTAGAAGGACTGCACACTTTGCCCGATCTCACAGAGAGACGAGTCAGTGGGGGAGTATGATTCAGCCACACATAGCATATGCTGACTTCACACAACTACAATAGAGACAGTGGGATTGGAGATCAGATGTGGTGGATGCCGAGATGACAGAGGAGTATGAGCGATGGTTTGTACGACGACAGCCAGTGCCATTGACAGATCCCAATATTCTGGTACCTAGGAGACAAGAGGACTTCCCACTCACAGGAGAGGAGGAGGGAGATGGTGAGGATGAGAAGGATGAGGGCAGTGATGAGGATGAGGAGGATGACAAGGATAGAGATGATGAGGGGGATGACAATTATGAGCCAGATTCAGCCAATCAGGAGTCATTGCAGGATATACCCATAGAGCCAGAGACAACTAGGATAGAGGAGATGGAGATGTGCAGGGCTACCATAGTGAGTCAACATGATCACATTGCGACATTAGAGAGACAGAATGCCATCTTGAGGACAGAGCATGAGCAGTTCAGAGCAGAGATAGCCAGACTTACAGCGGCTCGAGATACAACAATAGCTCAGACACAACGAGAAGAACAGAGAGTCACTGAGTATATTGGGTCGATTAGGGATGCTAGTGCACGGGAGATGACATAGATGTTGGTAGAGACCGGAGAGGAGATACGCCATTGGAGGACACTATATGAGAGTGCAGTTCCACCAGATCAGAGAGCAACTTCATATCGGGCACGATCAAGGATAGAGAGCAGGGCACGCTCTCGGAGGTTAGTGAGCAGCATGGGGGTGAGTGGACGTATGAGACCACCATAGCCAGGACCTGGGATAGGAGGGACATCATCCTTAAGACATTTCAGGGATGAGGAGGACAGAGGGAGCACATAGTGATAGAGGCACGTGCTCCTTACCACAGAGACAAATGTAGTTTGACATTATGTAGTCAGCCTGCGGGCCATACTTAGGATAGATAGTCCAATTTTGTACTCCGATATTATTTTGATATATGATATGATATGCATCGATATGATGGGATGCAATGCGTTATGACTTATGTTATTTTCCATGCATGGATGTCTTATGCACTATTTATTGTGGAATATGTATGGATACATTTTGATGTATTTTCGATGCATTTATAATATGAAATGGATAAAATGCTTGATATGATGCTTGATGTAATGCAAATGTACTAACCAATGAATGCAGGATGCAGCATATGTGTTTGGGGAAATCGGAGCACTAGACCGAACTAACTATCCGAACTGATGGAAGAAATGTTAGTAAGAAGAAATGAGACAGAGGACAGTTAGAGACAAAGAAAAAAAAAACTTGCTTTCAGTAATGCACTTTGTAGGTGAGAACCTTTATTTAATGTAGCAAAACGGATGCGTAGCATCATGGCATTGAAGGCCAAAGCTGAAATGCAACCCTTTTTTGCAAAAGACAGACACATCGTAGACAAACAACAATCACAACAAAAAAAGAAAGGGACCATGAACCATCCCGGTCACTCTAAATCACTCAGTGACATCATCGAGCAACATAGGAACATGATCGAAGATAAATCAATAAATGATAAGACTCACTAATTCCAACAAGTCAAACAAACATCTTGATCTTCATTGTCAAAAGTTGAAAGTGTTGATAGGACGATCATGTTGTCTGGTTTTAGGACATGCGGTACCCCATCTAAGACAGGACACAGTCTGGTTTTGAGTATACGACACCCTATATAAGACCCATGATAGTAGTGACAAGGACAAATGATTTTGAGGTTGATTGATATGACAATTTTGATCAGTTTGAATGTTTGGTTTGATTGAAAAAGTTCATCTGTTAATGCATGATTCCATTAAAGCACAATGTGTGATTGATTGTCGTTGGAGGGATGCTCAGTGATTTGTCTATGCACAAAGGGGATATTGTTTTGTTTTGCTTTTCGAGTTTTTACAATTTTTTTTGTGTTTATTTTTTCAGGACTTTATTTGACTTTTGAGGGATTTTTTTTCAGGACATTATTTGATTTTTTGGATTTTTTCAGGACATTATATGATTTTTTTTTAGGACATTTTTCAATTTTTTAATGATTTTTTCAGGACATTTTTCAATTTTTAATGATTTTTTCAGGATAGTATATGATTTTTAGGGATTTATTTTAGGACAGTTTTTGATTTTTAGGGATTATTTCAGGACATTTTTTGATTTTTTTTAGCACATTTTTCAATTTTTATGATTTTGCCCCCCAGTGTCTAGCAAGGCAAGGAATATGACAGGTGAATAAATAGGCTTTTTGAAATAATGGTGGATAGAGGGAAGACAAAGGCCTTTTATCATGGAGACAATACAGATGCAATTTTCAAGGGCTATTGCATGATGGGACAAGAGACTGGATATAACAATGTAAAGCTGTGACATGGCATGAGGGACATGTCAAGAGGTTTTTGAAACCATGTTTAAATTTTGCGTCCTTATGTCAGATCAAGATCAAGGAATGAAAAAGAGTGTATGGATAGTGATAAGATATGGATAGGATAAGAAAGACCAAGAATGGGTAAGGGACATGGACTAAAGGTTGGGATAGGCTAAGGGATAGTGGCAGAAAGTTGCAATAAGCCAGGGAATATGGATGGAAGGTTGTAATAAGCAAATGGATAAAGACCAAAAGCTATGATAGACTGAAAGCTGTAAACAAGATGCATGATGCTCATGAAGATCCTCAGCCTTGTCAAGATCAAAGGTGGAAAGGGAAACTGGACATGAGGGACAATAGGATAATGGAGGAGTATGACATGGTATGATAGGATAATGAAGGGCAATATGA
Organism: Cryptomeria japonica; assembly: GCF_030272615.1. Classification (NCBI taxonomy): domain Eukaryota; kingdom Viridiplantae; phylum Streptophyta; class Pinopsida; order Cupressales; family Cupressaceae; genus Cryptomeria; species Cryptomeria japonica. The sequence continues at coordinate 520,753,184 of NC_081414.1, read as the reverse complement.
TATGAAGGAGGAAACCTACCCCCAAGTGTGGTGTGAAAGAAGTTCATAGATTACGCATGATGCTTGTTTGTCAGGTTTTCATCATGGTACTTGCCCAAGGCGCCTGTTTGCCAGGTTTTCACCAGTGGACGAATTATTTTTTGCTTTACTTTTTTTCTTTTGTCTTTTTTTTTTGTATTTTGACTTTTTCAATAGAAGATGGACACATGATAGGGGATGTAAGAAGGACTCAAACATCTTTTTGTTTGGATAGTAGCCTTGAAAAAAATGGACCATGACCTTTAAAAGTATGCTCAAAGATGTTGGTAGGATAAGGACATGGAAAAAGAGATGAAATTAAGGCAAGGATTTATGTAAAGGATTGGATCAAAGGGATGGAAGGATGGAAAATATGCATTGGATAATAGGTAGGGTATTGGAAGAATTGGGCTTCAGTGGATGAAAATGAAGGCAAGATCGACATTGGCACACACCTTGAGGGGTGATGGACTGATGGAGGAAAGACGTATTTTTGATATTGAGATTTTGATGAAGGAAAGGCTATGGATTTTGGGACATAAGGGCCCAAAATGGATGAAGAAGGTGATGGAGGAACAAATTTGAGAGGGTTGGATGGAGGAATAGCAACTTTGGATGCCAAGTTGGATGTTTCTTTAGGCTTTTGTGCTTCAAGGAGTTGCTTAGGGATCCACATGGTTTTTAATTTTTCATGCTTTTGTGGTTCATTGGAGTGCATTGCTTGCACAAGGGATTTAGGAACCCATATATATTTTGAATTTTGTTTTTGAGCAATGGGTCTTTGTGGCCTTTTGGATATTTCTTTTTCTTTATAGATCATATTGTTCTTTGTTTTGACATGTCGATTATATTGGACATGTTGATCCTTGAATACATGTGGATTTCTAGACTTATGACTTTTATACTTGGCATCCAAATTGATTGGATAGTTTGAGTCCTTCTTCCATCCCCTACCAACATGATAGGGGATGGAAGAAGGACTCAAACATCTTTTTGTTTGGATAGTAGCCTTGAAAAAAATGGACCATGACCTTTAAAAGTATGCTCAAAGATGTTGGTAGGATAAGGACATGGAAAAAGAGATGAAATTAAGGCAAGGATTTATGTAAAGGATTGGATCAAAGGGATGGAAGGATGGAAAATATGCATTGGATAATAGGTAGGGTATTGGAAGAATTGGGCTTCAGTGGATGAAAATGAAGGCAAGATCGACATTGGCACACACCTTGAGGGGTGATGGACTGATGGAGGAAAGACGTATTTTTGATATTGAGATTTTGATGAAGGAAAGGCTATGGATTTTGGGACATAAGGGCCCAAAATGGATGAAGAAGGTGATGGAGGAACAAATTTGAGAGGGTTGGATGGAGGAATAGCAACTTTGGATGCCAAGTTGGATGTTTCTTTAGGCTTTTGTGCTTCAAGGAGTTGCTTAGGGATCCACATGGTTTTTGATTTTTCATGCTTTTGTGGTTCATTGGAGTGCATTGCTTGCACAAGGGATTTAGGAACCCATATATATTTTGAATTTTGTTTTTGAGCAATGGGTCTTTGTGGCCTTTTGGATATTTCTTTTTCTTTATAGATCATATTGTTCTTTGTTTTGACATGTCGATTATATTGGACATGTTGATCCTTGAATACATGTGGATTTCTAGACTTATGACTTTTATACTTGGCATCCAAATTGATTGGAGGAGGAGAGGAATGCATGGATGGATATGAATGAAATGGAGTTCATTTGGATTGATAAAATTTACTCAAGGATGTGTGCCTTTGCTGACCTTGCATAGAGGATGAAGGGATATAAGGACCTAAGATGGATGGAAGGTGTGATGGGGAAGGGATATGTTTGGATTTTGAAGGAGGGATACCAACGTCTTGAGAGTGAGTTGTGTAGACATGACCCTTAACATTTTCTTTCACATGAAGGGATTCTTGCTTATGGAGATCTACCCCTTTGCCTTTATGAATATCTTGACTTGTAGGATACTCTTTTCTTTGGGAAGAAGAGGCGAGTCCATTATGAGGTGGATATGATATGAGAGAAATAATGAGATCTTGAAGTGGATCGGATTGCACCAAAGTGGAAGAACCCATTATGCATGTCGAGGGTTCATGAACATCTTGCACTGACACGTTAGAATCATGAGGGGGATTAGGATCATGAGCGGGACTAGGATTGTGTAGTGGACATGGTTCAATGACAGGCTCTTCAAGAGATGGAATGGGAGAAATAATGGGATCATCAAAAGAAATGCGATCTTGGAGTGGATATGCAGGATTAGGACAAGGAGATGGAGGAACAAAAGGATCTTGTGGAGGATTTAAAGGAATAATTTGATCTTGACAAGGAGGAAGATCATTGGAATCCTGTTTAAAGTTGCTTTGCTCTTGACTTTTAATGGGATCATCGAAAAGGATGGAAGGGATATCTTGATCTTTCTTAGGAAGTGGACTGCCAATGGGATTTGAAAGGACATTGTGTTCTTGGAATGGAAGGGGATCGTTTGGGATTGGATGGACTGGGATATCTTGATCTTGCTCAGGGAATGGAGTGTCAATAGGACTTTGGATAGGATGGACAAGAATAGGGGAATCATCATGAGTGTCTGGGAAGATGGAGTCCTGGTCAACAACTGGATGGGATGATAAGGTTTCGGGATCTTGATCTTGATTTTTTTTAGGACACATTTCTTCGTGCTCTAAATTATCATCTTGACATGGGGTTGGACTTTGGATATGCATGGGGGATTTTGGCAAGGAATCAATGTTTTGGCATGAAAGAAATGCACTTTGAACATTTGTGATGGATTCTGGAAAGGAATCAATGCTTGAACATGAGGAAGAGGGACTTCGAATGGGGTCCTCTAAAACAAGTAATGGCAATAAAGTGCATGGTGGCATTGGGTCTTATTTTTCTGAAACATGACAAGGATGTGCATCATGAATTGGATTATCTTGGCAATCAATTATGGATAGCCCTTGGGTAATTTCATCCTTGGGTGTATTGTTTGATGAGGACAATATGGAAGGTTCTTGTGAAACTTCTAAAGGTGTAAGGATAGGTGCCACTGGAGAGTCAATTTGTTTGTGGGGGGATGAGGCATTGCTAGACATAAGTGTATTATTTTGATCTTCCTCAAAGAACTCACTTGGTAATTTCCTTAAGATCATTGCAATAAAGCCACCTTTCTTTCAAGGTTTTGACATAGTTGTATCTAGAATTTGAACTTGTTTGGCAAGGAGTTGGTTATGATCTAATGTCATGTTTTGATATTGGACTTGGTTCAATTGTTCTGACATGTTTGAAACTTGGGTTGGTGTGTGCTACAACCTTTGTTTTTGAATGTTTGGTTGTGGTTGTTGACATTGATATTCCACCATTGGTTGAACCATTTGTGGACATTGTATAGTTGGCTGGACATATTGTTGAAATTGGACCATTGGTTGTATTGGTTGTATATGTTGAACAATTGGTTGAACCATTGGTTGTATTGGTTGAAAATCTAATTGATAGTAAACACCTTCTTGTTCTTGTTGTGGAGGCACATAATGTTGAAATTGATGTTGTCTCCTTTCTTGAAATTGTTTCATCATCTCTATTTGGGAGAGGAGAGCTGGTATGTCTGATCATTCAAGAAGAGATCTTACATCAATTGGCTCAATCTTTGGATTTCGACCTGGAAATTTTCTAAACATTTTGGACATTTGTGATCTATTCTTCTCAATGTTTTTCACTCTTTGTTCTAATATCTCCTCTTCTTGAGCTAGTTTCTCCTCTAGTTTTTGTATTTGGACATTTACATCATCATGATAAGTTTGATCCAAGTTCCGAGACATGTAGAGATTGGATTGACATGATTGATTGCTCAATTGTGATGACATGGCTTCGTAAAAAGGTTGAGACCTCATTTCAACAAACATGTCACTATGCAAATGCAATATTTTTGGAATATTTTTTTTTTTTTCAAGGATGATTTATGATATGCAACTAAATGCAAACTAAACAGACGGAAATACAATCTATGGAAGAATGCAACCTATGTTTTTGTTCTTTTTTCAAGATTTTGACAAACTTATGAATGCAATTCTAAAAATGAGACCCTTAGGAAATTGAAATGATGTCTAGACCTCAAAGGACAAAAGGACCAAGTGACAAAAGGACAAAATGACAATGTCTCCCCTATATGCTTGGATACAAAGCTAGGTTTGACCAAATGACATTGATGACAAAAAGACAAAAGTTTGATAAGGTCTAGACTTCTTAACAATGACTTAGGGTTTATCAAAGATTTGGATTACTCAAGTATGACAAAACCTAGTTTTGACACTATATGCAAAGGGACAATTACTATGCAAATGACCCTAATATGATATGATAATGACCTAAGCTTAATGAAGGGACCTAGGCTATGCACATGCAAATGTATCACAATGTCAATCTAAGTTTGAATTATGAAATGGTATTACTCTAATGCAAGAGGACACATGCAAAATGGATGACCCTTATTGATATGCAAAGGAGTATGACCTAGGTGAAACTTAACCTTGGTAATTGACAATGAATTTGCAAAATGCAAACCTAAGATGAACCTAAATCTAAGTGACATGAATGTTGAGACAAGATTTTGAAAAATGTTTGGCAACCATGTTTGAAGGTGTCTTGAACTTTGTTGGATGAAATGTTCTTGTGTTTAACCTTGTTTTGAATCAATTTGTCTTGTTTTTGAAATGAGACACAACTCAACTTTTGACAAGCAAAGAAGACAAGATACTTCAACTTAGACTCAAGACAATCATGCTCATTCACACATTTCTTATGGTTGGCTTTGGACAGTAGGTACTTGAGAGGTAGACTCGTTATGAGATTCAAGGAGAATACATAGATGCTTGACCCCATGGGCTGCCCTCCATGACACTCACTTCTCAGGGCAGCCAGGCATCAGTCCCCATGGAAATCTCCCCACGGCGAACTTCGTATCTCTTCCAAGTATCAGAACTTGTCCTTCTCAAGCAACTAGAAGGATTTTTGGCCTCTAAATACAAGGTGTTTAGTAAGGATTTCTATTAAGCGTTACTCCTTGGTGTCACACAAGCGTGATTGAGACATTAAGCCCACCAAGATACCAAACAAATGTAGTCGCGCAAGCATGATTTAGACCTTGAGGCCCTCCTTAGATGTTGATATGAAAAAGAGTCCAAGGGTCATCACTTCCCAAGTAACTACAATTCCCACGTAACCCTTCCTTCAAAGCTTTCGCCCATCAGGTATTTATTTATAGTGAGTTAGAATGCCAAGGTATTCTAGCTGTACTCACTTTGGGTCGTTCCCTTCTCACGATTGTCACTTGCTTGCAAAAGAAAGTAAATGGTTGGGAAGGCAGGCCCTCTAAAGGTAAGAAACAATTTGAACCAAGAGAATGGTATCGAAGATCTGGATTTCTGATCACCCTAAGAAGGATGAGAGCATACTCTCCTACTCTAATGTCAAACTCAACAATCAAAGCAAACACACATTCATTCCATCCTATTTAGCAATCATACTAGGTGCCTAACTATGAATTACAAACACAAAGTTTAGTTGGAGTACAAGGCAACCTGCAAAACCACCAAGTCAGAAGTTTGATTTGTTTGATCTTTGACTAGTGAACCTGCACAAAATTTGTTAGTAGTTTCATCTTTGTCTTTGCCATGCATAATGCCAAGGTGCTGCACAAAGAATCAGTACCAAAAAACCAAAAAAAAGCAGAAACAAAATGCAAAACAAAACAATTTGCAAGTAAAAAACACTACTTTTTACCTCTATTTCTGGCCCTACACAGGCGCATAATGTCTCACACAGGCGCAGAATGTAGTAACACAGGTGCATAATGCAGTAATATAGGCACAGAAGTCCTTGCCACAGGTGCAGAATGCTTGACACAGGTGCAGATTGCTTCACACAAGCGCAGAAGTTCTCAGAAAACCTTGCATTACCCCGTTTCTTGGGTTTTTCACCTGCAAATCAACTCAAAAGCACTCAAAAGCATGATTAGGGGGTTAGTTCATGTCAGGTTCACCAATTAATGTAGATAGGAATTTGGAAATCATCAAAGCAAATCAATATTAGCCTAGTTCAATCACGAAAACTAAATTGCAATGACCAATCCTAAAAACACTCAATAAAGACATGAAAACAAGACATCAATTCAAATGCAAACCATTGCAAACTTGAATTTCTCCTTCATGTGGCTCCATTGTCCTTCTTTCTCCTTCAAATAGCTTTATTGTGGATCTCACCTACTAGTGCATAAGCATGATGTGAAAGCAAGTAGACAAGACGATAGCGCAATAATACTAGAAGCATGATTGATTCAACCAGGGACCAGGGGCCTTGATTGAAGAAATTCATCCAATTTATAGACAAACTAGAGAAAAGTCAAAATTAGCATGAATTTGATTCAAATGGAAATTGCAAATCAAGAATGACAAACATGACAAATTATGACAAATTTGCACTTTCTATACAAAATTGATTGATTGATAATCTTGACAAAATTATGACAAATTTCTATGTCAAAATTGATTGATTGTCAATTATGACAAATTATGACAACTTGAAATATCATTCCCATGAAATTAGGAGAAAAATAGGAGAGAATTGAAATTAGATGAATTAGAAATTAGGAAATTAGAAAATTGAGGAAATTAGGAATTAAGAAATTTAGAAAATGAGGAAATTAGGAATTAAGTGAATTAATTAACAATTTTTCATTTATTAATTAATTCACAAAGAGGGAAGAATTAGTTAGCCAATTAAATAAACATTTAATTGTGATAAAAAGACTTAGGATAAATAAACTATTTAACCTAGAGGGAGAAATGACAAACAAGGTTAAATGAATAAATCATGAAACCCTAGAAGATGAATTAGAAAATGCAAGAATGACAATTAGATCTTGACAAAGGATCATTGATATCGATTCGATTTGATCATGATTCAGACTGACAAAGGACCAATGCTGACAAACGATTTTATTGATAAATGCACCAATTGATGAGGAACATTGACTAATTGATCCAAATTGACACGATTGAGAAAGACGACGATCGATGACAAATCAATCACAAAATGACAAAATTGACAAGAAGACAAGGATCGATGACAAAATAGATTGCAAAATGACAAGATTGAAAATGACCATGATCGATGACAAATCGATCGCAAGACAACAAGATTGAAAATGACAATGATTGATGACAAATCAATCGCATGATGACAAGATTGATAATGACAACGATCGATGACAAATCGATCGCATGATGACAAGATTGATAAGAGGACAAAACCCTAATTCCATCATTGATTAGGTTTGACGATGTCAAAATATGCCAAATGAGCATGCACATTGATGCGACAGGATAAGATCGATCAAAATCATGACAAATATTGTTATCGACAAGACTAAATTCAAAAGCAAGACAAATGAAGAATGCAGAAGAAGGACTTGATGCTCGCAAATGATAAAAACCAAGTGTGTGACATAAGAGAAATGTTAATGCGACGCAAAAACCCTAAAATAAGGCAATGTGCAAATATTAAAGTATGATTCTGCAAGCATTGACCATTTTTAGATGTCTACAACCACTGTGGTAAGCAAAGTCCTGAGATCCCTATTGCTGGTCTATGCAATAAGGGTTGCTTCTATTCAAGAGCTAAGATCAATAGAGAAGACTAAAGTATCCCTAGACTCCATCATTGCGAAGTTGATAGCCTATGAGCTAAATAATTTCGATGGCAGTGTTCAAAAGACTGAATCAACTTTTAAAGCTTCTGCAGTACCATCCAGAAAATGAAAAGAAGCTAGCACTAGTGGTGAACCTAGACAGAGCAGAGAAATGGATGATGAGGAGATTCTTATGGAATTTGTAGCTCTCCTTTCCAGGAAACTTCCAAAAGGAATCGGCAAATACAAAGGTAAGCTACCTTTGAAATGCTTCTCTTGTAACTAGATACGACATATTGCTGTAAACTGTCCTAATGGCGACAACAAGGACAAATCAGAAAGGTTCAAGAAATTCAAAGGAGGAAACTAGAGAAACTATTTTGTGGCAGTTGATGAAGGTGTCACAGATGAAGAATCAGAGGATGAAGAAAATGAAGATATTGTGTTTGTTGCTATCAAGGAAGATGTGTCAGACAAGAAGGCTCTTGTCTCCTAGTTTGATAATTCCAATGAGTGGATCATTGGCAGTGGCTGTTCTCACCATATGACTGGTGACCAGAGCAAGTTTCTATCATTGGAGGAGTATGATGGTGGTGTGGTTCACTTTGGGAATGATGCACCATGCATGGTCAAAGGTAGAGGGTCCATCTCTCTGTATGGAAAGAGTAGTGCTGACAATGTGTATTGGGTTGATGGTCTTAGACACAACCTTCTGAGTGTTGCCAAGTTAAATGACCGTGGCCTCACTCTGGAATTCAATAATGGAGTTTGCAGAATCAAAGGAAAGAATGGTGAATTGGTGGCCACCGACATGCAGACCAAAGGTAACCTATTTCAGCTGAATGCAAATATATGTACATGTCTTATGGCTAAATTTGATCATAGCTGGATATGGCATAGGAGACTTTGCCATGTAAACTTTGATAACATTGTGAAGGCTAGTAAGATCAAGGCAGTTAGAGGGTTGCCAGTGCTAAGCAAACTAGATAATACCTTGTGCAGAGAGTGTCAATTGGGGAAAATTTCTTCCTCAACCTTTAAATTTAAATCTTTCATTGCTGACAACTTGCTTGATCTTGTGCATACTGATTTGTGTGGTCCTATGAAAACTAGAAGTGTGCAGGGTGATAGGTACTTCATGATTCTCACTGATGACTACTAAAAAATGATGTGGGTCACATTCTTGAAAGACAAGTCTGAAGCCTTTGTAAAATTCAAAGCTTTCAGAGTATTAGTGGAGAAGGAAAGCGGTAAAAGGATCAAGTGCCTGAGAACTGATCAAGGAGGGGAATTCACTTCCGATGAATTCAACAAGTACTATGAAGAACATGGCATCAAGAGGCAACTGTCTGCCCCCTAGACTCCACAACAGAATGGCCTAGTAGAGAGGAATAATTGGACTATGGTTGAAGTAGCTAGAACCATGTTGATTCAAGGAAAGGTAGCTCACACCTTTTGGAGAGAAGCGGTGAGTACTGCAATCTACATAATGAATCGGGTACTCATCAAGAAAGGTAAGGATAAAACTCCTTATGAGTATTGGACCGGTAAGACACCTATGGTCAACTACTTTAGAGTGTTTGGTAGAAAATGTTACATCAAGAGGAGTGAACACCAGAGAAAATTTGATTTGAAATGTGATGAGGGAATATTCCTAGGATATTCCACCAAGAGCAAAGCTCTCAAGTGTTTCAACAATAGGACTCAGAGAATTATGGAAAGCATCAATGTAAGAGTCGATGAAACCTCTGAGAAAACTGAGGAAACCGACAGTGAGCAAGTGGTAAACGAACTGGTTGCAACCTTCTAGGAACTGATTGACAACCAATCGAGTACCAGTAACAATGTTCCTACACTGGCAAATGTAGATGCTAATACTAATGGAGATGATGATGAAGAAGAAAAGCAAGGAGGAATCTATCAAGACCATTCCTCGGTATGTCAAGCTAAATCATGATCCTAAGCAGATCATAGGAGATAAGGATGCAGGAATCCTTACAAGAAGAAAGGTCAGAGAAAACTCTTGTATGATCTTTGAATTTGAGCCTAAATCAGTCAAAGAGGCACATAAGGATGAAGAATGGATCAAGGCAATGGAAGAGGAACTTGGCCAGATAGAGAAAAATGGTACATGGTCTTTGGTGCCCAGACCGGAGCACAAAAATGTCATTGGTACTAAATGGGTTTTCAGAAATAAGCTGAATGAGGATGGCATAGTGATTAGCAACAAAGCCAGATTAGTGTGCAAAGGATATGCTCAAGAAGAAGGAGAAGACTATGGAGAAACCTTTGGTCCTTTAGCTAGATTGGAAGGAGTTTGTATGCTTCTTGCATATACAGCTTTTAAAGGTTTCAAAGTATATCAAATGGATGTAAAATCAACATTCCTAAATGGTGTACTTGAAGAGGTGTATATTGAGCAACCAGATGGGTTTCCTCTATCTGAAGACAGTGACATGGTATGTAGGCTACATAAAGCCTTATATGGACTAAAGCAGACACCTAGGGCATGGTATGAATGTCTGCATTCTCATCTTGTGAAGATTGGATTTGAGAGAACAAGTGAAGATAGTAATATCTATTTGAGGTCTGAAGGAGATCAGATCCTGATCTGTGAGGTATTTGTTGATGACATTATCTTTGGTGGAGATGACAAGATGAGTCATGAGTTTGCAGATGAGATGAAGAAAGAGTTTGAAATGTCACTCATAGGGGAGATTAAATTCTTCATTGGACTGCAGATCCAACAGATGAAGGATGAAATATTTATCACTCAATCCAAGTATGTTAAAGAGGTGTTGAAGACCTTTGGCATGGAAGATAGCAAACTAGTTGGTACTCCGATGGTGACCGATTGTAAACTATCTAAAGAAGATGACTTAGAATTGGTTCATGAGAAGGAATATCGATCAATTATTGGTAAGTTGCATTATGTAGTGCATAGCAGACTGGATATTGCACATGCAGTTGGAATTACTGCAAGATTCCAGAAAAGCCCAAGAGAATCTCACTTGGTTGCAGTCAAGCGGATTCTTAGGTATGTGAAGGGAACTGTTGACTATGGATTGTGGTATCCTTATAGAAAGGATTTTAACTTGAAAGTATACACAGATGCTGATTGGGTAGGCAATATAGATGACCGGAAAAGCACAACTGGTGGTGCATTCTTTCTTGGTGGTAGACTAGTCTCATGGATGACTAAGAAGCAGAGTTGTATCTCTTAGTCTACAATGGAAGCAAAGTATTTTGCAGCTTTCATGAACTGCACTTAGACAATTTGGATGAAACATGTATTAAATGGCTTCAAAGTTCCTGTATCTGAACTGGTACGTATATTTTGTGACAATACTAGTGCAATTAATATCTCCAAGAATCTGGTTTTACATTCTAGAACCAAGCACTTTGAGCTTAAGTATCATTTCTTAAGGGAAAAGGTTTAGAACAAAGAGATTGCACTGGAACATATTTCCAGTAAGGAGTAGTTAGCAGACATATTCACCAAGCCTCTTCCAAAGACTATATTTATGTACTTAAGAGGTGAATTAGGGGTGTTGCCCCTTCAGGAGGTAAACTAAAAGCATATGCTCCACATCAGTTAGGTATTGCATAGTCAAATTTATTTTGGATTGATGTGTTGAAGGATGCTACTCCTTAGGTGGAGTAGCATAATGGAACAGGGAAGCTTGTGCCTCCACTTTGCCATTGTTGTCAAAGGGGGAGAAGATGTGAAGCAGAGAAGATATCTGCAGAAATTGGAGGAGAAGATGTGAAGCGGAGAGATATCTTTATATATTGCCATCAGTGCCAAAGGGGGAGATTGTTGGGATTATGTGAACTAGTATGAGGACATAATGACATTGTATGTTGTCATTGATGTCAATATTCTAAAGAGGTGAGAACTGGCATATGAGAGAACTGACATAACACTGTTAACCGACATTTGTGCCAAAGAGAAGCGGTGTGCTTGTTCAAGGTGAACCAACATATGGTTATGGGAACCGACACATGGAAGCATTGTATGACTACCGGTTGGTAGTCTCAACTTCAGGGTTTCTAGTTGAAGTGCTTCAAGTCTGTGTGACTCAACCAGTGACATTGTGTGATGAGTTAGCATTATAATGAATAACAGATCATGTTGCCACGTCAGCCTTGTGTGCTTGAAGGATCTTGCATGGAGGAGATTGTTCCTATCTACCTCGGGAATGTGCAAAGTCTGTAAAATGGTGATAACGTGTGATGGGTTATCAGACGCCATGAAATTGGCGAAAATGGACGATGGAGAATGTCTTGAGATTGGATCAAGATTAATGCAATTAATGGAGTGTTCTCAATAGTTAGGATTGAACTGTTTGAGTTCCTTAATGTATCAGGTTTAAAGTTTAGGGTTTATGTTACCGACCTATCTATTTTCCTATAAGGTCGATGTTGTGTCTCTTTCTGAGGTTGTTGGCAAAAGTTGTGTGTGTGTATCCAAGAGAAGGGATACATGATTCTTGCCAGACCAAAAGGAGAGAAGTGATACCTGCAGAGTGTAAGTGCAGAAGGTGAAAAGGAACTTAAGCGGATTTGCATTGACATTGAGTGCTATTACCAGATCATTGTAATACCTGTTGATCTCTAACCACCTCAACAGTTGGAAAATCTCTTAACAGGGTAGCCTTAACTAACTTGCTATAAATCCTTTAACAGGGTAATTCAAATCTATTGAGTTTGAAATCCTTTAGCTATTGAGTTCTTGAAATCCTCTAACAAGGTAACCTTTAATAGGGTTTAACCCTTAATCGGGTATTGTAGCCATCCCTTAACCAGGTTATCCCTAACAAGATCGGTTCCTAGCAGAACATATTGTAATGTCTCTAACTGGACAAGGCTCCTAACAGAGTGGACTTCTAAAGAGTTCAAAAACAACTTGTGGGTATTCATCCCCACCATGGTTTTTCCCAGTTGGGTTTCCACGTGAAATATATGTGGGTCATGTGTGATGCTTTTATCTTGTGATGCTTTCCTATTGTCTGTCAAGGATATGATGGTTCTGTGTTTTATGCCTGTCAATAAAACATGTTGAGCTAGCTGTTATTATGATCTGATGATAGATTACCTATTTATGCATAAGGGTGAAATGGTAGTGTAGTCTTGAGTTGAGTGAAAAGCTAAGTGAGTAACCGGTTAACGCTTTTCTCAAGCATTCTTACCTTTACCGGTTGCACTCTATTCCAAACCGATGTCATTGTTTGCCAGTCATTTAAAGTGTCTGTTGTCAAACCAATTTAGGACTATATTTTTGTTTGTAGTGATTCACCCCCCCTCTCAGTACTAGGTTAGTACAATCATTCCTGCATTGAGTTATCACAACCATGGGCCCCACACACACACATCACATTGAGTGTAGAGATCCCGCCACTTTATCACCATGTGAATAGTTTGACAAAGTGGGCCCGATCAAGGCTCCGACTAGAGAGAAAGCATGTCGCCAAGACATGAAAGACCACCTAAGCATAAAGTGAGTTGCCGAAAGGCAAACTGACATCGAAATCAAGATACATCAGCCAGACATCCACTCCATCTCACCAAAAAGGGAACCCTTTTGGTATAGCAATAGGAGACCGATAAGAGATAAAAGGGGTCATAGAGATAGACCATGTCTCATCGACAAGGAACACGTCGATTAGACAAAAACGTGGTCTCATCGAAATAATGTAGCTTTAGAGATTTTGACCATTTTTCAGCCTACAACTTGCATATATCAAATCTGATGGGTGAAACACACTGAGAACCAAATAGGGAACATGATGCCAACCCTTGGTGACATGAATTCAACCCAGCTGCTCATTTGCATGATATGCGCATCCTATGTGTTATGCAATACTTCTTATAACTGCATAGTGATAACGTGCATGTTCTGCGCATCTCCAACCTACATGTTATGTGCAACCTTTCTCCTATTACAGTAGCCTTCCAAATACATATACTCCATGCTTTCCTTCTTTATCCCACTTGTGTGACTAATATTTCCTGTAAGTGAGTGCAACTAAGTTAATGTGTTATGCATTTCTACATTTGCACTTGCTCTCTGTGTTGCCAATCTAATCCTCTCTGCATCTTTGATCAATCTGATCTTCATCTTCTTGTGAGGCACATATCATGATGCATCTTCACCAGTACTGATTTGAGCACAATCATCTCTGCATGTCCATCTAGTACTGTAGCTATTGACATCAATGGCAACTTCAATGTCAACAATCTCCCCCTTTGGCATTGATGTCAACACCAATAATCACTCTCCCCCTTTGACAACAATGGCAAAGGGGTAGGTTACCTATAAAAAATAAAAAAATATTCATATGATTTTCATATTGACTACCAACCATGATATCAATAAGCTCCCCCTTAGGCTGTACATCCTGCAACAAACCTGCATTACGTAACTGAAATACCACTCCCCCTTTGATGTATGTATCTCCCCCTAAGGTCCTGCACCTCCTCAAGTTTGAGGAGATATCATCTGTGCATGGAATGCACAATGCTTGCTCATGAACACATTCTTTCCATTCCCATTTTCTTAGCCACACTTTCTCCTCCAAATCTGCTTGATCTCCCTCCATCTCTCATTTGCAACATTTGGAACAACATTGATTATCTTTCTTTGCTTGACCTCCCTTGATCTATAATATTTTGCAGTGTGGCCAAAGTTGTTGCAGTTATAGCAAACTATGTTCATACTAATTTGAGAATTAGTAGGGTATCTGCCAAATATATTTGTTTTCCTTCTCCAAAACATATTATTGTGACTATCTAATGGAACAATAAAACTTCTTGACAAACCAAAGACCCTTCTATTTTTGTTCCATGCATATCCATGTTTCTCATAATTTCTACCAACTCTTTCATGTTGACTATAGTTGTTGTATCTTACATTTTTGTTGAAAGAGTATTTTTAGGGGCTGCTATAATTTTGGGATGATTTTCTTCTACATTCATGACTTCTATGACCAAGTCCATTACATTGATAACATATAACATTCACATTTCTTGGAGCAGCAAAATAATTCTTGCTTACACAACTAGGAGAAGGCATATGCATGGACCTACATTCTGAAATCCTATGTCCATATGCATTACATCTTTGATACTTTATATTTTTGTATCCAAATAATTTAATTTGATCTCTTCTAGATTCTCTTCTACATTCACTTGCTCTATGTCCATATCCCTTGCATGAAAAACAACAACCAGAGAAGGGGGGTTTGTAACTTACAAATTTATTTTGTCAAAGTGTGGAGATCTTGCAGGCATGTTTGCTCCATTTCTTCTTCTTCTTCTGTTATTGGCCTTGGGCTGAGAGTTTGCATCAATCCTTCCATCTGATCCCTTCTGTCTCCAAACTTGATTAGTCTTGTGAGCAACGGTATATTCTGGTCTTCTTCCAGCGTGAGGTCTCTACTATTTACTTTTTTTCTTTTATCTTTCTTCTATTTGGTTTCAGTTCTCTCCTCTCACCTACAACTACCTTTAATCTCGTCTTCACTTTTTGATCATTTTGCATGCAATCTCTTTTGCAGTGTTATTCTTGCACTAGCATCGTGTTATGCATACTTGTAGAAATAGCTTCTCTACGACCCCCTGTTTTCTTCATTGATATGTAATTTGCCTTTTGCTTACTTCTCACACTTAGTTCATTCTAGCTAAGCTATTCACCTCTACTACCACACACACTTATACTTTTACTTGGTGGTAATCTACATTTATCAAGGATTTTCCCTCCAGATCATAAAAGGTTGTTCCAGGTGGACATTCCTTCCAGAAACTGCATTCCCAAAGTGATTTTCCTCTTTGCCTACTCAACAATTAGAACAACCCCTTGACAAATCTCATCATTCACGATATGCATAAGATCTTCCCTCCAAATTATAACTAAAAATTATTCTTGAGCTCTTGAGAAATCATATATGCTAGCTATTCGATCCTCTATACAAAGCCAGTCACAATCTTAAATGCATAGACCATTTTATCTAGATTTTTTTGAGAGGGTAGGTCACTATGACAAGTAACCCTCATCAATCTTCAATAAACTTGTCATGTCAACTGCAACTCTCACATGAAATTTAATTGGATCTTTACTTGCTCTGATTAGTTTATTCCTCTCTATATTCAAGCTCTATTCCCAATGAGATTGATAACTACCTCATTAAAATCAACCATCACCTCTATAAGCACCAACCTCTGCAATGCAAATTTCATTCTCGGGCTATATATGTGGCATCAAAATCATCTCTATCAGTCAAAACAACACAAATTTTTATCGTTGAGAATTGTTCTCCTATCACAATGAAGCAAAATTCTTATCACTATAGCTTTCCAAAGGTCTGCAAGAGCTGATTTGGGTCATGGGAAAGTGCCATGTTACACCCAAAAGAAAAGGTGTGTCGACAGGACTTGACACAAGTGACACCGAAAAAGCATCATTTCGGTGTATCTTCCATGGACGACAAGATACAAGCTCGGTCTTGCTGAAAGGGCAGGTCTTGGTGAAAGGAATAGATAGGCCCCAACAAATACACATGTCTCTACATATGGACATTCATTTGCTGATGTGACAGTAAATGTGTCACATCAGAGCCTTTAGTCATCCACCATGGGCCCCATTTCGGTATAACTCACACAATCCGATAAAATGCAAAAGGGTTCTTGCCGAAACTCCTCTTACCGAAAAAGAACATTAAATGCTATATTACCAAAGGGACACATATGTACAACTCAAAACTAGAATGGATCAATGAATGATCGCCTATTGGATACCCACAAACACATGGGAAAAGTGGGCCCCATATGAATAAGTCACGATCTGGGTGGACAAATAAATGGTTGCCACATGGATTCCTGCAGACGCAGAGCAAAGTGGGCTTGACAAAGATGATGATATCGCATCATCGGGGATCTCACATATCGACATGACTTCCATCGACCGCCAAGAGGGAGAAAGGGCCTTACGGAAAGGTCAAGTTATGCTGAAAACACATTTATTCCCACACAACCACAAGCCCCACACGAACACATCACACCAAGCGTAGAGATCCTACCACTTCATGGCCATGCGAATAGTCTAACAAAGTAGGCCCGATCGAGGCCCCCACCAGAGGGAAAGCATGTGACCAAGACATCAAAGACTGCCTAAGCATAAAGTGAGTCTTGTCGAAAGACAAACTCACACCAAAATCAAGATACATCAATCAGATTGATAGACTTATAAAGCACTGAGAGGGGGGGGGGTGAATCAGTGACATCAAAAACAATACCACTTCAAACACAGACTGGTAAAAATAGTTAACCAGTTTTCTTATAACTATGCATGCAATCCAAAGTGATATTAAAGCATCCACAACAAGTAAAATATCCACCATAACACAAGTGTTTATATGTGGAAAAACCAACTAGGAAAAACCACGGTGAGATGGGACTCATAAGTTAACTATCTGCAGTAATAGGTAACTAACCCGTTAAGGTCTACAAAGTGCTATGCTAGGAGAGAATCCTGTTAAAGATCCCAAAGCTTTGTTGGGAGCTATACCCTGTTAAATGTAGTACCCTATTAGGAGTAACCTTGGTAGAGGATTTCAAACCCAAACTAATGGATCACCTTGTTAGAGGATTTGTATAATGAAGCTTGTTAGAGCTTACCTGATTAGGGGATTTAACTGTTGTAGTGATTAGTGTAGCATAGGAAATAGGAATCATCAAAGCAATATATAAAAGGACATATTATTCATTATTAGCTCAATCACACATTGCAATGATCTAATCCTAAGCACACTCAATAGAGACATAAAAACAAAGCATTCAAAAGCAAATATTCATGCAAACCAGATGACGATTTGGATGCTTCTTCCATGCGGCTCCATTGTTCTTCTTTCCTCTTCAAATGGATTTGTGGATCTCACCTACAAGTGCACAACATACAATTGAAAGCAAGATTGATATTGGTTTGTTGATCAAGAGTACTAGAAGCATAAGTTCGATAGTTTGATTAGGGATTCGGGATTCAAGAATCAAGGGATTTGATTGAAGAAAATCATCCAATTTATAGAGAAATTGGAGAAATGAACAAATTAGCATGATAGTGATTCGAATGGAAATTCAAATCAAGAATAGCAAAATTATGACATGTTGCTATGCAAAGATTTATGACAATTTTATGACAAATTATGACAAATTGCTATGCAAGGATTTATGACAAGATTTTGAAATAGAAATAGACATTTAGGAATTTAAGAGAAATTAGAAAATTAGGTTAGAAATGATGACTTGGAAATTAGGAAATTGATGCAAATTAGGTAAATTAATTAATAATTTCTCATTCATTAATTAATTTACAAAAATAGGAGGAATTAATTAGCCAATTAAATAAACATTTAATTGTGATAAGAAGACTTAGGATAAATAAATAAATTATTTAACCTAGAGGGAAAATGACAAACAAGATTAAATGAATAAATCATAAAACCTTGGAAGATGAATTAGCCATGCAAGAGCGACAATTAGGTCTTGATGATAGATAATTAATGTTGATTCGATCATGATTTTGAATTGATAAATGACCAGTGTTGATAAATGATTTGATTGAGGTTGGTTGACAAAAATCAATGACAAATTGACCAAATTGACATGATTGAAAAGGACAAGGATCGATGACGAATCAATCGCAATATGACAAGATTGATAAGGACAAAGATCGACCAAAATCATGACTGAAGATTGTTGTCAACAAGACCAAATTCGAAGGCGAGATGATAGAAGAATGTAGAAGAATGACTCGATGTTCGCAAATGAAAAAGATCAAGTGCGTGACATAGGAGAAATGTTAATGCTACGCAAAAACCTAAGATAAGGCAATGCGCAAATGTTAAAGTATGACTCCGCAAGCGTTGACCATTTTTAGGTGTCTACAATTAGAAAACAACAGGTGGTGTGATCTAAAAATAGGACATCTTGCTTGTATAGATCCTCTTCTGCTCAATCAATACTGCAATGCCGACATACTTTTCAATTCCTTCAGTAAATTGCATCAAATCATCACTCGTATTTCACATCATAAATATAGTTCATCACAATGTCATTTTATAGACATTATATTTCATGTCGGCTCAAGAATCTTATCACAATTTCCTAGGTGCAGTGTATCTAGACAATCTTTCATAACACATCACAAATTGTTGCCAAATTTGTCGGTTAGGGATAACTCATCACGACCGGTAATAACTCATCACACAATCAATGAAATTGGTTGGAACATTGATATCGGTTAAGAGTTAACCTCTTCCAACTCATAGATCGATTTTCCTCCATTCGCTTCCTTGATGATCTCTGCAGTATCTCCAAATTGGTGTCATGCCATTCCTGCATATACCGGTTGTCTACATATACTAGTTAGACACCTTCAAAACTAGTTGGACTTCACTATACAAATAATACCGGTTTAAAATAAAAAGACTTAGGAGTAGTACTAGTTTGCCTTCATTAAAATGACTATGACAATGTGAATATATGTGTGTGTATATATGTGCCATCAATGACAACACATAAAGTCATCCATTACAAAAATCATCATCAAGCCAACAATCTCCCCCTTTGGCATTGATGACAACACTTATAAAATTTTACAACTTTACAACTAAGTGTGCTTACAATCGATCTATGAGCTAGACACACATATGAGTGAGACCACATTTTTGTCTCCAAACTGGTGTCATGCCATTCATGCATATACCAGTTTTCTACATATACCAGTTAGACACCTTCAAAACTGGTTGGACTTAACTATATAAATAATACCGGTTTGCAATACAAATACTTATGAGTAGTATTGGTTTGCCTTAACTAAGATGACTATGACAATGTGAACATATGTGTGTGTATATATGTGCCATCAATGACAACACATAAAGTAATCCATTACAAAAATCATCATCAAGCCAATACAGATATCCACTCCATCTCACTGAAAAGGGAACCGATCGGTATAGCAATAGTAGACGGATAAGAGATAAAAGGGGTCATAGTGATAGACCATGTCTCATCGACAAGGAATATGTCGATGAGACAAAAACACGGTCTCATTGAAATATTGCAACCTTAGACATTTTGACCATTTTTTAGCCTGCAACATGCATAGATCAAATCTGATGGGTGAAACACATTGAGAACTAAATAGGGAACATGATGCTAACTCTCCATGACATGAACTCAACCCATCTCCTCATTTGGGTGATATGCGAATATTGCGTGTTATGTGCTCCTATGACTAATACTCCCTATAACTGCATAGCGATAACTTGCATGTTATGCACATCTCCAACCAGCGTCTTATGTACAACCTTTATCCTATTGCAGTAGCCTTCCAAATGCACATACTCCATGCCTTCCTTTTGTATCCCCCTTGTGTGACTAACACTGCCTGCAACTGAGTGCGACTAACCCGGTGTGTTATGCATTTCTACATCTGCACTTTCTCTCTGTGTTGCCAATCTGATTCTTTCTGCATCTTTGACCAATATGATCTTCATCTTCTTGTGAGACATATATCATGATGCATCTTCACCAGGTTTGACTTGAGCACAATCATCTCTGCATGTCCATCCAGTACTACAACTGTTGACATTAATGATAACTTTAATGTCAACAAACTTTATGTGCTTCTAGTTGCTGACCATGAACAATTATGATATTTCAGCTCATCTCCATTGAAAAAATATTATCACTTGGGTACCTGGGTAACATGAAAGGTTCTCCTTCATATCAACCAATCCCGATGGAAGAAAAATTGGGATACTATAGAAAAAGACAACCATATTTCTTTATTGTGTTTCAGGCCTCCTCTGAAACTCTTTTTTTTAAGTAAGCACATCAGTTCTCCAAAGAAAGAAATATTGACCCTTCGAAAATGATTCAAGCTTTGTTTGTAGGTCAATTGAGGGTAATAATTATAAATAGGAAGAACATTTTTGTCTCCCTCCATGGTAAGACTAGGGAAATGTCTCATAGATGCAAGAATGTATAGCGAGTAAGAAGTCATATAGAATTTCAGGGTAGTATTCAAATGGGATAGATACTCATAGAGTGTGTCGTTAATTGACTATCCCCAATAAATCATATTCCTATGCTTTTTGATTATTTGGATGAATTGAAACATCCAATCTTGAATTACATTTGATGCGGGCAAACCTTTGACCGTGCTTAGGAGAGTTATCATGTCTCCTATTTGCTCCCTAAAATCACATCGATTTAGAAACTTAGGCCATCTTGTAGTTGTATCTCTGGATGCCTCCATTAAATTAGTGTTTATACTCTTAGATTACATTTTACAGTGTTCTAATCATAATATTCCTGACCATGCTAAAAGAAACATCAACATACTCCTCTACATTTGGACACCTAAAAATTCTATCAAAGAACTCTGCATGTAATCTAATAACCACATTCCCATCCGAGTCTTTGACTCTCCTTGTTTCTTTGTCAAAGCGTGCTACTACCACTAGGACAAACTTAGGATCACGAGCTGCAATAGGGAGTGATATGACTAGGTGAAGACCACTGTTGAAAAATGTTTGATTGGAAAGTAAGCTCCACTCAACATGATGGTTTTGACAAATGTTTGGGAAGAAAAGAAAATCAAGAGAACAAAAACCCTAAGCAAAATACAAAATATAACATACCTACTAATTCAAACTAAAAAATCAATGCAAGATGCTGTCACCAAAATCCAGCGACTCAAAGGCATGAATGAGAAGACAGAGAAAATTGTGAATGAAATGAAATATGAACATAAAAGCAAAATAACTAATACAAAGAGTTCAAAAAGAACTCAAAAATTGAAAACATAAATGTGAGTTTGTGTTGAATAAATGAGGTGCACTTCAAGTTTTGAGACACATTGTGCATCCAATTGCACATTGGATTTTAAAATATGAAATTCAACTATCAATGTAAAACCAAAATGACTTGTAATTTGGGTTTCAAAACTAAATTAGAAGTAACATAAAACAATATGTAATTTGGGGTTTTGAAACCCAAATTACAAGTCGGAAGAAAAATAACTAACTTTACCCAAATACTAAATGAGCCCCTAGAACTAATAAGCATGAGTTTCGAAGCATCATTCCGAGAGACTAAAACTCATCTCGAGAAATGCTTTAGAGGTTTTGAAGCCATGAAAAATAAAAAAATTGAAGGGGGGTCCTCAATTCTAAACTGATTCATAATTGAAAATAATAGTTGGCTCTAACTGAGGAACTTCCTTTGGCAATTCTTTGAAATGACCAATGGAAGTAGAAATCCCAAATATCTAAGTGCCTTCACATGTCCATTGGATGCAGATTCAAGTGTCAAAAAGACAAAAGACACCAAAAAGAAAAGACTCAAAAGACACAAAGAGTATGCAGATATGTGCAAAATTTCCTTGTTACTTTACTGAGTAAAAAGCTTTAGGTGTTTTCTGCTGTTAGGCAGCGAAAAAGGTGTCCCATTTTGATATGCCAAGAGATACCTATTTTCACTATGGATCTGATGAATTTTGAAAGGATCCATCCGTGTGTGTGAAAAGTGGATAAAGTCTGCAACCTGTAAGACACAACACTTCAATTAAGTCATTGCATGCATGGTTAAACAAATATAATCATGAATATAAAACCATAACAAATCAACCTATTGCCTTCTAAAAGATGCGAGTATAGACTTGCTCTCAGATTTGTCTAAGCAATACCAGTGACTAGAATACACCAAGACAAAATATTTAATCTATATGGGCATAATATTAAGCTAGATGAATGAATATTAAGCTAGATGGATTCAAGCAATCATGATTAAACTAAGATGCAATAATCTCAAAGCACAATATCTTCAATGACTCTAGAGCAAAAACTGCACAATAACAATAAATCTCCAGGGTGTCTTGAATGAGAGATGAAGGGCTGAATTTATAGAGACTCAAAAGAGAGACCAACGGTCAAGATCAA
Organism: Cryptomeria japonica; assembly: GCF_030272615.1. NCBI lineage: Eukaryota > Viridiplantae > Streptophyta > Pinopsida > Cupressales > Cupressaceae > Cryptomeria > Cryptomeria japonica. Next base: position 520,730,452 of record NC_081414.1, on the reverse strand, counting down.
TTAACAATAAGCAGTTGAGATTCCTCAAGAAAAAAACACAATCTAGGCTAATTGAAATAATAGAGAGTCAGATTAAGTTAATCTTGAGATAGATTCCAATTATAGCTTGATTGAATGCATTCAGATTATAAGTTTGAGTTTGCATTGGAGATAAAATTAGTTGATTCCATGCACTTGGGATAAAATTTAGTTGATTCCATGCACATGAGATAAAATTAGCTCAAGATTTTTATTTAGAAAAAGACTTTTCAATGTAACTGCACCTCTTTCCTCAATAAAAGCTTTGAGTTTTAATTTTAGAGAAAATGATTAATTCAATTTAATTGCTTTTCTGAAATTTCTCATGTTATCTCAATTTTTAGAAAAAGAAATATCTTAAGTTTGATTTCTTTTCTCAATTTAATTCTTTTCTTTTGTAGATTAATTTAACTCTTTCTTTTGAAGATTAATTCCTTTTTTTGTGATTAATCTCTTTTTGTAAATTAATTCCTCGTTTTCTTTAAATTAATTCATTTTTTTGTGATTTAAATGCAAATTGTTTTATTAATTAAATATGCTAGGATATTTAATTAAATAAATAGGATAATTGATCAAAATGATTTGCTTGGAATGATTTAATTAATTAAATAAATATTTAATTAATATAGAGTGATTTATTTGCCATGTAACATTAATGATTGAAGAATTAATTAATTAGGCGGTCAGGGTTGATTTAATTGCCTTTGGTTAGGACCTTGGTGATGTTGTCGAGATTAGGGGCCCATGGTTCAGGTGACCATTTTTAGGGTATTACATTTGCTCCTCTTTGAATTAATGTGCGAGTAACACGTTGGTTCAAATAATAGTTGATGTCAAATAGATATCAGTTCTGAAATTGATGGATCACAAATCAATGAAGAGCGAGATGTTCAGCTTGATTTGAAGCAATAAAACTAAACAAATTGATTAAAGCGATATTGATCCTGAACTTGATTGAACTAGGACTGATGCAAAGCGAGATACCGTTCATGAACTTGATTGATCAAGAAACGAGCATTAATCTAGAACTTTATTGAACTAGATTGAGCGAAGAAATAAAACCGGTTCTGAACTTGATTGAACTAGAATCAACTGAGCAAAGAGAGAATGTCCAACTTGATTTGATGTGATGAAACTAAACATCAATTTGAAGATTGATTCAGATAAGGACACAAATTGTTATGCCCATAGAGATTGCTTTATTTGACATCGAAGAATCTCAACTTAATATGATGTGATTGAGTTAAGATTCCCCTAGTAACAAGGTTTAATTGATTTTCTTTGACTGAAAAGATTTTTGCTCGACTTTTAGATGAATATTTGAAAAATTTCTCGACTTTGAATAATTTTAATCACTGAAAAGATGTAATGAGTATGCCCACTCGGGAGCAAAATCGAAAGATAGTGAGGGTACAACAATTTTAGGCATTTTTGAGAAAAAAAGATTTAGCAGTGATAATTTTGAGCATGAAGATTGATGTTGAAGATTGAATTTGAGATTAGAGTTGAATTGAGTGCAAAATGATTCAAAAAAAGCGATCAAAAGAGGAAAATACCAAGTGGTCAACGTTGTGAAATTTCAACTAGAAAATTAATGTCAGATTTTGATTTTGGCAAGGGTATAAATTTTATATCCATCGGAGAAAGTTTGAAAATTAGGGTTTGGGATATATAAGGGGTTCATGTGTCATTGTCAATTCATTTTTACCTCTCAAAGTTCAAAATTTTAAAAACCTCCTATGAAGAAAAATGACAATTCTGATTCAAGAGCATCGATTCGAGTACCAAAGATGACATAATCAGCTGCAGAACTATGCCCCAGTAGTAAGTGATTGAACGCAAACCTTGTGCATTTCTCATTTTTTGAATTTTTGTTGAATTTTTCATTTTGAATTTCATTTGAAGTCGTGGTGTATTGTTTTATCGTTCAGTGTTAAATTGTTTCTTGTATGAGTATCTAACATGTTTTGTTCTATCGTATGGTGTTCACCCTTGTATCATACGAGTATGTTCTTGAGAGACCATTTAATCGTTGGACCAGTATAAAGTTGTTGTTTGGTTCTGTTTACTCATGTAGATCGTTGTGTTTGCTCATACGAGATGTTGCTTGTCTGTGGTAACTGCTTGTTTGTGGTAACTGCTTGTCTGTGGTAACTCGCATGGAAAACAACAAGTATTTTTGAAGGTCTAAACAACAAATTTTGATTTTCAATTTTGTAAATTTTGATTCTTGAGCATGTTTATCACATTCTTAGGGCAAAGTTGATCACGTACTGATGAGTTTTGTGTTCGATTTTATAGATTTAGTTGCCTGGTATTCAGTTTCGATGTATATTTCCATCAATGATGAGATTAATGTGTGATTTATCAGATGCACAGATAGGTCACATAGGGTTGTGTGGATTTGGATATTTGTTACAGATGCTCGATATCCATGTGAATCATGGTTTGTTGACCGTATTGGTTGAGCATTTCCATTCGAGCATACCACTTTTCATTTGCTGATTGGAGAGATGACGATCACTCCGGAGGATATTTACAGGATATTGAGGATTCTGTTTGCTTGAGATAAGGTAGATTATGATTCTACTCCACAGCTGGGAATTGAGGCTCTTAGACGTATTTTACATGATGAGACTATCCTTGATTGTGGTATCACTTGGGACTATTTGATGAGTAGGTATGGTGCAGAGTACCCTCTGGCTTGCGTTTTGGCTGGCATGATTGGTTGTTTTGTGATGCCTGACAGAGGACAACATGGATTCTTATGTGGATGGGGTAGAATGATAGAGAAATTTCTGACTCATCCAGTGAGATTAGGTTGGGGTTCATGCTTACTTGCTCATATGTTTCATGAGATGCATGAGATTGCCTATCGAGAGGGGAAGAGCATGGCAATAGGTGTCCTAGTTTTGTAGATATGGGCATGAGAGCATATCCTGGTGTGCAGACCTATTGTAGATGATTTGAGAGAGGCACAACAACCTATCGTATGCCAATATTCAAATTATGTTACACAACCCCACCTGGGCAAGAGTGATTTTTGGAGGAGGCAATTGGATGACTTGATAGCTATAGTATGGAGACCATATAGGCTTCTAGAGCTCTGGGATGATTGGAAAGTACAACAGAGAGATATGTTTATGACTAGACCTCTGATCGATAGATTGACTTCTATTATTGAGCGATTTTTAGTATCTAGGTTTTTTATACAGTATGGGAGACCACCGAGTATATCTTAGGAGTTCACATCATATGCTAGATATAGGGAGGATGAGAGATGAGGATGGGCACCGAGACTATCATATGCATTGAGCATACATGAGTTGTCGGGTTTATAGTCGCAGAGATGGGAGTACCTGGAGGATTTGGTAGACGCGAAGGTATTGCCCTAGTATAGAGACTGGTTTCAAAGACACCCTTTTCCTCGATTTACAGATCCTAGAGAGCATGCGCCTCTTATAGATGAGGTTGAGGAGGATGCACCAGCACAAGTGTAGGTACCAGGTCAGGTACAGGGACAAGTGCAGGTATAGGGATGAAGAGCGGATGTACCTAGATGGATATGAGGTGATCCTGGTACTAGTAGAAGCAGGGCACCAACGAGAGGTCGACAACGACAGAGAGGGGAGGGTGGATCCTTAGGAGTTGTTGGGGTTGAGGCTGTTGGTTCTAGGGCAGAAAAGATTGGAGGTGAAGAGGAGAGAGTGACTCCTAGGCATGTTAGGCAGTGAAGGGATTAATAGGGAGGTGGAGAGGGGGAGATGGGGAGAGAGCAGGCAGTGCCAGACATAGTATGGTCTTTGAGGGTGAGGGTGATAGGTTTGCAGTTATAGTTGATAGTGGCGCAGACGTAGCTGGCAGAGCGAGATCAACAACTCACTAAGATAAGAGCAAAGCGAGATGCCCTTCAACAAGAGGTTCTTCATCAGACGAGTCATGCAACTTATTATGTTGTAGCTTATAGCGTAGCAGTCCCAGTACTGCAGCAGGTTGTATCATATTCTCAATATATGGCTTGATCTGAGGGAGCTAGGGCACCCAGACAGGATGTCTATCAGTAGGCACCACCTCCTCCACCCGACGATGAGGGAGAGGCAAAGAGATAGATTTATATACCTCCTAGATTTTGTTATATACCCCATTTTTGTAGCTTATACGATTCTTTCTTCGATGAGACATTGTGTATGATAGTTGATATCATTTGTACTCTTAGACACTGAGATTATGATGAGATATACGAGCTCTTGTTTTGATTTCATCGTACTTGTGTTGATTGATTATGAGATGTCTTTTTACATGCTTTATTCTACATGTATGCATATGTTTTCAGTACATATGTATGTAATGGAGATGAATATGGATTTTTTTTTTCCTTTTTCATATGCAAATAAATGATAAAAATGAGTAACGAGTAATGTAAATGTTTATTTTTCATGCAATAATATGAATGCAAATAAATATATAATGAAATTTATGAATCTATATAAAATGCTCATGTATCCAGCTAACATCTCAATACACAAGTACTCGATTGGAGAGATAATGATGAAAAAGAAAAAGGTACCACTTGGCCGAGAAATGATGATTGCTTCAAACTCTCATTCATAAGATAAAGAGATCATTGTTATCATGCCGAAGTCACTTGAAATGCATAAAATTTTAGAATGAATGCAACCTAAACTTAGTCACTGGATTTGGTATGCTTAATTATAATCATTGAAATTTTACAAACACAGCAAGCAAAACATAGTTCCTTCCTTTTTATATGCAACTATTGATTATCTTGTCTGCAATGACCTTTTTATCATTCATATCCTTGGACAAATTATGCATGAATCCAGATTGCACATTAAAGAAATTCCCTCAAAACAGACAAAGAAATGACTCCAACCTCCCTGTAGCATACAAATAAGAAGAGTCGAGGTATGTGTGGCAATTTTACCTTGATGTGAAGGCACTTATGATAGACACCTAGCTGATTAGATGTTTCCACATCAGAATCATTCCTACAAGCAGAAAACAAAGAAAAATATTATGCCCCTAATCCTTGCTCCTCTTAGTCAAGATAGACTTCCTCGAGTTACTCAGAGGGAATAATAATAAAAAAACAAATTAAATGACAACATAAAAAGAAAATTTCAATCATATCTCAAACAATTTAGTGATTATTTTTAGTAGTCTTGTTTTGCTTGTTTACTCAGTGATAAAAATTTGTAGTGGATAGGGGACATGTGAATGACTTGGATTGGATGACCTGGTACTACTAACAAAAAATGACTTGGTTAAACTGCTTAGGACATTTAGATTAGATTAGTCGATAACCCTAAGACTAGGACTAGTGCAGGAGCACCTAAGGGTGAGAAAATACCCTTTTCAATTTTGGCAAAAGGACTGGTTCTAGTCCATTAGGTTTTCTATTTGGAGCTTGGAGTGCTTTTTGACTTCTTTTCAAAATTTCATGTATTGGCTATACTTACCCCGATGACACCGCCAACATGTGGAGTGCAACCATCGGCCATTGGAATAACTGGTTTTACCCTATCCTGATGCCTCGATGAGTAGGCATAAGACTGGAGTGGACCCATCGGCTATCGGCGGGACCGGTTTCACCCTACCCCGATAGCCCAATGAGGTCTCCAGCGGAGTGAGTTCGGAGTGGAGCCATTGGGTATCAGCAAGACATGTTCGATGCTAACCCAATGACTTGATGGGAAAGTATACTGTGTGGAGTGCATTATCGGCTATCGACATAACATGTTGGGAGCTACGTTGATAACCCAATGAGGAAGTGGAGCGCACCATCGGCCATCGACAAGAATGTCTGGATGCTAACCCGATGACCCGATGGAAACCAATGTGAAAGTGCACAATGTGTGAAATGTCATCGGACATCAAAGTAAGTGTTTTGAGGCTACTCCGATGACCCGATAGAAAAACAAGTGAGTTGTAAACCACCATCAAACATCAGGATAAGTGTTACGGTGCTAACCCGATGACTCGATGGAGGTTGAAAGACAGTTATAGCAGGAAACCAATTTTGTTGAGTTCGACCTCGTTCGTTAGGGATGTTTCATGACATGTCATAGAGGCTATAAAAGACCCAAAGGGAATTTTGTAAAGAGGTTAGAAGGAGGTTGGATGAATTCGATTCCATGAAGAACAAAGTACATCTTTTGAATAACAATTTGAAGACCGTTTCCTTGTTTCTTTCTCAGAGTTCAATTTGTGTTTGTAAACTGTAAATAATGGCTTAATTCTTTAGATGCTAGTGTAGATAGAGTAGATGTTTTTCTTCTACGTTTTGTGAGTTCTAGTTTTGAAGTCGTTCCAAGCTCGGCTTTGTAGATAATGTTGTCTTTATCTTCTTATTTTCTGTTGGTGACAAGTAGTATAAACATGGCTCTATCTTGATTCTCCATCGTGGGATCCACATGACCATTGGAGGTTGTCAAGAAGAGATAGCCATGTACAGTAGAGTTCTATATGTAGCAGACCAGGGAATGGCGTCAGCCGTTTCAACAAACTGGCCCTAGGTGAGCTTGATGATAGCCTGGCTAGGTATCAGTGACCAAGAGGAATCATTTGCAGGGTAGACCGAAGTCTAGGATATTAGCCTCACACCAAGGGAAGATGGGATCAATAAGAGGAAGGATCTAAGTATGAGACGAAACAACTTTGGAGAAGTTGTAGGTATAATCCATGGTAGAGAAAACCCTACAAGGTGTCTGGTGAGATTCGGTGGATTAGTGAGTTGGTGGATTTATGAAGGTGAATTCACAAAGAGCAAAGTATCAAACCTCGGTAGTGAGGACCTAGAGTGGATTAGGGGAATAGAGAGAGGAGCATTCCTGGGTTAGGCTAGGAAGAAAGCCTTGGAGTGAGTCAAGCTGACTCAAGCAATTTAGGGTCCTCCCTATCAAGAACGTTGATTGGTTTCAAGCCATGAGGGTTCCAAAAGAACCAGTATGTCACAAAAGTGACTAAAAGATATGTACAAGTGAAAGCAAAGATGCAGGAAAGTGGGAATGAAAACATGAAATGCCAAATTTGCGTTGATAGATGGAGCGCTTGAGTACAAGAGGTGCTTGTTTACCATGTTTTCACTTGCTTGGAAAAGATCCTTTCTTTTTTTTTACTACCAAGGTGCCTGTTTACCAGGTTTTCACCAAGGCATTTGATTTTTTTTTTTGTTTGATTTTTTAGGGTTTTTTCAGTACTTTTTAGTTGTACAGGTTGTTGGAGAAGAGAATACTAAGTGAAGAATTTCTTCAAGTGGATGGTGTTGATTGGTTCACGAAACTGTTCTCCTTTTGATGTTGAGAGTTGATAAGCACTAGAGCCAAAGACTGCAGTAATAATGTAGGGAGCCAGCCAGTTGGGTTCAAACTTCCCTTTGTTGTCTTGAAACTGTTGATTTTTAGGATTCTCTCTCAAAACAAGGTCACCAACCTGAAATTCTCTTTTTTGAACTTTCTTGTTATAACCTCTAGACATTCTCTTTTGGTATGATCTCAGATGATCAATGGCTACTTCTGACGTTCATCAAGTAACTCGAGTTCTTGCAATGTTGATATTTTGTACTCTTCATCAATAATAAAACCTTGCAAAGAAACTCTCGAAGAAGGCATTTCCACCTCAATAGGCAAGACTGCTTTGGATCTATACACCAAAGAAAAAGGTATAGCCCTAGTAGGTGTTCTTATACTTGTGCAATATAGTCAGCAGATTTTAGCTAGATCCTTCAACTTGTCCTTTACCTTGAGAGTAGTATATGGATGACTAGTGTTGTTTGATTTTGAACTTTTCACAGAGCTCATCTAGATCTTTGTTTTTGAATTTCCCCCATTGTTAGTTAGAATTGAATAAGGTATCCCATACCTGCAGATGATATAGTTAAGGATGAACATTGCTACTTGTTTACCGGTTGCTTTGATTAGTGGAATCGCTTCAACCCACTTAGTGAAGTACTCATTGTCAGTTATGATTATCTTGTGTCCATTAGATGATGCAAGATAGATTTGGCCAATGAGGTCAAACACCCATTGTTGAAAAGGCCAATGTGTGATGAAAGGTATTAGATCCCTTGTTGGAGCATGTATGAGATTATCATGTAGCTGACACTTCTCACAAGTTTTAGCAAATTTTATAGCATATTTTTCCATATTTGTCTAGTAGTAGCCAACCCTTAGAAGTTTCCAAGCCAGAGTAAGACCGTTTGAATGAGATCCACAAATACCTTCATGGACTTTAGATAATGCGCGTTGGGAATCTTCAGTTTCTAGACACCTAAGCAAAGTACTATCCAAACCTCGCCTATATAGATTATTAGCGATGATGGCATATCGTGAAGCATTTTAGATTAGGGTTCTTTTCTCATTATAGGTAAGATTAGTACGGATAATTTGGTCATGTAAGTAAGAGTAAATGTGGCTATAGCGAGATGAATCATGTCCAATGATAGAGCAGACCATCTGGGACTCAGGGGAATCATAAGCAAGACAATGTAATTCTTCCACTAGGAATTCATGGCAGAACTCAAATTCTTGTAGCTGTGGTATAGATGCCAAGGTAGCCATAGCATCTATTGCTCTATTTGCTGATCTAGAAATCTGTTGAAATGATACAAAGGTAAAGTATTTCTTGAGGTCCTCAACCATTCTTTTATAGGGCATCAATTTCTAATCCCAAGTCTGATATATATCATTGATCTGATTGATTATCAACTGAGAGTCTCCATAGATGTATAGCTCAACAACCTTCCATTCGATAGCCAACTTGATTCCATTTACCAAGGCTTCATATTCTACAATATTGTTGGTACAAGGAAAAATAATCTTGTACGCCTTTGGGATTGAATATCTTAGGGGAGTGATAAAAAGTATTCCGGTACCAGAACTTTGTTGAGTGAAAGATCCGTTAAAGAACATTTTCCAGGATCCCTGAGTAAGGTACATGATGGATTCATCTAGAAACTCCATATGCAAAGGTTGATTATCTTTAAGTGGAGCATCAATAAGTTGATTTGCAATAACCTATCCTTTAATAGCTTTGTGTTCTATATATTCAATATCAAATTCTTTAAGAACCATGACCCATTTAGCCAATCTCCCTGTAAGTGTTTCTTTGCTTAGAAGGGATTTGAGCGGATAAATCTTAGCCACCGATTTGATAGAATGTGCTAGCATGTAGTGTCTTAATTTATGTGATGCAAATACTGATGCCAAACAAGCTTTCTCTATGATAGTATAGTTCATCTCATAGGACACTAAGGTCCTACTGATATAGTATATAGCTCTTTTCCTTTTATTCTCATCTTGTTGTGTCAAAAGTGTCCCAAGTGATGTATCAGTAGCTGATATGTAGAGAATCAAGGGCTTGCCTTGAATTGGTGGCATCAATATAGGTGTATTAGAAAGATATTCCTTGATCTTCTTCAGGTGATGTTCACAATCTTCAACCCAGTTGTAGTTAACTCCTTTCCGTAATGCCTTTGTGAATGGTTGAGCCTTATCTGCTAGCTGAGAGATGAAGTGTCTTATTGATTGGAGCTGCCCTTGTAAACTTCTCATTTGGTTGACATTCTTTGGAGGTGGCATTTCCATTATAGCTTTAAATTTTTCTGGATCCACTTCATTTCCTTTTGCTGAAATAATATATCCTTGGAGCTTGCTAGATGTGACTCCAAATGCACTTTTCTTGGGATTTAATCTGAGTTTGAATTTTTCCATCCTATCTAATATTAGACCTAGTTTTGATAGATGTGTTGATCTTTTCATAGATTTGACTAGAGTATCATCGACATAGTCCTCCATGTTTTTGTGCATCATATCATGAAAAATTGTTGTTACAACTCTTTGATAAGTAGCCCCTGCATTCTTTAAGCCAAAGGGCATTACGTTCCAGCAGAAGGTTCCCCATGCACAGGTGAATGCTATTTTCTCTTGATCCTTAGGTGCAATTTTGATATGATTGTATCTGGAAAAAACCATCCAATAGAGAGTACATTTCATAGCCAACAGTCATGTCCACTATCATGTCTATGTTGGGCAGTGAAAAATCATCTTTTGGACAAGCTTTATTTAAATCTTTGAAATATGTGCAAACACGTATTGATTTGTCAGGTTTGGAAATAGGTACAATATTAGATATCCACTCAACATAATCAATTGCTCTGATGAATCCAACTTTTAGTAATTTTTATAGCTCAGCCTTAACAAGTAATGCAACATGAGGATGCATTTTTCAGAGTTTTTACTTAATAGGTTTAACTCTGGGAGTGATAGAGAGATGATGCATTATGAGGTTAGGATCTAGACTCGGCATATCAGCATATGTCCATGCAAAGTTGATCTTCTTTTCCGTGAAGAAATCAACATATTCTTTTAGTTCTTCGGTTGACAAGGATTGAGCTACATGTATGGTGTGTTGAGCTTCTTCTGTTCCAATGTTTACTGGTTGTGTAGGTTCAATTAGCACTGATGATTGCTCTTGAAAGTAATCAGGAAAATGTGAAGTATCTCACCTTCAGGCACCTCAAAGAGGTTTTCACCATTAGGTACATCCTTTATTTTTACAATTTTTGATTCTGACACTACCACAATGTGGTTTTCACCATCAGAACTCTTATTTTTCTTTATTTGATTTTTGCGAGTAAGAAACTTGGCATCTGCTACTGTCATGTTCTCACTTTGTTCACTAGTGGAAGAGTCCATTTTTTCAATTGCATTAAGATAATAGGCTAATGTATAGTCATTGGCAAACATAGGTATATTCAAAGGTTGATCTTGGTGAGTACAATTAATAAGCTCAGGATGTACCAGTGATGCAAAATTAACAGGTTCAAGGGAATTCACGGTATTGTCATCATAACCTCAGACCAACAAGTTGAGTTCTAGAAGACTACCTTGCGTAAGCATCTCAAGACCAGGAAGAGTTAGAAAATGATTATAAAATCTTATGTTAGTATTTAGGGGATCTAACCTAGCAGACCTACCACTAGCATCATCCTCTACTTTGGACTGGACTACATATCGTGGTTCGATAGTAACAGGTTCATCAGATAGAGTTTTGACATTCATGATGAAGTAGTCATAGTTTGGTGTCGAATAGGTAATGTCATAAATAGATCTTATTTCAGAGTGATCAGAGTTAGAAGATGAAGCCTCTGAATCTTCTTCAAGTGGCTTAGTGAAAGCATCTATAGTATCAATATCTACATCTTTGATGCTGCAAGTTCCTTTGTGATTTGGTTCAATTATCACTTGTAGTTGACATACCTGTTGACATAACCTTGATGACTCTGTTAGTCTCTGTCATCTTTTCCATTCAACTTATTCTAGACTAATGACAAGAGCACTATCTCTTGTGCTTCATAAATGATATCACTAGGTTCTTCAAGAGTTTCTTCAGTAGATGCATCTGATAAAGGTTTTGGACCCCATTCATACTCATTTGAGTATGTTTCTGAATCATCTACATGTATTCTTCCTATGTATGTGACTGGAATGTTCAGTGGTGCAAACAATTCTTTAATTACTTCCATCTCTTCTCTCATATCTTTTGGGATTTATATTCCTTGTAGTTTTACTACTAATACAATTGGAACTTGATGACAAGCTATTTCTCTCTTGATTGCCAGTTTTTCTTGTTCTTTCTCATACTCTTCCTGAGTTTGTTGAGTGTTTTCTTCGCATGATGTTTGATGTAGTATATTTTTTCTCCACTTAGATTGATTATGAGAAGTATGTTTTTGATCTGATGACTCCTCTAAATGGTATCCAAGTCTAAATTTATCATTTGTAGACTTAGTTTGTAGCTTAATAGGTTCAAAAATTCCTTCTTGACGCTTGCCTAGAGGACCGGTACCTGAATATCCCATGCATTGAATCATCTTATAGCCTAGACGATATTGTTCAAGGGAAATCTCATCGTGTTGCACTTATTTGTTTTCACTATCTTCTTTGAAAAGCCATTTGAGAACAACCTCATCTTCTGTTTGATCTGCAAGGGAAGTAGAGGAATACACAAAAATACCATCATAAATGACATTTGGAGTTCAAGTTTGTGGCTTCATAGCCTTAGATGGTTTTTGAGACTATCTTGGCGATGGAGGAAGAGACATTAGTGAAAGTACAAGTTCTATCTTGTATCCATGCTAGTACCTGTGATTTTCAATTTCTTTTCTAAGTCTTTCATCAAAGTTTCTGAACCTTCAGCTGTAGAGGCTACTCTGTTATGAGGAATAAAGGTATCAATACACTATTTCAATGCACTACAGGTGTAACTTGTATCAACAAGAATACTGACTTCAACTCCATTATAAAGAAATTTAAGCATCGATGACATGTAGATGGTACTACTTTCATTTCATGAATCCATGGCCTACCCAACAAGATGTTGTATGAAAGAGGAAGGTCAAGTGCCTAAAACATAACATCTCCATAGGTCCTACCCTAATCAGTAATAGTACCAGACCTTTAGAGGTTCTCTCTTCTTCATTATAAGATTTGATTATTATTTTCTTTGCTAGATCAATGACATGTTCAGAAAATCCTAACTGTGCTAGTAAATTATAGGTACAAATATTCAACCCAAAGCCTCCATCTATCAAAACACATTTGACTTGGTGTTTATGGATCATAGCTTCGATATGTAATGGCTTGTTATGCGGATGATTTAGTGAATTATCATGTTCTTCAAAGAAGGTGAGTTAATGAGGTGAAGTCAAGTGACCCACCATAGATTGAAACTGATCTAGATCTAAATCTTTAGGGATGTTAGTAGTGAGCAAAGATTTGTCTAGGATCTCTCTATGAGCAGAAGAGATCTTAAGCAGTTCAAAAATGGAGATTTGAGTGATGGTTTGTTTTAATTGTTCCACAATGCTGTAACCAGGAGAGGATGATGAAGCCAACTACTTAGATGTAGCCATGATCTTATCTGGTTGTCTATTTGAAGAAGTCAGTAGGTTTGATGTTGTTTGATCAGGAGTTGAGGAACTAGCTCCTTTGAGAGTAACCTTCTTTTAAGCGCGGGTTACAACATTTGTAGTTTGTATTTTTTTTGTTTATCTTTGACTATGATCATGTTAAAATACTTAGATTGGGAAGATTCAATCATGTTGATCACATTGTCATTGTTGGCGTAGGTGTAATTGACTTTGGCACCTCCCTTGGATTTTGAGGAATCACCTTGTTCATAAGAAGGTAAAGGATCTTGAAGGCTTTGTGATCAGCATTAGTCATGTGATTTCCAACAACAATTTTTCTAGCATCGATGAGGTCTTGAATCTCATGTTTGAGTTTCATGCAGTTGTTTGTTATATGACCCTTGTTTTGATGATATTCACAATACTCGTTTTCCCTCCACCATTTGGGTTTAACTTCTGGATCATATGGTCTAGATTTGTCAGACAATATGATTAGATCATTTGCTAATAAAGTCTTAAGATCTGATTCATACGATTCTTCCAAAGGAGTGAAATCGCGTTTAGGATTTGAAAGCCAAAGCTTCTGTTTAAACCACTCTTTTGATTTCTTAGGAGGGTTTTCTGCAGTAGTTTCAACTACTTTGAGGGCTTTTGTGCTGCTAGCTAGATTAAATATTTTGGGTTTTGATTTTGATTTCACAGTGTCCACCACTCCATCATTAACAATATTTCTATTGTTATCTTTACTGTATTTCCAGTATTTATTCTTCTCTTGGAACTAGAACCTTACCGTGTTTCTTTCCAAAGTGATATATCTCCTTTCCTTATAAGAACATCTTCCATTTTGAGGGCACTATCTACCATTTTGTTGAATGAAAGGTATACTTGCATTTGGATATTGTATTTCAATTTAAGGATCAGGTTATTGACAAAGATGTCCATCTTCTCAGATTCTGGAATAGGCCGTGAATATCTAGAGAACATCTTTCTCCAACATTGAAGAAAAGTAAGAAAAGGTTCCCCCATTTTCTATTTTATATTGCAAAGATCGATCATAGTGACTGGATGACAAATGTTATAGGAGTATTATTGGAGAAACAATTCGACTAATTCCTCAAAAGAATTAATTCCTATAGGTAGGTTTGAAAACCATTCCATAGCTTATCCTCCTAAACTCCTCAGGAAAAGGCGCATGAGATATGTCTATTCGTGCATGAACTCCATACATAAAGCACAAAATTATCTGACATGGTCTTGAGGATTTGCGTTACCATCATATTTGTTAAACTTAGGAATTTCCACTCTTGAAGGAAATGGAGGCATGTGAAGGTTCTTATCAAATGGGAACATGAAGATCGTGTCTAAAGAATATTGCATAGATGATTTATCCTTGCTTATCTTTCTTTGATTTTAGTCTATAATACTTGCAATTGTTTATTTACCAATGCTAGTGGCATCTCTTCCTCTTTAGTGATAAGGGTTTCAATGTTATAATCAGTGGGAAGTTTAGCGCCTTGTTTTGCTAGCACTAGAAAATGCTCTTCTTTTTCTCTAGCCATGATTATTTTCATCATTTTTCAGAAATATTTATCATTTTGACAATTATTTATAACAACGTCTATAGGTTCGGAAGCTTCAGACTTGCTAGATGAGGAATCACTTTCATAAGTATCATGTTTAGCAACTTCTCTTTCTTGCCTTTCTCCAGACATGATGGGAGGTAAGGGTTGATAAAAAATTGGTGCATTTGACGAAGAAGGTTTGTCAAATATGGGTTCTACTACAAAGAATGGATTAGTTTGTAATGAAAAGGACCATCCTTTACCTTTGGCAGCTTTCTTATGAGAACTTCTGGTTTGAATAGGCATTTATAACTGATGTGACTAAGAGCTAAACGTGATGCAGATGTCAAGATCAAATTGAAGCTAGTTGTTCATTTTAATGTAGTGATTTGAGAGAAGTGACTAAGACTCAGTTTGGTTTCAGGAACGATCTATCCTATATAAGACATGATCTAAGTAACTTAGGTTGATTTAGTTTGATAAGTAGTTGATTGAACTAGCTAAAAGATGATTGAAAAAATCGTGCAACACAATGAGAGGGGTACACTATCAAGATTGTTTATGGTTAGGATGAAAAAAGACCAGACATACGCTCACTATAGACCAATTAGGCAAGTGTGATAGTTTTGGAAAAGTATGCAAACAAAAAAGTTCTAGACTGACAAAATCAGAAATTCGTACGATAGAGTATTCTGATCCAGATGATAATTTACTGTGTTCCAGATGCTACAGGCAGTTTCTCATACGAGTTGCTGCGTATACTCACACGACAATTTAAGGTTCTCCAGATGATAATCTGTGAGGATAATGATTACTCGTACGACAGTGTTTCAAAGGTCAGACGACAATTCTGACAAGACCAAATGACAAACTAATAGGATGAATTTGGACTCGTACGACAATAGGTCTATAACCAGACGACAAAAAACAGACTCGTACGACAGAGGACTGGATAGAGACTAGTTTCTGACATAGACAGTTTTGATCACTGCATTTTTCGACGTTTTTGATTGTTTTCTCCAGTTTTAGTATTTCAATTCTAGTTTCAAGGATGAAAACATAGTAAACACACAAGATGTATAATGACTTCAAGCACAACACGCTAACCCTATGGAAGTTGGCTGAGAGAAGAAAACCTTTGCTTGCAGACTCAGGTACACACCCAATAGCTAATTAGAATGCGGCCACTGAGTCTCATGCAGTGGATTCTCAATGCCATATTAGCCGATTCCAAACGCTAATGGGGGCACGAAATGGTAAGTATCTTGGAAGAGTTACTATCTCTCTTGCACAAAGATTATCCCCCTTTCAGAGGTGAATCGAGTAGCCTCTATTTTATAGTTCTTAATAAGGAATTTCGTTTGAAGTTACCCCTTGAAGTCATGCAAGCATAATTGAGGCCTATAGCCCGACAAGGTACCGAAACAAGCTTTAGTCACGTAAACGTGATTGAGACCACGAGGCCCTACAAAATGCTCGATATGAGAGATCTCAAAGAGAAAACTCAAATAATCCCGTCCTCTGATACTTTAATCATGAAAGGCCTATTTATTATAGTGAGTTGGAATGCTCAGGTCTAGCTATACTCACTTGGGTTGTTCTCATTGGGTGATTACTTTTTCCCATTGTGATAGGCCCACTAAAGGTACACAAATCTCAAAACTTAGAAAAAGCTTCGAGGGTCTAGATTTCTAATTGTCTGTGCAGACAAGAGAATACTCTCCTACCTATTAGATTTTTCTTAAAACACAAAAGATAGATTTGTTCATTAACCAGATAGCAATTTAAGTGCCTAAAAAAATGAATTAAAAGAATACACGATATTCACTTGAATCTCCTCAGAAAACCTGCAAAAACAATGAATCAATGGTCATATTGTTTTTGTGTGATAGGCATATTATTCGACAAATGTTCTACAAAAAACTGGTTAGGCTGTAAAAAAATCTCTCAGGTAGATAGAAAACAAGCCAGGGTTAGCATTAGTACCATCAAAATCCAATCAGAAAAACCCTAAAAATGCAACCTTTTTTAATACTAAAAACCAGAAAATCGTATGATAATTCTCACCTAGCCATACGATAATTCACCACGGATTGTACAAGACCTATAGATTATCGTTCGAGCCTTTGTGAAAACACGTATGAGTTTTAGCAATAACTGTATAGAAAAATCAGAAAAATAAAAATAAGCTGATCTGCGAGGCTGAAAATTGTAGTCTTCTGCCCCACAGTGGGTGCCAAAAATGTGTGTGTGAAAAGTGGATAAAGTCTGCAAGCTGTAAGACACAACATTTCAATTAAGTCATTGCATTCATGATTAGACATCTATAATAATGAATATAAAAACCATAACAAATCGACCTATTTCCTTCTAAAAGATGCAAGTATAGACTTGCTCCCAGATTTGTCTAAGCAATACCAATGACTAGACTACACCAAGAGGAAGTATTTAATCTATATGAACACAAGAATAAGCTAAATTTATAAATATTAAGTTAGATGAATGAATATTAAGCTAGATGAATTCAAGCAATCATGATTAAACTAAATATGCAAAAAGCTAAACTAAGATGCAATAATCTCAAAGCACAAAATTTTCATTGACTCTAGAGCAAAAACTTCACAATAACAATGAATATCCAGGGTGTCTTGAATGAGAGATGAAGGGTTGAATTTACAGAGACTCAAACGAGAGACCAATAGTCAACATCAATTAACAATGAGCAGTTGAGATTCCTCAAGAAAAAAACACAATCCAAGTTAATTGAAATAATTGAGAGATCAGATTAAGTTAATCTTGAGATAGATTCCAATTATAGCCTGATTGAATGCATTCAAATTATAAGTTTGAGTTTGCATTAGAGATAAAATTAGTTGATTCCATGCACTTGGGATAAAATTTAGTTGATTCCATGCACATGAGATAAAATTGGCTCAAGATTTTTATTTAGAAAAAACCTTTTCAATGTAACCGAACCTCTTTCCTCAAAAAAAGCTTTGAGTTTTAATTTTAAAGAAAATTATTAATTCAATTTAATTGCTTTTCTGAAATTTCTCAAGTTATCTCAATTTTTAGAAAAAGAAATATCTTAAGTTTGATTTCTTCTCTCAATTTAATTCTTTTCTTTTGCAAATTAATTTAACTCTTTCTTTTGTAGATTAATTCCTTTTTTTGTGATTAATCTCTTTTTGTAAATGAATTCCTCTTTTTCTTTAAATTAATTCCTTTTTTTTGTGATTTAAATGGCAAATTGATTTATTAATTAAATATGCTAGGATATTTAATTAAATAAATAGGATAATTGATTAAAATGATTTACTTGGAATGATTTAATTAATTAAATTAATATTTAATTAATAGAGTGATTTTTTGCCATGTAACATTAATGATTGAAGAATTAATTAATTAGGTGGTCAAGGTTGATTTAATTGCCTTTGGTTAGGACCTTGGTGATTTTGTCAAGATTAGGGGCCCATGGTTTAGGTGACCATTTTTAGGGTATTACACCATCCATAGTGAATCAAATTTCTTATGCATTCCCTTCGGTTGCCTTCTTTTATCCCATGACAGGACTTGATCTCCAACGTTGAAGACTGAAGGTTTTGCCCTTTTGTCAAAAAAATCTTGACCTGGTTTTGATGTTCTGCAATGTGATCCACCACTTGCACGTGATTCTACTCCAATTCTAAAAGGAACAAGATGTGCTTGTCCAAAGAACTATCATAAGTAGCATCTTCAACTGCTTAGGCTAATTTTAGTGCAGGTAACACCAATGTAATTGGGATTTTTGCATTGCCATAGAGAAGCTGGAATGGGGACATACCAATGGCTGATTTAGGGGTGATACATTCTACCCATAATGCATAAAACAATGATTTATTCCATGACTGTTGATTCTCATCAATGAGTTTCTTGATTATGGTCACCAAGTTTTTATTGCTTGATTTTACTTGACCTTTTCCTTATGGATAGTAGTCTAGCGAATGAGCAAGGATAATCCTATTCTCAAAGAAAAACTAAGTTATCTCATATGATGAGAAATAAGTAGCATTATCTGTTACTATCTTATTTGGGATGCCAAACCTATACCACCTCCAATGTGGCATGCTTGATAGGTATTTCCTCCACCCACTTGGTGAGGTAATTTGTGGCTATGAGAACATAATTGTGACCAACACTTGATGACGGATTCACTGAGCCAATGAAGTCAAGACCCCATTGCTGAAATGGTTCTTCAATCACCACCAATTTGAGTGGTAGTGTCGCAAGCTTGGTATTTTTGATGAATTGTTGACACAATTCACATTTGTGAACCCAATCATATGCATCCTGAAAGAGGGTAGGCCAATAATATTTTTCTTGCAAAATCTTGTGAAGAGAAATGCCCACCACAAACCAAATTGTGGAATGATTCTAGCAATTTAGTTTATTGTGCCTTATCCATGATTATTAAGAAAGTACCATCAATGCTCCACTCGTACAAACCATTATTCCAGAGCATATAGTTTGCAGATCTAAGATTAAGGGTTCTCTTTTCCTTATATGTGAGATGTTCAAGTAATTCACCATATGTAAGAAAGTAAGAAATATTTGAATACCATTCATCTGTAGTGCTCACAAACAACACTGTGGGAATGTTTTCTTGCACTTCCTCCTTAGTAGTGGCTTCATCTTCAGGCTTGTTGTCAGCAGTCAACTGACATAGTCCCCTCGCATGAACCCATTTCGTAGACTTGATCTCCATGTCATATTCTCATATTTTTTCTATCTAGTTACCTCTCTTGGTCCCAAAATCCTGTTGTGTCAAGATTGACATGACTATTGTGTTCGAAACCATTGCAACGACATGGGAATTCAAAAATGTAGAAGTGGAAATGATTTACTTCCTTAATGACAACATAAGCATCTTTCTCCATTTGTGGGTACTTAATTTCATGAGGTTTGAGAGGAACATTCATGAATGCAATAGGGGATTCAATCCCCTCTGAATTATTCTCCTTAAGAATTCTAGAGAGAGTATGCTTGGAAGCATACGTAGACATGATAAAATCTTTGGTGTAGTCAAGACACACCAAGACTGGAGCATGTGTATTACTTCTTTGATTTTATTGAAGGCAGCCTTTCCTTTCACACTTTAATGAAAAGTAGACTTCCCTTTCATCATGTTCACAATATGACAAGTCTTCTTAGAAAAGTCTAGAACGAATCTCCTTAAAAAGTTTACTTTGCCAAAAAAGGAGTGAACTGGAGTCTTACTTGTTGGGAACGCAAGACTCTAAATGGATTTGACCAATTCAAGATCAATTTTAATGCCTTCATTTGACACTATATGCCCAAGGATTTTTCCCTCTCTCACCCCAAAAATTAACTTTTTGGGATTTAGAGAAATTCCATGTTGACGACATCTTTCTAGTATTTGTTGCAAATGAAAAAAAATGGTCTTGACGTTCTTTGAAAAAACTGTCAAATCGTCAAGGTAAACAATAATAAACTTACCAAGGAAATATCTGAATGCTAAGTCCATTGCTCTCTGGAAAGTGGAACCAACATTAATTAAACTGAACAACATTCTATGAGAAGCAAAATTACCCCAAGGTGTGGTGAAAGCAGTCTTATGTTGATCATCCTTACTGACTTCCACTAGGTTGTAAGCCAAAAAATCATCCAACATGAATAACATTTGAGAACCCGTTACTATATGAAGTTCCTAATCCATCATTGGAAATAGGTAATTGTGTTTTAGTGATGCCTAATTCAAATATGGAAATCCACACAAATGCAAATTTTTCCCTTCTTCTTTTGCACAAGAACTATGTTCACAATCCATGTAGAGTGGTGGATTGGATAAATAATCTTAGTATTCAACATGTTTTGGATCTTTGAGAGGATGGTACCTGAAATATTAAGGTTATACTTCCTCTACTTTTGCGTATGAGGTACATACCCCACCTTGAGTGGAATGCCATGCTTCACTTCCTTGGGACGAAAAGTTTTGAGATCATCGTAGGAGTAAGAAAACACATCAATATATTGTTGCAATAGATTGATGGACTTATCTTTCTCCTCTACAAAACAACACTTACCTATGTTTACCAATTTTGGATGCTCTAGTGTCCCCAAGTTCACCCGTTCCACCTCCATTGTCAAATTAGGTTCTCATTGACGTTGCTTTTTGACATAACGATCATGTTTGTCAAAAAGTATTTTAAGGGAAACTAATTGCTTGGGGATCTTGTTTCCTTTTAGTTGTAGTACTTCTTCACTAGAAACTAGATCAACTTAAATGATAGACTCACGGGAAGAGGAATCACTTCCCTCAAAGTATAGGTCACTAAAATTGACATTAGCTTCCTAAAAAATGATGATTTGTTTATCATCATTGAATACCTGCCAATTGTTTGAATTATCTAGGACACTAGGCCTAAAAACCATTCCAATGGTATACTTATCTTGTTGGAAATACTTCTGGGGAATCAAAAGGGTGGATAACATGTCCCATGAGTCATCCCTCTCTCGGCACCACTAAAATGTTAAATGAGTCAAACTCTTCAATGCAGTCCCATACCAAATTACAGTAATCCTTCAACCTTTCATTTTTTGTTTGATACAAGTTTCTCACTTGACAGACCACAAGTTCAACATCACCCTAAGCATATAGATTTCTTATTCCCTTCTAGAGAGAAACATCCATACCTAACAACAAAGATTCATATGCAATTGTGTTATTTGTATTGCTAAATTGTAATTTGAAAGAAAAAGGGAAAATCTTTCCCTTGGGAGTTATCAGAACAATTCTTGCTCTTGAACCAACTATTGTGAAACTACCATCAAAATTCAAAGTTGAGATGTCATTGGATCTACATGCGCTAACAGTCTGAGAACTTGAGGCTTCATCATTGGAAGAAACCAATTCAACATCTCCAGATGACTAACTCTCATTGTCTGAACCATTGGAAAAACTTGAAGATCCTTTAGTCTATTGGAAATAAGTGCCGATTCCAGATGAATCAAAAAGTATCTGAGTTTTTTGGTCATCAGCCCTGACGACTGAAAATTTAACTTCCTTCTTTGGAAGTAGTTTTTTCTTCACACCCTTAATAGGTATTCTTGCTTTTGACCAATCCATATTGATCTCACCACCAATCTCCTTGCAAAAATTTCATTTGAAGAGCATCCCATGGGATGATGGAACATCTTCCACAAGACTAGTCATCTCATGTGCAGATTGAAGTCCCAAGCTTCTCCCAGATCTTATGTGTAGTCTAAAGTCCCATCACATTAGTCATACCAGAATTAGTTAGGGCATTTAGCAATTCTTCCTTAGCTCTAATGTTATTTTCAACATCCTTGATCTCAGCAGTAGTAATCGATTCATTCCGAGGAACAAAATAGGCATCCTTTGTAATCTTGCAATAATCCTCTCCAAGACATTTCAAGTGCACCTCTATCTGTTTCTTCCATATAGCATAGTTACTTCCATCAAATCTCAGAATCTCCTTCTTAAAAATGACAACTCCAGTTGCCATCTCGGATCACCTCAAGCGGTCAAGCTTCTTCTGAAGGGTCTAGATCTGATACCAATTGTTGCCAACAACAATGAACGAAAATTGAGAGGGGGGGTGAATAAGTTTTCACCGAATTAGAAAACATAACCTCAAATGCAAATTTGATTAACTGCAGCAACAACAAAATAAGAAAATTGATAACACAACATACAACACCCAGATTTTGATGTGAAAAACCCGGTTAAGGGAAAAAACATAGTGGGAAACTACCCACAATAAGATGATACTCTGCTGTAGTATGTGAAAATTATTACAATGGGGAATGCACATGCATTCAGGATAACTGCCTAGAACTCACTGCTCAAAATACAATAAACTAGAAGGCTACAACCCTTAAGGAAGGTTCACTACCTTACAAGGAAGTCTCATTGACTTACAAAATATTCAGACAATAATCTAGAATCAAATGAACTGAAAGAATAGCATCTATAGATGCCAGATGATAGCTCTAGTTAAGCACATTTGTCTGCTTTGCAATAGTCCAATCTCTGCACAATCACAATAATGCAGACACTTCATCGATATCCAATTTACATGACTATACCATCTATTTATACAATTCATCAACCTTGACTACAAGGTCGGCCAAACCGTCAATCCTCAATTATAAAATTAAATCACATGATACATATGTGAACCATTAGACTGATATAATGATATAGATGACATAACATGGACCTAATGTTGGCATTTGACATTATAACAGACAAGGGGAGATTGTTGGCATTTCAATAAGGATATTGAGAAGGTTGTTGATGATTATGGATAAAACTAATTAAGGATGTTTACTGTCTTAATATTATTATTTTGTCATTGATGTCAAGAAATTGATTTTCTAATTCAGTATGATTTGATGAGTATAAAGATGTCGGTAAAAGACACAGATAGAATAAGATGGATAAGGGGAGAAATAAGTTATTCAATGGGCAACTATTACCGAGTTAGACAATGATGAGATCATGATGATTAGATTGTTTTGATATCCTACATATGTTATTGATTGAAATGTTAATACTATACTATGTTACCGAGCAAAGAACCTAGTCGGTAAACCCTAAGGTTATCGCTATCGGTTAATGAGGACAAAATGTCTACCGAGTGAAGTTTAGTATTTATCGAGTTGCAACCGAGTAATAATAGAATACATTAAATAATTACATGCATTATTTAATGAAGGAAGCTGATGAGCTGGCTATGATTAAATGATTGGTATGCCGTGAATGAAGTTTGTTAAAGAGTCTATGGCAAAGGAAAATCGGCAGGAAGATCTACAACTTAGATTGAACCGCAATACCCTAGCACAACTTCCAAGAAATGTATGCAAGTTCCAAGGTAGGGTAAAACATTTTCAGATTGAAGGATACATTGAACCTGGACAAAGTTTGAAGATCTGATGGCTATGATTGATCATGGGAAGTGTGATCAAAGAGATTAAGTTGTTGGTGAATTGTTTATAAATAGGGAACTATTGATAAACAATGCATGCGGGCAAGTGTATGCACAGGGATGCTACATAGTGATTACCAAGCACAAAAGCTTGAAGACCCATTTTGAATAACAGAGTATAGAGCTCAGCAGATGGACAAGATTAGTTCTATGCCTATATTGTATTGAGAAAATAAGAATCTGCTTTAGCATTTTAGATGTCAAGTTGCAGATAGATTTTTATTACTGTTATTTTGTGAAGTGACAGAAAATCTCTTAACCGAGTGGACTTAACAGTCTTATTTGTAAAACCCTCTAGCAAGGTGACATTCTGATTGAGTGTTTGAAATTCTTTAACAAGGTCACTTCTAACAAGGTGAAGATCCTAATAGATTTGAGGGAAATCCCTTAACCGGGTCACATCTAGCAATATGTTTGTAATCTTTAATAGGATTTGCTTTTAACCGAGCATACTCTAGAAGAGTATATTTCTTAGTGGGTCCGAAATCCCACAGTGATTTCTCCCTATTTGGGTTTCCACATTAAATCTGGTGTTATGAGTGTTATGATGTTTATATGCTTTTGAGTTTGCATGTTTAGCAGTTTTGGTTATATTACTGAAGTATATGTTACCGAGGTTGAATCTGATGTTTTTATGGAAGATTAAGTTTGTATGATTCACCCCCCCTCTCATCTTATTAGCTTGGCATCTGTACTTATCTATAAGTATTAGAACTATCAATTGGTATCAGAGCTTTGGACTCCGGAAGGAAAAGTTTAAAGGTACTTGAGGAAAATATCCAAAGATGTATAAGAGGGATGCACTGAAGCTGAACAAGTCAAGTTTCTCTACATGGAAGAAAAGGATGAAGCTGCACCTATCAAGAGTTGGAGAATATGCTGTATATTATCTGGAGAATGATTTCATCACACCGAGCACCTATCCATTGACAATGGAAGAGATAAAGGCAAAGCAAGAATATATCCAAGCAATGATTGAAATAACATCTGCATTGACCTATTCAAAGTTTAATGATCTAGAAGGCTGCAATGATGCAAAGGCAATGTGGGACAAGCTCATATCAGTGTATGGAGGAGATGAACATGTTCAAAGAGCAAAAGTGGATAGTCTAAGAGGACAACTTGAATTTATGAGGATGAATGAAGGTGAGAACATAACCCAGTACAGTACAAGAATAAAGGAGATTGTCAATCAAATCAAAGGAGCAGGTGGAACTATTGAAGAAAAGGCTAACAAGTAAGTTGTTAAGAACCCTTCTACCGACCTATGCAATCCAAGTCTTTGCAATCAATGAATTGAGGTCTGTACCTAATATGCCAGTTTCTTTAGATGATACTATTGGTAAGCTGCATGCATTTGAGTTAAGTAACTTTGATAACAGTGGGTCATCGGTAAATAAAGTTGAATATGCATTTAGTTCTTTTCATATTGTTGAATCTGATGATTACAATGATAGAATGAGTAAGTACACTAAAGGGGATCATAGTGGAGCAAGTCAAAGATTTTGCAAGAACATGGAGGAAGTACACAAACTGTATGAGGAAATCAGAAAGCAAGAAGAGTTTGAAGCACTATTAGCCAGAAGGTTACTGAGAGTCAAAGGTAAGTATAAAGGAAAACTACCTTTGAAATGTTTCAATTGTGATAAGATAAGACATATGGTTTCTAACTGTCCTGACAAAGATTCTACTGAAAAGAGACATTACCGAGATGATAGATAGAAAGATAATCATTACAAAGGACACCGAGACTTCAGAAGAAGAGATAGAAAGTCATGCTTAATAGCCGATGAGGAATCCAATGATGATAAATCTGATGAAACTGAAATAGAGGAAGTAGTTTATGTGGCCATCAAAGATGGATCAGATGAAGAAAGGTATGAAGAAAAAGCCCTTATATCTCACATAAATACTAATGAGTCTTGGATCATAGATAGTGGATGCTCACATCACATGATAGGTGACAAACACAAGTTTGCTATGTTAGAAGACTATGATGAAGGCTATGTAAGATTTGGTAATGATGCACCATGTCCAGTAAGAGGTAAAGGACCCATAACACTTCTTGACAATGCAAGATGCAATGATGTTTATTGGGTTGAAGGTTTAAAATACAATTTGTTGAGTGTAGCACAACTAAACAATACAAGATACCGAATAGAATTTCAGAAAGGAACTGTCAAAGTTCATGACAAGCATGGAAAGTTAGCTGCTACCGGGATACAAACAAAAGGTAACACATTTCACCTTGACTCAACTCGGAATAAATGTCTATATGCAAAGATAGATGATACCTGGTTATGGCATAAAAGGTTTTGTCATGTAAATTTTGATAATCTGATCAAAATAAGCAAGAAGCACCGAGTAAGAGGTCTACTGAGCCTTGAAAAACCCGAGAATGCTATGTGCCGAGGATGCCAGATGGGTAAAATGACAAGATCAAGCTTTACAAGTAAGTCCTACACTTTTAAGGGAATTTTAGATCTTGTGCACACTGATCTTTGTGGTCCTATGAAAGTTCAAAGTTATTATGGTGATAAATATTTCATATTATTTGTGGATGATTACTCAAGGATGATGTCAGTAATGTTTTTAAAAGAAAAATCATAAGCTTTTCAAATGTTTAAATGGTACAAGACAAGAGTTGAAAATGAAACAGGAAGACAACTGAAATGTCTTAGATCAGATAGAGGAGGAGAGTTCACATCTGATGAGTTCAACTTATTCTGCAATGATCATGGTATAAAAAGATAGGTCTCTGCACCGAGAACTCCACAACAAAATGGAATTGCTGAGAGAAGAAATAGATCTATTGTGGATTGTGCCAGAACCCTGATGATTAAAAAGAAAGTGCCACAAACATTTTGGAGAGAAGCAATAAGCATTACAATTCACACCCTGAATCGAGTACAACTAAAGAAAGGTACTTTGAAGACACCTTATGAAATCTGGTATGACAAGAAACCTAATGTAAGTTATTTTAAAATCTTTGGAAGTAGATGCTATGTACACAAGGATGATAGAAATGGCAAGTTTGATCAGAAAAGTGAAGAAGGAACATTTCTTGGTTATTCTTCTAGAAGTAAAGCATTTAAATGTCTGATCAAATCATCTAACAAAATAGTAGAAAGTGCAAATGTGAAAATTGATGAATTTGCAGAAACAAATGATGAAGGAAATTCCAAGGAAATTCCAAGGAACCAGGAGACCTTAGATATTTTCTTCTTTAAGGCTAACATTTCATTGGCTAGCCTTTGTACTAAAGGATCAATTGTAGTTGAAGATGATGAAGTAGATTTTAAAGAAGAAATCTCTTTTTTTTTGTTAAGATCCTTCTTTATTTTCTCGGCAAGAATCAAGTCATATTCAACTTCTATGGCCAAGGACTGTGCATGCACCAAATCCCTAGCAGGTCCTCTTCTCAACAAAACTTTTAGAAATTGGGAGTTAACAAAAGAAGCATTTGAGATTTTTTAGAGCTGGTTGAACAACAGTTGGAATATGATTCTTCAATTTATTGAATTTGATAACAAAATCTCGCATGGGATCATGTGGATCCTTCCTCATTTGGGTGAGTTGAGCTAAAAGAGCATGCACATCTTCTACTACTTTAAACCTTACTTCAAACTAGGTCTTGAGAGTATCCTAGCTATTTATAGTTTGAGGTACCAAGTGGTAGAATCAATCTGCAACCGCACCTTGCAATGTTTCAACAAAAAGCCTTACCAAAACATCTTCATGTTCCACACCGAGAGTGTCACATTCAATATAGAAAGCAACAATATGCTCATTTTGACGTTGTTTTCCATCCTCATAGAACTTTGGGATGTTCTTCTATGGACCTTATGGAAGTGGATGAAGAGGTGGAGTCAAATTTCAAGGGACAAAATTCTGCCCCCAAGGATGTTAAGCGGCCATTCTCATTGGTTGAAATGGTGAAATTACAAACCTTTGAACTTGTGGTATAACCAAAAATCTGATAGCACTAGAAGCTTCACTAGGTATAGGAGATCTTAGAGTAGTAGGCAAAAACTTCCTTCTACACTGGAGTGGAGATCTTTCTCTAGGAGGAAGAAAATTAAAATTATGTTTCTGCAAACACTCAAAGGTAGGATCAATAATATTTTGATTTATTCTTTCACGCGTGCAGCTTCTTTATGCTAGAGTAGAGTCTTCAAACAAAAATGTAAATCAGCAACAAGAAAGACCAATGTTAAGAAACATGATATCTTCAACGAAAGTGTAAAATACCTTGGTTGTGTGCTCATGTTGCTAGTAGAGTCACTAGAAATTATTGGGTGAAAATTTTATAATCAGAGGATGATTGCAAAATGTGCTTTTTGGCTATTGAATCTCTCCCCACAAAGGGGAGTCTGCCTTCTTATTACAATAAATGACAACTAGTATCTATCTAACCTCTATCTCCTAAACTATTTTCTAAGATGTTACAATCACTATATTCTCTTTTTTGAGAATAAGTGTTTATCCAACTCTCTTATTTCAGAGTGGAATTTCTCCTTTATAACAAATGAAAAATTACAAGATGCTAATCTAAGCAATAATAACTGATATAATTTCCAGTTAAACAAAAGAATAACTTAAAGATGTACCTACAAATCTATACTAACTATGAAACCATTGTAAGCCCAAAGTCTTATATAGTCTCTCTCTCTCACTGATTTGTGAAATTTAAATTACAATATATAGATAGCTCAATGCATTTCATATATATTATAATCTTCTCTTTTCTAAATAGATAACTTGGTATAGCAAAAAGTCTCCACCTTATTATCAAATACTGACGAATGATTCACAATAAAATACTATAGCACAAAGTATACAATACTTCATCTTTATACCTTTTAATCCAACAACTTCTCACTATGCACAATTCAATTTTTAAAGATAGTATACTAAGAATGACATAAGGACACTCACATGCAATAAAATTCTTCCAAGGCAAAGATTGGAGAACAACTCTATTCTTTATTGATAGAATTTTCATATTTTCATTATAAGCACAAAATCTTGGATAGATCTACAATCCAACAAAGTTTTGAGGCATTATCCAAAAGATAAATAATTACAATGGGGTCTCTTGGTCTCCTTTATATAGAGAAGAGCCTTGAGAAAATCTAGGAATTCTACAACTAATTTTGACTTATTCAAGGTACAGTCTGATTTGATTTAGGACTTGTACTTTCTTTACTTGAAAACTACATATGTACAAGTAGACATGTAAAATGTAAAAAACAAAATGCAAATTACAATAACAAAAGTTAAATAAAAAGTACTAAGTGTCGGGGGACATTTCTTCTTCTTCATCAAAATTCTTCATTGCTAAATTTGTGGAGGGCTTCTTTCTTGGGGATTCATTAGGTCCATCAATGCAACTACAATAGCATGAGCTCGAGTGAATGAATTACCAATGATAATATACCCTTTCTTATTTTTCTTTAGAAGAGATTTCAGGCTGTCCAAGATTAGTTGAAAGTATACTAATTTATCCATAGAAGAAACTAAGAATTCTTCTCTATCCATTTTTGTACTCACTATTAGCAGATTGAATTATTGGATGGTGCAGTCATGGTGGGAGGGTCCTTAAAGAGAACAGTCCAAACCGTGCAACAAGAGTTACATAGTAGAAACAACTCAATGTGATGGATGCAATGCATAAACAAACTATATTATATCATGAAAATCAGTTACAAATTGTCGGCAACATGCAAGCTCACAGGATTCAACCTACAAGCTTGAGTACAAAAGATGCGTGTTATGCAACATTCGGGCTCAAGCAAGAATGCGATCCAACTCCAGACCTCCTAACCTTAGGATTATTCTTCTATGTTCTAAAAACTGATTATTACATGCTTGATTACATTTATTTATATGATCAAGAGTGATTTGCGTTGAACTGAGATGAAACAATAGCTGATGAATCAGATGAAACGTTTAAAACAACAAGGTCAACTTCTGCCAACGAGATCCTTCCAAGAAATTTATAGAATGAAGTGCAGACATATGGGAAGGTCAGCCACAAGTCAAGGAACGTTGGAAACATCAAACTGAAGCTTTGCAAGCTATGAAAGTGATCCACAAGCGGTTACGGTGTGCCAAGCCAGAAAACTGTCTAAGACTCCAGAAGCGATAACTTGCTGGAAAAAGATCTAAATGTCCTGTGGACTTAGGATAAGGTAAATGAACATGCCCACAATCAAAATCCAGCTATGCAAGATTTGGTGAATAAATGAAAAGTAACACATAATGAAATGTTGAAATTGCAAAACAAGATCAAACTAAAAGAAAATGTTTTTGGTTGATATTTTTGAAGATCTTTAGTCAACTGTTCAAATGCATCCATTTTTTAATGTAGGGCTTCCTGTTGCTCAATGTACATTTGACGGGTTGAAATGACTTCACTGTCAACAAGAACATCCAATTCAAAATCCTCAAGATTGAGCCAAGCGTCAAGGTCCTTTTCCTATACCTATAATTCTTGTGACAACAGATCGAGTATTTGATCTAACTAAGATCCCACACTATCCAAGCTATTCAACCACTTAACTAAGGAACTCAAAAGGTGCATTCCATGTGATAGCATCCTATATGCCCATGTAGCAACAAATCTTCCATGAACCACAATTTTTATCTACCCTTTTCACAACTTCTTCATCAATAGAGGAACCAACTAGTTCAATTACTTGTGAGGGCTGAGTGATTTTGTACAATACAAAAGTTGCTCCACTTGAAGTTTGAGCTTGTCTTTGATTTCTTTATCCATGTCATACCTTTCAATTAAAGCTTCAACTTTTGATAGAGAATCTTCTTTAGAACTCTCATGAGTATGCTTCCCAAGGTCAATCTTCCTAATTTCATAATCTGTTTCTTGAATTTTATCAATTTCTTTTCTTGGAGGAGAAATTGCCACTTCTGCAAATTTATTTCTTGACTCATATACTTTTATCCTTGAAAGAGTTTTGGCTTTCTTGATGCCCTTTGGTTTTGGAGGATCCAATTTCCCGAAGTCAAATTTATTTGGGGAGAAGGGTTGCTTCTTTATTGTTTGGGCCTATTGATTGTAGCCAAGGGAGAAGAGTAGAAACCATTCCTGTATGATCTATTGCAGTATAGATGGGCATGGTTTCTTATGAAATGAAGGCAGTTACAGTGGGCTTTGTATGAGTCATGACTATGGGTGTAACTTCTATAGTTGAGGTGCTTGGTAGGGAATCAAACATAAACTTGTCAAAGTAAATGTAAGCCTCATCAAGCATTGTGGTAGTAAATTTTGAAAGGATTGGAAAAGAAAAAAGAGAGACAGAAACATTCGTTACATTATTGTTGAGGTGTACCCAGTACAATTTTAGTTGAAGTGGTTGAATGAATGGAAATGGCAAGAGTAATATTGAGAATTGTTGAAACCATATTAGGAGTTGACACCACAATAGAAACAATATGCAAAGAGGAAACACAATGAGTAGAAGTAGAACATTGCACACTTGTAGTAGCAAGAGGATTTGAAGCCTCAGAAGCTTCTTCAGAAGTGAACAATTGCTCCATCATTGTGGGAGGTTTTAAATTTTTTTCTCCATCTGATCCTTCTTCACATTTTTGTTCCTAGTCAAGTTCATCAACATCAATTTGTTCTTGTGTCTGAAGAGGTGTTTCACCATTATCTTTTTTCTTTTCTTTAGCTACTATGAATTTGAGCTTAGGAACCTTGTTTAGAGTAGAGGGATCCTCTTTGTTCTTGGTTCTGAGTTCCGACCTCTTCCTAGGAGGCCCTACAATATCTTCCTCAAATACTTTCTTGAAAAGCTTAAGTTTGATTCCTTTCTTTTGCAACCAAACATTAGTATTGGAAAGAATGATTTAAAATATTTCCTTGATGGAGGTGGATTCCTTTTGAGATCATTGGATCCTAGGGAGTGGAGTATCAACAATTTTACCTTGTACATATTTAGGATCCACTACATCTTCTTTACCTTCCATGGTGTCAGGGATATCTACTAGGTCAAGATTTTCAATATGTTGAAGTATGAGCCAACTATAATCTAATATCCTCACATCTTCATTGGTTCTATATTCCTCCTGGATGTCTTCAATCTTGTGCACATGAATACAACTCTTTTTGAGTTTGTCCTTTATGCCATGGTAATCAAAGCCTTCTCTCCCCTTGAATCTTTTCACAGTTACCCATTGCATTTCATTCTCCATTTGTTTAGCCTTATAAGATGTGATTACTGAGTAATGACCAATTGCAAGAGGAAATTTGAAGCTAGCTTTATGCGTTTCTGGTTGCTGAATATGAACAATTATAATTTATCGGCTCAACTCCATCAAAACAATCTTATCACTTGGGTACCTGGGTAATGTAATACCCTAAAATTGGTCATCTAAACCATGGGCCCCTAATCTCGACAACATCACCAAGGTCTTAACCAAAGGCAATTAAATCAATCTTGAACACATTATTAATTCTTTAATCATCAAAAATCACATGGCAAATCAACTACTCAATATTAATTAAATATTTATTTAATTAATCAAATCATTTCCAATAATATCATTTTGATCAATTATCCCATTTTAATTTATTAAATATCCTTGCATATTTAATTAATTAATAAATTTGCCATTCAATCATGCAAAAAGGATTAATTTATTACAAAGAGTTAAATTGAAAATAAAACAAAAAGAATTGAATTGAGAGAGAAATCAAACTTGAGATATTATTTCTTTTTCTAAGTTTAGAACTTGAAATCAGAAAAGCAATTTAATTGAATTATTGAAATATTCTCTAAAATTGGAACTCAAAGCTTTTCAGAAAAAGAAGTTCAGTTGCATTGAAAAGACCTTTTTCTGGAATAAATTAAAGAATTATCTATTTTTATCCTATATGCATGGAATTAATTTATTATTATTTTCCAATGCAACTTGAACTTCTAATTTGAATGCATTTCAATTAAACTATAAATGGAATCTATCTCAAGGTTAACTAAACATGATTTCTCAATTATTTCAATTAATCCTAAATTGAGCTTTTTCTCTTGTGATTCTCTATAAATTCAGTCTTCAGCTCTCATTCCAATTCACCCCAGAGATTTTTGAGAACACGCTTGGAGATTATTATCATGCTAATTTCGCTCTGGAGTCATTAAAGGTTATTGTGCTTTTTAGATTATTTGCATCCATTTTACATCCATTATTGCTTGCATCCATTGTTGCTTGAATTGGTTATTGCTTGAATTATTCATCCATCTTGTATCCATATAGCTTAATATCATATAGATTAAATCCTTCGTCTTGGTGTAGTCTAGTCACTGGTATTGCTTATAAAAATCTAAGAGCAATCTTATACTTGCATCTTTTAGAAGGCAATTAGTCACTTTGCTATGGTTTATTTCTTATTGATTATTGATTACTAACCATGCATATAATGACTTAATTGAAGTGTTGTGCTTGCAGCTACAGATTCACTTTTTCACACACACAGGTAACATGAAAGGTTCTTCATAGAAACCAATCTTGATGTAAGCAAAAGTGGAAAACTATAGAAAAACTCATGATTTGGTATTACTTCATGTTGTTTTCATGTCTCTATATTGAGCTTTAGATCTACATCAAATTAGCTTTCTAATTTACATTCTTGCTTTATATTTGCATTATAATTGTGATTTAAAGAATTCTCATTATAAGCATTTAGGGTTTGCTCAAACACATAGGGTAGAACTCTAGTTTGCATTTAGCTCATAACAATCTTACAAACACATAATATTCAAGAGCACACACATTTTCAGTTACAATTTAGCTATTTGTGGAGGTGGAAATCACTAATACAAGGGAGTTGACTAAGACAAACCTCTTTATAGCCACAACACCACAATTTTTCAGATTGCAGGTATAGTTACAAGTTTTCATTGGAGCAGATAGTTTTTGAAATATCTGTTATCCTCATTTTTAGCGTTAGCAAAAAATGAGGGTAGACCATAAATTTTTGCTCATTTATGGTTTTTCCTTCTCTATGGTTTGCTTTTTGAGACATTTTTGTTG
Source organism: Cryptomeria japonica (assembly GCF_030272615.1). Classification (NCBI taxonomy): domain Eukaryota; kingdom Viridiplantae; phylum Streptophyta; class Pinopsida; order Cupressales; family Cupressaceae; genus Cryptomeria; species Cryptomeria japonica. The sequence goes on along the minus strand of NC_081414.1, from coordinate 520,696,877 downwards.
TCAGAAACACATTTTCCCTTGTTTTACTCCTTTTCACTTTTATGTGAAGTCTAGGTGCAAATCGGGTTTGTAGACTTGATTTACACCAAGTTAGATAGTCTAGGTGTAATTCGGGTCCGTAGACCCGATTTACACCTCTTTTGGTCAATTTCACCTTTTAGGTGTAATTCGGCCCATAAACCTGAATTGCACTTATTTAATGCACTTTGAGTTATTTGCAGGATTTTTGAAGAGTTGGTTTAGGAGTCTTTATCTTTATTTGGAGACTTATTTATCTTCTTAATCTCCATTTTAATCTTCTCAAGATTGATTTTGTGGCTGGAAGGAGAAGGATTCTCAGCTTCCATTTCTGGATTTGATTTTATTCCCTTTTATTTAGGGTTTTTATAACCCTTTTTGATAAAATCGTATGATTTTTAATCGATTTTCATAAGCCTTCGATCCAATCTGATCTCTTGATCGGAGTTGGTTGTTTGAATGTTTGATTGATTTGTCATATAGTGTGGTGTCATGACGGGGTCATAGGCCTGTCACATATCATTGAATGGTCTGTGGTGGTTCCACGACCTCGCCACGACCCTGTGTTTTTCCCTTTTGTCATGTTCAACACTATGATGTTCTGGGGGGCCATTGGCTTGTCACATTGCATTTTACCTCATTGTTTTAGAGAGTGGTGCTGGCGGAGCCTTTGGCCCACTATACACCAGGACATAGTGTATGGCGGGTTGATAGACATGACCAACACTTCGTCGTGCCCTATTTTTCAAAGTCACAGATGGACTCAATCTACCAAGATCACCTACAAAACCAAGATCAACCTTCTACACAAGAGCAAAAAAGAGGATGAAATGCTGAATTATGGTGCAATAACAGAATGATGATATTATCACACTCCAAAATATACAATATGGATCAACACTCCCTTGTACTGACCGAGGTGATATGAACTCATCTAAGTTAGCTCTGAATTAGCTCATAAGGGAGAGTTGAGCGCTGATTATATAGAAAAATATGGGCACACAATTCCAAGAGAAATAATAACTCCCAAATAACCAAATCAGGTGGGAGTTGTGCCTAGTTGGAAAATGCCAAACATGTGGCAAACAAACTCGGTTAGGGATAAACAAATGGTTATGGGGAGGTGGCAAATGAGTGCAAAAGAGGGTGTGACATTCAACCACCCAAATGTGGGCGTGAATGACACATGTAAATGTAGGAATATGTCACGTTTCCTCATCTAAACCATCCTAATATAACCTAAGTATGCTTAATAAGGTGTAGGAAAAATACATATAAAAAAACCTACACTAACACCCCCTGTTAAGCATAGCTTAGGTGGGTGAAAAGATGCAACAATGCAAAGATGGGTCTCAGCTACAAGGCCATGTTAGGTACCCATGTACAAAACAATCTCTCACAACCGGAGTAAAGGAGAAAACCTAGTGGGACAAAAATCCTCCCCAAAAGAGAGAAAAGAAACAATTTTCCCAACACAAGAAGAATCTCATGCAAGGAAGAAATCCCCTCTAAAATAGAAGGGATAAGAAAGACTATGTAGCCTTTCCAAAAGTAGCAAATTGTACCAATGGTTGATGCTCAAAAATGGATGTTCCTCCCCTTAGGAAGAAATAAAACCAAGGATGAATGTAGGGCATCTTTCCATTCCTGAAAGGAATATGTAGGAAGAATGATGAAGATGTATGTTGTCTCTAAAATTTTCTCAAGTGTCCCCGTGTTGATGTTGAAAGTTGTCACCATCAAATTAGGTGTTCTAGGCCACACTATAGAAGATGACAATCCAAAATGTTGTGGAGATGGATGTAGAACAAAATCTAGAGACAAAGGTATCTCCTCTAAAGATAAAGGTGCCTCCTCCAAATGCTACTCAATAGTGGCCACAGTCTTGTCAAACTGTGAAGAATGATGATGTGGGTAAAGAACAAGAGGGTCGAAAGGTTCCCCCTCAACAAATGCAGAAGACAAAGTAACTTCATCAAGGAGAAGATGTATGCACTCAATAGTGTGCTCCAAGTCTACAAGATAGGACTCACAAAACAAGCCTGCAATGTCTATCAAGTAATCATCCCAAGTAGCTGTATTTGGAAGACAATGAATGTCCTTCTGCGCTGAATCAATAAGAGCCATCGATGTAAGAGTACTAGTATTATCAGAAATAAAAATCAATGGAGAAGATGAAGCACGTCTCTTGAACCTCAATTGAAAGAATACCAAGATTCACTTGACCATATTGAATCTCCTCAAAAGTGTCCACACTAGATGCCTGAGTGTGTACATCAAGTGAAGGAACAACAGAGGAAAAATGTGAGAAGGTGTATACTCGAGATTGATGATCTACCTCTCCAACTACAAAAATATCTCTACTATGAAAATCATGAATAATCATAGAATCTAGAGTGAACTCAACAGTTTTTCCTTCTCCACCATGTGTGATCTGATAGATAGAAATGATATTTGTTGACAATGAGGGCATACAAAGGACATCATTGAATGATCTTTTGTCTATGTCGATACTCTTTCCCACAAACATGCATATATGTGTTGTAATCGATTAGAATGTTTGGTGATGAACATATTTTAAATGAAGAGAACATATCCTATGATGAAGCCATATGACATGAAGCTCCATAATCAAGGATCCATCTCCCTGACTCAGAATCTGACATTGCAACAAGTGCTTTCCCCTTTTGTTTCTCTGAATTTGGGCTAGATGAAGATGATGAATCCTTTGACATAATTGATGGTAGATTGATTTTGTTCTTTGTCAAAAGATGTTTCAACTCATCAATTTGTTTTAAATAACATTGATGTTCATCATGCCCAGATTTCTTGCAATATGCACAAGTGGGCTTTTCCTTTTTGGATAATTCCCTTTTTGAGGAAGAGGACTCAGATTCTTTTTGTGGCTTGTTCTTTTTCTCATCAGGATACCCAGATTCTTTATGTACCTTAGGTTCACTAGCAATCAATGCTTGTGACTTGGAAGTCTCAATGATGCCCATTTGAATTAGCTTTGCCTCCTCTTGGATTAGAATATTTGAAAATGCATCAAAAGTGGGTTGTACATATGCAGTTCCCATAGAAACCCCATTGGTATGAAAGCCAGAAACAAACACAAAATACTTAGGTTCAAGCTTGGATAACACATTCATATTCAATTGTAAATCCTCCCTAGTAATCTTGCAATCTGTTAACTGTGCTCTTAGTTTCTTTATCTTAGAGATATAGTCTTGGATGTTGTTGAAAATTTTTGGATCAAGATTCATCAGATCATTATCAATCTAATAACCTCTAATCTTGTCAGTTTTACCATACAATTTTTCAAGAGTCTCCCAAGCCTCCTTAGGTGTCTTACTTGATTAAAGATGAAATTGTAAATCAAAAGAGACTAGCAAACAAATGTAACCAAGATCTCTCTCATGATTGATCTCCCATGTTTGAAGAGCATTAGCATTAGTAGGTGCAAGAATAGTTTCTTTGACATAGTCAGTGCAACCTTTTTCCCTTAGATAATTCCATACTGATTTTTTCCATGTTTCATAATTATATGGAGTTAAGAGTTCAATTTGAGCTTTCCCCATTGTATAATTACACAACAAAAAATGAAAGCAATCAGAACACGACAAGATCACCCACCCAAATTCACTAAATCAATAATCCCCCCCCAAAAAAAAATATGATGGTGGTAGTTTATAAATTAGTGCATTTACAATTCTGGAGTTTTTCTAGTTTTACAATGTCCAAATTTGGACTCAAATACTGAAGATACAATAAAATATTAGAATTACAACCTCAAAATAGCACCAATGGATAGTGCTAAAAAAAATATCAACTTTCAAAAAAATAATCACCTCGATCCGAGGTCATATGTGAAAGTTATAGCCATTTGAAGTTGCAAAAACTGGGATTGTCCTTCAGATTTACTAAGAAAACTTGATTTTTGGAAAATATAGACCACTTGAGAAAAAAATAATTCCACCACTGTGAAGCTTGTGAAATTTTGCCCCAAATAAAAAAAAATTGCGTGGAAAAAATTTACCGTATGCTCAAGATATGGCACTTCAAAGTTGAGGTGCAAAAACCAAAACTCCAATGGTGAAGGGGTCAAAAAATTGAAAATAAGAAACTCTGCCAAATTTGGTGAAACTACTAAATGTATAATCCTACCAAATTTTGTTCTAAATTTTGGAAGACTGCCAAATGAAATAAATCTCCACCAACTTTAGAAAACCACCACATCAGATGGAACGACCAAATTTGTCTCTGCTACCGAATTCACGAGTAACAATAGCAGTACACCAAAATGGTTGTTAATTTTAGCAACCATACCAATTTTTTTTGGTAGAAGCACCGAGATATTCCACCATGTAATTTTAGATTGTAGCCAAAGTAGGAGAACATGTTGAAAAAACGCTAAATATTGTAGTTTTTAAAAAAAAAAATTGTACCATATTGGATAGGTGAGCCATGGAGCTCATCCTCTAATTTTTTTTTACTTCAAATTTGACTTTCAACAAAACATTGAGTATTTTATATCAAAATTCGTCTCTTCAGCCTTCTGGAATTGACCATGATGTCCTTTTCAACTGAAAATGCACCCAACAAGAGCTCATTGTTGAATCTCCCGAATTCGAGAAGGGGCTTGCAGATTTGGAAGCTTTGATACCATGCCAGAGTCACTGATGGACTCAATCTCCCAAGATCACCTACAAAACCAAGATCAACCTTCTACACGGGAGCAACAATGAGGATGAAATGTTGAAATATGGTGAAAGAACAAAATGATGATATTATCACACTCCAAAAGATACAATATGGATCAACACTCCCTTGTACCTACCGAGCTGATATGAACTCATCTGAGTTAGCTCTGAATTATCTCAAATGGGAGAGGTGTGTATTGATTATATAGAAAAATATGGGCACATAATTCCAAGAGGACTAATAATTTCCAAATGACCAAATTAGGTGGGAGTTGTGCCTTCTTGGAAAATGCCAAACTTGTGGCAAACAAACTCAGGCAAGGACAAACAAATGGTTATGGGGAGGTGGCAAATGAGTCCAAAAGAGGGTGTGACTATTGTACTATTATCAAAATTTGCTCAAATTATATGAACAAAAATGAATTGAGCAAGTGTACCATGTTGATACTAATGAATTTCTCTTTCTCTCAATATTGTTATCATAAATAATGATAGAGGTATCTCCAAACAAAAGAGGGATGAACTTCAAGAAGTAATACCTACATCCAATTTTTCCTTCTTCAGTTAATTCTAATATTGATCATATTAGAGACATGGAGATAGGTCATGTTGACCTAGAAGAATTTCTCAAGAGAATCAAGAAACCACCTTCATATCGGGATATGGAAGCTATTATCAATAGTGGTATACAATTTGTTGCAACTTTTCCCATGTCAGCACAAGATCCTGAATTTGTGATGGCAGTGGCAAATCATTTTGATCCTGAAAGTAGAAGCATGAAGGATGAATTTGGAAATAAGTTAATCAGGCTTGATGAGGAGTTCTTTGATTCAGTGTTTCAATGTCCAAGTATTGAGAGACTTTCAGATATCACTATGTTGTCAATTGTAGCCTACTTTAACATGAATTATGACAAGTGTAGGTGTAATGTAAATGACAGTTGGCTTAAAACTCTAAGGTCAACTATTGCAAGATGGCCGTAAACTCTTCCTAGATGTGACTTCATTGAGGAAGTCAATGACTTGATAACTCTTATAAGTAGAGTTAAAGGACTTCCCACTTATAATACATTTCATAAGTGAATGTATCAATATATCCATGTGATCAGACATAGCAAGGAGAAGATATTTTGGGGAAAGGAAATCAGTGGTGCCATCTGTGAGAAGCTCGTGAAGGTTCCTACTACTCTTAAGTTCTATATGACTTCTTACTTAGTGTACGTTGCAACTTTAATCAGACACTTTCCTGGCTTGACTACTACTAGTGACATAAGGCAAGTTGAGGTACACGAATACTATACCCAATTGGTCTTGAAAGAAAGTCATAATCATTTCCAAAGAGTCAATGATGCTTTCTTTGGTTATTATATGGTTATGATGGATAAAAACCTATATAATATGAGGGTGTCTAATCACGCATGGCAAGTTGTGAATCAATATGGATGCATGTTTTTTCAGTTTCCAACCTTCACCTATATCAAGATTGGATGTTTCAATGGTGAACCTTCATGCTCCCTAGATATCCTTATGACAAGATTGTGATAATGGAGCTTTCTCATTAGATGAATGTAGTACACAAGTCTCAATCAGGTTCTCACAAAACAGGTTTGAAATTCTTTATCTCCATTGGTAGATATTATATCAATTCTATTTTCAAGGATAGAGTCATGGAGGATGAGATGAAAAGATTCACTATGAGATTCTTTAAATCCAGGAAGGACTTTAAATATAGAGGTATGAGAAACAAACTGAAGAAGGCATATGTGAATGTTCATCGGATTGAAGATGTTTAGGTTGATTGTAGGTCCGAGCATGATATAAGGAAACTTGATTATTGTCACTTGACAATTGAACAAATTGAGAACTTTGGTCTTGTTGATGTTCCTGAAGATTTGGAGGAAGACGGTGATATCTGGGACCCAGTGTATGAGAAGAACAAGGTTTCTTCTACTCCTTTGTCTCTCATTCAATGGTCGGAGTGCACTTCTATTAGAGCATGTTTTCAGAGTATTCTCATGACTACTAATATTTGGTTATATTTACATGGTGTTTCTTTAAAATCTTTCTCCTCTGCTTTTGATGATGACACTGTTGGCCCAATGGGAAAGAGATCAAAGATTAGACCAAAAAACAAACATGATCCCACCACTCCAACAAAGGCTCCTAAATTGAAATTCACAGTTGGATCCAAGAAAGGTAAATCTCAAGAAGATCCCTCAAGCTCTAATATTCAGGAGATATTAGAATTGGATGTACTAAATGAACAAGAGGGTTAACTTCCCGATGAAGAGTTAGTTCATGAACAAGAGGGTGATCAGGAGCAAGATGAGTTGAATGTAGAAAAGTTGCCACAAACAAATGAACTTTTACCCCAGGCATCTTCTCCTACATTTACTTTGCAAGTTCCTGTCTCTACTTCTAATCCCGAGCCTCTGGTATTTGCAAGTGTTGTTTCATCAATTTTTATTCATATATCTTCCACAAGTGCTAGTAAGTTGGCCCTAGACACACTCCATGATAATATTGAGAATGTTTTCTCATCTTTTCCCAAATTGTCCGAAGTGTCTACATCTATGTTAGATGATTTTGATAAGTTCATCAATGAGCTGACTCCTAGGTCATATGGATCTTCATTAGAAAATCCCACCAATGTGATCACCATAGCCTCTCCTTTTGTGACTACAATTGTTCAGGACTCTATCAATCCGTCCTAGGATGTGGTGGCACCTTGGTTGTTTTCTAATGCCCCGAAAAGGAAGAAGCAACTTGTTTCCCCTGAAGATTTTGATTTCAGTCAACTTGTCCCCATTAAACCCAAAACTACCAAGAAGGCTAAGACTTTGTCAAGAGTTAAGGTTGATAAGAATAAGACCAAGTATGTTGAGGTTGGTATTCCTTGCCAAGATGCAATTATTGACCAAGTGCAGGATACAAATTATACTATACAAAGAGTTGAGTTGGGAAAATAGACTCATGATTCTGCTTTGAGTGATGCAATATCAGCTTTGGAAGCTCTTGTTGCTAGATATGATGAGGACAAGGTCAAGAAAGATCAACTCAAAGCAAGAATCGAGCAACTCACTTCAATACTAATCAAGCTAATTAAGTCTTCTGAGACAGTTGAACCAATAACTTCATCCTTGGATGAAAAGGTTGTTAAAAGAGTCGAGCAAGCAACATCTTGTAGTAGAGTTGTGGTAGAATGGATGGATCATATGTTGAGTCAAGGCACACGACTCATAGGTTCAACTTGTACCATTGTCAACAACCTTGATACAATTAAGATAGAAATAGGTAGCACCATAGAGGTTTTCTCCTAGGAGCTTGAAATGCAAGAAGTAGATTTTGAGGCTTGGTTGAAATTCGAGGATTATGATCTCGATGACCTTATTTAGAATTATTCCTTCATAACACATGTATGTGGAACATCGAGAAGCCTTAGAACACATAATGAACATTCTTGAGCACCTATTCAAGGATATGAGGAAGGCTTTAAAGGAATGCACTGACAAGAAGGAAGAGATTATTGCAAAGGTTTCAGAAAATTCCATGTGTTACTTGATAAGGATGGAAAAGTGCTACCAGTAGATGAGGTCATTAAAGAATTTAGTTTGCTTGTAATTTATGAAGTTGATAGAGAGGATTTTTATTTATATTCGAAAGATAAGCTGGTTGACCTTCAGTTTGTCCTGGATTTCCTAGGTACTATTTTGAGGAAGCATAAGAAATGTTGTACTAATTTGGAGGATTCTATTACTAGGGTCAAGATCATCACTAGTAATACCCTGGGACCTGATGAATTCCAAATGAAGCATTCTTTCCAGAAGTTTGAGGAATTTCACAAGAATAATTCTACCTAAGGAAAGTGACACTTTCCTTAGGAAGCAAGAGTGCTTGGAATCCTACCATTTTTGAGTTTGTGCTTCGATGTTTCCAGGTGAAGTTCAGCCCCAATAATGAGGATTCAAAGGTCTTTCACCCAGGCTCCCACCAAGGCCCATGCCCTACACAACAACACCCTACCTATAGGATCTTTATAGGAAGGAGTTGGCATCAAAGGAGTGTGCACGAGATCCAAAGGCCCCTGATTTCTAGTAGGGAAAGGAGTCATCCAATAGTAAAGAAAGAGGAGGAGTCATTTTTGTGGTTCTCTAATGGATTTTAGTTTTATCCAGTGACACTTCAAGTGTTTTTTTGTAATTGCTCTTGTGCACCTATTGAGTGCACAAGTCCTAAGTCAAATTGAACTCTTCTTTTGAATTAGTCATAGAATTAGTTATATTTTTCTATTTTCATGTTGAAACCCTCTCCTATATATATGAGGGTTGTTATTGTATTAAGGATCTTTTTCCATCTTTGTTTTATGCAACAAAACTCTGCCCAAGTGAAGAGAAAATTGAGACTTTGTGTTCTTTTTGTGAATTTGCAATTTAATCAAGAAGGATTGGAGCTTGACATTCAAACTTTATTTTGAGTTCAATGTTTTGTGTAATATTAATATTCTTATGTCATTTCGTATCATATTCTCTCAATTGATTAAAGTAGTTGAAATTTTTTTATTAAGCAAAAATAGGTTTTGAAGGGACCCGAAAACCCTTACATCACAAAATTAAAGATACAACATTAAATAAACATAAGAGAACCTAGGACTTAGAAACAAAACTTCCTGCAAGGCAAGAGCGAAAAACCCAACAAGCACCAAAAAACCAACAAAAGGCCAATGAGATGTTGGCAAAGATAGCAACACAGACCACCTACTTAAAAATGTCTAAAGTCTAGGAGGCTTCCTTCTTAAGCAACAACATAGCCTTGGTAGCTTCCATAAGGTCTAGCAGGTCCTGTGAAAGAGACTCTTCCACTAGTTTAGTGCTCTGTCTGGTTCTCCTAGTGGTGTAGGGAGTCAACTTTGAGCTCGAAACCCCAATATCATTTTCCAAATCCACAACATTCTTCTCATTATGAATACTCTCTATCCTGGAAACCAAAGCATTCATGTTGACCACATAAACTTTCATCATAGAAACACTATTCTCCATATTTTTCTTCATCCCTTCCTCAACTTGCATCATCTTTTGGCTGATCTCATTATTCTTCTGATAATTTCTTCTCTTTAAGAGTTCCACTGCCTCACCATTCTTCTTTAAAATCTCTAACGTCGTATTTTTCTCCCCCATAGTCCAAGTAGCATACTCATCAGTATCCTAAGCCACCCTCTTATTGTTCACCATCTGCCTATCTTTATGTTGCTTAATCTCCCCCTCTTCAATTTTGGCATTTGTGGCTCTAAGTTTCAAGTTTAGAGTCTTAATTTCATGGAACGTCCACCTGTTGAAATGGTAAAGATCAACCACGGAGCTGCTTGAAAGTTGGTGAAAGTTATTGGTGATAGATATTGAAGAAATTTGGATTTTTACAAGTAGTCTTTGAGTTAGTTTGAAGATTCAATAATTGGGATTTGGTTAAGATAATATTGTTTCAAGTCTTTGTGCTTTTTAAAATTATCCCTCGAGTTGAATTTAAAAAGATATAAAGTGAAGTCTTTTTGTTGCACAACCTATATTGTTAGAGTAGAATATTTTTCAATATATCTGTCAGTTTTTGAGCTAACGTTATATTTGGGTTATAGTGGTTGATAGGAGTTATAATACATTAAAAGAATCTTTGAGTTCTTAAGTGTATGAGTTCCCATCCCTAAGTAATTTTTAGAAGAGGAAAGTAATGAGAGACTTTGTACTTTCATGGACACTTTACTTTCCAAAATAATTAGTTTAAGTGTTACTGCAAGTTTTCAAGTTATTTAAATTAAGGGAAAAGTCTATTCTTAATAGGAGAATTATATGAAATTGGTTCTAGAAAAAAAGAGAACTAAGTTGATGTACATTTGATTGCTGTAATGTTTGCAGACTGAAGAAAGTAGAATAATTGTAGTAGAAAGTAGGAGCCTTCCCTTATAAGTAGGAGGGATCACATCTTTCCTTTTGAGAGATATTATCCCAAGTACTGTCATGAAACACTTTTTATGTAACCCTTTAGAAGTGTACAAAATTTTCACGCAACAATATCTTAGCAAATAGGTACAGGTCTTCTATCAGAATTTGGGTCTGGTCCTCCTTGTTCAGAATAGTGCTTAGACAATCTTAGAGATCATATCTCCAATTTATAGCTCATCACAGTACACCCTGGTCCTATAAATTCATGATTAGTCATTGATCACATGTGCACAACATAACTCTATTATCAAATTTGTACTTATTGTCTTAGTTTTGTTATTAATCAGCCAACTGTTCTTGCTATTATATTCACATTTTCTTGCATTCTCATCATAGTTTACATCTCCTATATCTCACATATTCCCTTTCATAGCAGCGAAGGAATTGAATCCCTAGAAGTATCCCTTGACTCTCTTTCACAAGAGTTAATCAAAGAGGATCACTCCTTTAGGTGCTTTCACATTCTAATATTTGAATGAAAGTAGGGTTAGGTCCTTATATTACGTGATTCCATTTTCACCTCAAAACATTTTGGTGAACTTGACTTTCTTGTGTTGCATTTTTTGTTGAGATCTTATTATGTTGCATGTTTCTTTCATGTTAAAAACATTAAAAAACTTCAAAAAAAACAAAAATATTGCTCTATGCACTGTGTATATGCACTTTTAATTTCAAAAGTTAGCTTTCAATGATGTTAGATTTCTATTTGCAAGATTTTCATACATCTGATAATTCTTTTTCTTATGATGATTACACTTTTAGCAAAGAAGAACTTGATGAGGCTCTTGATGAGTTCCTTTATCCTTAAGCCTTCTAAACAAACATTTTGCCAAAAAATCATCAACATAGGTACTATGCCATTTCATAGTGATGATATAGATAAGTTTAATGACTCTTCTCATGGAGTCATTCCCATTAAGTCATCCTCCAAATCTAGTAACATGGTGATATATGATAATCCTCTTTAGTCCAATAATCAACCATTGAGTAGTCATGACTATGCTGTGTTAGATGATGCTCTTGATGATTTCATTTCTACTAAAACTTTGCCAAACAATCTTAAAATATATAAGAGATTGATTAATATGATAAATGTGACTAGCTATGGACCTAATTTTCAAACACCCAATAAACCTCTTTTTGTGGTTCAAGGTGCTAGTTATACTCAAATTTCTCAACCTCTCAACAAGCCTCTCTTTGTGGTTCAAGGTGGTTATAGTAATGATGCCTTTTGCACTCCGAACAAACCATTTATTACTATGCAAGGAGGTTATCACACCAAGAGTTCTTATGAGTATGCTAAACAAATCACCCGAGAGAGTTATAATCCTCCTCCAGTGATCTCTCCCTTCTTCTCAACCCATTCTTCCACCAACACCTCGTTGATCACAACATCTTGGTAAAGAGTATGATCTTTTTGAATAACTTAAAGCTACTCCCACAAAGATATACCTTTAGGATTTGATTCAAACTTCATCCAAACATCATGGAAAGTTACAAGATGCTTTAAAGAACTTAGATGTCCCACCTACAATGACACCTAATAATATGACTTCTTTGATCAACTCCATGAAAACATCTAAAGCTCAAATTTTGTTTTCAAAAGATGAGTTATCTTCTAAGGAGATTTAAAATCAATATGATCCTCTTATGATTGATGTCATTAATGGTAATTCTATAAGATGAACTCTTGTGGACAATGGATCTGGCCTTAATGTTTGTAGCATTGATTTATTGCATAAGATTAATGTGGACACTTCTCTTATTAAATCTGAATATCTTTCTATTCATGGTTTTGACAATATTGCTAGAGCTTCTTTAGGTACTATAACCTTTCCTATTAAGGTAGGACCTATTATTTTTCCTACACATACTCAAGTCATTCCTAATAGCCTTACTTATAATCTTTTGTTAGGACGACCTTGGATTCATGGTTTTCAAGTTGTTCCTTCTACTCTTCATCGTCAAGTCAAATTCATTTATAACAACAAGATGTATACTTTGGATGCTGATACCAATTTACAAGCTTGTTTGCAAACTTCATCTAATTCCAAATCTTCTCCAAGTACTTCTATTTCTTCTACTATTAAAAATGAATCACCATCTCCTCCTGAAGATACTTCTTCTGAAGAGGTACTCTTAGATGATGATTGGGGGTCTTTAGATTTTACACCTTTTATTGAAGAATATAAAATCCCCCCAATAGAGCTTAAGTCTAAAAAGGAGGATGATATGGTTGAACCTAACAAGCAACCCAGTTTGTCTAAACAACTCTTAATACCCTAAAAATGGTCATCTAAACCATGGGCCCCTAATCTCGACAACATCACCAAGGTCCTAACCAAAGACAATTAAATCAATCTTGAGCACATTAATTAATTCTTCAATCATCAAATGTCACATGGAAAATCAAATACTCAATATTAATTAAATATTTATTTAATTAATTGACCAAGAATATCATTTTGATCAATTATCCTATTTAATTTATTAAATACCCTAGCATATTTAATTAATTAATAAATTGCTATTTAATCATAAAAAAGGAATTAATTTATCACAAAAGAGGAATTAATCACTAAGCAAGAGTTAAATTGAAAGTAAAATAAAAGGATTGAATTGAGAGAAATTAAACTTGAGATATTATTTCTTTTTCTAAATTGAGATTAACTTGAAATTAGAAAAAGCAAATAAAAGGAATTTAATTGCTTTCTCTAAAATTGGAACTCAAAGCTTTTGAGAAAAAGAACTTCAGTTGCATTGAAAAGACTCTTTTCTTGAATAAATCAAAGAATTATCTATTTTTATCATAAATGCATGGAATTAATTAAATCTTATTTCTAATGCAACTTGAACTTCTTATTTAAATGCATTTCAATTAAATTATAATTGGAATCTATCTCAAGGTTAACTAAATCTGATTTCTCAATTATTTCAATTATCCTAAATTGTGCTTTTTCATTGATCTCTCTTGTAATTCTCTATAAATTCAGCCTTCATCTCTCATTCAAAACACCCTGGAGATTTATTAGTATACACTTTTTTTCTTTGGAGTCATTGAATATATTGTGCTTGCTTTTTGAGATTATTTGCATCTTAATTTAACTTTTTGCATATTTAGTTTATTCATGATTGCTTGAATCCATTATTGCGTGAATTCAATATTGCTTGAATCTTTCATCCATCTTGCATCTATTCAGCTTAATATCATGCTCATATAGATTAAATCCTTCGTCTTGGTGTAGTCTAGTCATTGGTATTGCTTATACAAATCTGAGAGCAATCTTATACTCACATCTTTTAGAAGGCAATTAGTCGATTTGTTATGGTTTTCATATTCATTCTTATATCGGTCTAACCATACATGTAATGACTTAATCGAAGTGTTGTGCCTTGCAGCTATCACATTCTTATTTCACTTTTTTCACACACATTTTTGGTGCCCATCGTGGGGCAAAAGACTACTTTTTTTTCAGCCTCCAAGACTAACTGTTTATTTTTTTCTTTAGAATTTTTACTTTTTTGGATTTTTTCCATATAGTTTCTGGGTATTATCATACGACATTTCCTATATGCCAGAATGACAAACTTAAATTATCGTACGATCCTATATGAATTATCATATGAGTTGGTGAGAATTATCGTATGATTCTGTATTTTTTTGGTTAAAAAGCAAGTTTCATTCTTCAGGTTTTCTGTTCAATTTTGATTACACTGATGCTGACCTTGGTTGGTTATCTGTTTATCTAAAGAATTTTCACAGCCTAATTAGTTTTTGCAGAATGCTTGTCGAAGACTATGCTTATCGCGCAAAGATAATATGACTACTGATTCGTTGTCTTTGCAGGTTGTCTGAGGAGATTCAAGCAAACATTGTGTAGTTATTAAATTCATTTTTAGGCACCTAACTTGCTATCTGGTTAATGAACAAATCTGTATTTTTTGTTTTAAGAAAATTCTGAGAGGTAGGAGAGTATGCTCTTGTCTTTATAGACAATTAGAAATCCAAACCCTTGAGGCATTTCTTTAAGTTTGAGATTTGTATATCTTTAGCGGGCCTCCCCTCCAAAGGAGCTAATAACTCTATAGCCATTACAGTTGGTGAGAGGGGAACAAAAAAACACCAAGTACTCCAACCCACTATAAAACAAATGTGATTTGATGAAAATCAAGTCAACGATAGTGCTTGAGAATAGCTCTCCTCTATACCTTTTGGTATATTAAACCTTGGTTTTCAAGGTTGGAGACCTCTTAATTGAGTTTATACCTCGACGCACCAAATGAATCCCTTAGTAGTTCCAATTAAAATTAGAAGCTACCCGGTTCACCTCTGAAAGGGGTGATAATCTTTGTGCAAGAGAGATAGTAACTCTCCCAATATACTTATCATTTCGTGCCCCCATTAGTGTTTGGAGTCGGCTAATATGGCGTTGAGAATCCATTGCGTGAGACTTAGTGGCCGTATTTTGATTAGCTATTGGGTGTGTACCTGAGTCTACAAGAAAAGGTTTTCTTCTCTCACCAATTTCTGTAGGGTTTGTATGCTGTGATTGGAGTTATTATTCATATTACGTGTTTTCTGTGTTTTCATCCCTCAAACTAAAACTAGAATACCAAAAC
Source organism: Cryptomeria japonica (assembly GCF_030272615.1). NCBI lineage: Eukaryota > Viridiplantae > Streptophyta > Pinopsida > Cupressales > Cupressaceae > Cryptomeria > Cryptomeria japonica. The sequence continues at coordinate 520,681,547 of NC_081414.1, read as the reverse complement.
TGAAAAAAAAAGAAACAACTCAGTGATCAAAAAATCTTTCCGTGTCACAAACTAGTATACCTTAGCTATCAAAAACTCAGTCCACCCCTAAACTATTCATTGTTAGTCAGCGATCAAAAACTCAGTCCATCTCAAATCTGGTCAATCAGTCATTGAAAACCCAAAATTTTGCCTCTGTCCAGAAAACAGTCATATGAGTCTTCTTATTTATCGTCCTAGTTCATATTCTATGTCGTATGATATTCCATCAGTCCTAACAGTCTGTCATTTGAGCCTTCATCCTATTTTGTACGAGCTCTGATTTTCTGTCATCTGGTTCTAAGAATTGTTGTTTTACCCTGCATCCTGTGTCATACGATAAAATTTTGCACTGAACAGTCTGTCATTCCAGACATACCCATCTGTCGTATAGTACTAGGTAGCAACTCGTACAAAACACTATTGTCATTTATCTTGAAGCTAGCATACTGTCATCTGGTCCCGTAAAACTTGTCGTACGTATCTTTGATTTTGTCAGTCCAGAACAATCAAACTTACCTAAAATAGTCTATAGCAAGCATAATACTTGTTATCATCATCCTGAGCATAAACAGATCAAGACAATGTACCTCTGCCATTTGTGTTGCACGATTTGGTCAATCATCTTTCAACTAGTTCAATCAACTACTTATCAAACTTAAGTCACTTAGATAACGTCTTATACAAGATAGATCGTTCCTAAAACCAGACTGAGTCTTAGTCACTTCTCTCGGATCAACTTAGATAAACATCTTATACAGGATAGATCATTCCTGAAACTAGACTAAATCTTAGTTGCTTCTCTCAATCAATACATTAACCGAACAACTAGCTCTGAATTTGATCTTGGCTTCTGCAACACATCCAACTCTCGGTCCTATTGGTCCTAAATGCCTATTCAAACCAGAAGCTCTTCTAAAAATTCTGACAAAAGTAAGAAGCCCATGACTACCTTGGCTCAACAACTTCAAGTTCTCAAGAGAGAAATATATGACATTCAAGCTCAACAAAAAGATTCAATGACTCCTCTTGGGATGAAAATTTATGATATTAAGAATACTAGACTTCAAGAAATGCTAAAACAATTACATAAGATCGAACAAAAAGTAATTGAAAATCAAAAGCCAAATCTCATACAAAATCACAAGACACCTTCACCAAGACAAAAATACATCTATCCCCTAGATAGACAATTTACACCTTTGGGGGAAACTATTGAGTTGACTTTGAAAGAGCTTCTTGAGCATAATCTTATCATATTTCCTAAAAAGACCACATGGGGATGTGAATTTGCGAGTAACTATTGTGCATATCATAGACAAAATGAAAATAAGATTCAAGATCTCATTGATAATGGTGTCATTGAAATTGAAGATCCTAATGACTCACCTAAAGAAAGAAAAGGAACTACCTCCAAGCCTGATCAAAATTATGAACCTGTGTCTAGCAAGGCTCCATATGTGGCCTCCATCTCTTCCATGATGCCTTCATCTTCTGAAGATTCTCAGCAACAATCCATACCATCTCCTTCAAAAAATGAACCTAATGATGAAACTTTTCATGTTGACCTTCAGGGTTCATCTCCTAAGGAAATCCAAGCTAATCTCAATCTTGATATAAGTTCCTCACATGATTTAAAAATCCCAGATCCTATGCTATCATGCAGTCCAATTCCAAACATTCCCACTCCAGAGAATCCCACTCAAAATGTTCCCCATCATGCCAAAATATGGAGACCTTCCTTAGAAGTGGTTTTGTGCTAGGAGGATAATTTGAAGAATGAAGAAACAAGTACTATCATAAATCAAGATCAAGACACCAAAACTCCTCAATCCCATCCAATGGTTGAAAAGGATCTTATCTCCATGGCATCCCATGAGGATCCCATAATAGCTTTCCATTTCTTCCAAGATGATCTCCTTCCATCTCAAGAGCAAAGCATCCTTCCTAAGAAAGATCATGATGCCTCTTCAACCTTTTCAAATGATCCTATTTAAAATGAAGAGTCAAATACTCTATCTGATGGCCCTCTTCCATGTCAAGATCAAATTATGCCTTCATTTCCTTGTCATAATCCTCCACGTTCACCTCAAGGATCCGTCATGCCTAAAAAGCCCTCTCATGATCCTACAAGTCAAAATATTTATAAACGCAAAAGGGTAGATCTTCACAAGCAAGAATCCCTCCATGTTAAAGACAATATTAAGGGTCATGGCCTCAGTGACATTCCTCAAGATGGTGGTATCCCTACTAAACCAAAATCTAGGTACACACCTTCCCCTTCATCTCTTCCATCCATTTTAGGACCCTATATTCATCCATCCCTTGTGCAAGATCAACAAAGGTGTACATCTTTGTGTACCTTCCATCCATCTAGAAAGACACAAAGGATTACTAAGAAAAAGAAAGCAAAATTAAAAGCTATATGGGTTCCTAAGGCACTTGTAGAAGCAATGCATTCCAAGAAACTACAAAAGCATGAAAAATAAAAAACCATGTGGATCCCTAAGCATCTCCTTGAAGCACAACTATTTAAAGAAAAATATAAATCAACAACCAAGATTGTTGTTCCTCCATCCAAACCTTCCAAATCCATTTCTCCATCAACTCTTTCATCTATTTTGGATCCTCATGTCCCAAAATCCTTTGTTGTTCCTCCATCCAAATCTCACAATTTGAGATCCGCTTTTCCTTTATCAATCCACCATCCCTCAAGATGTATGCCAATGGTGATCCCGCAAATGTTTCCATTTACTCATGCACCAAACTTTCAATATCTGATCCATTATCCAATCCTTTGCATAAGTTTCTACCCTAGTTTCATCGCAAAATCCAAAAACTAAGGAAATCAACATTGGAGATGTTGGACATGTACACTTAGCTGAGTCCTTTTTGGAAAGACATCTTTATGCTGGACCAATGAACTACCTACACAAAAATCCCTCACCCTATAAACAACATGTACCTTCAACGATATCATATCTAAGGACTGTGTTAGTTCAGGTTTTTCTTTCTGCATTGCATATCATTTTATTCAAAGCACTGCATCACATATAGTTTCTTTTTCAAATGCATCTCATTCATACGATTTTTGCATTTGCATATAGAAGCATTAATAAAACAAGGCAACTGTCCAAGTTTATCATTTGTTTGCATCCAAGACAAACAAGGGTCATCTCCTTTCTTATATATTCAGACATGAAGTCCTCGAGGTCATAAGGTCATTCATTTTCAACATTACCCTGTGATGACACTTTACTTATGGTTGGGTAGTGATTTCACTATTTGAGACTTGTTAACCCAAAATCTATCAATTTCTATATCTTGAACACATTAAAAAATCTCTAATTCATTCTAAACACCTAGTTGATCATATGACTAGTGAAAAATCTAAAATTCTACTTTAGCACCGCTATAATTGTCACACCCAAGTAGGTTTCATTACTTACAAGTCAAGGCAAAAAAAAAAAAAGAGAAAAGTGTTATGCCAAATATTCATCTGAAGGCAAAAAAGAAATGATATATAACTGAAATATCACACATACAAAGTGCGACAAAAAAAAAAACTTGACTATGGGAACATGCGAGTAACTCCATCAGGGATATGGACGCCTACTGGCAATGGAGCAATATTCGATAAATTACAGTTTATAACCTTGTCGGAGCTCTCAAGGCTTGCTGGTAGTGAGACTCTATTCGGGATGCTTTTGAAGCTAGAATAATCCACGTAGCTAGTCATATAGGATGCTAAGGATCTTTAGTGAACACAAGAGTGGGAATTAACTCATTTGAACTCACATGGGCAAAAAATGATCAAAGTTTCAAGAATCTATGGGGAAGTTTTCTGCATCTCCATTTGTAAATCCTAGTCACCAAGTGTGTTAATTTGGATGTTCCAATGGACCTTAAGGATTGATTGACTGCTTATCTATGAAATGTTTTGTACCTCCAATTCAATTGGTGTATTACAAAGTGCTAAACAAACACGGTTATCCTTATTTGAATACGAGATGCATCTTCATCATGTATATTACATTAACATAGGTCATATCAAAAAATCATTGTCTCCATATGCATTCTACAGATCATCATGTCATATAGGTTTTCATACTGGGGGCACAGTTAAGAAAATCCTAAAAATCATAAAATGTTCTAACAAACTCCTAAAAAACATAAAATGTCCTAAAAAAAAATCCTAAAAATAAAAAACTCACAAAATCAATAACTGAAAATCAAAGCAAGAAAGCATAGACTATCCTTTAAACCAAAGAAACCACAGACAAACTCTCAAAGTTTGCAATCAAACTTATCACATGTCTTGTTTATCAATCTATCAAACTCTATCAAACATCAACATGTCTTGTACAAGGAAGGGTACACTCAAAACTAGACAAATTGGTCTTATACGAGGTAGTGACTCTTTGAAACCAGAAATTCCTATCAATGATCATCAAATTAAAACAATGACATCGATCAGTATGGCTGCAGGATTTTATCCAAGTTTGTCTTATCTCCTGTACTAAAGTGCTGCATCTATGCTTTCTCTTGTACATATTTCAGTCACTTTTGTGACATCTTGGTTCGTTGGAACCCTCATGGCTTGAAACTGATAAATGTTCTAGTCTTAGGTTAATCGACATAGCACATTACATGTCCTAAGCAGTATCAACCAAGTCAACTTTACATCAGTGAAACTTGGTCGTCCAATCTGAGTTAGTCACCTATCTCCTAACTACGGAAGAGTTTTATCACTGAGTACACAAGCAAAACAACATTACTAAAAACAATCACTCAACAGTTTGAGATATGCATGAAATTTTTCTTTGTGTGCTGTCTTTTATATTGGTTTTCGATTATTATCCCTTTGAGTAACTCGAGGAAGTCTATTTTGAGTAAGAGGAGCAAGGATTGGGGGCATAATATTTTCTTTGTTTTCTGTTTGTAGGAATGATTCTGATGATTTGGAAACATCTAATCAACTGGGTGTCTATGATAAGAGCCTTCACATCAAGGTGAAATCACCACACATACCTTGACTTCTCTTATTTGTATGCTACAGGGAGGTTCACATCATTTCTTTGTCTATTTTGAGGGAATTTCTTTATAATGCAATTTGGGTCCTTGCGAAATCTGGCCAAGGATATGAACAAAAAAAGGGTCATTACAGACAAGATAATTAATATTGCACATGAAAAGAAAGGAACCCTAATCTTCCTGCTATGTTTGTTAACGCTCAGTGATGAAACTTAAGCATTTTAAATCCAGTGACTAGGTTTACATTGCATCTCATCTTGCATTTCATTCTGTATTTTGTGAATTTAGAGTGATTTCAGTATGATAACAATGATCTCTTTATCTTCTGAATGAGAGTTGGAAGCATCATCATTTCTTAGCTAAGTGGTCTCTTCTTCATTACTTCTTTGATCGAGTACTTGTGTATTGAGATGTTAGCTGTGTACATAAGCATTTTATACAGATTCATACATTCATTTGCATTCATCTTATTGCTTAGAAAAATGAAAAGCAATTGCACTAGTCATTACTCATTTTCATTCATTTTATTTGCATATGAAAATAAACAAAAACAAACATCCATATTCATTTGCATTACATCCATAGTGAAAAGAGATATGCATATATAGAATAAATCATATAGAAGAAAACATATCATAAATCAATTGACATAATTACAATGAGGTCAAATCAAGGTCTCGTATATATAATCATCAGTATCTCAGGGTACAAAATGATTTCAACTGACATATACAAACTCCCATCAGAGCAAGAATCGTAAGGGCTACAAATAATGGGTGTGTCTACAAAAAAATCTCAGAGCTACAAAAAGAAAATCTAGCTCTCTACCTCTCCCTCATTGCCAGGTGGTGGAGGAGGTGGAGCCTGCTGACTCGGATCCTGCCTAGGTGCCTGATTTCCCTCCGATCGAGCCATATAATGAGAATACGATCCAACCTATTGTGCTACTAGAACTGGTACGTTGTAAGCCGCAACATAATAGGCTGCTCGACTTGTCTAATGAAGTACTTCCTACCACAAAGCATCTATCTCTGCCCTCCTATCTACGATCTGATGATCGTGCTCAACCCTCATCTCTGCTAGCTATCAGTCTCACTCCACCAGCTGAGTCCGTGCCACTATCAACTGTGACTGTAGACCTGCCAAACATGCTCTCATCAATTGCACTGTATCCACCCCCTGATCCCTCGTAGGCTCTCTACCTCCATCTTCACCTCCATCACCTCCTCCATCTCCACCTCCGCCTCCCCCTGTTCCTCCCTCCTCTATCTCACCTATTTGGGAGCTACTCTCTCCTCTTCTCCTCCACCTAGTCTCATGCCAACAGTCCCTAGGGATCCACCCTCTCCTCTCTGTTGCTGCCTACCACCAATTGGCACCCTACTGATACTAGTGCCAAGATTGCCACCTATCCACCTCAGAGCCTCAACTCTTGGTACCTGCCTCTATTCCTGTTTAGTGCTTGTGTAGGGGCATCATCCTCAACCTCCTCTATCAGAGGTTCCTACTCTATTGGATCCATGAATCTATGGAATGGATACTGCTGGAACCAATCCCTATACTAGGGCAATACCTCCACATCTGCAATATCATCCATGTAATCCCATCTAAGTCATTGTAACCCAGTCAGATCTTGCATGCCTAGAGTGTATGATAGCCTTGGTCCCCAGCCTTGCCTCTCCTCATTTGCATAACACGAAAATGCAGTAAACTCTTGCGAGATCCCCTGAGGTCTACCATACTGCCTCATCACCCGAGATACAATGAAACACTCAATAACTTTCTTTGATTTGCTGATAAGAGGCCAAGTCATGAATAAGTTCTTGCATACAACTCTCCAATCATCCCATGGCTCTAGACCCTTGTACAGCCTCCATGTCACGACTATTAAGTTGTCCCCGTGTCATCTCCAATAATTTGTCTTGCCTAGATGGGGCTGCGTAATGTATCCACAATATCTATAAACAATAGGCTGCTGTGGATCTCTAGCGTCATCCATAATTGGTTTGCATACTGGGAGATGCTCCTAGGCCCATACTTACAAAATCAGAACTCTTGCAGCCATACTCTTCCCCTCTCGGTAGACAATCTCATGCATCTCATGATACATGTGTGCTAAAATACATGAACCCCATCCTAACCTCTGGGGCTGCTCCACAAGTCTCTCCAACATCTTGCCCCATCCACATAAAAACCTCTGCTGTCCCCTGTCCAGCATAAGAAAGTAGCCGATGAAACCTACCAAGACACAAGCCAGTGGAAATTTCTCATTGTACCTGGTCATCATCACATCCCAACTGATAGAACATGTCAAAATGTCTGCATCTCTAAATACCCATCTCACAGCTAGTAACCTAGGACGTTGTGCTACATCATAATCTACCTTACCCCCAGCAAAAGGGATATGAAGAATCTTGTATATGTCCTCAAGAGTGAGTGTCATCTCCCCAACTGGTAAATGAAATGTATTATGCTCTGAATGGAACCTCTCAACTAATGTAGTGAGCATACCATGATTCACACTGATATTAGGCAACTCGAGAAGATGAGTTAATCTACACAAATCTATATGAGCCTAGTCAACATTAGATAACTGATGAACTAATGTCAACGTAGGTGGATATACACATCTGAACAACACATGGGGCAATCAAACCTGCAAAAATTAAACAAAAGATCATCAGGAAACATTTCAAATTATCCTATAAGAGAAGCAAAACATCATGCAAATCCAACTACATAAACTGCAAAATCAAAATTTCAAGTTTGCACCTTTAAAAATGCTTATTGTTTTTCAAACGACAAAACATCACAGAGGCAACAACTCATATGAATAAGGAATTGGTCTAATACAACAAAAGATTGTAATATGAGATAGGATCCTGTCTCGCACGATAAAATGAGAATGCCTGACTTCTACGTGCCAAAAATAAAAAAATTCAACAAAAAAATTCAAAAATGAAATGATTAAAAGGCTTAAGATTGATTACTTACCGCTGGCTCATAGTTCCGCGGTCGATTATATCGTCTCTAGTGCTCTAATCGATGCACTTGAGTGGGAACCACCATTTTTCTTCACAAAAGGCTTTTTGAATTTTCAAACTTGGAGGGTTAAAATGAATTGAAAATGACACTTTTACCCCATATATAGCCAAAACCCTAATTTTTCAACTTGCTCAGATGGACATGAAAATTGTACCCTTAGCTAATTTGCCCATCCTGATTCCATTTTTGGGATCGAAATCAAAATTTGAGATCAATTCTTCTAGTCAATTTCAATACAATTTGGACCACTTAGCGCTTTTCATCAAAAGTTCATTCTTTCTTCAAATTTCGCTCATTTTCAAGTAATCACTGCTGAATCTCAATTCAATTCTACAAATCAACTTTACACTCAATTTCTCATCAATCAATGCCAAATTTTCAAAAATTCCTCTGACTTAATTTTTGTGCTCAAATCTTTATCATCTCCAAAAATTGCCTATAATCATGTACCCTTGCTATCTTTCGATTTCACTCTCAAGGGGGCATACTCATGACCTCATGATCTCACAGCTTCGAAGTTGAGAAAATTTTCAAATCTTCATCAAAAGTCAAGCAAAAATATTTTCAACTAAAGAAAATCAAATTCTTATTGCTAAGGGGCATCTCAGCTTCATCACTTCATATCAAATTGAGATCTGTTGATCATCTGAATCGAATAAATCGCTAGGGGCATATCAGTTTCATCGCTTCAAATCAAGCTGATATTTGGCTTCATCTGAATCAATCTCCTAATGTTAATCAGTTTCATCGCTTTTCATCAAGCTGATTATTCATTTAAACTCAATCAAAAGTTTAAAGAGTATCTTTGATCACACGCTCAATCTAAGTAGGTGTTTAGTTTCATCACTTCAAATCAAGTTGGACAGTTTATCTTCTCTCATCGTGTCTTGATCCATCAAGTTCAAGACTGATTTTATCTTCACTCACTGTGTCTAGATCAATCAAGTTCTAGATCAGTAATATCTGCTTCTTGATCAATCAAGTTCAAGTTTGGTATCTTTGCTCTCTAGCGTTCCTAGTTCAATCAAGTTCAGGATCGGTTTCACTTTAATCAACTATGTTTAGCTTCATCGCTTCAAATCAAGCTAAACACCTCACTCTTCATCTGGTTAGTGATCAATCAAGTTCAGAACTGGTATCTCCTAGACATCAATTATTCTTTGAACCAACACGCTGCTCGCACATTAATTCAAAGATGGGCAAATGTAATATCCTAAAAATGGTCATCTAAACCATGGGCCCCTAATCTTGACAACATCACCAAGGTCCTAACCAAATGCAATTAAATCAATCTTGAGCACATTAATTAATTCTTTAATCATCAAATGTCACATGGCAAATCAAATACTCAATATTAATTACATATTTATTTAATTAATTGAATCATTCCAAGAATATCATTTTGATCAATTATCCTATTTAATTTATTAAATATCCTAGCATATTTAATTAATTAATAAATTACCATTTAATCATAAAAAAAGAATTAATTTATCACAAAAGAGGAATTAATCACAAAGCAAGAGTTAAATTGAAAATAAAATAAAAGAATTGAATTGAGAGAAATCAAACTTGAGATATTATTTATTTTTCTAAATTGAGATTAACTTGAAATCAGAAAAGCAAATAAAAGGAATTTAATTGCTTTCTCTAAAATTGGAACTCAAAGCTTTTGAGAAAAAGAACTTTAGTTGCATTGAAAAGACTCTTTTCTTGAATAAATCAAAGAATTACCTATTTTTATCATAAATGCATGGAATTAATTAAATTTTATTTCTAATGCAACTTGAACTTCTTATTTAAATGCATTTCAATTCAACTATAATTGGAATCTATCTCAAGGTTAACTGAATTTGATTTCTCAATTATTTCAATTATCCTAAATTGTGCTTTTTCATTGATCTCTCTTGTAATTCTCTATAAATTCAGCCTTCAACTCTCATTCAAAACACCCTGGAGATTTATTATTATACACTTTTTTGCTTTGGAGTCATTGAATCTATTGTGCTTGCTTTTTGAGATTATTTGCATCTTAGTTTAGCTTTTTGCATATTTAGTTTATTCATGATTGCTTGAATCCATTATTGCTTGAATTCATTATTTCTTGAATCTTTCATCCATGTTGCATCTATTTAGCTTAATATAATGCTCATATAGATTAAATCCTTTGTCTTGGTGTAGTCTAGTCACTGGTATTGCTTATACAAATCTGAGAGCAATCTTATACTCACATCTTTTAGAAGGCAATTAGTCGATTTGTCATGCTTTTCATATTCATGCTTATATTTGTCTAACCATACATGTAATGACTTAATTGAAGTGTCATGCCTTGCAACTATCACATACTTATTTCACTTTTTCACACACACACAACTTAGTAACAACTTTGTGGCTGCTTCAAAATCAAACACTACTACTTCATCTACTTATGACATTGAGACATATGGGGCCCTACCTTCCCTTACAAAATTGACTACTCTTTATGGTCCTTGTTTTCACATCATAGCTACAAATGGATATAATAGAAATGGCTATGGTGCAAATGAACAAGGGATAAAGTTTCCTTTAAAGACCATGCATTAATATCATTGTCATCTTTACTTCAAACTCGCTTACATTGATACATCCTCAATTAATTGATTTTGACTCATCTCCTTCCCTTGACACGTTTTCTACAAATGATTCCTTGATTGAGTTCTTAGGAGTCTATGATAATATTCCTCGTTACCCACTGCAATTGTGGATTTCCTTATTGTTTAATGATGAGGAATATTTTGGAAAAGACATTGAATTAGAAGTTGATAGTGATGAGTTGATTCATGAATTTCCTCAACCAATGTATTTTCCTCAACAAAGAAATATTCTTGTGAGTGATACCATTGATGTCAAAATGGATCCTTACAATAAGTATAAAATCATTAAGATCAAGAAATCTTTAAGCAATGATGAAAAAGATGAATGTTCTTATTTATTGTGTGAATTCCCTGAATTATTTGCTTGGATCTATTTAGCTATGCTTGACATTGACCCTTAGATTGTGACTCATAACATTGTGTTAATCTCTGATGCTAAACCCATGAAGCAAAAGATTAGGAAAATGAACCCTAAGATAGCTTGGCTTGTTAATATTGAATTAGAAAAACTTCTAGAAGCTAGATTTATTCTCTCTATTGATTATTCCCCTTGGATTTTGAATATTCTTGTTGTTGCCAAACCTAATAATAAGATTAGAATGTGCACCAATTTTTGTGATCTTAATAAGGCTTCTTTGAAGGATGATTTCCCTGTTTGGAATGTTGATATGATAGTTGATTCTACAGTCGGTCATGCTTTGTTATCTTTCATGGATGGTTTTTCTGGATATAATCAATTTTTAATTAATCCTCAAGATCAATATTAAACTAAATTTACAACTCCTTGGGGTACGTTTTGTTGGGTTGTGATGCCTTTCAGATTGAAAAAGGTTGGCGCCACCTATCAACATGCTATGACCCTTATATGTCATGATTAGATGTATAAAATTTTGGAAGACAATGTTGATGATATCCTAGATAAGTTTATTTCTCGTCAAGACCATGTTAGGATCCTTTGCCAATTTTTCTGAATGAATTTGCAAATATAACATGCACTTGAATCTTCGAAAATGTTTTTTTGGTGTAGATAGTGAAAAACTATCAGGATTCACTATTTCACATAGTGGTATTAAAGTGGATATGAAGAAAATGGATTCCATTGTGAGCATGCCACCTCGAAGTATCTCTCAATTGTGAAGTTTACAAGGAAAAATTTAGGCTATTTGTAGGTTTGTTTCACAACTTGTGGATTGAAATTTCCCCTTTACTCAATTGCTTATGAAAGATACTACTTTTTAATGGAGTACGGGTTGTTAAAAAGATTTTGAAGATTTGAAACTTTATTTGGCTAATCCTCCTATTTATAACCTACTATTCCCAGTCAATCTTTCCTTCTTTATACTACTGCTTCTTCTAATTCTCTCACAACTTTATTGGCACAACATAATAGTGATGGTAAAGAATGTCTAGCTTATTATATAAGTTACACTTTACTCAATTTTGAGATCTGATAAACTAAAATAGAAAAGCAATGTCTTGCTCTTGTTTTTGCAATTCAAAATTTAAGACATTATCTTTTGAATGATGGGACTCATGTTATCATCAAATTTGATCCTTTAAAACATCTCTTTTCTAAAATTGATATTTCAAGACACTTGGCAAAATGGGTTATGTTGTTAACTAAATTTAACCTTAAGTTTGTTTCTCAAAAAGTGATTAAGGGGCAAGCTTGAACCAACCATTTGGTCGGTTCCCCTTCTCCTCTTACTTTACCTAATCAAGATTCATTTTTGTAATGATTTTTTTCTTCCTTTGGATATTGATAGCACTTGGGAGTTGTATTTTGATGGATCTAAGTGTCGAACTGATTCAGGTGCTGGTGTTATTCTAACACTACCTTCTAGAAAATAAATCCCTTTATCCTATTGCCTAATTTTCCTATGTACTAATAATGTCACTGAGTATGAAGCCCTTATTGTGGGTTTAAAAATGGGTTCAACATTTTCATATCTATGGTGATTCACAGTTGATTATAAGACAAGTTATGGGAACATATCAAGCCAACCAAATAAAATATCACAATATAATTACTTGGGCTTATCATTGTTAAATAAGTTTGGTTCTTATACCATAAAAATGTTTGCTATGGCAAGCATGGCTTCCCTTATATCCCTTGATGATACTTATAGGGATTATAAATTCATCATTCATAATCTTAACTCACTTGCTAGTACCGACGATCTTAGTGAGGTAGCTTGTTGTTATGCTTTAGATCCTGATGAGTGATACTCTCATATCTTTCGATACTTGACTGACGGTACCTTTCTATATTCTTCAAGTAAAAATAATTCAGCTCAAATTCATAAACTTGTTGCCCAATACATTATTCTTTCAAATGTTGTTTATTGATGAGGTTATAATGGCCTCCTTTGTTGTCTCAACAAATCAGAGATCCCCATTTCTCTTGAGGAGGCGCATTCGGGTGCTTGCAAGGTGCATTTTGGGGGCAAATATTTGGTTCAAAGCTTTCTTCAAATCGAATACTATTGACAAACCATGGAAAGAGACTTGTTTTATTTTATCAAAAAGTGTCATCAGTGTTAGCAACATAACAATTTGATTCATGCTCTTGCTCGTGAACTTAGGTCCTAAGTGGCTGTTGGCTCTTTTCATTATGGGGTTTGGATCTTATTTGTAAAATTTCTCATCCTTCATAACAAGGAAATACTTTTATTCTCACTACCACATATTATTTTACGAAGTGGGTAGAGGTTTTTCCTCTTCGATCCACTACCATTGGTGTAATATGTCAATTCATTCTAGATAACATTATTTCTTGATTTGGTATATCTTCCACTTTGATTAATGATAATGGTATTTCATTTAAGAACAAATAGGTAAAGAAATTCCTTGAGAATTACCATATCCAACATTGATTTTCTACCTCAAATGACCTTCAATCAAATGGTCAAGTTGAGACTTCTAGTAGTATTATTGAACAAATTATCCATAAGACTAATTTATAAGCATGGTAAGGATTGACATACTTAGTTGACCTATACTCTTTGGGCCTATCAAACAAGTGTTCACATAGCTATAGGTACAACTCCTTATAATCTTGTTTATGGTGTTGACACAGTTATGCATTAGAAGTTAGAGACTCCTTTACTAAGAATTTCTCTTAAGGGGATAATCAACAATGATTCTTATAGGGAAAAACATTTTCAACAACTTGAAACTCTTGATGAACAACATATACATGCTCTTGAGTACATTCAAGGCTATCAAAAAACTCTACAATGCAACTATAATGACAAGGTTATTCAACATTCATTCTCAGTGGGTGATTTGGTTCTTAATGAGAATTAGTGTAACATGAATGCTTTGTTGGGAAAGAAAGGAAAGTTCAATTTGAATTGGCTTCGACCATACATTATTACTGACATTTACAAATTAGGTGGTTACAAGATAGCTGATATGGAAGGTACGCCTCTTAAGGAACCCATAAACGTTAAGCATGTTCGTAGATACTATGCTTAATATTCTTCTCTCTCCTCCTTTTTTTCTTTTTCTTTCATCATTATTGAATGGTATGCTATTATGTCTTCATTAAAGCATGTGGTATTAGATAGTCATTATTTAATATGCATTGCTTCATTCTTGACAAAAAATGGTTGCCTTGAATTCATTATGTATTTTCTTAGGAATTTGATAAACTTATAAAGCATTGAGAGGGGGGGGGGGGGTGTGGGCGGGGGTGGGTGAATCAATGAAAGCAAAAAAAATAACACTTTAATTGTAGACCAGTAAAAACAATTGACCAATTTACCAATGACTTTGCATATAATCCAGAGTGTTATAAAATTATTCACCACAAGCAAAACATTCACCATAACACAAAGATTTATACGTGGAAAACCCAACTGGGAAAAACCATGGTGAGATGGAACTCACAAGTTAACTATTTGCAGTATAGATAACTAACCGGTTAAGGTCTACAAATGCTTTGTTAGGAGCATATCCTATTAGAGATCTCAAGCCCTATTAGGAGCTAGACCTAGTTAAAGGTAAGCTTAGTGGAAGATTTAGATCCAAGTTAATAAATCACCTTGTTAGATGATTTATACAAAGAAGCTTGTTAGAGCTTACCTGATTAAGGAATTTTACTACTGTAGTTGTTACAGAATAACAGTTGGATTGATATAAGAATAGCACCTTCTTCTGGTTTAGATCCTTTTCTGCACATACATTACTGCATCACCGACATACTCTGCAATTCCTTCAACAAATTTCATCTACTTCAACTCATATCATAACTTGTATCTTCTATATGAAATAAGTCATCACAATGTCTTTATATTGATATTAGATTTCATGTTGGCCCCTAAAACTTGACACAATTTCCTAGGTTCAATGAATCAAGACAATCTTGATTAACATGACACAAATCACCGCCATAGTGTCGGTTGATGGTAACACATCAAAATCGGTGGTAACTCATCACACAAACTGGGAAAACCGGTTAGAACACCGATACCGGTTCAATGTTGACCACTTCAAATAAAATATTAACTCATAGACTGATTCAGTTTGAAATCATACTGGGTGATTGTCTCCATGCTCCTCCTTGTCTTTATATGTTGCATCTCAAAACTGGTAACTCTAGAACTAATAAAAACCGATTGACTTATCTACATATACTGGTTTAGACATCTTCATACCGGTTAGACTTCCACTATATATATAATACCAGTTAACTATAAAATGACTCAAATATACCGGTTTACCTTAACTAGTATACTAAGATGACTATGACAATGAAAACAAATGTGCCATCAATGACAACACATGAAGTCATCAAATACAAAAATCATCATCAAGCCAACAAAATTTACATTTCTTTATGTCATCTTATTATTTTAATTTTCTCTATGTTATGTTAGATTACATCATGTTGTGTTTAGTTAAGACATACTTTAATTAGATCACATTTGTCATATACTTTAATATTATTGCATTACATCATTAATAGTAGCATTTAATTAAACATTTAGTTTGTTTAGTTAAATCACACATGCATAAATTTAATCATGATGACATTGAGAAATCAATCATAGTGTATTAAATGAGACATACATGCAATCTATAAAATTTGTTACTTTTAATCAAAGCAATCAAGATCATCATCATCATTATGTATATATATATATATATATATATATAGACACATACAAAATGTGGTGCTCATAGCGCGACAGTCCCATAGGTGTGTGTTGATGGGTCAATGTGTAACGTGAATCCTCAATGAGCTCCTCCTATCCCTATCCATCATGATACCTCTATATATTGCTGACTCTACTCGGGCCTCTGTGAGCTCATGTTGTAGCCTCTCCCTCTCTTCTTGTGCAACCCCCAACTCTACTCTAACAAAATTAATCATTCATGCCACTCGGTTCTTTGTTGAGATATACATGTGATCTGTGAGGACCATGGCATGCGTGATGATGTGATAATATCACCAAGTATGTGATGGATAAGGTCATTCCATCCCTATACACTATTTGTAGAGAGAGATAATTTTATATTAGTCACATACACATATCTCATCAATAATCAAACAAACTTAACTCTAAATTTTAAAAGCACATTTTCTTACCTAGATTCCCTTCCCACCAAGTAGGAACAAATGATGCAGGACACTGCGCTACTATAGTTGGGGGCATTGTCCCACTACTCTCTCCTCGCTTGTATTGCCTTAGTGTCTCAGAGTGTGGAATAGGTGGTGATGACCTACATATCCTTGAGGTAGGCCTTTGTAAGGCTCTACCATCCTCTTGTCCTTCTGCACCCTATCCTCTATCCTCTACTGGTGAAGGGAGAGCATCTTGAATCTCATCTCCTACATGATCAGGAGCATCTCAATCATCCTTCTCCTCTACCTTTCCGTCTATCTCGCTAGGCTCCTCAGATGCCTCATCTCCTAACTCCTGGTTGTGTAACTCTATTAGTCTCACCCATAGATCGAGATTCCCTCTCAAGTAATCCAGAGGAAATATAGATCCTAGATAGGAAAGCTCCCAATATCTAGTATAGTTGTGCTATACACCTATGTCATCCTCAAGTGGGGAGACGCATCTTTGACGCCTCTCCTCATCCTCATCAATGATCTCCACATCTTGTGCTATCAGTCTAAGCTTGCTTCCTAGTATGATGACACTGTGAGAGTGTTGTGGGATAGCCCTGCTCTAGACCAAAATACCTCATCACTCTTTCAAAATAAAATAGGATGGAAATGAAATTATGGTGACCCTCTAGTAGTTGGTCTCATTGTATATGACGTAGTTGTACATGCTGTCCCACCCAATCATGTATCCATATGTAGGGCCTCCATATAATATCATCAAGTCACAAATGATCTATCACAACTCTCCAATACAATAAGTCTTCTCTCTACCAAGGTCTCATTCATGGATATTCATGTGGTTGAGGCTCCTCAAGGGAAACATCTACAAGGAACCCCACAAGGTGTGTACACATGATATGCTCGAACATCCATATTTGGAGGAGAGTGCATGTTATCAAACTCTTCCCCTCATAATAAACATAGTCTCCCAAGTCATGGTAGAGATGATCTAACATGTTGTGTCCCCATGCAAACATAGTGTACTATTCCTGCATCTCACGTATGGCGTAGGCTAGTCCTCCATGCATGTGAGTACCTTGACCGTCTAGAAATATGACCAGTGCCACTCTAGCAATAATTAATCTCCTCACCAATGGGACATCACCAATCAAATGTAGTAGCTATTAGATATAAATATAACCCCTCATCTCTTTAGGTTTCACTCTCCCGATATAGTATATTTGATCTCTCCTCATGTTTGCTCATGATCGAGGCGAATGATATCTCATAGTCCTCCCTCTCGTTGGTAATCACAAGATGCAATATACATCCCCTATCACGACTTTCATCTCTTTGACAGGAAGCTAGAAAGTAGATGTATCAAGATCCCATCTCTCCATCATGGTCATTAACATTGGCCCATGAAATTTGATCATTGTCATGCAACATACCCACCATAAGCCAACTACTTGGAGAAGCCTATACTCATCCAATGTAAGGTGAGGGATTTCACTTCGAAGAGGGCTATATATGTGACCTAAGGTATGCTCCTATAAATATGGTAACTCCTACAAGAATCAAATGTCATGTATCAATGCCATCATTATCAAAATATGTCCTAGCCCCATGAGTGCCACCTGGTGCCCCTTCTTTAGGACCATGTCACCTTGATAAGATTATGGCTCCTAAAGGGAATCATGGTGCCCTAAAGGGGCCATGGTGGCCTAAGGGGACTAGGGCACCCAAGTGGGACCATGGTGTCCATTCTGGGTGGCCCATGTCAGAATTAGGGCTTCAAACAACTAATCTAACCAATCAAAATATAAAAAATCAATAAAGTATATGTTGGTGGCCCTACCTCATAAAATGGGATGCCCTCTAAGACCAATTTCCTCAGATTCTCCATCTTGGTAGCCACTTTGAGGTGTTTGTGCTATATTTCTTACTCCTTGGGCTCCTCTTCTACACTACAAGATAAAAAGGTGAATAAGGCAAATGGATGACATTCTTATCACTATTTTAAGGATTTCTTTTCAAACCCTAATATGCATTTTGTACTTAATCTTTCACATCTTGACCTAGAGAGCTCCAATTCTCACCCCATCAGTTGCATTGGAATCGTGTTTTAGTTCCCTTTATTACCAAAGGATTCCCTAGTTAGTTTTAATCTTTTATCAAACCTTCTTGCAAGAATTTGTCAAGAATTCTCCTTCACAATTCAAAGTGGTAAACATGATACCCTATTTCAACATACTAACTAGCAAGCCGAAATAGGGGAGCATATAGCCACCCTCAAGTTTCATCTCTTAGAAATCATTTTAGGATATTTTTTGATTTCAACTAACAATGTGATTTTGTAGAATGCAGTTCATAACATTGTATTGTAGATACTGCTAGGGGCTTCATTCGACATATCATGGACATATCCTGTTTCCCATGAATGTTTAATTTTATGTACTTTAGCTTGCATATGCATGTAGTTTCATATGACTGCTAAAGTGGGGGCTAAATGTAGCATTGTAAATTTTACACCCTTAATTAGGTCGTTCAATTCCATGCTTAGTTTAGCACCCATCTTAGTGTGTCCCATTGCATTTTGCATTATAGGATTTCTTTACACATTTAATTATTAATTTAATTAAACCTCAGCCATCTTTCATAAATTTACAAATCATAAAATTGGGCCCTTGATCCTAGGTGTACCTCTTTTTGTTTAATCCTAATCTTACCCTAATTTCAATATTCAAGATATATTTCACATATCTACACATCTTGGTTTGAGCCATCGAGCTGGATTTAGCATTATAATTATGCTACCCCACATCCCTACAAAATCGAAATGGACCCGCACTTTTTTTCCCAAATTTGGGGATAATATTAAGGCATTCTTACCGTATTCGAATCCCACTTGGTGTCAAATTTCATCAATTCTAAGTCAGCCTTTTATCAATATCTTCATCAATAATGGAAGCTTTAGGAGATATTGAGGAATAATAAGGGAATCGCCGACTATTGATTGGCTTGTAGCTTTTCCTTAGGATTTGGTATGACTTGATGTTATTTTCATGTATCTAAATTAAGCTTCAAATCTACATCACATTAGCTTTCAAATTTATATTATTTCTTTATATTTGCATTACAATTGTGATTTAAAGCATTCTCATTAAAATCATTTAGGATTTGCTCAAACACATAGGGTATTTTGCATTAGCTCATAACAATCGTACAAACACGTAAGATTCAAGAGCACTCACACATTTTTAGTTACAATATTGGCTACCTGTGGAAGTGGAAGTCACCAAAACAAGGGGTTTGACTAAGGAAAACCCTTGTATAGCCACAACACAACCATTTTTTAAATTGTAGGTACAATTAGAGGTTTTTGTCAAAGCAAACAATTTGTGGAAGATCTCAACAAATTGGTACATGTCTTCTCTTATAATTTGGACCTAGCCCTCTTTCTTTTGCTCCAGACTTCTATGATAGTGCTGAGACAATGTCAGAGAATGGACCTCCAATTTATAGCTCATCATAGTTCCTTAGAATAGGGCATACAACACCCCTGTCCTGTCAATTCAAGATCTTTTTTTTATCACAAGTGCACATCAAAACTGTATTCTTACATTTGTACTTATTGTCCTAGTTTCGTTACCAATGAGTCAACTGAGGGTAATACTTATAAATAGGGACAATACTTCTATCTCCCTCCATGGTAAGACCTAGGAAATGTCTCATAAATGCAGCAACATATACCAAGTAAGAAGTCATATAGAATTTTAGGGTATTATTAATTTGGGATAGCTACTCATAGATCGAGTCGTTGTTTAAATCTTGTTAGAAATGTATGTTTGGTTGACATTGATGTCAAACTTGGTGATCTGGATAGGTTTGAATATAGTAAGAGTGAAGGTGATGCATAACAATGGAAGATAGGTATGTATGTATGAAGAGGAAGAACCTTGTTGTTATGTTAGGTAGGTAATGTTGCAAAGACAATTGTTGCAGATGTGTTACAATTATTGCAGATGCGATTTCTAGAAGGATGTTGTTCCAGAATATTGGTAGTATGGGGATATGTTTTTCAGGTTGACAAGGTTTTGGAATTGGTTGTGGCAATTGAATTTGTACTTTAGATGTATGTGTAGTTGTGGAGATGACAATTGACAACATACAGTTGACAAATCTTAGGGTTGCAGAGCTCTACATTTTTTCTCTCATTGCAGATATGGTAATACAATCTTGGTATGATGGTGGACATAGCTTAAGATTGTTCTGCTGAAGTTTTGGTGCTCCAAAAGTTGTACTCCAAAAGTGTATTTAGTGATGATGGTATTTTTATAGTGTTTGTAGTGTTTCACATTCCTCTGTATTTTTTGTTTGATGTTGATTTTTTGGCAATATGTTGTTCATCACCTTAACTTCTTTGTGTCAAGTTGGATCATGTTTTTGTGCTTCTGAATCATGTTTGTGGAAGACCAAGGATATGATCATTTTAGGTCTAGCCAACCTTGAATGTTTTTGTTTCTTGTTAATGCTCCGGTGATTGTAATGTTTTATTTGACCATTGGAAGAATCTTGAAAGAAAGAAATAATGTATAATTTTGATGGAGAAATATTCTTGGGGAAAGCATTCTTGAGGTCGACTTGGTGTATATACCTACTGACACACACACAGACGCAGACACACATATGTTATCATTTGCTCAATATAATGAGTGAGTGTGTTTGTGTGTTGTGGTTGTCAAGTATGTTATGTGTGTGTGAAGAAGAAAGGAAAAATTGGTGCGACAATGGGTTGGAGTAGGTGGATTGCAACAGAGTTGCAGAGATTCTTGATCGGATTTTTTGCAAGAAGTTGTTTAGATCTCTAAGCTTATGAGGAATTGAACCCATGCATATGTAGATACAATTCTCTCATTTCATCTTTTCTATCCCTTGGCAGTGAGCCTTTCGACAATAAGTCATTGTAACCTAAGCAGCGAGTCCTCTAGTAGTGAGCCTTCTAATATCTTATAACTAGTTATATTATCTTGAGAGTTAACCCTCTCCATGGTTTTTCCCATTTGGGTTTTTCACATATAAATATCTGGTGTCTCTCTTATGATTATGTATCTCTTGAATTTCAATTATGTTGCATACATTACTTTTGTGCTATGATTAATTGAGAATAAAATAATTTTTCAGAAGTTCAGTTTGTAAACGGGAATACCGATTCACCCTCCCCCTCTCAGTATTCCAAACTGTTCAACAATTGGTATTAGAGCTTGGCCCCTTGTTTCTAGCTTAAATTCTTGAGGGAGATCCTTGTCATTTGAACAGATGGCACCTATGGATTTGGTAGGAGATGAAGGAACACAAATGGACCACTGAGAGGGGGGGGGGTGAATTAGTGGTAACAAAAATTTAAATTTTTTAAAATAACCAAAGTTTTAATAACAGTAAGCAATGAACTATAAGGAGCGATATTAAACACATTCACACACACAAAAGGAAAACACATAACTCAAGATATACAAAGAAAACTCATGATGGGAAAAATCTCGGTGAGAAATGTTGCTAAAGTCTACTTCTCTAATGCAACCTCACAAGTAAAAGTTTGATTACATATTAATGGAAACCAATCCAAAGGATCACCAACCCCCTATTTGAGCACCCACTCAGACAACATACAATAAGTAAATATTAAATTACAGTTATGCAACTTGTTACTAATGAAATTTTATACCTCACAATTTGTTTTCTGCATCTGAGATTGTCTTGACTCTTCTTTGCTCACAATCTCCATCCTTTGTTCACCAATCTTTTCTATCAATCTCTACTCTGTAACCTTTGTCTTCTTTCTCTATTCCACTTTGTGTGTATTTCCTTGTGTTATCTGCCTTAGCTCTCTACTCTCTTCTTTTCTTTACTGTTTTATTTTTTGCACTTCTCTATTATAGCACACACACTCCCTCTAATTCAACTCTTTGCACAATAACACATTTTCTTCAATGTCTTGTAGGGTTCTCAAGTTGTGCACCTGTTTGTTACTGCGTTTTTCTCACATGCTAAAGTTGCTTCTCTGCACCCAATATCCTTTTTTTAGTTCTTTATTCTTTTCTTTCTACTACCTTGCACACTTGTAACACTCTAACTACATCCCACACATTACACTTTTCACTAACTCCATTTCTTGGTAATCTTCGCACACAGAGCTTTCCCTCCAAAAGATATTAAAAAAAAATCTTCAGCTAGACTTTCCCTCCAAAGAGAACTTTAAAAATTCTTTAGTTAAGCTTTCCCTCCAAAGACTGCCTACCCCAAGGGCTTTCCCTCCAATTTTTTTTGGAGTTCCAGCTAATAAAGATTTCTTTTTATTTTTCTTTTCTTTCTTATTTCAGATTTGCAACCATCCATATTAGATGATTCTTTCCTTCTTTGCTCAAGAATATGCATTGATAGGCATCCCCTTTCAATTACATGGATCAATTAGCAAAGATGTTTCCATCTAACATTCATTTCTTACTCAACAACATAGTGGATGGTGGGACCCATCAATATATCCTTGGTGCAATCATGATAGAAAAGTTCCAAAAGAGAATAGTCCAGACAATGCAACAAGAGTTACATAATAGAAACAACTTAATGTGATGGAGGCAATGCAAAAACAGACTATATTATATTATGAAAATCAATTACAAATTGTCGACAACATGTGGGCTCACAAGATTCAGCTCACAGGTCTGATTACAAACATACACAATTACAATATTGAGGCTCAAGAAAGAATGCGAGCCAACTTCGGACCTCCTAACCTTAAGATTTATCTTCTATCTTCTAATGACTAATTTCCAAATGCTTGATTATATTGCTTTATATGATCATGAATGATCCGCATCAGCCCAAGATGAAACAAATGCCGATAAACAAGATGTAATGTGTAAAACAACAAGGTCAACCTCCACCAAAGAGATCCCTCCATAAAATCCATAGAATGAAGTGCAGACCTAAGGGAAGGTCGACGAAAATCCAAGGAATGTTGGAAACAACAAAATGAAGCTTCACAAGCTACGAAAATGATCCACAAGATTTGCCAATAGCAAATAGGTCCAAGCATTTCTAGTGCTCCAAGCCATAAAACCTTCTCAGCTTCTAGAAGTGATAACTTGCCGAAAAAAGATCCAAACATTCTATAGACTTAAAATAAGGTAGATGATCATGCCCATGAACAAAATCCAGCTCCACAAGATCCGGTGAGAAAATGCAAAGAAACACAGAAATAAATGTTGGAACTTCAAAACAAGAAACAAACTAAAAATAAAACATTTTTTGTTGATGCGAGATTTCCAAGAACAAGGGATGCTCCCGCATCAGACATTTGAGGTTGTTGAAAAAGTGAGTCCCTCACTTTGTTGGGGTTAGAGGAAAACCAAGACGGTCTACCTCTGCCTGAGAAATCCATGATGAATCTTCAACTAGTTTCCCTCTCCAGTTCACAAGATACTCTTTGTACTGGTTACTTCGGGTACTACACCCAATCCTTCTATCCAAAATTACTTCAATCTGGTCCGGCTCCCCACAGGGTATCTGCTTCTCCAAGTCTGCTCTACCGTCCTCACTAATTTCTACCTCATGGTATTGATGTAGATCTGGAATGTTGAATATAGGTGAAATACCCTAACTATTCGGTAACTCCACTTCATATGCATTTTCAAAACTGAATTTCCTCAACATCTTATAAAGTCCAAACTTCCTCATCTACAACTTATTATAGGGTCCAACTGGAAATCTCTCTTATCTCAGATATACCATTACTACATCTCCCTCTTCAAATTCCTTATGTCTCCTCTTCTCATTTGCTTTCTCCTTATACTCGTTCATGTCTTCCAAATGTTGTTTGACTTGAGTATGTATTGTCTTCATATGCTATGCAAATTCTTCTACTTCTGCACTCCTTTTATCTTGATTACCGATGTTTCTCATCTCTGATATACTTGTAGGTTGTGCTCTGGTAACAATCTCAAAAAGTGTTCTTCTATTACTCTTGTTCACTGAATTATTATTGACAAATTCTTCTTGTGCAAGAAACAAGTCCCAACTTCCGATTTTGTCTCCAACTAAACACCTCAATAAATTTCCAAAACTCCTATTCACTACTTTTGTCTATCCATCAATCTGTGGGTGAAAAGTAGAACTGAACTTCAAATTTTTCTTCATCTTCTTCCAAAGTTTTCTCCAAAAATATCCAACAACTTAGTGTCTCTGTCTGAAACTATGCTCTTAGGTAATCCATGCAATCTCACCACCTCCTTGAAAAATAGGTTAGCTATATGTACTACATCTGTTGTCTTCTTACAGGGTATGAAATGTGCCATCTTTGATAATCTATCCACCACCACAAATATAGAATCATTTCCTCTTTGTGTCTTAGGAAAGCCAAGTATAAAATCCATGCTTATGTCCTCCAAAGGTCTCTCTGGAACTGTCAAAGGTTTATACAATCCAACCTTCTGACTACTACCTTTTACAAGTTGTTAAATTCTAAAACTTTGCACAAATTTCTTGTCATCCTTTTGAATCTGAGGCCAAAATTAATTCTCACTAATCAATGCCACTAACTTATCAACACCAAAGTGTCCATCTAATCCTCCACTATGCTTCTCTTTTATCAGACTCTCCCTCATAGAATTCCTAGGTATACACAACTGAACTCCTTTAAGCAACATCTCATCTTGAATGAAATAGTCCAACCACTTACTTCTATCCACCATAACTAGTTCCTTACAAGTTTTCCAAGGTTCTGCAAAATCTGGGTCTTCCTCATACAAGTTCTTCAATTCCTCAAAACCTAATACCTCCACTCTCATCTTTGTCAGCAAGTTCCTTCTTCTACTCAAAGAATCAACAACTCTATTTGACTTTCCACTTCTATGTTTCAACATAAAGGTATAACTCTACAAGAACCCATTGCTATTCAACTTACTCTGACTATTCAAACATTGCAAAGCTTGATGGTTGGTATACAACACAAACTTCTTAGGCAAAAAATAGTGTCTCCATTTCTTCAATGCTTGAACTATGGTATAAAATTCCTAATCATACACTGAATATCTCCTCCTTGCATCATTCAACTTCTCACTCAAATAAGCTATCGGTCTTCCTTCCTAACTTAACACTGCTCTAATTGCATTCCCACTTGCATCACAATCCACTTGAAATACTTTGTTAAAATCCGCTAAAGCCAACACAGGTTGCTCTATCACCTTCTACTTCAACAATTAAAAGCTCTTACTTGCTCTAATTGTCCACTTGAAATCCTTTTTATCTCATCTCATTGCTTATGTCATAGGGCTACAAAGTGAACCAAAATTTCTAATAAACTTCTGATAGAAACTAGCCAATCCATGAAATAATATTACCTCTCCAATGCTTTCTAGTGTAGGCCATTCAACAATTTCTCTTACCTTCTCAGGGTCCATCTTCAATCCATCCGCAGATATCACAAATCCTAGATAGACTAACTCTTCCTTCATGAAACTGCACTTCTTAATGTTTATCAACAACTTCTCTTCTCTCAACCTATGCAAAACTTGTCTCAAATGCAAAATATGTTCTTCCTTTTTCTTATTGAAAATCAAGATCTCATCCAAGTATACAATCACAAACTTACCCAAGAATTTCTTTAATACCTCATTCATCAACCTCATGAAAGTACATAGTGCATTAGTCAATCCAAAAGGCATCACCAACCATTCATACAGTCCTCATTTGTCTTGAATGTTGTCTTCCATTCATCTCCTTCTTTGATTCTGATATGATGGTATCCACTCTTCAAGTCTATCTTTGTGTAGTATCTAGCTCCACTCAAACAATCCATTATGTCATCCATTCTAGGCAAGGGAAATCAGTACTTCACTGTGATCTTGTTTATTGCTTTGGAATCAGTACACATCCTCCATTCACTATTCTTTGTAGGTGCTAACACTATTGGCATTGCACAAAGACTCAAACTTTCTCTGATCATACATTTTCTCAACAATTCCTGCACTTGTCTATTTAGTTACTCATTCTCTATTGGTGTCATCCAGTGT
Source organism: Cryptomeria japonica (assembly GCF_030272615.1). Lineage (NCBI taxonomy): Eukaryota > Viridiplantae > Streptophyta > Pinopsida > Cupressales > Cupressaceae > Cryptomeria > Cryptomeria japonica. The sequence continues at coordinate 520,655,184 of NC_081414.1, read as the reverse complement.
GCTGCTTTATTAGGCAAACTAGCTAGGGGGATCAATCCATGCAATGACTGATACTTCTCACAAGTAGTAATCCATTAAGTACATTATCTTAAATGACATCTCCATATTATGTCAGCAACTCCTTTGTCTCCTCTAGTTCTTCTTCTTCATACTCTGGATTGTCAGTCTTCATAGGAACCAAGGCGAAACACACATTCTCATTTCTCATCCCATCTAGGAATTTCCTTCCATCCACCAAAGAAATTTTAGCACTTGTATAAACTTCACTCTTCAAAGGCTCCTCCAAGAGAAATAAGGTCCGACTCATCCCATTTGCAGCAATAGTGTATATGTTCTTCCATCCATCATGTATTGTTTGTCTATCATACTGCCAAGGTCTTCCCAACAAAATATGACAAATATCCATAGGCATAATATCAAACAAAACTTCATCATTATAAGATCCAATCTTCAATTTCACCAAACATTGTTCACTTACTAGTATCTTATGATCATCCTGAATCCATGTTATCTGATAAGGCTTAGGGTGATTTAGTCTTTCCAAATTCAACTTATTTACCATCTCTTCCAAAACAAGGTTATCTGAACAACCACTATCAATTATAACTTTACAACACTTACCAGATACCTTAAATTTGGTCTTGAACAAATTCCTCCTCTGCAAGTGCTCTTCATTATCTTTGGTGTGACACAAAGCTCTCCTCATCACCAAAAATTCTCCATCTTCTAGTTTATTAGCTAATCTGATATGGTCTTCTTCTAAAAATATTGCTCTTCCAGTGTTCGTTGTCCTCCTACATTCAAAATAATGATGTCCTTCTCCTTCACAGTTAAAGAAGGTTCCTCTAAACTCTCTCTTATCTTATCTTTTGTCTTCTTTTCCATAACCCTCATTCTGATATCCATCAGGGTCTCTTCTCTGGTAAAAATTTCTATCATCCCCATCTTTGCTAACTTCCTTGTCTTGGTTATGATCTGCATAGGGTCCTCTTCCTCTGGAATAGTTTCTTCCTCCTTGAAATCTTCCTCCTCTACCACTTTGCTTCTGCTCATGTCTTTTGTTTAACTTCTCCTCTACTTTTAGGGGATATTGATAAGATTCCTCAACACTCTGAACTTTATTAAACTGAGTTCATCTTGTATAGACATTTGCAACCCATTCAAATGTCTAGCAACTTGTTCAATCTCATCATCAGCATGTCCGGATATGATATTCAACTTGTAGAACGCTTTAGTATACTCCTTCACACTAGATTCCTTCTACTTCAGGTTCTGCAAGTTCTGGAATAGGTTCACTTGATAATTAGCTGGCATAAACTTTGATTTCAACTTACTAACCATTCGCTCCTAAGATTTGATCTTCTCTTTACCTCTTCTCTATCTATCTACTTGAAAATGCTCCCACCAAAGAAATGCATGACCTTTCAACTTATTGCAAGCATTTTTCACCTTTCTATCTTCCGCGGTGCCTTCAAAATCAAAATACTTTCCATTTTCATGATCCAATCCCACAATTCGTCTATATCCAACTTGTCATCATAATATGGTGGGGTTAAATATGGTTTGGTATTCACTCTAGACAATGGTCTTATAAACATTTCTTCATCTGGATCATTTGCCAGTGGATTTGCTCCTTATTCTCTAGCTACTTCTTCTTCCTCATCATCACTCACATCTTCAATATGGCGACCCCTTCTCTGGGCTGTTTCAATAGCTACTAATCAAGTTGGAATTCCTCTCAAATTTTTGATGCAGGAGTATCAGAGTAGTTCAAACCAGCATTTGGATTTGTTCTCGGTGAGATATCTAGTATTACTCCGGTATTGGTATGTTCTTACCGGTTGGTTTTGCACTGTATGGAGTGAAGATGAATCGGGTTGCGGGTGGTTCTCATAACTTGTGGATCTTTGAGTGATGTTGTTTTGGGCCTTGTCCGATGTGTTCGAAGGACCATATGAATTTTTATGAATTTGAAGATGTTCTTAGTTATTTGGGCTGACATATTATTGTTTACATGTTTCATCATGAATCATTTGGTCTTTGGCTGACCTGATTGAGTTATTATCGCTTGTAGATGGTATAAAGGGAAGTTTGGAGATTCATTTTGGAGGACAAAGTTAGGAGGAAGAGATTGAGTGAAGATGTAGTTTCCCGAGAGATTTTGGTCTAGGGGGACTGAAGTTTGGATGGACTAAGGTCCGTATTAGTGCAGACTATTACCAGAGGCCTATTTGTCGAGCAAAAGATCCGCAGATCTTAGATTTGTGTTGTATCGATTGTTTTGTAATCTTGGGCTATGGTCTAGCATATGTAGCCACTGAAGGCATATGTAATTTATTAAATGGTTGTAATGATTGATTTATCTGGTTACTAGTTATATCATGTGTTACTTCTATTGGTAAGGTTGCTCTTTATCTGTTTATCGGTTAGATATTATGTTGTGTTACCGGTTGCCAATATCTTGCATGATGTTTTGTGTTATAGGATGCAAGGCGGGGATGTCATTCATTGGATCTCCCTACCTTGACTACGTCACATTTCCATCACAATAGGGTCTACATTTCCATGTGCTCCATGATTTCTATTTCCTTTTTGCACCATCTTCACGCAAGTCCTTTGTAGCTACAGGCTAGATCCACAATCCACCACCCTACAACAAAATCTTACAGGACTACAATCTACGAAATGAAACTCGCTCTAAAACCAGTTGGTGCAGTCATGGTAGAAAAGTCCTCAAAGAGAACAGTCGAACCATGTAAGAAGAGTTACATAATAGAAACAACTCAATGCGATGGAGGCAATGCAGAAATAGACTCTATTATATCATGAAAATCAATTACAAAATGTCGGTAACATGCGGGCTCACAAGATTTGACTTGCAGGCCTAATTAAAAACATGCATAATTACAATATCCAGGCTCAAGAAATAATGCAAGCCAACTTCAGACTTGCTTACCTTTAGATTTATCTTCTATGCTCTAATAATTGATTTCCAAATTCTTAATTACATTGCTTTATATGATCAAGAATGCTCCATGTCAGCCTAAGATGTAATGTGTAAAATAACAACGCCAACCTTTGCCAAAGAGATCCCTTTGAAAAATACATAAAATGAAGTGCGGACCTAAGGGAAGGTTGACCACAAGCCAAGGAACATTGGAAAAAACAAACTGAAGCTCCATTTGCTATGAAAATGATCTGCAAGATTCACCAATAGCAAATAGGTCCATACCAGAAAACTGTCTCAAATTCTGGAAATGATGACTTGTTGGAAAAAGATCCAAACATCCCGTGGACTTAGGATAAGGTAGATGAACATGTCCACGAACAAAATATAGCTTCGCAAGATCCGATGACCAAATGCAAAGAAACACATAAAGAAATGCTGGAACTACAAAACATGAAACAAACTAAAAAGAAAATATTTTTGGTCGATGCATGATTTCCAAGAACTAGGGATGCTCCTACATCAATCCCTATGCTCACAAATGGTTCATGTGTAGGAGGTATCCATGGAGGAATCACAAGCTTAGTGTTGAATTGGTGAAAATTATGGTGGTAAATGCGGCGTGTTATCAACTTCACTTGTTGTGGTTTCATAGCAACCTTGGTCAACACAATCTATTGACTTGCGAAACAATCATAACTCTTTCTTCTCCATATTTACTATGGTTATAAACACATTGTGTAATCTACTTTATTTTTTTCTATTTCACAGCCAAGTTTGATGGGGATTATTGCTAGCTTGTGAAATGGAGATAATACCTTCCTTTTGTTGCAGTTTCTCAGCTATGTTGGTAGAAGTTAGTGTCTTGTCTGCAAAACTGTGATAAATTTCTCTTCTCTATCTTCATTGTGCAGTGATAAAAAAAAAGTGTGTTTTCCCTTTCTTCCCAAATAACCATAGAAGGCTTGTTGCGATTTCGTATCTACCTTGGTAGCAGTTAGTGTCTCACTTGAAAAACTATGATAACTCTATGGTGATAACATGACGTGTTCTGCTTCAAGTTCATTAAGCCCGCTCAACTCTGTCAACTTGAGACAATAACTTCTGAAGAAGTCTGACCTTCATCTAAGACGCATATCATCCTGCATATTTGTCCCGTGCATCTTCTCAACTATTGACATTGATGACAATGTAATGCCAATAATCTCCCCCTTTCTCATTGATGTCAACCACACTCATCTTATCCCCCTTTCACAACAATGGCAAAGGGTAGGACAACCAACTGTCAAACATTCTCATCTTAACCTTCAGATGGAAACACATGTCACTCCCCCTTTGACAACCATACTGTACATGTGGTTGATAACATGTCAAGTATACCAATTGCACTTCTCCTTCTACAACACCTTCTATCATTTTTCTAACCTTGTTTAGCAATGGTATCCCCCTAAGAACCATAACCATTATGCTCCATCACCTTGGGAGCACACACAGGTTCATAGACGCATAATTTGAAGCTATGAGATCCCCCTGAACCACAAATCTCTATATCCATTTAAGTGCAGAAGGAGGGAGGGACAACATGCAACCGCAATATTAGTTATTCAAAAGTGTAATTAGGCAGAGGTTTTGTTAACATATCAGCCACTTGCTCACCAATACTTACATATTCAACCTTGACTTCTTTTTTAGCTACCTTCTCCCTCAAGAAATGATACTTAATTTCTATGTGTTTTGTTCTTGAGTGCATGACAATATTCTTAGAGATGTTAATGGCACTTGAATTATCACATTTGATGGAGATGGGATCCACATACTCTACTAGATATCCTTGAGTGTTTTCTTCATCCAAAGAACTTGTGAACAACATGTAGCAACAACTATGTACTCAACCTCAATAGTGGATAAAGAGATGGATTCTTGTTTCTTGTTGTGCCATGAAACTAATGTATCACCAAGGAAGAAGGCATAACCACTAGTGCTCTTTCTGTCATCCACACAATGTGCCCAATCTGCATTTGTGTAGGCTTGCAAAGTAAAGTATCATTCTTTGGATAACACAAACCATAATCAAGTGTACCTTGTAGTTATATGAATATCCTTCTAACAACAATTACATGAGATTGCTTAGGAGAAGATTGAAATCTGTCCACCATACACACTGCTTGTACTATGTCAATTTTGGAAGCAGTTAGATAAAAAAGACTCCCAATCATAGATCTATACATGGTCTGATCAACATCTAGTGACTCATCATTTTTACTCAATTTGCATCCTGTCACCATAGAGGTACTAACTAGCTTGCAATCAATCATGTAAAATCTTCTCAACATGTATTTTAAATACTTAGTGTGAGAGATGAATATACCTTTATTCTGTTGTGATATTTACAGTCCAAGAAAGTAGGACAATTCTCCTAGCATTGACGTCTCAAACTCTGATTGCATTTTATCAACAAATTATTTGCACAAACTATCTTTATTTCCAGAAAAGATAATATCATTTACATAAACAACTATAATCATGAGATTATCTTTAGTTTTAATAAATAGGTTGTTATTAGAACATCCCTTTTTGAAGCCTTGCTGATGTAGATATTTTTCCAGTCCAGAGTACCATTCTCTAGGTGTTTGCTTCAACCCATACAATGCTTTTCTTAATCTGCAAACAAATTCTTCATTTTCATGCAAATAAAATCCTTTAGGCTGCTCAAACTACACCTCTTCCTCCAAATTGCCATTTATAAATGTAGACTTTACATTCATTTGGTAAACCTTATAACCTTTGTAGGCTGAAAATGCTAAAAATAATCTTATGGCCTCAAGTCTGGCAACAGGGGCAAATGTCTCCAAAATCTATGCTCTCTACTCATGAGTATCCTTTGCAGACTAGACTAGCCTCGTTTCTTATCACCTTTCCATCTTCATTCACCTTATTTATGTAGACCCACTTTGTGCCAATGACATTCTTATCAGCTAGCCACGATACTAAATCCCAAGTTTTATTCTTCTTTATCCGTTGCAATTTTTCTTCCATTGCCTTAATCCATTGAGCACTCTTGCTGGCCTCATTATAATTCTTTGGTTCTAGTTCAATCAAGAGGTAAAAATTTAGTTGTTCATTGTTTGCAACATGCATCCTTCTTGTTTGTACACCTCCATCCTTGTTGCCTATAATATGATCTTCAGGATGGTACTTTTGCACATACTTACTTGGTAGTTTTTTAGTGGCTTCTTCTTGATTTTTTTAGATTCTACATCTTCTTCATAACATGGTTCCTCAATCTGATCTACGAAATTTTGCTTTCCTTTTTACAAGTCTTCATCAACTCTTACATTTACACTTTCAACAACTTTCTTGAGGTGTTTGTTGAAACATTTGTATGCCATGATGTGAGTTGAGTAGCCTAAAAATATGCCTTCATCACACCTTGCATCAAAACTTTCTAAACCATCCTCATCTCTTCTGCTAAAGCTTTTGCTACCAAACACTTTAAAAAATTGATAGAGGGTTTCTTGTCATACCATAACTCATATGTCATCATTTTTCTGTTCACTCTCAGTTGTACTTTGTTAAGTGTGTAGACTGTTGTATGGACCGCTTCTTTCTAATAACATTACATAGATTAGACTCATTCAACATTGTTCTTACCATTTCTTTGACCATTCTATTCTTTCTCGATCCATAACACCATTTTATTGTGGTGTTCTAGCAGCAAACCATTGTCTATTGATTCCATGTCACTCACAATAATATGCAAATTCATTTGATATGAAATCACTTCCATGGTTTGATCTCAAACACTTCAGCTTATACCCACTCTCTCTCTCTCTCAAACATTTTCCTAAAAAATCTTGAACCTATCAAATGCTTGTGACTTATCCTCCAAGAAAGTAACCCATGTCATCCTTGAATAGTCATGTATAAACAACATGAAGTACTTTTAACCATTTAGATTCCTTGTCCTAGTAGGACCACATAAATCAATATGCACTAGTTCCAATGGCCTTGAGGTTGAGTATTATTTTGTCTTAAAGATCACCCTAGTTTGCTTGTCATTTTGACACTCATCACATATGGTGTTTGCTAGCCTAATAATCCAAGGCAAGTGTTTCACATAATATTTCCTTCTTACCTTGACAAGATTGTCAAAGTTTATGTTGGCCAACCTCCTATGCCACAACCAACTCTCATCCACTTGTCCCATCATGCACTATGACTCATAATATTCCTTCAAGTTATACACATTACAATCAATTCTCTTCCCTTCTACAATTAGTTTACCATTGCTTTCTTTTCTGATTTCACATCCCTTGGAGTTAAATGTAAACATGTAGCCTTTGCCACATATATGACTTGTTAGCGTTAATTGATAACATGCAACTATAGTCTTACCATTATTTATGATAATCCTTAAATTGCATGCTTTATGTTCTCCATGCAATAATCTAACTAATCCAATAGTCTATTAGGCTAGTTATTACCACCTCCCTTCACCATAATTTTAGTTTATGCGGTGGCCAACATTGTAGTTGAATCATGCAATCATTGTAATTTTAATACAAGATTTTCATTCATATGTAGATCTTTCTACTCTGTTTTTATTTTCTCTGATACCATGTTAAATTTTATGACCTGCACAGTATGGATCTAGCAAGAAGAGAAAAGAAACAAAACTTACAGAATGAGATGTCTCACACTTTAGTGGTCACTGTTCCTAAATCTTGTATGGCAAAGTCGCAAATCAACATGAGATTGGAGAAACATGAGTATTTTCCAGAACCATTCATCTTGATTCCTTGATATATATCACTTGAGTGGGAATTCATCTGTTTGATAGCTCGAGGTTTCTATCTTCCAAAAGGAAGATGCATCATTTGTTGCAAAGGAACCTACTACAACATTCACTATGCTACATTATGTATTGACATTATTTCTCTTCTTTGTGGAGGCACAAATAGGCACTTTCTACAAGATCTTCTTGGTTGAAGAATCTTGTAGGATATTAAGTGTCATGTAGAATTAGCATCTATTATGAGGGGGGGTTTTGTTCCCACTGGGTTTTCCCTCTTTCCTCATTCCTTTAATTAGCCTTGTCTCCTTAGTTAGACTTAAGGGGGGGTGTTAGCGTTAATTCCTAACATGAAACTCCAGTCTTACCGTGATTTATGACAATCCTTAAATTGCATGCTTTATGTGAGCCATGCAATAATCTAACTAATTCAATAGTTTGTTAGGATAGTTATTACTACCTCCCTTCACCGTAATTTTAGTTTATGTGGTGGCCAACATTGTATTTAAATCATGCAATCATTGTAATTTTAATACAAGATTTTCATTCATATGCAGATCTTTCTGCTAGATTTTTATTTGCTCTGTTTCCATTCTGTAATTTTTCTTTCTTTTCTCTTCTTGCTAGATCCATATCGTGTAGGTCAAAAAATTTAACATGACTTACACTAGATATATTATGTCTTAGTCCTTCAACATAGTATACATTATGTGCTTTCAACTTATGATCAATTCTCAATGTTCCTTTGCCTTTTATTTTTGTGGAAGAATTATCACCAAATCTCATTGAGCCACCATTCCAATCTTCAAATTTGATCAACTTTTTCTTGTCTCTTGTCATGTGGCTAGAGCACCCACTGTCAACAACCCAAAGGTTTTTTCTCTCTACATGAAATATTGTTTGGACAATCAAATTTGATTCATTTTTATCCTTTTTCTTCTCTACCCAAACTTGCTTGGTTTCTTTCCCCATCTCCGCTAAACCACTCTGATCAAATTTGGTTTTTGGTTCGACAATTGATGTCTTCTTATGTTTAGGAGCTCTTGATTTGCAATGATTTTCTATGTGACCATAGTTTTGATAGTAGTAGCATTTTACATTTTGTTGAATGATGAAATAAAGGGGCTTCCACTTGACTGAAAAGTTTTTCTCCTACACTCATAGCTCTTATGGCCAAATTTATTATAGTGATAGCATATAACATTAATATCACGTAGGAAAACAAAATGATTCTTGTTTTCATAGTTTGGAGCAAGTCTAAGTATAAGTCTACAATCTGAATTTTATGTTCATATGCATTACATTTGTAGCAATAACCATGAAATTTAGAAGCATACCAGATATTATTGTCGACATGATTCCACATTGGCTTTCTTGGAGCAACATATCTTGGTCTTTTAAAATTCTATCCTTATGTCCTTAACTTTGATGAAGCCATCATCAATTAGCTTGGCCTTTCCTTTTGGATCAGCATGGTTGTTCCTTGTAGCGGCAACAACATTCTCCTCCTTTGGGGCAACAACACGTGTCTTTATACATTCAGCAACAATATTTAAATCTATTTTCTTTCTTGGGGCATTGCTAACTATAAGGGTTTGTTAATGACCATTCGTGCCTGAAGATACAAAGTTTATGTCCCTTTTTGATGACTCCATAGTGGCAAAACATTGACCAACCTCATATCCCATGCTTATAGAATCCTTTGAATTCTTTTTATTCTTCAGCATATCATACAATGCATTTCTGTTGCTTTCACATTTTAGCCTTATCTTGAGATCATCCTTGCACTTCTCAAGCTCCTTCCTATGATTCACAACTTCTTCGTCCAATTTTCAACATTCCTTTTCTTTGGCTTCCGATTTTGATTTTGATTACTTCACTCATCCTCTTGGCTTCCTCTAGTTGTGTAGTCAAGGTGGTGATGTTCTGATTAGACACATCAAGTTTCTTTCTAAATTAATTTTGTTGTTCTATGGCCGACTTCTTGTATTTTTTATATTCTTTCCTTATGTTATCAAGTTCTTTAAGAGCACATATTAATTCTCCTTCAAGGTCAACCTCAACATTAGCATCCTCTTCCTCATCGTCAATTAAATTTTTAGATTGAGCTCCACTTTGCTTGTCATTAGGTACCTCTTGAGCCATGAAGAGATTAGTTTTTTTTTCATCTTCACTATAGTCCTTAGCCGATTCACTTTCATCATTAGGGGCATCACTATCAATAGTGTAAAGAATTTTCTTCTTTTGAAAGTTCATTCTCCTAGATTTATAGAACTTTTTATCTTTATCCTTGACACTTTCCACATCACTATCTTCCTTCTTATAAGGACACCTAGCAACAAAATGTCCTATTTTACCACAGTCAAAACACTTGAAAGGTAATTTGCCTTTATATTTACGAGATCCTTTCTTTAATTTCCTTACAAAGTTGGCTTCAACTACATTTGATTTTTCATTATCTACACTACTTGCAACTTCTTTTCCTTTATTCTCAGAGGTGAAGGGAAATTCTTTCTTGGAAGGTTCAACACTTAGAGTTCTCATTTCATATGTTGATAATGATTCAAATAATTCATCCATATTGAAGGATTTTAAGTCCTTAGCTTGTTCGATAGTAGAAACATTTGTGTCATACCTTGTTGTTAATGACCTCAACACCTTAACTATAACTTCACCTAAACATCTACTCCAAGTCCTCTTACTTCATTAACTATTTCATCCACCCTTTGTAGACAAACATCAATCTTTTCTTCTTCCACCATCTTTAGGCCTCCAAACTGAGCTCAAAGGTTCTTGTGCCCAAACTTTTGGGCTAAAAATGGAACAATTTTTTTTTTTAAAACACCTAAACTCTCAAAACAAACTACATTTAAAATGGAATCAAATAAGTCTTGTCTTAACTAGGATGTAAATAGAATTGTTTTCTAAAGTTGGATTAATTAACCAACTCAAATAAGCGACATTATTTATTGGAGGTTAATTAATCCCAAGAGGGTTGTCACAATTTAGCTAGTTAATTTAATTATCTTATATAAGTTGCCGCTAATTAAAGTCGAGGGATATTCAGATATCTCAAATGTATTTAAAATTATGTCGGGCTAATTGAATGATGATGAGGATATCTTAAATTAAGGATTTAATTAATCAAGCGCACGCAAATTTATTATTTAAATCTAATCGATAAGGGTTCAAATTCCACAATGTCATTTGTCCAATAAATCCAATTTTATACTATAGTCAATTTTAATTTCCCCTAAACCTTCAAATTTGACAATTTAAGTAATCTGGTCAACATTGGCCTCATAGGTTAAAAATTTGTTAATAATTCTTGTTTACAAACGTTCCCCAAAATTAATCCCCACTTGACGACCATATTTAATTAAATACCAAAATTATCTAAGAAATATCCTTATTAAAATTCCTTGATAATATTCGTCAATAATTGCGATATTATAACTATATAAAATTTAATAAGATAAATTAAAATAGGTTATCAACTTACCCTCAAATATGTATAATTAATTATATATATACCTATATGTAAAAATATAGTGTATATATAAATTTTATACATATAAACAATATGGGGGACAAATTTATATTTAAACCTATTTGTATATGTAATTTTCTTTAAATAAAAGAACCAACTTAACCCATTGAATTTTGTAATGCAACTTACAAATAATCCCTAAATTACAAGTGGTAGTTTAAAAACTTAATTCAATTTCTCTCCTATTATTTCTACATGCAAACCCTAACCCGAATATGGGCTAGGGTTGCATTTTATTATACTCTGTTATTTTAAATGTCGACCCTAACCCGAAATTAGTTTAGGGTTGCATTTAATTTTATTAACAAGCACTCTTATCTTTCCTTCCTTTATTATTTTTTTGTTTTTGCCCTAACCCAAAATGGGTTAGGGTTTATTATATTTTGTTTTAGTTGAGTGTGTGTGTGTGTGCTGCACGTGTTCGAGCGGTCGTGGAGGCACAACGCCATCCAAAAGGGAGCTGTAGAGGAGGGGGGGTCGAAGTGGGTGGAGGTGTTCATAGGGAAACCACTGTGGATGCCCATAGTGGCGGCCCCGATGCCACCCACTGTGGACACCCACAGTGGTGGCACCGATGCCGCCCACTGTGGTTGCCCATAGTGGCGGACTTGGCTCCGCCCACTGTGGGTTCCCACAGTGGTGGCGCCAACACTGCCCACTGTAGATGCCCGCAGTAGCGGCACGGCCCGTGACATCTCCCATAAGGAGGGGTAGGGTTTCGGCCCTCCCCAACAATCATTATTTTTTTTTAATTTTTTTTTGTTTTTATAAAATATAAAAATATATATACAATTGCATAATTAGTTTTTTTTTAAATGTATATTTGCACATATATATATATATATTTGCACATATATATATATATATATATATATATATATATATATATATATATATATATATATATATATATATATATATATATATATATATATATATATCAGTTTCTTAGGGTTAAAAATCTCCCTCTCTTTTTTTTCTTTCTTTTTCTTTTCCAAAAAGGAAACTTAGACATTAATATGTTGGAATGTAAAATAATGTACAGGCTGCTCATAGATAGATGTAATTATATAATTTTTTTTGAAATGATTTATCTAACATAAATTGAGTAGCTTATATCCTCAAGCCTAAGACTAAATATGCAATTTTCTCCCCTTTTTAAAAAAAAAAAAACAACAATGCATTTTATGACAACAACAAGCTAAAAAAAAAACTTTAAATAGGTTTTATTATTATTTCTTTTGTTTATAGATTAATATTCTGCAATGAACAAACATAAATAAAAATGATAGAAATAAATATGACTGTAGGGGCATTTTCAACTTCATTTAGATGTCTATAGGAAAGGTAAATTTCATGGTTCTACTTTAGCTTTCTGTTTATTTTATTTTGTTCTAAGTAAAATAAAATGACAATAACAACAACATTTAACATTGCAGGAAAATACTGAAAACACATTTCATTTCTTTTTCTGCCCTTTTTTTTATTTATATAAACTGCAGAAATAAATAACAAGAGATTTTAGTTTTAGACAAAATTAAATAAGAATAACAACAGCATAATATATTGCAGAGTTTTACTAAAAATGCTTTTCTTATATGAATGTATGAACTCCATCTGTCAATATTTACAAATGGGTAAAATACCCAATTAGTCTCTCATTCCTAATGAATGAGGACTGAACTAAAATAACACATCTCTATCCTTCAAAATAATTACAACAGTTATATTTTTATTTCTTACTTTCTGCAGCTAAGTAAAATCTGCAACTAAAGTACAATCTGCTACTCCTAGCTTACTTTCCTCTTTCCAAGAAACCTGCATACAAAACATAAGGTTGTGACCATGGGATGCTCACCTCCCAGCCTAGGCTTACTAGAATCCACCCCTGAGCTTGGAGAACCAAGTCCTAGATGGGTTACACTCAAGCATACATAAACAAGCAAAGGGGAAAAACATAACAAACACATTCCCTTCCCAAGCTGAAACTTCATCACATAATGTGATGTTTTACTAGGGTGGAAGTGGACCAAGTACCCTAGAGGAGATCTGCTAGATAGTAACTCACAGCCAACTCATGACATCCAAGAAAACACAACAAAACTCATCTTAACCCCCATATCCTTATGACCCCCAAAGGCAAACATGTCATATTTGCTCCCCTTATGACCCCCGAATGCATAGATAGAACTATGCAGCAAGGGTCACATGGACAAACCCTTGAGATCACTCTCATGATGAGAGCCTCTCACTCTAAGGCTTTCAAACTCCTTCCACCCCCAAGACCATTCTGCCCTCCCAACGGTAAGATGGTCTTGGATACTCCCAAACCACAACAAATGCATAAACAGAAAATAGGAAAAGAATCACATAAAGCTTTCGCAAATACAATACAAATAAAAAATACAATATTTTCCATTCAAGCATTCTACAAACATATTTTCAAATAAGCAAGTAAGAAAACACCAACCTTGAATCTGCCAAGGGTATTCTAGGGAAAGCTTGGAGAAGAGTAGCTCAATCCACAAGACTTTTTTGCAACACTTAGCCAAATTTTTCTATTCTAAAACTAGTTTTCCTCCAAGAATTGTCCAAAATCTCCAAAGATGGAGAGTGGGTGATTAGATCACTAAGCTTCAATCTCTAGCCCAAGAAGGCTTCTCTCACTCCTTCCAACCTCTTGGATAGAGTAAGGGACTCCCATTGGTTGGTCTTCCCTAGGTCTTACACACTACCTAACCAAGGCACCTCAAGAAGAGGAATGAAAATGGGGAAAAGGAATTACACCTATCAAGAAGGTTATCTGACCAAGGATGACACTCCTATAGATGGAATTCATCCATCTTGGGAAAACCACTTTTTTGGGTCGTTAAACAAGCCCTAAGGGAAAGACACATGGCCAAATTTGGCCTTCACCCATAGGTACCCCATGAGGCCTAATAAAAATGCTCTAAAACTAACTCTAGGAGTTGATTTAACCCTTAGAAAGTCCACCTAAAGTTAACCTACGGGTCAACTCTGAGTTGACCCTCCTTGTGGCTCACTAACTTAGATTTCTTGGTACCTTCAAGGATAATTAGGAGATATAACAATTAAACAAAAATAAAACTCTCCAAAAAGTGACATGACAATTGCCAACACAACATACAACATATGTGTCAAGTGACACTACAAAATAATTCCACATCACAAATACACACATGGCAATTGTCCCTTGAATGATTTAAACAAATTTAATGAATACAATTTACACACATGCAAACAATTATGTTTACAAATAAAATATGATACATTAGGGGTGTTGTCTCTCTAAATAGACAACCCCTGGTTTTACAAACGTACATAGGCCTAGGCTTGATTCTCCATAATATTTCCATGGTCACATGGATAATTTCCTACACATCTCAATTTATACATTAGTACTTTCCAATATCCTCATATAATATTAAACACGTAATCAAGAATAAAATTCAATCACTCTGCATAGAATTGACATTATACAATACAATTTGCCACATATCAAAATAATTCACATAAGCAATTCATCATAACCCTCATAATTTAAATCCATTCATAAGATATGCAAACATATTTCTAGCATCATAATAAAGTCCTGCAAATGAAATAATGACATACATCGTCTTAATGTTGCCCTGTTCTAGGATCATATAAAATTCTATATCCACACAGGATAGAAATAAAGCATCAATATATCAATGTTATCAAATTCGTGGGATCATATAAAGTTCTATATCCATAATGCATAAAAATAAAGCATCCATGATAGTTCCAACATGAAAATCATTTAAAAGATAGGATGGGTTAGGGTAGGGCCTCACAAAGGTTTTGCAGTTTGGCCTCCTTCACTCTTACATCTCCTTCACAGATTCTCTGTAGCTTGTCCCATATTTCTTTTGCAAATGTACAATGCATAACTTTAACATACTCTGTATTTGATAATCCACTAAGGATAGTGTGCTTGACTGTTGCATTGTGTTCATATTCCTTTTTGGCATCAGGATCACTAGGAGTGGTAGAAACAATATAACCATGTTTAACCGACATCCAAACAACATAACCTAGGGATGATAAATATGTTTCCATTCTTCTACTCTAGAAAGCATAGTTGGTGTCATCAAACATTGGTACTTTAGAAGAGGATGACTCATACCTATCCGTTGTGTTTACAAACCAGAATCTACCGAAGCTGGAGAAACTTTATCTAATAGGGAACCTAGGGCTCTGATGCCAATTGAAGCAACACAAATGGACCACTGAGAAGGGGTTGAATCAATGGTAACAAAAAATTGAACTTTCTTAAATTACCAAAGCTTTAATAACAATAATCAAGGAACTATGAGAATAGTTATTAAACACATTCACAGACACACAAGGAAAACACATAACACAAGATATATAAGAAAAATCCATGATGGGAATAACCCCGGTGAGAAATGCTACTAGAGTCTACTGCTCTAATCTAGCCTCATAAGTAAAATATTGATTACACATTTATGGGCACCAACCCAAAGGAGCACCAACCCCCTATCTGAGAACTCACTCAAACAACACACAATGAGTAAATATTCAATTATAGTATGCACCTCATTACAAATGAAATTTTGTAACTCATAATTTGTTTTCTGTATTTGAGATTCTCTTGACTCTTTCTTCTCACAATCTATATCCTTTGTTCACGAATCTCTGCTATCAATCTCTACTCTCTACCTTCTCTCCTCTTTCTTTGTTCCACTCTATCTGTATTACTTTTTTGTGTTCTCTGCCTCAACTCTCTACTCTCTGATCTCCAATCTCCGCTCTTCTCTGTTGTTTTCTTTTACGTACTTATCTATTATAGCACACACACACTCCCTCTTGTTCAATTCTTTGCACAATAGCACCTTTTCTTTAATGTCTAGTAGGGTTCCTGAGTTGTGCACTTGTTCATTACTACATTTTGTGCATGTGCTAAAGATGCAACTCTATGGCCAATATCCCTTTTTTTATTTTGTATTCTCTACTTTCTACTAGTCTACACTCCTATAACACTCTAACTACATCCCACACATTACACTTTTCACTAACTCCACTTCTTGGTAATCTTCGTACACATAGGGCTTTTCTCCAAAATATATATTTTTTTAAATTGATCCAGCTGGAATTTCCCTCCAAAGAGAAATTTAAAAATATTTTAGTTAAGCTTTCCCTCTAAAGGCTGCGTACCCCAAGGGCTTTCCCTCCAAAAGAGATTTTTTAAAAAAAATTGCTCCAACTAGACTTTCCCTCTAAAGAGAACTTTAAAAATGCTTCAGTTAAGCTTTCCCTCCAAAGACTGTGTACCCCAAGGGATTTCCCTTCAAAAATAAATTTCAAGGAGTTCTAGCTCATAAAGAAAAAAATATTTTCTTTTCTTTCTTATTTCAGATTTGCAGTCGTTCATATTAGATGATTCTTTCCTTCTTTGTTCAGCAATCTCCATTGATACGTATCCCCTTTCAATTACATAGACTAATCAGCAAAGATGTCTCCATATAACCTTCATATCTCACTCAACAACATAGTGGATGGTGGGACCCATCAATATATCCTTGTGCTCCCAAATGGTCTATGTGTAGGAGGTATTCATGAAGGAGTCACGGGCGAAGTGCCGAACCGGTGAAAACTATGGCAGTATATGTGATGTGTTATCAACTTCTCTTGTCGCGGTTTCATTACAACCTTGATCAATGCAATCTGTTGGCCTATGAAATAGAGATAACTCTTTCTTCTCCATATTTACTGTGGCGATAAAGATATTTTGTTATTTGCTTCACTTGTTGCAGTTTCGTATTTGAGTTTGATGGAGATTATTGTCGGCTTGTGAATGGCAATAACACCTTTATTTTGTCATGTTTTCGTAGCTACCTTGGTAGCAGTTAGTATCTAGCCTATGAAACTGTGATAACTTTCTCTTCTTTGTGCGGTGATAAACAAAATGTGTGAAGCAAGGGAAAAATAAGCATTAGGGTAAGAGGTTAGTTTCAATCCACAAGCACAAACAATTCAAATAACATGAAATAAACCATTTATACCTTCAGGATGATCTTCTATTGTTCTTTGGATTGAGCCTTAGGTGAAGTAGAGTTTGCACCCCAAGCTCCACTTGATTATATTAGATCTTCATTTGAATGTGGAATACTCTCCACTACACAACAAGATTGTATTGGATTGGATGATTGAGTGATGGATAGATATTGCTTAGATGAGGGCTGAATTTGACATTATAATGGTATGATTGATAGATTGCAAGACTCAAATGAGAAGCATGATATTGCATTAAAGGTAGATGATTTGTGAGGAAATGAGACTCCAATTTATAGAATAGAGAAGGTCAAAATGAAGGGCCAAGATTGATTTGGAATGAAGGGTTGATATTGAAAGAAAGTGGAGGAGAGGATTGAGAGGACAAGGTGGGAGATACAAGAGATTTTCCATAAAGGCATTTCTTGTCTCCACACCTCTCAAGGTACATGGGGAAGAGTTCCCCAAATACATTGGGAAGAGAAAAGGAATATAAAATTCCTTGGGGGAAGGGAGAAGAAATAAAAAATTTCAAAATAAGAGATGTGTGGAAGACTAAATGAGAAAATGAATTAAAAATTCCTTGGGAAGAGGAGGCATGGGGAGGTTCAAAGAATTTGAATTTCCTTGAAGGGACCAAAGTGAGTGCATTTAAGATTGGAGGATGAGATAGGAAAGCCATTTATGACAAAGGGTTGACTCATCCCTAATCAAGGTGATTAGGGATGTGAAGATGATTAAGGGGATTGATTAGGTGGCTTAATGGAGGATTAGAGTGCAAGTGGGAAAGTTAGGAGGATGTGACATGAGGAGAGAGAATGAGTGGAGGAATATAAAATTGGAGGAAATGTTGAGCATGACTAATTAGCTAATAGAGATTTAGAATAAATAAATGATATTAATTATAAGGTTGCAATGATAAAATTAATTAAATAAGATTTAATTAATTTTAAGAGGAAGAGGACTAACACAATTAATTGAATTAATTATGTGGAAAGGAATAAATTAATTAAATATTAATTTAATTAATTTTACGCATATAAATTTTGCCCCTCTTTGATATAGCATCATGAAGTGATGTTAGACCAAAGAAGAATAAAACATAGTGGAAGGAAAGGATAAAGACTAGTAGCATGATTCCCCAATCATAGGTGAGATGAGGAAAGATGATGAGGGGGTAGTGGTATGCCCCCTCAAGAGGACATGAAAGTTCTAAGAAGATGGGTGTTCTCTCGAAATGGATTAGAGGACTGGAGCAAAAGGATAAGGATGATGAAGGGGGAATGAATGAATTGGAGTCTCCAAGATGAATGGATGAAATGAGATGAATGAACGAGATGAAGTGGATGAGATATCTTGTTGTGTAGATGTGGAGAGAAAACCTAGTTTTGATATTTCCATGGATTATCTACACCACTAACTATAGAAGTTAGGATGTTGTGAATATCCTATGCATGGAATAGACTCTCGGACAATAGGTTTCTCAATGCACACAAGTTTGAAAACATCGATGATGGTATAAATGCGAGATTATAGGATTTTACAAGAGAAACCATCAAAAACATCATAACACAAAAACTATGCCCCATTATACACCAACGAAGACATACCGTGATATAGGGTGATCATGGTAGCCTTGAATAGGCATAGCCTTGGGACACAAGATAAAAATCATAGTAAAAATCTCAATCATGCAAACAACATGCACATGGCCAACTGATATCTCCTACCAAGAGTAGGACATGGATCTAGATAGACTATCAGACATGAGAAGGATACATCCTGATGGGCAGGTGATGGATTTGGATAAACTGCAAGACATGGGAAGGATGCATCAAAATGGGCAAGAGGATTGGATATATTGATGGGAGGCCACAGATAAGATGGTTGTCCAAGGTTTGCATATGGGAGGATTGCCACTGAGATTTGATTAGCACGTTATGGTTAAGTGTTTGGATTATGCACAAGTTAATATAAGCTCAGATAGATGGGAAAAGCTCAGTTTGATGGGAAAGCTCAATTTGATGGGGGTCATAAATGGATTGGATAATATTTGAGGGGGATTAATGATTGAATAGGATTGGATTGGATGGTGATATGATGGGATTGGATTGTCGATATAGAGTAAAGAGAGTGGGACCAATGACAAACGAGAACCAAGGCTTGGTAAAAGGATGGAATGGATGGAGATTGGATAGGAGAAGGATATTTATAGGATATGGAGGAGTAAAACATGAAAGA
This sequence comes from Cryptomeria japonica, assembly GCF_030272615.1. Classification (NCBI taxonomy): domain Eukaryota; kingdom Viridiplantae; phylum Streptophyta; class Pinopsida; order Cupressales; family Cupressaceae; genus Cryptomeria; species Cryptomeria japonica. The sequence continues at coordinate 520,635,594 of NC_081414.1, read as the reverse complement.
TAGGTGGAATGGGTATCTAAGAAATATTGTGCAAAGGAGTAACATTCCCCACTAAGGGTAGTGCAATTTAAGGATAGAAGGATAGTGGATAAATATGTATGAGATTGAAGAATATTGTGAGAGAGGTATGGATGGAGGAGGAATGAAGGCTTGTAGTTTCCAAAGTATTCATGGATATTATTTTGCCGCTATCTTGATAAAGATAAAAAGTATGAATGGAGGATGGATTTGGATAGGATGAGGGATATGAGATGGAGGATATGGATCAGATAGTCAAGATCAAAGATAGGAAAGGAGAATGGATGTGGATAGGATGTTGATAGAGGATAAAGCATATGAAATATGTGGATGGGTGGATGAGTAGAATGAATCCTACCCCCAAGTGTAGAGCACAAGAGGATGAGGGGATTAGACATGATGCTTGTTTTCCAAGTTTTCATAATGGTACTTACCCAAGGCACCACAAGACGTGATTTTCACCATTGGATGGATTTTTTATTTTTTTTTGGAAATATTTTGGATTGATGAGGATGAGTATAAGTGGATGTGGAAGATAGTGGATGTGTGGTAAGATCGAGGAAGGACTCAAGCATATAGTTCCATAGATAGTATAGTTTAAAGATGTGCTTTATTGAACCAAGATAACTAGAGGCATGCTCATAGATGTTGGTAGAAATAAATGGGGAGATGAATGGATGGAAGATGGAGAGGGATAAGGATTTATGAAAAAAATGGAATTAAAGGGATGGGATAATGGAAAATGGATAGGGTTTTGGAAGACTTGTGGATTAATGGATGGGGATGTTGGGTAGATCAACATTGGAACACACCTTGAAGGGTGGTGGAGTTGTGGAGGGGAGGATTTTAAATTGAATGGAGGATAAAATGTTGGTTTTGGGACATGAGGACCCAAAATAGATGAAGGGGATGATTGAGTTGCGATGGTGGATTTTGAAGATTGGAGGACTTATAGTGGAGGGAGATTTTGGATTAACAAGTTTGGATGCCAATTTGGATTTTACTTTGAGATGCATTTCTTCTATGAGTAGCTTGGGAATCCACATAGTGTTTGATTTTGTCTTTTTGGGCCTTTGTGGTCTTTTGGATTTTTCTTTCTTTTGGATCATATTTTTCTTTTCTTGAGCATCTATTTTTGAGGGGACATGTTGATCCTTGGATTTTTGTGGATTTCTAGCTTTATGCTTTTTATATTTGGCACCCAAATTGCTTCCAATAGAAATGACGTGGGTGTACGAGGACAAATGACTTGGAGATTTTAAGGATGAGATAATGGAGGGAGAATGTTGGAAGGAATTCAAAGATGTGTTCCTTTGTTTATCTTTCTTAAGGATCATTTGAGGTGATGAAGTGGTGGAAGGAGAGATGTAAGGACCCAAGATGGATGTAAGAGATGGAGGATCTAACTTTGGAATATAAGGACCAAAAATGGATGTGGAATTTAGGACATAAGGACCCAAAAGGGGTTTGGAAGATGGGCGATGGAAACATTTGGATTTAGATGGAGGGATTTTAGGTTTAGAAGAGATGAAAGGTATACCAACATTTTGAGCATGATATTTGTAGCCAAGGCCATATGAAATTTCATTTTCTTTAACTTGAAGTGGTTCCAATATGCCTTGTTCATGGAGGCCTAACCCTTTGCCTTGATAATTCATTTTTTTACAAATTCTTTTTCCAATAGGATACTTATTATTTTGGAAACAAGATGTGTGTCCATTTGAGGGGGATAGGATGTGCAAGGGATTGTAAGCTCCTGGAGGAAACTAGAGTGGATGAAGGTGGAAGAGCCAAGTTGATATGTATTGGATTCATGGATAGCTTGGATAGAGATGATGGGATCTTGTGGAGGACTAGGATCATGTGGAGGATTAGGAGTAATATTAGGATCATAAGATGGATTGGCATCATGACATGGAGACGAATGAAAATTTTAATCTTAACTTGGGATAGCATCATGTGATGGAGTGGAAGGGATGATTGGATCTTGAGATGGAATGAGAGCATTGGATGGAGGGATTATTTTTTCTTGAGATGGAGTGGAGGGTAGACATGTATTTTGATATGGAGAGGTATCATGAGATGGAGGGATTCCTTGATCTTGAGGTGGAGAGGAATCTATGTTAGCATACTTTGGAACAAGCTCTTGACATGTTTGGGGTTGTCGGGATGGTGTGATGGAGGAGGAAATGGAAGCTTCAAATTGTGTATATGGAGGGATGGGAGTATCACGAAGCTTAGGTAATTGAGGGTTTTCTTGATTTTTAGGGAATGGAGGTGGATGGAGGACTTGGGGAGATTGGACAACTTTTTTTTGAGGTGGGGATTTTGTCTCCTTTGCTAGTATTTATTGGATAAAATTATGGAGAAAGGAATTGGAGGATGGGGATGATGTGGATTTTGGAGGATTAGGATTATGTGAACATTTGGGATTAGATGAAAGATTAAGATTATGGATCAGGGGATTAAGATTAAAGTTCAGAGAACTATAGTGTAAAGGATTTAGATAGTGAGTGGATATGATGGAGGTGTTATAAAAAGATGGGGATTGGGATGTGGATGGGGGAAAAGATGAGGACATACATATTGGATTAGAGGGGTATGTGGATGAGGGATAATATGATGACATGGATAGGGAAGAAGATGGATTTCCCTTGTGAAAGGTAGGGGAAAGATAAGGGATGTGAGATGAACTGGGATTGACTTGTGTTAGCCCCCCCTCAATTTTTCATTAAAATTTCAAACTCAAAGATCGCCTTTGGTGTTTCTTTTCTCTTTCGGTCTTATGTTTCCTTTATTTGAATCTAAGTCGTTTAAACTTTTCATAGTTCAAAGTTTCAAGGTTCAAAGTGCACCTTAAGTAATGCTCTTCGAAACTTTGTATTATGGTTAGGCAAGCACATTGTTGTAATTTGTATTAAACTTTGAACCCAATTTTGGTTCAAGGTTCAACCGATTCTCTTGCATGAATCGTGGATATGTAATGTTATTTAATGAGCAAATGTGAAAATTTTAAGTCAGTTTTGAACTTGAACTTTGAACTATTTACAAATCGGTTCAAGGTTCAAAACTTCCCTTTCTGTTTGTTAAATGTCTTTGCTCGTTCCCGGTGTTGTTTTGAGCCATAGGTTGAGAATTCTTTGTTCTGTCTCCTCAAATTGAACTTGAACCATTGAACTCTTCACGAGTTGGTTCAAGGTGCAAAAGGTTCATTCCAAGTTGGCTCTAAAGACTTTAATAACATTGAAGGTGGTGCGGCAAAAAGGAATATTCCATGCATCTTATAGTTTAAAATTCTAAATTTAGAAAGAAATCATGAAATTATTAACCGTTTGTGCAGAGTTGATAGGTAATCAAGAAAGTGTTAGGTTCCTATCACATAATTGTTATCTCACACGTTCAAATGAATCATTATGAGGAATGTTTAGATCTTTCTCAGTTGTTTTCCCATTTGTTTTAAAAAGACATGTGAATTCTCAAAATTGTAAAAGTTGTAGTTGTTATTATTGAAGGAGCCAGAGACGCTGAAGGTAATTTCAGCTCCATTCTATCGAGGGTTTCATAGATTTCATGGTGGTTACAGGTGAGTTTTTATAATCTCCCTCTACTGTGTTTTTAGCTCAGAAAGTCGGTCAGAGTAGGAGAGATCTTTTATTTTGGAATAGAATTATGTCATGTTTAGGAATTGTTATTTAATGTAAAAGTGGCCTCAATGAGGCCAATACTTCCAAAACTTGGTCGAACATCATGCTTGGTGAGTATACTTCCAGAGTTGGATGACACTTCTTTGGCCCAAGTTGAATTGGGAGATTTCTTAGAAAGGGCTAAAAACCCTGGAGCAGGTTCAATGATGGAGAGGATAGTAACAAGTGGCCTGAAGAAAGTCGATGCTTTTCTAACTGCAGCTCCTTGTCCATATTTGGTACTAGTGTGCATGAACAGATATGACGCTGATAACAGGTGCATTAGAATGAGTAGTAGTGAGTTGCTGGTGGAGATTAATAGAGAGACGGTAATGGCTATGATGGGGATCCCACATAAGGAGCCATACGAGGACTGGTCAATTGGGACCTCATATGACTTTTTCTCTGAGAAGAAAAATGCATATAGAAGCATTATTGCAAGGAATTGGCTTCTAAAGGAATTGGCACAGGCAATGGTGGAAGTGGATGAGACAATAGGTCATTAGGTGGCTGAAGTAGCTAAACCCATCTCAAGCAAATATTTAGAGAAGGCCACTGAAAATGATTTTACTGTGGAGAAAATTGATTTGGGAGTTGCTTCAAGGGCGATAGATGCTAAACACCTAGAATCCTCCACAAAGAGGATGATATCCTGATCTTGGAAGGATGAGAAAGATAAAAATGAGCTGAAACAGGTTGTCACTTAAATGTCAGAGTACATCAATGCCATACATCATCCAAGCCCTCAACCACTATCTCAGATGACATTGTCCTTTGATCTGAAATCACCGGTGAACCAGAGTCTATTAGATCAAGTCCAGAGGAGCCGCATGATAGCTGAAATATTTGTTAAATGGCTTGATTCTATTGCACAACAACGTTTAGACTACATTGTCAGCCTGGTTAAAGTATATGAAGACGCCATAACTATGAGAAAAGAACTAGAGCTAGAAATTGTTGCATGGGAGAAGGAAAGAACCAAATGGGTGGTAGTCTTGGCCCAAATGAATGATGTGCAGAAGTTTGGTGTGATGAAATTCCTAACTAAGAAACTAATGGAAAATGTGGACGATAATGTGGTTTACGTGTCAAGAAAGAATGTTGAATGGATAAATTTGATTATTAGGCAAGGTCATGAGGAATCTGCTAAATTACTTAAAGGGTTGAAGGATTTGATTGATACAATGCAGAAGGATTTAAAGTGCATTGATATAAGACTCATGAAGGAGGATGGGAAAAAAATTGAAGCCGCTGCAGATATTTCCTAGATCTTCAAAGAAAGAGTGCAACTTGTAAAAGAAATGAAATATTTGACCACTGATGAATTTTCAAAAGTGGTGAGGATAGAGTCGATGCTGACAAACTGCTTTGATCACTTGGAGGCACATAAAGTGAAGGTTATGTGTGTGAACATGGACAAGGAAGTGTGGAAGAAGCGTATCCAACACATTAGACTCCCATACTTTCAGGTTGTCTTGAACTTTTCAGCAACGCATCCGGAGTGGCGTAATGTGTGTGGTTCCATGGAAAAGTAGGACAAATCAGTGGTCACTTCTTCCACGATGGAGTCCTGATTGACTAACGGAGGAGTTGTCATCCTATCAGTAGCTTTTGTTTATTTAGTTTCATAAGTTTCAAAGTAGACAGTTTCTTTGACTCTAGGTTAGAGTTAAAAGGTTTAGGGTTATTTTGTAACAAACTGTTGGCCTAGAGGTTATATATGTAAAAAAAGAAAGCTTTGTTAGGGGCCAAAAAACTTTGATTTGGAGGAACAAATTTGATTTTCCTTGAATTTCTCAAAACTGATATTTCTGGTACTTGAATGAAATGCTATTTTGATGCAATCTTTAAAATATATATGTTTCAAGGATTAGTGATCTTTGTTGAGATGTATGCTGATGTGCGTAATATGTCATTTCATTACTAGTTCTTTTTGTGTTTGTGAATTTATTGATTTTTTTTGTTTACAAGAAGTTTCATTGTTGTTTAAGTGGCACTGATCCCCGTTGTCCTGTGAGGCATGAGTGAGAATCGATAAGCATTTACACTACTTTGACTTTACTTTATTTTGAGTTTATTGAATGAATATGTGTGGAAGTAGAAGTTTGTGAGCTCTTCACTTAAAAATAGATCTTTGTAGCATTCTTTTCTATTGATGAATGAATGAAAAAGCCTTTTGCGCTTGTTGGTGAGAAGTGTATTCATTTCTATATTTACTGCATAAAACTTTCATTGTAAATCTCACGAGGAGCTGCCCTCTAATGCAGAGGATGAACCTTAATTAGGCTCACCCAACTGTTGGTTCATTTGATTTCCTTTCATAAGGGGTGTGCACGAGTCAATATTGTAATATACATATATAAATTAAAGAAAGGAAAAATATGTTAACCAACAGATTTTTGGTGACTCTACTGGGGAGTCAAATCACAAGACTGGTCGCCTGAATATAGGATATCAAGAATTGGATTGTCAAATTTTAAGAATCTTTTTGGGTGCCATCAAAGTTTTGCACTATAGACAGATTGGAGTCAAGAAGATATGCTAGGTCTCAAAGGTAGGAAGGGATAGTTGACTCTATTTTTCAAGAATTACAAAACCTAAATTTTTAGTCCTCCTTTTCACCTCAGAGATGAACAAGAAGTAGACCTCCTTCTTCATCTTCTTCATTCCTTGTATCCTCGGTTTGTCAGGCTCTAACCTTGCATGGTATTGCTTTACCCAATATAATCAACCTAACCCCTCTCAATATCATTCTTCCAATGGTAGCAAACAATCCTTGGGGGGCTGTAGTAGGTCCACTGAACTTGGGTTTAAATCTGAATGCTCTACCCAAAGGAGCGAGAGATCACTTGCCAAAATTTAGTGGTGATGGGAAGACCACGGTTGATGAACACTTTAATGCATTCAATGTTGCCTGTGATATAATCGATATCCAACATGAAGATGATGCTATTTGTACAAACACTAACAAAGACTGGCAATTGAAGCCCCACCACAAAAAGGAAGTAAGTGTGTTTTTCATCTTATAGATGAGCATGATGGCAATTCTTGTCCTGAAATGGTGCGTTATGCACAGTTGATTAGTTATAAAGAGATTTCAAATGAATTGAGTGAAGAAGAATCTTTTAGGCAACGTAGCAACTCTAAAATCCACTTCCTAGAGTATGAGTCAAATTTAGAAAGAGGAGGTGACATTTTGGTTACTTTAGAGGATCCTTCATGTGCTATGCTGACAAGGAATCAATAGAATGGAAAACCTCAGGGCATCTCTTCATCCTATGCTGTGAATTCTAAAGGTAAGGAAATTGTTTCCAAATTTCATAACAATGATCATAAGCCTCAAGAACCTCAATTGGTAAAATCTGTACAAATATAAGGTTAATTTGATATTGTAGAGTTTTGTAAATCCTCGCGGATCCAAATTACACGGGCTGAGTATCTTAAATTAAATCCCAAAGATTTGGATATACTTGTTAAGTTTGTAAAAGGAAATAATGTATTACAATATAGTGGAGTACAATAGTCAGTAAATGCTACATTGTCTTCCCAAAGTGATGTGTCAGCTCATCTCGTCGCTCATGAAGTGACCCCTGAAACAACTACTCTCCAAATTGATGATACTTTGTTTGTCCTTGAGTCAAAACCTGAGCCTTTTTATATATCATTGTTCATAAATGGTCATAAATTAAACAATTGTATTATAAACTTAGGTGCATCAGATAATATCATGCCATCTGCAGTAGCCAAAGTGTTGGGGTTATCCAATGCAGAGGGTTTGGGATGTTACATCAGTTTCTTGGTTTTTACTCAAAAAGGGTCTCCACTTGGTATCACCCAATGGACCAATGTCTTTAACCTTCTCAATGTTTCTAGAGCTTTCCCTAGATCCTTCCCAAGGATCTCTACACTTAGGACAACTCACAACTAACAAGGAGTCTCCTACCCCTAAGGTTCCAACCCTTCAACCAAGGATACCGAACAACTCCAAGCAACAGGATCTTTAATCAAAAGGTGGAATTTAACCTATGTGGGTATTTTCACATGTTTTATATGGCATTTTAACTAAACTTGACCCCTTAGATGGGTGTTTACTACCCCTTTGTATCTTTTCCCCTTTTGGACCTAGAAAATAGGTCTACAAGCAATTAGCCCTCCATTTGGACTTTTCTTATTTTTTCTCAAAACCTACCTGAACAAACCCATAAATAAATTTGATATTCTAATACCCTTTTGGGCATTCTACAAGATTCCAAACTTTTGCATCTGGGTTTTGAGTACGGATGGTCAAACCCTACTGACCCTATTTAGCCTCTTCTAGCCTGTATTGGGGTTCAAGCTCTCAGAAGCTTCACCAGTCACAAAGGAATGAAAGGATAACACTTTCCAAGGGTCTTAACTTGTCCAAGGACCCTTCTCATGCCATGTTTTACCATCCTTTAATTTGTTGTTTAAGGTTTCCACCCTCTTTTCCTACTACATAGGCTTGCCACTTGAGCAATGTCAAGCCTAGGGCATAATCTTAGGAAAGAAAAATGGCACTTCCTACCTCCAAAACCACATGAAAATATACTATACAAATCAAATTAACATCCTTCTAGGTTTCAGATTGATCCCATAGAGAGATGTTGATTCGTGTCACTGTTTGCATCCAAACCCTGGTTTTGAGGGTTTTGTCAAGCCAGTGGGATAGAAAATTCAGTTCCTTCAAAACCAAAAGACTTCAAGACCTTAGATCAACTCCAAAAGGATGGTGATCCTATACTACAACTTTCTAAATTTTTAATTCATGCCCACCATTCATAGGGAATTATGCAAGAACAAAAAAATCAAGAAGAATGCAGAAAATCACAATAACAATTTGCTTTGAAGACAAGAAATTCATTCAATATCATCTCCAACTAGTAGGCATTGTTCCTCTAGGATTATATCAAAAAAATGAACTCCTCCAAATACCTCCAACACATACAATCAACCAACTAACCATTAGGATGACCACATTTGTCAACTTTCTACAATTCAGTCTTGCCTTCATACCAAAGGTCAAGTATGAATCTATCACATGTTTTAGACCCCTAAACACCAAAAATACATATAAAATTACCATACAAGGCCTTTGACCAAGTTGACACACCTTGGAGACTCTAGGCTTATTACACTATCTAGACCTAATCAATAGGCCTTCAAACACACACATTGCACATTCTATTCCTAAGCATAACCATGAATAAAAATGATGTAGACACATGTCAAAATTAAGTAGACACATGTCAAGATTAAGTATACAAATGTCCTAGTGCCCTTGCACCATACTCCCCTTGACAAGAAAACTCAAGTCCCTTGAGTTGCCAACCGGTTGATTGTGGTTCCATGCTTGAGGATATCACTTTCACTAATCCAAGTAGCTTCAGACTCAGGAAGCCTCTTCCATTTGACTGGATAGCCTTTGTACACACCTTTCCTTGTTTGATTGATCACCTTGGAGTCAAGAATGCACTCCAATTCCAATGGTTTGCTAAGCGGTAGATCCTTCATCCACTCTACATCTTCTTCCTCAAGAGATGAATTAGGTGCTGCATCTTTCAAGGATCCTTTCAAGGCTGTCCAATCACATACATTAAAGATGGGAGATATTCCCAAGTCTACTAGAAGTTCAACTTCATATGCATTGTTGCCAAACTTATGAACCACCCGGAGAGGACCTATCTTCTTCATGAGCATTTAGAAGGTTGGCCTTTAGGTAACCTTTCTTTCCTTAGGTAAGACATCACCAAACCCCTACTTTGAACTGAACATCTCTCCTCTTAACATCGGCTCTGAGTTTATATTTATCAGTACTTTGTTGAAGTGAAGCCTTAACTTGTTCATGATCTCCTTCATGGTGAAAACAAAATCTTCTTCTTGGGCACTCCTTTTGTCCATGCCTCCAAGATCTCTAAGTTCAAGAATCTCTTTGGGATGTAAGTCATACACAACCTCAAATGGACTTCTCCCTATGCTCCTATTGACTGAATCATTGTATGCATATTCAGCTTGTCCAATCACTAAATCCTAACTTTGTCAATGCTGCATGGTAAGGCATCTAAGGAGATTTCCAAGGGGTCTATTAACCACCTCAATTTTCCCATCAGTCTGAGGGTGGTATGCTGAACAAAATGACAGATTGGTACCTAATTTCTTCCAGAGAGTCCTCTATAAATGACCAACAAACTTGGAGTCTCTATCAGTCACAATATTGAGAGGTAATCCATGTATCCTTACAACTTCTTTGCAAAATAGACCTGCAATATGAGATGCATCATTTGTGCATTTACATGGCACAGAATGAGCCATCTTGCTGAACCTATCAACAATTACAAAGACACTATCAAACCCACTAGGAGTTTTGGGCAATCCAAGTACAAAATCCATACTAAGGCTTTCCCAAGGCCTAGTAGGAATCGATAAAGGCTGATACAAACCAGCATTGGTTGAAACAAATTTTCCCCTTTGACAAATAGGACAATGCTCCACAAATATTCTTACCTCTACTGGCATCTTAGGCCAAAAATAAAACCTTGATACCTTCTCTAAGGTTTTGTCCAAACCAAAATGACCTCCAAGATTGCCATTGTGTTTCTCACTAATGATATTCTCCCTCATAGAACATTGAGGAATGCATAATTGATTTCCCTTGAAGAGAAATCCATCCTGCAACATAAAATCAGAAAACTCAACATGAAAAGATTCAAAAAACTTAGTACATACATCATATGCATCCTTGAAATCATGATCCTCCTTGTACATGGCCTTAAGAGAATCAACACCAACACTTTGCAACTGAATTTCTTGGACCATTAGGGTTCTCCTGCTCATAGCATTTGCAACCTTATTAGTCACACCCTTCTCATGCTTGATGGTAAAGGTGTAAGGTTGGAGTTGTTCAACCCACTTGATGTGCCTTTGGTTCAACTTCTCTTTCCCATTAAGAAAACTCAATGCATGGTTATCAATATAAGCAATACTCTTTTGGAAGAAGGTAATGGTGCCACTTTTTGAGTGCCTGCACCATGGCATAAAGCTCCAAATAATAGGTTGAATACCTTTGTTTAGCCTCATTCAACTTCTCTGAAAAGAATGCCACCGAATGTCCTTCTTGACTAATGGCTGCACCTATTGCCTGCTTGCTTGCATCACATTCAACTGTAAAAAGATGATCAAGAATAGGGAGCCTCAAGGTGGGAAGTTCTCCAACCTTCCTCTTCAAAATCTCAAAGCTTTTGGATGCTTGTTAAGTCCACTCAAACTTGCATTTGATTCCTCCTTTTATAGTGTTAAGGATGGGAGCAAAAATATGACTAAAGCCCTTGATGAAATTTCTATAAAAAAGTAGACAAACCATGAAAGCTCCTAACACCACCTATTGTTCTAGGTGTAGGCCAATTTACAATAGCATCATCCTTAGAAAGATTCATTTTCAAACATCCATTTGGAACTATAAAGCCTAGATACACGAACTCAGTTTTCATGAACTCACACTTCTCTAGATTGATTACCAATTTCTCCTTATGAAGCTTCCTCAAAACCTGATCCAAATGCTTCAAATTCTCTTCCTTGGACATGCTAAACACCAATATGTCATCAAGATAAAAAATAACAAATTTACCAATAAACTTTGCCAATACCTCATTCACAAGGGGCATAAAGGTACTAGGTGCATTTGTGAGGCCAAATGGCATCACTATCCACTCATATAAGCCCTAATTGGTTTTAAAGGTTGTCTTCCACTCATCACCAGGTTTGATTCTGATATGATGGTAACCTAACTTCAAATCAATCTTTGAAAATTAGCATGACCCTCCAAGATAGTCCATTAGGTATTCAATTCTAGGCATAGGAAAACAGTACCTAATTGTGATCTTGTTGATGGATCTAAAATCAGTGCACATCCTCCATGTTCCATATTTTTTTGGTGCCAACACAGTGGGTACAACACATGGGCTCAAACTCTTCCTAATTAACCCCTTATCCAAAAGGTCTTGCACTTGTCTTTCTATCTCCTTATTTTGACTAGGAGTCATCTTGTAGGCAACTTTACTAGGCAAGGTCACTCCAAGGATTAGATCAATTTGATGACTAATTTCTCTGATGGGAGGCAAATTATTAGGCATGTTTTTGGCCACCACTCCCTTATATCTATCCAACATGGCTTGCACTTCACTAGGAATCTCTCCTTTCTCACCATTTCCTTGCTTGGACTCATCTTTTGGGTTTAAAACTAAAGAATAGCCTTGGATCTCTTCTTGTTTGAGGACTTCCAAAAACTCCTTTCTACTAAGCAACATGACATGTAGACTAACAATCTTCTCTTCCCCTTGCTCAGGTAAATGATCCATCCTAAAGTATCTACCATTCTTGGTAATGACATACACAATTTTCTCACCATCATATTGTTCTTTTACATCATACTGCCGAGGGCGACCTAACAATACATGTCAAGCATCCATTGGAAGGATATCACACAAGATCCTATCCTTATAGTCCCCCATTTCAAAATCTACCCAAGTTTTTTCATCTACTACTAAATGCTACCCTTTGTTAAGCCAAGACACTCTATAAGAACTCACATGTGGTAACCTTTTCAATTTTATCTTCTCTACCATTTCTAAAGAAACAATATTCTCTGTGGATCCAGAATCAACAATCACTTTGCAAACCTTACCATGAGACTTACAAGTAGTTTTGAAGAGTGACTTTCTTTGTGGGGGCTCTTTGTATTAGGGTACCTTCAAAAACATTCTCCTTGGAATAAGGCTTTCTCCATCCAAGGTAGGACCTACATTTCCTGTGGGTGAATTGACACTTTGTCCATCATCTTCTTGCACAAGTTGAGTCCTTCTTTCTGGTCCTTGTGAGCTATAATATTTTTCTGGGTATCTACTCATAGTGTGACCCACTTAGTTGCAATTATAACATTTACCAGTGAAAAAACTAGCTCCTCTACCTTGATTTCCTTTCCTACCCCTCTAAAAAGGTCTTCTTCCTCCTCTAAAGCCTCCATTCTTGTTATTGAACTCTCCATTGGACTCTTGCTGGTTAGAATCACCATTTTTAAAAGGAACATTCCTTCTTCCAAAGCCTCCTCTACCTCTGAAATTTCTACCACCTCTTCCTCTATTATTTTGTTCTCCACTCCTCTTTATCTTATCTTCCACCCTCAATGCCAATTGGAAGCATTTGTGCATATTTTCCAGAGCCATGATGTTGATCTCATCTTGGATATTTTTCCTTAACCCATTTAGGTATCTAGCCACCTTCTCTTCCTCTTTTTCATGCTTCTTGGACCTAAGACTTAGCTTGTAAAATTCTTCGGTATATGCATTCACATCCAACTCCCTCTGTCTAATATTTTGCAACTTCTTATACATCTGAACCTCATAGTCTATCGGTAGGAATTGGTCTTTGATTTTGTTCTTCATCCTCTCCCAAGAGGATATCTTCTTCTTCCCTATGTTCACCCTTTCTTCCTGTAGCACTTTCCACCACAACAAGGCAGACCCCTTGAGTCTAGACTTTTCCAAACTCACTCTTTTCTCCTCTGGGACCTCTTTGTACTAAAAGTGGTTATTGAGTGCTTCTATCCATTCAAGAACCTCTTCTCCATTAAGGATACTGCTACAGATAGGTAGACTTTCCAAATTATCCCTATTTACTAATTTCAGGGCATCCAAGAACATCTTTTGATTAGGTGTCATATTCTAAGGAATAGCCTCCTACTCCTCATTCTCCTCTTCTGATTCATCATCACAAGTTTTGTCCTTTCCCTTGGATTGTCCAGTCTCTTTGAGTTTCTCTTCAAGCAACTCCTCTACCATCTTCTTGATGGCCTCTAGGTTTATTGCCTTAGGAGGCATTGTATCAGCCTCTTCTCCGAATTCTGAGTCTGACATACACTATTCCACTTTTGGTATAGCTCTGATACCAACATGATGAAGAGGGTTTGGGATGTTATATTAGTTTCTTAGTTTTTACTCAAAAAGGGTCTCCACTTGGTATCACCCAATGGACCAATGTCTTTAACCTTCTCAAGGTTTCTAGAGCTTTCCCTAGATCCTTCCCAAGGATCTCTACACTCAGGACAACTCACAACTGACAAGGAGTCTCCTACCCTGAAGGTTCCAACCCTTCAACCAAGGACACTTGACAACCCCAAACCCCAAGCAATAGGATCTTTACTCAAAATGTGGAATTTAACCTATGTGGGTATTTTCACATGTGTTATATGGCATTTTCACTAAAATTGACCCCTTAGATGGGTGTTTACTAGCCCTTTGTATCTTTTCCCCTTTTGGACCTAGGATATAGGCCTACAAGCAATTAGCCCTCCATTTGGACTTTTGTTGATTTTTCTCACAACCTACCTGAACAACCCCCTAAATAAATTTTATATTTGAATACCCTTTTTGGCATTCTACAAGATTCCAAACTTCTGCATCTGGGTTTTGAGTACGGATGGTCAAACCCTACTGACCCTATTTAGTCTCTTATAGCTAGTATTGGGGTTTAAGCTCTCAAAACCTTCACCAGCCACAAAGGAAAGAAAGGATAACACTTTCCAAGGGTCTGTACTTGTCCAAGGGTCCTTCTCATACCAATTTTGACCATCCTTCAATCTGTTGTTTAAGGTTTCCACCCTCTTTTCCTACTACATAGGCTTGGCCACATGAGAGATGCCAAGCCTAGGGAATCACTTAGGAAAGACAAATGGAACTTCCTGTCTCCAAAACCACCAGAACATCTAGTATACAAATCAAATCAACATCCTCCCAGGTTTAAGATTGATCCCATAGAGAGATGTTGATTTGTGTCACTGTTTGCATCCAAACCCCGATTTTCAGGGTTTTGTCAGGCCAGTGGGATAGAAAATCTAGTTCCTTCCAAACCCGAAGGATTCAAAACATTGGATCAAATCAAAATCGATGAACCTCTACTACAAATTGCCAATTTTTTAATTCATGCCCACCATTCACAAGGAATTATGCAAGAACAGAAAACTCAAGAAGAATGCAGGAAATCACAATAACGGTTTGCTTTGAAGACAAGAAATTCAATCAATATCATCTCCAACCAATAGGAATCATTCCTATAGGATTATATCACACCAAGGAACTCCTCCAACTACCTCCAACACATACAATCAACCAACTAACCATTGGGATAACCACATTTCAAAATCTTGCAAGAAAAGTTGCTTAAGACAATAATGTAACTTTGCAAATTTTGTCAACTTTCTACAATTCGGTCTTGCCTTCACACCAAAGGTCAAGAATGAACCTACCACATGTTGGAGAACCCTAATTACCAAAAAAAGATATAAAATTCCCATACAAGGCCTTTGACCAAGTTGACACACCTTGGAGCCTCAAGGCTTATTACACTATCTAGACCTAATCAATAGACCTTCAAACACACACATTGCACATTCTATTCCTAAGCACAACCATGAATTAAAATGATGTAGACACATGTAAAAATGAAGTAGACACATGTCCTAGTGACCCTACACCATTATCCTTGAAAAAACCTTTGGCAGATGTTATTCAATGGACTCCAAGCAAATACCCCTATTAGGACAGATCAAAGATGCTCAAGTAGTCTCTTCTGCTCACCCGAATAAAAGAATCAAACTAACTATTTAATAGCTGATATCCCTGCAAGCTATGGCATGTTACTAATTCATACATTCTATAGAGACTTAGGAGGTGAGATAAAGATTGATTGGTCTCAAGACACTATTCCTATAGGAAAACAACGAGTCATTTTGTAGCTTGAACCTAAATCTAAGTTTACTGTTTTTCCCTCTAACAATCCAAAGGCTCAAATTTTGTATCATGAATGTCAATTCAGGACTTACATGATTTTATCTGATAATGAAGTTGTAGAAAATATGTCACAACTGGAGGCAGAAGAAAATTTATGGCTAATGGAGTTTGATGGGAGTTTTGCAGGGTTAGGTTCTGGTGCAGGGTTAGTTCTTATTCCTCCCTTTGGTATTCACATTCCTTTTTCTTTTAAACTAGAATTCAAGAACACAAATAATATGACTGAGTATGAAGCTTTATTGTTGGGATTAGTCGAAGCAAAAAAGTTGGGAGTAAAGCTTCTCCAAGTCAAGGGAGATGCAGAGTTACTTGTGAAACATGTCAGAGGATTGTTCAATGTAAAAAATGAGAGATTGAAGCATTACCAAAACAGAGCTTGGGATGAAATTGAAGATTTTGATGCATTTTATATTGAGTCCATTCCAAAAGAACAAAATTCCAAAGTAGATTCTTTAGCAGTATCAACTTCTCTATTGATTCCTCATCTTGAGTTTACCAATGATACTTATCGAGTGGAGCTGATATATCAACCTAGTGTTCCTGATAACTCTGAGTTTTGGCAGGTCTTTGAAAATGATAAACAAATTAACAATTTCATGCAATGTATAGAGACATTCACTACTACATTCTTTGAAGGGTCAGATGCGGAATGTAAAGAGTTTTCACTAGAGCAGGCCAAACAACTGAGTGATGGAGTTATGCAGTTAAAAGGGAATAAGATTCCTAAAGGTTTGGTCTCTTTAGAATGTCCCTTTGATCGCCATGATGATTGTAAGAAAAGAAAAGATGAACAGATTCCTACAGTCCAAGATATTAGAGGTTATGAAAGAATTAACATTGGCACTGAGGAAGATCCCAAGTATAAAATCTAGGAAAATGTTGCACACCTGTAGACAAAGAAAGGTTCATTGCTCTCCTACTGGAATACAAAGATTTTTTTGCTTGGTGTTACAATGACCTGAAGAACTTTAGGGAAGGAAAATTTCAACATCACATTCCTTTGAAGCCTGAAGTGAGTCCTTTCAAGAAAAAGCTTAGGAATTTCAATCATAAAGTAGCTGAAGCAATGTTTCAGGAAGTAGAAAAAATGTTGAAGGCCAGGATTATATACCCTATTCACCATTCTATGTGGATAGCCAACATTGTTCCTGTCCAGAAGAAAATTGGGGAAATAAGAATTTACGTGGACTATAGGAACCTGAATCAGGCTAGTCTCAAAGATAATTACCCATTACTTGCTATGGATCATATTTTGCAAACGGTTTCAGGTTCAGATATGATGTCCATGCTTGACAGCTTTTCTAGTTATAATTAGATCAATGTTTTAGAAAGTGACCAACATAAAATTGCCTTCATTACTCCTTAGGGTATTTTCACTTATAACAGGATGCCATTTGGTCTGATCAATGCAGGGGTGACCTTTTAGAGGGCTGTGGACTTATCTTTTGGTCATTTGAAAGATAAGATAATTGTTGTATATCTTGATGAATTAACCATCTTCTCGAAGAGAAGAAATAATCACCTGAGAGATTTGAGGCAAGTGTTGCAAAGGTGCCATGAACATGGAGTGTCATTGAATCCAAAGAAGTCAGTATTCGAGGTGACAAAAGGTAAATTTATTGGTCATATCATCTCTAAAGAAGAAGTAAGAGTGGACCTTGAGAAGGTAAAGGCAATTCAGTAGCCAAGTCTACCATCAAACAAAAATGCAGTCAGATATTTCTTTGCACAGGTAAATTTTCTGAGGAGATTCGTTCCAGATTTTGCAGAAACCACTAGGTACATTGTAAACCTGATGAGTGAAAAGAAAACATTTAAATGGAATGAAGAGGGAAAGAAAGAATTTGAATCAATAAAGGGAGCCATTTTCCAAGCATCTGTTCTAGTTAATCTAGATTTTAAGAAGGATTTTATTATCTATTGTTATGCCTCAGAGCATACTATGTCAAGGATTTTGCTACAAAAGAATGAAGATAATGAAGAAGTTCCAATATCCTTCATGAGTGTTCCCCTAAAGAAACATGAACTGAAATATTCCCTGATGGAAAAGAAAGTGTATGCAGTCATGAATGCTGTAAAACAATTTAGGTACTATATTCTTCATTTTCACATAGTTGTTTATGTGTCGCATTCTGTTGTTAAGAGCATTTTGACACAACATGATATAGGAATGAACAATAGAGCCTCATGGGTATCTAAGATTCAGGAGTTTAGTTTGGACATTAAGCCAACAAAATTAGTGAGGGGACAAGGCCTGTGTAAGTTGATTACTGAAAGTAAGAATGAAATGACTAAGGAGCTGCACTTAGTCTTATTTGTTGGGCTTCAAGATTCCTGGTTTGTAGATGTTGCATATTACTTAACTTATGGGGACTGTCCAACACATCTTTCTGCAAGAGAAAAATGGAACCTGAGACTAAAGGTGTCGTGCCCAAACTTTAGGGCACAAAAAACGGAACAACAATTTTTTTTTTGACGTCAAGAACTTGCAATATATCCTAATAACATAATAACTTTATTAAATTTTTTTTTTTTGCCTTATCTAGGATGTAAATAAACTTACTTCTAAGGTTGGGTAAATTAACCAACTCGAGCGAGTGACTTGTTTGGTGGAGATTAATTAGCATCGCGGATTAGTTAGCTAGCTCAATTACCTAAGACAAGATGTCGCTAATTAAATCAAGGGATAATTGATTATCTTAACGTATTATATCATTCCAAATCCATATAAGGATAATGCTATTAATTAATTGATGCACATGCGAAATTATTATATACATCCAACCGACGAGGGTTCGAATTACTACAATGTCATTTGCCCACTAAAACCGACAATAAGCTAAGGCCAATTCTAATTTTCCCTAAATCCCTTGATTTTGACAATTAAATTTCAATCCGACCAAAATCGGTCTCAAGGGCTTAAGGTTCATAAATTTACAAATTCCTCCTTTTTAAATTTTCCTAACGTCCAATTATATGGGGGGTAAGTCCATTGATTAATTAAATATATTGCTGGATTAAACGTATAGTTTATCCCACTATAGTAATCCTTTATTATTAACCCCCTTGAATTAACTATATTAAAATTTAAATTTCTAAAGAATGGAAACATATAATAATTCAATTATTAATTTAACCCCTATTATATTTATATTAAAATCAAAGTTTAAAATTCCATAATATTTCAATTATTAACTTAACCCCAAACATATATTAAAATCTAAGTTTAAAATTCAAATTTAAACCTCCCATATATATATATATATATATATATATATATATATATATATATATATATATATATATATATATATATATATATATATATATATATATATATATATATATATATATATATATATATATATATATATTATTTTCGTTTTTTCTATTTATTTATATATTATTAAAATGCTAACCCTAACCCGAAATTGGGTTAGGGTTGCATTTTTATATATTACTCTTGTTTTATTTTATTCATCATTTTATACCCTAACCCGAAATGGGTTAGGGTTTATTAAACCCCTTTATTTTATTGTTTGTCCCCCTTTGTTTTGTGGTTTGGAGATCACAGGTACGACGAAGCTAGGGCACGGTGGAGGGTAGCAAGCAGAGTTTTTTTTGTAGAGGGGGGGGAAATGAGAGGAGGAGGCGGCGCAGGGCTCTCCCGGTCACCACTGTGTTTATACACAGTGACGGCGGTGACGTCCACTATGTATAAGTACAGTGGCGGCCACGGACCATCCACTGTGCTTACACACAGTGGCGGCACCCTCCGTGCCGTCCACTGTGGGTAAGCACAGTGGCGCGGCCCGAGCGCCACCCACTGTGTTTACACACAGTGGCTCAGCTTTACCGTGCCGTCCACTATGGGTAAACACAGTGGCGCGGCCCGAGAGCCATCCATTGTGTTTACACACAGTGGTTCGGCCAGTGTTATTATTACTCCCTTTTTTTTGTTTTCATTTAAATATTTCGTGGGGGTAAAAATTATGTGATGAGTTTTTTTGAATGTCAAATGTATATTATATATATATATACACACGGTGCACAATATCATTTATGAATATGAAAATATTTTCTTCTACAGGCATCCACAGAGTATATTTTTAGATGCAGAATATATATATATATATATATATATATTAAGAAGTTTATTCTGCATTATATTTTAAACACAACAGTATATAATCTTTTATATATTCTATAACAGGGATGCACAAGTTCAGAATGTATCTTTTATTTTGTTGTTACAGGGGTATGCACATATAGGAAGCTTATATATATATTTTTATATATATAGGTATATATTTTCAATATATATACTTATATACCTATAGATATATATAATTATATGTTGGAATAATAGGGCTAAAAACCCTTATATTGATTTGAGATTTTAACCATTTACATTCTATTTTTAGTCTTCTAACAGCATTTAGAATAGGTCTATTTTCTTCTTCCTTTTATTTAAACTTTCTACAGAAGTAAAACAATTCTGGTTCTCCCTTTTTTTTTTTGTTTTAACAGTCATAAACCAACAGAATTTAAACTATGCAAGTAAATAGGGAGTCCTAATGCATTTTTCTTTTCCTTTCTTTAACATTGCAGTAAATAAACTAGTGAATAGACCAGATTTAAATGTAGGCTACAACAAACACATTAGACATCAAAATATAATAAAAGTTACATTGCTTTCCAGAATGATAAGTTACAATAGCCCAAATAAAAAAAATGGGTAAATAATCTAACAGTCTCTTTTTTTTTTCTAATCTTTACACAGCAAATAAAGAATACATTTATTTAAACAGGAAGAAAATCAACTTAAGCTCTATATTTACGTATGCACTTTCTCTTTTCCCCTTTCTTTTTTTACAAATCATAAGGTTACATTTCTTTCTTTGCTTTTCTGCATTTAATGGAAATCTGAAATCTGAACAAAACTCTGCAACAACACAATCTGCAACTCCTAGTCTGTTTCCAAGCCACCTGCAAGTTAAATTTAGGACTGTGACCATGGGATGCTCACCTCCCAGCCTAGGCTTACCAGAAGCCACCCCCGAGCTAGGAGAATCAAGACCTAGATGGGGTTACAACCAAGCAATACAACACAACAATAGGGCAAACACACAAACATACACCTTCCCATCCCAAGCTACACTTTCACCACACTTTGTGATGATCAATCTATGGGTGGAAGTGGACCAAGTACCATTGGGGAGACTGCAGCCAAAATATAACTCAAGCCACCTCATGGCAACACAAAATACACAATAGATTCATCCCACACACCTTATGCCCCCCAAAGGCTCAAAGCCATATTCTCTCCCCTTATGACCCCCAAATGCATACACAAGGCTATGCAACAAGGGTCACAAAGGACACCCTTGAGACCACTCTCCTTAAGGAGAGCCTCTCACCCAAGGCTGTCATGCTTCTTCCACCCCAAGATCATCTTACTCTCCCAAGAGTAGAAGATCTTGGACACTCCCAAAACAAGAACACAAACAAAAAACATAGAAATGAAACTACACTTCTTTTTTTTCCAACAACAATTTACATAAACACTCCCTTTACAAGCATTTCTTTCCTTCAACAAACAACATAAACTAACATAAACAACATAAACAAGAGGAGATAAAAACTAACCTTATCCTGCCAATAGGTATGCTAATTTTAGTTGGAGATGAGCTGCCCAATCCACACAACTTTCTGCAATTCTTTGGCCCCCCCCAAATTCCTCTATTCCTAAAACTGGTTTCTTTTTTTTTTCTCCCAAGTTTTTCCAAAAATCTCCAAGGATGGAGAGTGGGTGATTAGCTCACTAAGCTTCCATTCTTAGCCTAAGAAGGCCTCTCTCACTCCTTCCAACCTCTTGGATAGAGTGAGAGATCCCCCATTGGGTTGGTCTTCCCTAGGTCTTACACACTCCCTAACCTAGGTGTCTAGAGAAGGGAAATGAAATGGGGAAGAGGGATTACTATCTCCAAGAAGGTTATCCTACCAAGGATGGCACTCCTATGGATGGAATTCGTCCATCTTGGGAAAACCACTTTTTTGGGTGGTTAAACAAGTCCTAAGGGAAAGACACATGGCCAATTTTGGCCTTCACCCATAGGTACCCCATGAGGCCTAATAGAAAAGCTCTAAAATTGACTCTAGGAGTTGATTTGACCTTCAGAAAGTCCACCTGAAGTTAACCTACGGGTCAACTCTGAGTTGACCTTCCTTGTGGCTCACTAACCTAGATTTCTTGGTTCCTTCAAGGATAATTAGGAGATATAACAATTAACAAAAATAAAACTTTCCAAAAAGGTGACAAGACAATTTGCCAACACAACATACTACATAGGTGTCAAGTGACACTTCAACATAATTCCACATCACAATTACATACATGGCAATTGTCCCTAAAACAATTTAAACAATTCAATAATTACAATTTACACTCATGCAACATTTTACATTTACGAATAAAATACAATACATACGGGGTGTTGTCTCTCCAAATAGACAACCCCTGGTTTTACTAACGCACATAGGCCTAGGCTTGATTCTCCCTAATATTTCCATGGTCACATGGATAATTTCCTGCACATCTCAATTTAAACATTAGTATTTCCCAAATAGCCTCATATAATATATAACACAAAATCATAATACAATACATTCATTCTGCAAGGACTTGACATTATAAAATACGATTTGTCACAAATCAAAGCAATTTCATCATAATCCTCAAAATTTGATCCATCTACAAGATATGCGAACATTTTTCTAACATTATAACAAATCCTAAAATTCAGATAATAACCTGCATCATCACAATATTACCCTAATCTAGAATCATATAATATTCTATAATCCACAAGGCATAGAAATGAAGCATCCATATATATCCATGTTACCAAAATTGTGGGACCATGTAAAGTTCTCTATCCATAATGTGTCAAAACTAGCATCCAAAATAGTTCCAAAATGAAAATAACTGAAGAGATAGGATGGGTCGGGGTAGGGCCTCACAAAAGGCTACCAAATATGTCATTTTTGATGATGTGCTATACAAAAAGGGATTGGATGGAACTTTCTTGCATTGTGTGGATAAGTCACTTCAAGAGTCACTGTTGAAGACCTTTCATGATGAATCTTGTGGTGGTCATTTTTCATCAATAGTAACTACTTACAAAATCTTGAGAAATTGTTATTATTGGCCAGGTATGTTCAAAGATGCATACACATGGGTAGCCAAGTGTGAGAAGTGTAAATTATTCACAAGTAAACCACAACTTGCAGCATTACCTCTTCGACCAGTAGTTGTGGATGAACCATTCAAAAAGTGGGCTTTTGATTTTATAGGTCCCTTGTCGCCTACCTCAAGTGCAGGGTATATACACATACTGATAGCCACAGATTACTTCACCAAATGGGTTGGAGCTATTCCAGTGTGGAAGACAACTTCTAAGATTGTTTGTAGTTTTTTTAAAGAAAATATTCTGGTTCGATTTAGAGTTCCTGATAATGCAACTAACTTCTCTTTTGTTGAGATTTAATTGTTTTGTTATGATCATGGGATATCTCTCTCTCCCTCTTCAGATTATTACCATCAGGGTAACGGCCAAGCAGAGTTGAGTAATAAAAATCTCATAAATATTATGAAGAAATTGGCGATTGAAAACTTCAAAGACTAGCACAAAAGATTGTATGAAGCTCTTTGGGAAGATCATACATCTTCGAAAAGAGCTATAGGGATGTCACCTTTTGAATTGGTATATGGCATGGGTGCTCAGGTGGCACTTCCCTTAGAACTTGCGGCTTCCAAGTTACAGAGTTTCATTGAGGATGTGTATTTTCAGGATTCTCTGAAGAAAAGGATTATGCATTTGATGAGGATTGATGAAGAAAGGGACAAGCTAGTTGATCGGATCACAGAACATCAAACGAGGGTCAAAAAAATATTTGACAGGTGAGCCAGGCCATGAAAATTCATGCTAGGTGATCAGGTTTTGCTTTGGGATAGAAGAAGGGAACCAAAAGGGGCACATAAGAAGTTTGAATCTTTGTGGAAAGGACCATTTCTAATTTAGGAGGTAAAAGGCCCTAACTCTTTCAAATTATCATATCAAGATGGTTTTGTTCTTCCCCTGACCTATAATGGGCAAGATTTGAAGCTATATCAATTGTAAGCGAGAGTCTCTCATGAGTCTTGTACATAAGTTTTGGTTTGTTTAGTTTGTTGTTTCTATTTCATTTTTGTGTTTGTTTCGATACCAATGAATAAGGCTTGTTTGTGAAACCAGAGATCCCAGGGTTCTATCTAGGTCCCTTGTCGTCCTAGTCCCCAGTCATAGCCAATGTTATCCCCCCCTCAATTTTTCATTAAATTTCAAACTCAGAGATCACCTTTGGTGTTTCTTTCCTCTTTTGGTCTTATGTTTCCTTTCTTTGAACCTAAGTCATTGAACCTTTTCATAGTTCAAAGGTTCAAGGTTCAAAGAGCGCTTTAAGTAATGCTCTTCATGGCTTTGTATTATGGTTAGGCAACCACATTGTTGTAATTTGTATTGAAATTTGACCCCTTGAACCTTTTTGGTTCAAGGTTCAATTGGTTCTCTTGCATGAGTCGCAGCTATGTAATGTTATTTAATGAGAAAATGTGAACGTGTTAAGTCGGTTTTGAACTTGAACTTTGAACTATTTACAAATCGATCAAGGTTCAAGGTTCAAAACTTCCCTTTCTATTTGTTAAAGGTCTTTGCTCATTCTCAATGTTGTTTTGAGCTGTAGGTTGAGAATTCTTTGTTCTATCTCCTTGAATTGAACTTGAACCATTGAAATCTTCGCAAGTTGGTTCAAGGTTCAAAAGGTTCATTCCAAGTTGGCTCTAAAGACTTTAATAATACTGAAGGTGGTGCGGAAAAAAAGAATATTCCCGGCATCTTATAGTTTAAAATTCTAAATTTAGAAAGAAATCATGAATTCATTAACCGTTTGTGTGGAGTTGATAGGTAATTAAGAAAGTGTCAGGTTCCTATCATATCACTATTATCTCACACATTCGAATGAATCATTATGAGGCGTGTGTACATCTTTCTCAACTCTTTTCCCGTTTGTTTTAAAAAGAAATGTGAATTCTCAAAATTTTAAAAGTTGTAGCTGCTATTAATGAAGGAGCCAGAGATGCCAAAGGTAATTTCAGCTCCATTCTGTCGAGGGTTTCACAAATTTCATGGTAGTTATAGGTGAGTTTTGATAATCTCCCTCTACTATGTTTTTAGCTCAGAAGGTCGGTCAGAGTAGGAGAGATCTTTTGTTTTGGAATAGAATTTTGTCTTGTTTAGGAATTGTTGTTTAATGTAAAAGTGGCCTCAATGAGGCCAATACTTCCAAAACTTGGTCGAATATCATGCTTGGTGAGTATACTTTCAGAGTTGGATGACACCTGTTTGGCCCAAGCTGACTTGGGAGATTTCTTGAAAAGGGCTAAAAACCTTGGAGTAGGTTCAATGATGGAGAGGATAGTATGAAGTGGCATGATGGAAGTTGCTGCTTTTCCAACCGTTGCTCCTTGTCCAGATTTGGTAACAACGTGCATGAACAGATATGATGCTGATAACAAGTGCATTAGAATGAGTAGTGGCAAGTTGTTGGTGGAGATTAATAGAGAGATAGTAATGGCTACGATGGAGATCCCACATAAGGAGCCATACGAGGACTAGTCAATTGGGACCTCATATGCATTTTTATCTAAGAAGAAAAACACATATAGAAGCGTTATTGCAAGGAATTGGCTTCTGAAGGTTCAAAAAGGGGGGTCCCGGATGTTGGAACCCAAATCAACAGATTGGATGGGTTATAAGGAAATGCCAACTCCTATGATCAAACCTTCCAATTTGACTTGGCCAACTTACAGAGTGAACCTATTTGGTTACTAACTCTCTCACTTTAGGATCTACAAGACCTAGGTAGGTATACCTTTTGACTAGTGGCTTTCGATGACTAGTGCTTTTTATAGCAAATTGAGTGTCTTGATCTAAGTTCTTCCCTACCTCAGAATGGAATAGGTTCCTAGGATATGTAGCTTTTAGATAAGTTCAAGATGGTTATTTGTGAAAGCTTTTTGATATTTGCACTTGAAATTTATATATTTACACTATTGCTAGTTTATTCTATATTTCCTACTCAACTATTCCTATTGCTTTAAAGTAAAGGTAATTGATATGGTAAAAAGTTATGATTTGTGAATGACTAGTGCCTTTCCTGTTATTTGGGCTACAGAGTCTTATATTTCTCTAGGATTTAATGTATGATTTGTGAGATAGTTTTTAAATTTACCCCCTTTGCTAAATCTGTCAGTTACTGTTTCTTATGAGATCTGCTAAATTTTTATATCATAAACCGCCTAAATGAATTTAACCCTAACCTTAAGGGACCATTCAAGGAATAACTACAAGGAAGAATTACAATCCACAAGTAGATCTTTTTAATCCAAATTTATAACATAGAAACATAAACTTCACTGTAAGAATACAAATAACCTTATCTACTTTAGATAATATCACAAACAACTACTTATAGAAGATGAGATGATCCACAACACATATGCAAAGAAAACAACTGATTCTATTAGAGTTTCAAAATGGTACAATAGTATGCCAGAGGCTATAGTATTTGTCCGGAGTTTATATTATATTTCTCTTCTATTTCCTCTTCTTTCTCTCACTCATATCTACATTTTTAACCACTTATATATGTGGTTTAATGGGCACCATACCCCTTTTGGGGTGAAAAGTCACCATTTTACATTAAAATTAACAAAACCCTTTGAAATTAATATGCAAACTAGTTAGTCAATAAGCTTTCTTTAAGCTATCTTTTTTCATTTGGTTGGAAGCCTTAAACTTCAAATACGAATCTAAAATTTGTTTTGGTGGTAGGAAACATCCACTTCTAAAATGGGTCTTCATCAGAGTTGACATTTGCATACATTTTAATTCCAAGTCGACATCTTCTTTCATGCAGGTCGAAATAACAGGCTTTTCAGCCTTCTTACTGTCTTCTGTATGGTCTACATCCAAAAGCACATTGTACAGATCTAATATTTTTATTGGAGCTTGGAGACTTTATTTTATGAAATGGGTATTTCTTATATTTTCATGTTTCATTCATTGTAATTCATTGTTCATATCATCTTTTCTACAGATCAAAAACACTAGTCGTTCATGGGGGCCATTGGAATTAATTTATTCATATCCTCCTTTACTCTAGGTGTTCAAATCATTAATCATCCATTATGTGTCATTTCCATGAAGTGACCACCATTTTCAATAGTAAGGTGCTTGAAATTACTTGGAAATTTGAATCCCCAACACCGGTTACCTAAGCCTCTTACCAGGGAACATTTCATCACAGAGGTGTGAGATATCATCATACTACTAAATAGAATTAAAGGAAACTCACTCCTTCTACTGGGAGGATTGGATGTACTTCTATATCTAGGTGTTATTAACTGGTGAGAAATACCTCGATTGGGCTCAGGTTATTGCTGAAAGGCTTCATGAGGGTTTGATAAACTTTGTTGGTATGTCCAGCTTTTACATGTCTTCATACTTGTTCTACATATTGGCCTATACCAGGGACTAGAAAGGATTTCATAATGATCCATGGGTAGACAAAATGAATTTTTATGATTATTACCCATACCTACAACAACAAAAGTATGCAAAGTATTTCATTAGATGGAATGATGTTTTCGCATGAAGGCTTGCTTTTGAATTGCAAGGGGATATTAATAAAAGAATGTCAGTAGAGGCCATGGAGCTGGTTAGCATCTATGGAAGTTATTTCATCCACTTTTCTAGATTTACTTATATCCGGGTAGGTGGTTTTGAAGGCGAGCCATTCAAATTACTCATATATGCTTTTGACAGTTATGTACTAATTGAAGTGAGCCGACAATTGGCTCACATTGACAAAAGATTAGGGACAAAGGGTAAATCTCGAGTTGTTTTTCCTATTGAACTTGGATATTGCAATTGTAAATCTGTATCTGACGCCTTGAACCTAGAATTGGAGTTCAAGAAAATGAATCTTCAGCCTTACATTGCTAGGCAAAAATTTGACAGCAAGGGATATGTTGTAGAAAATTTGAATGTGGATGACCATTTCTTCCATGAACCTCAGTTAGAAGATTACTGAGAAAACTGTGGCGATGAATTTGAAGTGAGGAGGAGGTTATGGTAAAGGTTCACCCTACAATAGGTTATTACCATGAAATTTCCCATTAACTACCTGAATGAATTTGAACCTAACCTTAAGGGACCATTCAAGGAATAACTACAAGGAAAAATTACAATCCATGAGTAGATATTTTTAATCCAAATTTATAACATAGAAACATAAACTTCACTGTAAGAATACAAATAACCTTATCTACTTTAGATAATATCACAAATAGCTACCTATAGTAGATGAGATGATCCACAACACATATGCAGAGAAAACAACCGATTCTATTAGAGTTTCAAAATGGTACAATAGTATGCCAGAGGCTATAGTATTTGTCCAGAGTTTATATTATATTTCTCTTCTATTTCCTCTTCTTTCTCTCACTCATATCTACATTTTTTAACCACTTATATATGTGGTTTAATGGGCACCATACCCTTTTTGGGAAGAAAAGTCACCATTTTACATTAAAATTAACAAAACCCTTTGAAATTAATATGAAAACTAGTTAGTCAATAAGCTTTCTTTAAGCTATCTTTCAGGTTTTCATTTGGTCGGTAGCCTTAAACTTCAAATACGAATCTGAAATTTTTTTTAGTGGTAGGAAACATCCACTTCTAAAATGGGTCTTCATCAGAGTTGACATTTGCATAGATTTTAATTCCAAGTCAACATATTCTTTCATGCAGGTCGAAATAACAGGCTTTTTAGCCTTCTTACAGTATTCTGTATGGTCTACAACCAAAAGCACATTGTATAGATCTAATATTTTTATTGGAGCTTGGAAACTTGATTTTATGAAATGGGTATTTCTTATATTTTCATGTTTCATTCATTGTAATTCACTGTTCATATCATCTTTTCTACAGATCAAAAACACTAGTCTTTCATGGGGGCCATTGGAATTAATTTATTCATATCCTCTTTTACTCTAGGTGTTCAAATTATTAATCATCCATTATGTGTCATTTCCATGAAGTGACCACCATTTCCAATAGTAGGGTGCTTGAAATTACTTGGAAATTTGAATCCCCGACACCAGTTACCTAAGCCTCTTACCAGGGAACATTTCATCACAGAGGTACGAGATATTGTCATACTGCTAAATAGACTTAAAGGAAACTCACTCCTTCTACTGGGAGGATTGGATGTACTTCTATATCCAGGTGTTATTAGCTGGTGAGAAATACCTCGACTGGGCTAAGGTTATCATTGAAAGGCTTCATGAGGGTTTGAGAAACTTTGTTGGTATGTCTAGCTTTTACATGTCTTCATACTTGTTCTACATATTGGCCTATACCAGGGACTAGAAAGGATTTGATAATGATCCATGGGTAGACAAAATGAATTTTTATGACTATTACCCATACCTGCAACAACAAAAGTATGCAAAGTATTTCATTAGATGGAATGATGTTTTCGCAGGAAGGATTGCTTTTGAATTGCAAGGGGATATTAATAAAAGAATGTCAGTAGAGGGCATGGAGCTGGTTAGCATCTATGGAAGTTATTTTATCCACTTTTCTAGATTTACTTATATCTGGGTAGGCAGTTTTGAAGGTGAGCCATTCAAATTACCTAGATATGCTTTTGACAGTTATGTACTAATTGAAGTGAGCCGACAATTGGCTCACATTGACAAAAGATTAGGGAAAAAGGGTAAATCTCAAGTTGTTTTTCCTATTGAACTTGGATATTACAGTTGTAAATCTGCATCTGATGCCTTGAAATTAGAATTGGAGTTCAAGAAAATGAATCTTCAGCCTTACATTGCTAGGCAAAAATTTGACAACAAGGGATATGCTGTAGAAAATTTGAATGTGGATGACCATTTCTTCCATGAACCTTAGTTAGAAGATTACTGCAAAAACTGTGGCAATGAATTTGAAGTGAGGAGGAGGTTATGGTCAAGGTTCACCCTACAGTAGGTTATTACCATGAAATTTCCCATTAATGTATCAAGTGTACAAGAAGAGGAGGGGGAAGATGTCTTAGATCCTGAATTCAATGAAAAGGTTCAAGGGCAGCCAATTCCTGAAATTGACTAGGATAAAATAGAGAAAGAAAGCATTCAATCCAAGTCCTTCAACGACATAAGAAGAGTGTAAATATGGCTAAGGGATCGAAAGTTCAAAAAGGATTCAAACATGCCTCCCCATGAATTAACAGTTGGTCCATGTGCTACAACTGAGATTCCTACTTCTTCCTCTAACAAGATTATTGATATTGCAGGTGACACAAGGCCAATTATTGAAGAGGTTCAACTCAGAAGGTCAAAGAGGTCTCCATTAAATTCTTTAGCAATTTTAGTTACTCGCTTGAGGAGCAAAAAGAAGAGTAGAGAACTAGTGGTGAACCAAATTGTTTTAGACTTGGATCTGGGTGAAGAAACTAAAGTGACAATGGATCAACAAGTATTGAATAACCCTCCATTGTAGGATATAGATGCAGGTAAGGAACTTGAAGATGGAAAAAACCCAATGAGCACTCTAACTATTATTGACTCATCGGATTCTCTGACACCTCCACCATCTAAAGAAACTTCCAACACTCCTCGATGGCTAGGAGCGTCGATTGGGAAGAAATGTAATGTTGTCCCTATTACAATTCCCAAGGAGGATATGGTGAGGAAGTGCATCAAGAAAGTATCTAAACCAAAAAAAGCTCAAAACGCAGGCAATGGTGGAAGTGGATGAGACAACAGGTCATTGGGTGGCTGAAGTAGCTAAACCCATCTTAGACAGAGATTCAGAGAAGGCCACTTAAGATGATTTTACTGTGGAGAAATTTGATTTTGGAGTTGCTTCAAGGGAGAAAGATGCTAAACACCTAAAATCCTCCACAAAGAGGATGATATCTAGGTCTTGGAAGGATGAGAAAGATAAAAAGGAGCCGAAATAGGTCATCACTCAAATGGCAGAGTACATCAACGCCATACATCATCCAAGCCCTCAGCCACTATCTTAGATGACATTGTCCTTTGATCCCAAATCATCGATGAACTAGAATCTATTAGATCAAGTCCAGAGGAGCTGCATGATAACTGAAATATTCAATAAATGGATTGATTCTATTGTACAACAAGGTTCAGACTACATTGTCAGCCTGGTTAAAGTATATGAAGACACCATAATTGTGAGCAAATAACTAGAGCTAGAAATTGTTGCATGGGAGAAGGAAAGAACCAAATGGGTGGCCGTCTTGGCCCAAATGAATGATGTGCAGAAGTTTGGTGTGATAAAATTCATAACTGAGAAACTAGTGGAAAATCTGGATGATAATGTGCTTTATGTGTCAAGAAAGAATGTCAAATGGATAAATTGGATTATTAGGCAAGGCCATGATGAATCTGCTAAATTACTTAAAGGGTTGAAGGATTTGATTGATACAATGCAGAAGGATTTAAAGTGCATTGATATACGACTCATGAAGTAAGATGGGAAAACAATTGAAGTCACTGTAGATATGGCCAAGATCTTCAAAGAAAGAGTGCAGCTTGTAAAAGAAACAAAATCTCTTACCACTGATGACTTTGAAAAAGTGTTGAGGATAGAGTCGATGCTGATAGTCTGCTTTGATCACATGGAGGCACATAAAGAAAAGGTTACGTAGGTGAACATGACAAGGAAGTGTGGAAGAAACGTATCCAACACATCAGACTCCCATACTTTCAGGTTATCTTGAACTTTTCAGCAGCGCATTTGGAGTGGCGTAATGTGCATGGTGCCGTGGAATAGAAGGACACATCAGCGATCGCTTCTTCCACAATGGAGTCATGATCGGCTAACGGAGGAGCTATCATCCTATCTATAGGTTTTGTTTATTTAGTTTCATAAAGTTCAAAGCAGACAATTTCTTTGACTCTAGGTTAGAGTTAAAAGGTTTAGGGTTATTTTGTAACAAACTATTGGCCTGGAGGCTATATATGTAAAAAAAGAAAGCTTTGTTAGGGGTCGAAAAACTTTGTTTTGGAGGAACAGATTTGATTTTTCTTGAATTTCTCAAAACTGATATTTCTGGTACTTGAATGAAATGCTATTTTGATGCAAACTTTAAAATCTCTGTGTTTGAAGGATTAGCAATCTTTGTTGAGATGTATGCTGATGTGCGTAATATGTCATTTCATTACGAGTTCTTTCTATGTTTGTGAATTCACTGATTTTCGTTGTTTACAAGAAGTCTCATTGTTGTTTAAATGGCACTGATCCCCCTTGTCCTGTGAGGCATGAGTGAGAATCGATAAGCATTTACACTACTTTGAGTTTACTTTACTATGAGTTTATGGAATTTATATATGCGGAAGTAGAATTCTGTGAGCTTTACACTTAAAAATAGATCTTTGTAGCATTCTTTTGTGTTGATGAATGAATGTGAAAGCCTTTCGCACTTTCTGTTGAAAAGTGTATTCATTTCTAAATTTACTACATAAAAATTCATTATAAACCTCACGAGGATCTGCCCTGTAATGCAGAGGATGAACCTTAATTGAGTTCACCCAACTGTTGGTTCATTTGCTTTCCTTTCATAAGGGGTGTGCACAAGTCAATATTGTAATATACATATATAAATTAAAGAAAGGACAAATCTGTTAACTAACAACTTAGTAAGTGGGTTGGGGAGGGAGACATGAGTAGGCAGAAGTTGGACAAATTTTAGGAATGCATGAGCTAGATGGGCATGGTTGATAGGTTGATCCTTGAATTTCCATAACCATTTCCTCAAACCAACCTGTTATCAGTAATTTGGGTGGTGTTGTAATATTCTTGATATCTCTGAAAGTTTCTTCAAATTTTAAGTGATCTATGTCTGTAGGTTTAAGCTTCTAAGGGTTTAGGGTTTAATGAATTTAAATCATCCGATAAAAAAACCTTTACATGTCTCTTGTCCTAAGGAAAAGTCTTTTTAATCATTACCTTGTTCACCACTTAATCAGAAGGGTCATTATGTCATTGAAAAGGGGCCATTTAAGTCTTAAGCCTAGGCAGGTTTCATTTTTATTAAAGTTGGGGCAGTTTAATTTTCCCTAAGTCCTAAATAAGATCTTATATGCATGTATCAGGTTCTTAAAAGTCGGGCAGATCTGAATAATCCAACGGCGGTCGTGAGACCATGAAGAGAAGTTGTGCATTGAACGGTCTTCACAACTCAATGACAAGCCATCAATGGTGGGGGCAGGTGGAGATCCAGTCGTGGAATGGTGGTGGTCAAGCAACGAAGGTGTCTTGAAGTTTGAGTGATAAGAATTTGATCCAATGGTAGTCGTGAGACCGCGATGGGAAGGTGCAAGTCTTTTACCCATTGCGACTCAGCAACTAAAGGCAAATAGGTACAGTATGGCGGGCCCTCTTCATAAGATTTAGGAGGTTAAAGGGCATGTTAGATTTGAGTGATCTAACGGTTGTCGCTGAGCTGTGAATGAGAGTTGCAAGTTATTTACTCTTTGTAGATCAGTGACTAAAGGAAAAAGCGCACTAAAGTCCCTTCTGTCTGTTGGAGTGAAAATTTTGAATTTCAAACTAATTAAATGTAGAGCATGTGGTGTGGCTAATGAGAATTAATGCTAATTTTCCGTCGAGGTTGCTTCATAAAATCTTTTTTTTTGAGATTTTGATTGTAAAAGGCTTTCATGAAGGGTTAGCGGAGATAAAGTTTGCAGCTTTTGTGGGTCGTTCTATGATTGCTATATTTGCAACTTTCGCTCTTGTGTGTTGGCATTGTCTGGTTCTAAAAAATTTGAAGGGTTGTTTGAATCAAAAAGTTAAAATAGGATAAACCCTAAATGATAAAAATGGCACCATGATGTGAATTCAAAGGGTAAATAGATTATCAAGAAAGGGCCATCTATGATGATTTTTTAGAACAGTTGGTTCAGTACGAATAGTTCTGCCAAATAGAAATAACTTGTACCCAAATCTTCTCGCTTGCAAATTGGTGATGATTTGTTCGACAAAGGACATTGGTTAAGAGATCCCCAGATAGGCATGTTTGGTTTAGGTCTGTTCAGGGTGGGGTTTAGCCAGCAAAATGCATCTGCTCCTACAAACAACATATGGCAATTAGATGTCGGGAAACTGGCGGTCCCTGGAGTTTTTATGGATGTTGACTTGTTGACCCAAATTGCAAAGAATTATGACTCTGTTACCAAAATTGTAAGGAATGTAAGTGGAATCCCTTTGATTGAAGTTACAGCTGATGAGATTAGAAGGGTTTTTCAGCTAAATGAATCTTCAAATTATCTAGAGCCGATTGATTTTGAAATGCTAAAGAAGGTCTATGATACTCAAAAAGATCATCCTAGGGGTGGACCAATGAGGGAATTATTTGCAAAAATAGGAGGGCTAACATTGGTAGGGCCCAGTACAGTTGAACCTTTCCCTATGAATTTTTTCACTTTGAGGGATAAAGGAATATATTGGTCTCTATGTCAGGTTTTTGGAGAGGATGCAAAAAATGCTATGCCAACTCATTATATGCTCATGATGGCACAAATTCTCAATCCATCTATAGCAGTAGCTTATGACTTTGCACCTTATCTAGCAAATGTGATCCATGAGGGTTTGATTGGGATTAATATTGCCAAGGTGGATAGGCCTTTTGGCTGGAATTATTTGTTCATGCATATGTTCTTGTTCAAGGGTGTAGACTATTTTGCAAAGGGTATGGATTTACTGAGACTAAAAGATGGTGAAAGCATGCCAGTGCAATTATGGAGTGCAGATCTATCCTAGGATATAGAAGATGCTAGCTATTTAAAGTTTGATAGATGTGTTCCATCAAGGTTAAGAATTCTCTTGTGTCAAGAGAACCCCGGGATCCCAAAAGTTCTTCTTGAATTTACCAAACCCAAGGAGTTTGTAGAAGATATCAAAATTGTGCATAATTGGGGTGACATAATTTTGTATCTTAGTTCTACTATTTTTAAATTGTATGCCTTTAGGGGAACTCCATATTTGCTCCCTTATTAGGTCCCCTTGAAAATAGGTATTGTTGAGATCATAAGGTAGATTGGGAGTCTACATGAACCAGAATTGACAAATAAGGGCAGAGGAACAATTTTTCCAACCATTACCATTTCACACCAATTTGTGAGTACTAAAGGGGGTTGGCTGCATTTTGACAAGTTCTTCAAGACCTACAAATTGGCAACAATAGTTGCAAGATTTGCTGATTGAGAAGATTTTTTCAATGGCATGTTCAGAAAGAAGGTCAAGTGTGGTGCTAAAATTCATCAATTCCACTTCCCTAAGGATTTAATAAGAAATGAGTTTAATTTGGTGGAGCAAGAGGTGAGGAAAGCAAAATGGTTGGTATATAAAAAACTCTTGACTTTGTCCAATATTTTGATTAAAGCTATGATCCAGTAAAGAGATTTCATCCATTTGGGGAAAAGTTAAAGTTTTAATAGAATATTTTGAGGACACCATTGAAACCCTAAGTGAGAAAAAAGATGCAGTAATAAAGTCAGACCTTGAAAAGGCCAAACTCATCTTGACTAAACCTATCTTTGCTAAGATCATTCCTCCTGGTGAATATGTAATGTATAAGAAATCAGGCTATAATGTGGTGATTCCTAGGAGGGATGAGCCATCTACATCAAAGGGCAAAAGGCCAATGGAGGATGCTCCTGAGTTCTAGACTTCCCCAAAGAGGTAGAGATTGGAGGAAGAGGCACAAGCAAGTGAAGCTATGTATTCACCTTCCCAATCCCCATTACCTATAGTGATGAGCAAGCCATAGCTAAGCAACTAATGCAATTAGGAAGCTTGGGACAAATTTATTTTACTTATGGAGAATTGCAGGAGGGAGTGCCAGAGGAGCCAGCAGGTGCTAAAATGGATTTAACTGTTGAGGAATTTTTTGGAAGAGAATTGGATCCTATTATAAAATAGGCCTGTGATGAGTTTTTGGTTGATGACAATTTTGTGAAGTCAGGAGCCTTTTTGCAATTTGTTTGGAGAAAGCATATGGATCAATTTAAGGAGAGATGTGAAAAAAGAAAAGTTGAACAACCAAATAAAGATCCATCTACTATTGAAGTAGAAATTAAACAAGAAATGCTAAAAGAATTTGAGATGATTACCCCAGAGGAGGGGATAAAATTAATTGAAAGTGTTGGAGTGCTGATTCTCCTAGAGTGGGATGTAGTAAATGTTGTGGTTTTTGATGCAGTAAGAAAAGAAACTAAGCCCCTGGAGGGGATAACCTACAGTAATGACCATCCAGCTCTTGTAATGTGGTCATTAAAAAGAGAAGGGAATAGAAAAAGGGGTGAATTCTCAAGGTCTGATTACTCAAGGGGGGTGATAGTGAAGAGGGTCAAAGATATAGATGCAAGAGAAGCTTCTAGCATGACTTTAGAGTCTACTAAGTTTGGAATGGTAGTGGCTGAGAAAGAGGCAAAGGAGAAGGCAAATCTTCAGGAAAAATTAGAAGTAATTCTCAAGGCTTACAATGATACAAAGATTGAAATCGCTTGTAAGGAAAAAACAATTGCAGAATTAAAAGGCAGATTGGAAGGATAGCAACAAAAGGGTTGGCCCTCTCAATTGATGATTGCCTCTTCTCCTGCCAGGCCCTCTTCTTCCAGTCCTATCATTGAATTTCCTCCTTCCCCCATGACTTTTGGCTTTACGTTAATAGAGAGTGTTCAAGATGAAATTGAAAAGTTAAAGTAGGCTTAGTCAATATTGGCAAATAAGTATGAAGAAAAAGTCATAGACACTATTTTGAAATTTGTCGATACTGTTCAAGTAGCAATTGTATATTTGAACATGAAAAGAATAATGAATCTCTTGCATTCTTTGAAGGAGGAAAAGGCTACTTTGGAGCCAGTCTTAGACAAGTGGATTGCAAGAGAAGTGGACTTAGAGTCAATATATTCATTATCTCAGGAAGAAGTAGATGTTGATGATGCAATTAAGTCTACTTATGAATTAGTTAAAGACTTGCCCAGTTTTGCAGCTGAAAGAATAGATATTAAAATAAGGGAAGATTTATTCCGAAAGGAATATGCCAGGGAAAAGTTCGAATTGTTTCCTAGAGGTTTATTAAGTGCAAACAAGATGAAAGATAAGGGAGTGTGGATTGAGGAGTTAGGTCACATGTTGTCTCAAAGGATAAATAATGTTATAAATATGGATAATATCTTTTTTGTTTATTCAAACTATTGAGGAAATTGAAAAGGAAAAATTATATTTTGTCTTTTTAGAAAAGGAAGTTAAACAATTAAGGATGAAATGGAAAAGTTTCAATAAACACTAGCTTAAAATTATCAACTTTCCTTGGCCCAATGCTGAGATGTTCAAAGTATGGGAAAGCAAGTACATTTTGAAAGAGACATGAGAACAAGAAGGTCTAACTGATGCTCCAATATGTGACAATTCACCAGTATCTTGGAGCAGTTGTTTTTCTATAACAAACTTTGGGTAATTGGAACCTTGAAGAGTTGAGGATGCCTGGTGCCTGATCCGTGAATATAGGAAGGTTAGTTATCTAAAAGATGTTGCATGTTTTCTTTGAAAAGCACACTGGTATCTCCACCATAATTAACAAATGGCTAATCAAAATATCTTAAGACAAAGGCACCACATGTCAGGAACCTTCCCTTTTTGTCATTTTCTAGCTAGATGACCAATCAGTTATAGAAGCACGTGTTCCAAAAAATAGCTATGCTTCTCCCTCAATCACAATCTTGTAACTAGTGTAACTTTTGGAGGGAATGATTGTCAAGATAGGAATATTCTTCTAGGGAAGTCTGAAGCTTGTTGCATCCAAAGTTCTATAAAAGGATACCAGGACTACCTAGAAAGAGAGATCCCAAAAATTTTGTAGCAAAGCTCTAGCGAAATATATGTAGACTTTGTT
This sequence comes from Cryptomeria japonica, assembly GCF_030272615.1. Lineage (NCBI taxonomy): Eukaryota > Viridiplantae > Streptophyta > Pinopsida > Cupressales > Cupressaceae > Cryptomeria > Cryptomeria japonica. Next base: position 520,597,946 of record NC_081414.1, on the reverse strand, counting down.
TTTGGCATTTTGAATCATTCTTGTATCTTTGTAATCTTTGATGAAGAAATAATAATATATAGTCAAAATGTTTTGAGCTCAGATCTGTGTTGTCTTTATGTTTGTATGTTGGTTTTCATTTTTAATTAAATAATCAAGGATTGTTTAATTAGATGATTTGCAAGGCAATTAATGGGAATGTTTTAAGTCTTTTTCTCAAGGAGGAAAATTAAATATACTTAATTCATCTTCATTGATATCAGTATATTCACATGAATTTGATGGCTAGGTCTAGTACAGATTAGAAGTTTGTATATGCCAGGCATATACAAATTTAATAGATCAAAAATAGTGAAAAGTATATGAATTCTGTTGTTAGATTTCAGTATGGTTTTTGATGACTCTGATGCCCGGATAAGGCACTGGTCTAAATTGCTAGTATTTGTGACATCTTTGTAGTCCCATACAATCAAAACAAATTTTTCATTCATGTTTGGTTGCACTAAATTGAAGAAGTTTGCAGAAACTCGCGCTGGTTTTCTGTAAACCATCTACTAGGTTGTGAGAAAGTAGTCACAATTAGGTTAACTCACCTAATCTTTATAAATCTTGAAGCATAGGAGGTTTTTTACTTGCAAACCTTGTTAATGTTGTTTTGTTTCCTATTCTTGTTGTTCTCTTCTTTTGTAAACATAGGCATAATTTGTGAATAGAAAAAAAAGTAGCCAGAAATCAAGACCAACACAACCCATGATTTTCAAATGTGGGTTTTCAATAGCCAACTTTCTCTTTCATGAGTGCATATAGACCATGCAAGGGTAACCTCAAAATGATGAGAATGGGGTGACAATTTGGAATTGAATGGATAGACTTGATCGAGAAAAGTTATGAGATGATGTTAGATGAAGATGAGGACTAGGACTTAGCAAATTTGGATTTGTTTAAGGATTGATTGGATTCAATTTGATTTGCTTGGATTAGGACAAGATTGATTTGGATTTGGATGACACCTTGATCCTTGGATTAGGATTAGGAGAGGTTTAGGGATTAATGATGCAGGCCACAAAGCAAGGTAACAACCAAGCTAAGAAAAACTTAGACCTTTGGATTAAGAACAATTGATCAAGCCTTCTTCTACTTAGGATAGACTTACATTCGTAAGAAAAATAGGGCAAGAAGGATTAGGGTTTTGATCAACCCAAATGATTAAGAAAATATTTTCCAAGCACAAAATCCAATTGATGATTGATTAAAGATAAAGGTCTAAATCAAACTTTTACAAAGTATTAACCTTAGGATGAGGTTGATTGATTGATTGGGATTTGATGATTGATTTTGCTAAGTCCTTATAAAAGATGATAATGATTTTGGAAGAAAAAGAGGTTTATTGAAGAAAAGAAATGTGAGAATAGGAAAGGTTACCTTAGATGGACAAGTGAATCAATAAGAGATTTGAGGATGGGGCAAGTTGGATAAAGGAATGTGACCACTCCTATTAATGCTTTGGGATAGACTTGATCTTTGATGGAAAGCGTAGATTCTCAAGGACTCCTCATCAAACTCATTATTGTGACCATGAAGATAATCGTGGAAATGATGCAAAAAGGTCCTATGTTTCAACAAGAGTTTTGAAAATTGATATATAAAAACTTTCAACACTGGAGGAGTTGCTTATAGCTGGGCTTCTTCTTCTTGACTTGATGATACATTGACTTCTTTGGATGCTTAAGGGATTTGGTTTTATGGTGCATGAATGAAACCTCTTGCAAACTTAAGTGGGGCAGAGACATCAAAGCAGGAAGAAGATGTTGTAATAGTGAGGCAGAGACGCCGAAGCACGGTTTTTGATAGGGTGGAGACTTTGAAGGACAATTTTTGACAATTTTGAGTGAAAATTTCAAACGAAATTTGATCAATTTTGGTCAAATTTGGAAAATGTTTGATCTCTTCTACTCTTGGCAAGAAAATATCAGACAATGAAGACACATTGGCCAAGGGTAATGCTTTATGAGAAGCGTAAAAGTGATTGGGGGCCTAGATTAGCCCAATGAAAAAAATGTAAATGAAGACACATCAAGCATACATCCTAGGTTGAAAAATGAAAACCATTAGATGAGCCTCTCTCACAAATCGATACCTCAAACAACTGGATAGATAGAGATTCTGGTAGCACTATCTCCCCTCCATGACACTCACATCTTGGGCATACCAAATTCTCTTATCCCGAAGATCTAAAGATCTTTTAGCAGAGGGATTGTTGTCTCATCTTAAGTGGGTACATGAGAGGTAACTCTAGGATACGATTTGCATCCCCTGCACCACTAATGTAGGATTTGGCTTACTAAACCAAGGCTCTTAGTATGAGACTCTCTTTCAAGTGTCCATATATGTTCTCTCCCTTGAGAGGCTTCCTTCCTGTAGAACAAAGGTATTGGGGAAGTGAGTGTAGGTATGCAATTAGCACCCGTCATCAGGACTTTCATCCCACGTATTTTATATAGCAGTTGAGAGGTGACCTAACCAAGAGCCCATCACCACTTGGGCCATTCTCTCCTCACTTGGCCTTATGGGCTACTCGCGGGAACAGGCCCTCTACCTATAAAAATAAAACTCAATCGTCGCTAACACTTTTCTCGTGCACCCAAGATCACGAAGATCAAGGGGAGATGATAGTGTGTGTTAGCTGTAGGACCGCTCTACACACATGCAAGTGCACAAAAACACTACAAACAAAGGTTCTTTTTAACCCACAAAAAAAATGTTTGCTATGCTAAAAGACAAAAAAAAAAAGAAATCTAAGGTAGTAAAAAATTAAGATTTCCTTTGACAAACGTCCTGCACAAGTGATTAGTAGTTTTAGTTCTTGGTCTTGGATAGATGAAAAGGTTGCAAGGATGGAGAAAATTTAGCAAAAATCCAAAATTAAACACTAACAGTGGAGATGTTGAAGTGCAAGCACAAATGTTGAGCCATCTACGCAGATGCTAATTGAGGTTTTGCATAGAAAATAATTAGTCTAAAAATTCAAAATTCAAAAACAGACAATAAGCGGGAAAAAAAAATAACCAAGAAAAGATGTTGAAGTATATGTAGACATTGATCCATGAATTGAGGTTTGTGCAGATGTTGATCCATGGATTGAGGTCTACATAGACATTGATATGTGGATTAAGGTGTGTGCAGATGTTGATCTATGGATTGAGGTCTGCGTAGACGTTGATTTGTGGATTGAGGTCTACGCCGACATTGATATGTGGATTGAGGTCTGTGTAGATGTCGATCTTGGAAAAACTGTTTGTGGGAGAATTCAAATTTAAATAGAGACACATAAGTAGCACTATAGAGACGTGAAAACAGTGCTATAGAGATGACGAAGTGTAGTCTTAGATGTCATTCCGAGAACTTGCGAGTAAAAATGCTAAAACAAGCCAAAAATAATTAGATTATAGGGACATGGGTCCCATCGGGTGTGCCAAAATGAACCAAGGGAAAAACAAGCAATAGGTTAAAAGGTTAGCTTCAATCCAAAAGCACAAATAATTCAAATAACATGAAATAAACCATTTATACCTTCAAGATGATCTTCAATTGCTCCTTGGATTGAGCCTCAGGTGAAGTAGAGTTTGCGCCCCAAGCTCCACTTGATTGGATTGACTCTTGATTTGGATGTGGAATTCTCTCCACTACACAATAATATTGTATTAGATTGGATGATTGAGTGATGGATAGATATTGCTTAGATGGGGGATGAATTTGACATTATGATGGTGTGATTGATAGATTGCATGAAAGGTGGATAATTTGTGAGGAAATGAGACTCCAATTTATGGATTAGAGAAGGTCAAAATGAAGGGCCAAGATTAATTTTGAATGAAGGGTTGAGATTGAAAGAAAGTGGAGGAGAGGATTGAGAGGACAAGGTGGGAGATTCAAGAGATTTTCCATAAAGGCATTTTGTGTCCCGACACCTCTCAATGTTGAACATTGCTATTGCTAGGATATGTTGTTATCATCGATGTCAACAAAATCCTGCTCGAGTGATTGGTTTATTGGGATTATGGTTTGGTGTGTGGAGTATCTCTAGTATCATTATATTCTTCTATATTGGTTTTGGTGTTCCGGGAAGCATAATTGATCATATCATATGATCCAGTTTTGCAGTTTTCTTATCTGATCAATGCTTTGCAGAGTTCAGTATTTCTTTCAGTATATTTTGGTATGATCAAATCTTGAGCTGAGTTTTTTGGATAATATTTGGGGTGGACTTGTGTATCTTCATTACAGATGGTTCATGATTTGGTTCTCCACAAGTTATCTTTCTTCATGACAGTTACTGTTGTTTGATTGTTCTTGAGGTTCAGATGTTGATCGATGAAGATTTGATAAGTGGTGTTGGTGTAGTTGTTGTTGATGATTCTAATGTGCTTTTTGGTGTTTCCTAATTGTGTCTTATTTGTCCTAGTGATCTTCATTGATCATTGTGCAATTTTTTGATGATTTTGTTGAACCAGAGATGTTCTTCATGTTATGTGATTTTCCTGTTGGTGTAGCGTGTAGCAGTTGATCTTGGCGTAATTTTCAACGATGTTGCCTATTTAGGGATTTGGTTTAGGACCATGTTATGTCAAGTAAATCATTGTATTTGATCGATGGTTGATCGTTATATCATGTGATGTAATTTTGCAATTGTGAGTTGAGGATTTAGCCAACCTAGTTGTCAAGGTTGATGAATTGTATATATAGGTGATATTGTCATGTAAATTAGGTATCAAGGTTATCTTTGCATTACCAAAGAGTGGTGTATGTACAAAAAAGGATTCATCTTTCGGCATTGTGATTGAGCAGAGATTAGTGTTGCAGAGAAAACAAATTATGCTTAACTGGAACTGTAATCAAGCATTTGGAGATGTTATTCTTTTAGTTCATTTCTTCCGAATTGTAGTCTAAGTCTTGTTGTAAGTCAGTGAGACTTCCCTAAGGTTGTAGCCATCCGAGTCATTATCTTTTGAACAATTAGCTCTATGCATTGTGCCTGAATGCATGTACATTCCCCATTGTAATATTTGATGAATACTAAGAGGGACAAGTGAATTAGTATACCAAAAAATACTGATTTCAAACACTTTATCAGTCTAGCAGTAAACTGGTATAACAGTTTAACTAACAAACTGGTTAACACAAATACAAACCAAACAACAAGTAAGTCATTCACCCACAGAAGCACAATCACCATAACACAAGATATTTTGATGTGGAAACCGAAATGGGAAAAACCATAGTGAGATGAAACTCACAAGTAACTATCTATAGAATAGCAACCAGACCGGTTTAGGTCAGACCAGTTAAGATCATACAATGTTCTTTACTAGAACAGACCCTAGTAGGAATCTCAATCTCTGTTAAGAGATAAGTCCGATTAAAGACTACCTTGTGAGAGGATTTTAGATCCACACATGTGAATCACCTTGTTAGAGGATTTACAAAGGCTTTTCTGGGCCTATCTAGTTAAGGGTTTCTAACTTTTCAAAGATGTGAGTAATCAACAAGTGAATGATCTAGCAAATAGCACAGTCTGCTTGGTTAGATCCATGATATCGTATTGCAAATGCATTTGAGTATTACTTCAGTCTTCAATAAATTCACACTCTGTTACAATACACAGACTTGATCTTCTCTATTAAGATCGCACATACAAGAACTCATCAACCACCAAAAACCCTAACAGCTACACACATTTTTTAAAACCCTAGACATGATGTCCTTAAAAGGAATCTGATTTCGTGTCGGTCCAATAGGATTACATTGCAAGTTCCTAGGTTCATTGTATCTAGACACATTTGGTAACACAACACAAAATCACCGTCAAAGTGTCGGTGGATGGTAACTCATCACAAAAATATACTGGTTGGTAACTCATCATAGAGTATTACCGGTTTATACAACTTTACCTATTATCGGTTGGTAGCTTAGAGTAATACCAGTTTAACTATTAAACAGATTACTGGTTTGACAAAAATGAAGACTGGGAAAAATGATAACTGTCACTTTTAGTTCCTTTGCTCCATTCCGATTGAGATCCTCGAACTGCTTGAGGTCCTCATGCCGCTTGAGATCGGTAAACACTTTTTGCAAAACACCGATAGTCTAAAGACTACAACATAATACCAGTTTGAAACAAATACCGGTTGAGCATAACTCATACATACGAAAAGGGATCTCATAGCAAGTGTGTGTCCATCAATGAAAATCACAACATAATCATAAAAAATGCCAACAATCTCCCCCTTTGGCATTGATTGAAACGCTTAGGAAAAAATTTTGACATCTAAGTGTTTTACAAAAAAAATATGCCATAATAAAAAATACTCCCCCTAAGCATATACACTATCCCTTTGTATAAAATACAATGTATACTATTTCCTTACAGAGATAAACATGAGTATACATAGCATGCATCAAAATTTTAAATACCATAATATTTCTCCCCCTTTGAAAACAATGACAAAATGCAGATGAATAACCCTTGTTTCTATTAGCTGAATAAATGTTTATGACAATAAAGAGTGAAATTTGTCAAAAATAGATTTAAAGTCTTGCATAAATTGCTTCATGGATAAGGACCATGACTCAAGTAATGAGGTAGCAACCTCACTCTCTGTTTGCATCTGGGATACCTATTCGTCTATGGCGTCCAAGGTACTCATCTCTTGAGTAACCGTCAAGGCATCCAGATTGAGATAGCACTTCTAAAGTATTTGCAGTCTGGGTAGTAGAACCAGTTGTAGTTCCTGCAAATCCTTGGTCTAGTTGCTGATCTCCAAATGAATTCTTGCAGCCTGAAGTTGAAACCAGTGAACGGTTTGCCCATAAGGGGTAAAGGAATCATATGGGGTCTTGAAGGTGCTTATGAATGTCTGCAATTCAGTTTGCAGTTTGTCTTTCTGGGCAAGCACATCATCATAGAATAGATGGGGTTGACATATCTTACTGAGAAATAATTTCCCCTCATCCATTGCATCTCTGATGTCCTTCTGTGCCTTTTGCAGATCAAACCGGAGCTCATTTAACTTTTTCACCAAGGCAGTGTTCAAAGCCTTTTGATGTTCCTTCTTGGCATGCGCTTCAGCAACCTCTTCCAAGCTTTGTACCTGGTCCTCCACTAGGGAGGTTGGTATCGGGTATCAAACTGGTAAGAGTGTCCACCACAGCTTGAATCGCATCTTGCTCCTTCTTCCTCCTTATCACCTCTAGGTGTTCTTGAGAAAGCTTAATGATTTGTAGCAACTCTGATTCATTAGCAAATTGGAGGTTAATGGGACTGGTAATGTCAGCCAGTTTGGCTTGACTACTGGTTGCCTTTGGAGTCTCCACTTGAGTGCTTTGCGCCACTTCCTCCTTCTCTTTCACTCTTAGCTTGTCCTCTTTTGCCTTCTTTTTCTCCTCTTCCTCTGTCTTCCTTTTCTCTTCTTTCTTCTTCTCCTCTTCTTTCCACTTCTCTTCATCTTCATCCTTCTTCTTCTTCTCCTCTTCCTGCTTCCTTTTCTCCTCTTCCTTCCTCTTCTCCTCTTCCTTTTTCTTCTCCTCTTCCTTTCTCTTCTCCTCTTCCTTTTTCTTTTTTTCTTCCTTCTTTGCTTCCTTCTTCTTCTTCTCTTCCTCTTGTCTCTTTTCTTCTTCCTTCCATTTCTTTTCCACTTCCTTCTCTTGTCTCTTGTTCTCCTCTTCTTTTCTCATGTCCTCTTCCTGTTTCCTCTTTTCTTCTTCTTTTCTCTTTTCCTCTTCATCTTCCTATTTCTTCTTTCCTTCTTCTTGTTGCTTCTTCTCTTCCTCTGCCTGCTTTTCATGTCCTGCCACTTTAGTTGGTGTACCCGGAGTAACATCTTCACCATTCAAGGCATCAAAATCAATGGGTTCCATTGTATCAGTGATCGGTACTCCTTCACTATCATATGCCTCATTCGGTTGATTGATTTCCGGTTCTTGCTTGGCTTTCCTATTGGCTTCTGCCACTTGATGCAACTTTAGAGTGGATTAAGCAAGGGAGTGGGTATCTTTTACCACTTTCAGGACTTTTCCTTCTAGCAACAGGAGTCTCCTTCTTGTCATGAAGAAGAGGCCCTTATATCTTTCCACCACTTCATAAAGTTCTGGTTTAGGCACATCAGGAAAGTATTGTGCAAATACTTCCTCTCTTATTTCCTGTTCCTTCTCTATGGAAATGCACCACTTGTTATCTAAAGAATTATCTAAAGAATCAGGTGTCTTAGATTTAATTTCTGAAGGCCACCGGTCATTAATACATAAATAATTAATGACTTCTTGTTCAACTTCTTCCTTTTCATCATCATTAAAATCATCAAAGCACTCTTTCAAATCACGAAGCACTTTTCTTCTAATATTCTTAATTGTTCTTTGACAATGTGTCAAAGGTTTGTAGGAGGAAATATCAATATTTACCAATGCAGATGTTGTCGGTTCATTCTTTGTCCTTTTCCTTATTTGCCTAGTCTTCTTAGGCTTTTCTTCAAACACAGTGTCCTTTGAGTCCGGTGTGTTGTCTTTTGTCTTCTGCTTTCTTTCAAAGACTTTGGCGGGGGCAGCTTCCGGTTTCTTCTTTTCTAGTGACTGCTTGGTCACTTTGGGACTTGCTGCAGTAACCGATGCTGATACTGAAGGCACTGCCTTTCCCTTCTTTACTGACAGTTCTTCAACCAGTGTAATCCTTTCCAAATACGTGTCGGTTCTCTTTGCCTTTGGATCAAGGGGCAAGATGAGTAGGGTAGAGGCATACCCATCTAGCATGTCATACATTACCTCATATCCCATGGGTTCCAATTCTTCTTGTCTAGGCTCAACCGCTTGCATTATGCACTCATCAACTTTGATGGTGAAGCAGATATCATCTTCATATTTCTTGACAATATCACCTGATATTCTCACTCCTTGGCTCATTTTGTGTTTAAACTCATTAAATTATTTGTTCAGTACTTTTGGATAACCGGTTCCAACCGCTTGAAGGCTTTCCTTGATTTGCTTTGTAATCGGTTGGTTAGCAGACCATTGAATATCTCTGACTTCTAGGAAGTAACCTTGGAAGTAGAAGAACAACCCAACCAATAGTTGTCCAAACTTAAATCTCAGGGTGTTGTCTTGTTTAATTGACTTCAGGTTCCCCAGAAGTTGCCTTTGCATACAGGTGGATAAATCAAATGATGTATCTTCTTTGATCATCCTGTAAGCAACATTTACCACTCTAGCAGAGATAGAGTTGATCCTGCTAGAATAAAATGGTTGGTAACCTATTACCATGAAGGCATATTTGACTAGATCATCCTTGATGGGATTGATGGTCATTCCCTGTTGGTCACTCACAGAATCGGTGAGCTTGGTCATTTCTGTCTTACTGATCTTCCTTAGGGCTAGCACTTTACTGACGCTACAGAAATAAGTGACAACATGAATTGCTTCTGGTGTGATGCCATGCGTCCACTCTAAGTACATTTTATCTCCGTGCACTCTGCTCAGAATGATGCGGATGTGATCATCTGAAAACTCTTCAAGGAAATAGACTGCATTTTGAAGCTTCTTCTTTTCCAAGATGTTGAATTCCGGTTTGATCTTCTTGTCATTTTCGTAGAATAAGATTAACTGAGAATGGATCATCAGAGATCCCAGGTCTTCAATTTTACAATCAATATAGTCTGAAATACCTTCCTCCACTATAACACCAGCGGGTATTTGAGATAGGGCATTATATTTTTCCTTATGTTGGATGAAGTCTACTAAATCAATGGGTGCACTAGAGCTAGAGTGTGATGCAGAAGCCATGATAAGCAGAGAAATTTGAAAAATACCTTTGTAAATTAGAATTTAGGGCTTGCAAATTACACTTTGCCACACACTCCTTCGGTTGCTGAAATACCGCTTTGTGTTCTACACTTGACCGATTGATATTCGCTTCTGATTCTTCTTCAAGGTTTTTGAAAATTCTTTGAATCGCAATCCAAATCGCTTTTCATCACTCGGTGGTTAAACACTTCTTTGCTCCGGAATTGATAAGTGAAAAATGACTTGAAAAATCCTTTTAAACAAGTTCTTCACCTACCATAATAAATACTCCACTGTTGGGCCGTAAACCCTAATTTGCTTTTTACCATTTCCGGTCTTCTACTAGTTGACAGGTATCACATACCGGTTAAGGTCTTTTATTAGTGTAAACTGGGGGTTCGAAACATTTCACCATTTGCTCCCCCTAAGGTTTTCTGATGCTTAGTTTGCTGGTTCAGTGACTTCCACACTAGGTGTAGAAACCGGTTCTTCTTGAGACACTTCTTTTGGCTTCTTCTTCCAAGTTTTCTTCATATCCACTTGAACAGTTTCAACATCAATCTTTCCTTCTGGAGTGACCGGTATATCATCCGATATGTTCTTTCTCATTCTGTAGAATCTTGTTGTATGGCCCAGTTTGTTGCAATGATAGCAAATCATTCCAGGTGCTCTCCAAGGTCCATTATTTATGTTTCCATTCTTCCTTCTACATGTTGCAATAGTGTGACCACTACCATGACAGATCAAATAGGTTTCTCTCCATCCGGTTGCCGCTTGATAGCCACTACTTCTCGACTGATGATTATAGGTATTAAACAAGTTTGGGTTTTGGTTCCAAGAGGGTTCAGGAAAAACTCCTTGACTCCTATGAGGATACCTTTCGGTGTTGTGCATGACAGACTTGCATTCAAATGCTCTATGCCCAAACTTGTTTCATGCATAACAATTACCATTAAATCTATTGGGTCTGGGCTTATCATTTAGAAAACAAGGAAAATTATTGTAAGCCTTACTTCTACATACATTAGCAGTGTGTCCTTCCTTGAGACAATTAAAGAAAATAGGTTTGAAATTTTTCTTACCTTTATCCTTTGGTGCCGGTTGCCTCTTTTATGCTCCATCTTTTGTTCCAGAGGTCTCACCTTCCTCATACTCAGAGAAACCAAGTCCATTGGTATTCTTTACTGGTTTAGCTGATTCAAGCTTTTGCTCTAGCTTAACAAAACTCTTATTGAATTTGGCAAGTATTTCCTTTGACTCAATAAGTTCTTTGGTAATAGCAGCATTAGATTCCTTCAAGGTTGCATTCTCAGAAATAACCATGTTTATTTCACCTTGCATTTCCTTTTTTTCTACTTTTCTCTCTTGGAGATGAGTGGTAAGTGCACCGATCTCTTGCTTTAGCTTTGAGATCTCATGATCTTTGTCTTTTACAAGATCTTCAGTTTTCCTTCGGTTCTCAAGATTTTGACACATTCTAATAGTCAGTCCTTCAATTTCCCTCCTTAGGTTGGCATTGGACTCATTCAGTTTTTCAACTTCTTGAACTAGGGCTTCCATGTTTGCTTCATCAGAAGAACTGTTTTTAGTTAGCTCCATCATATTTTCAGCATGCTCTCTTCTTTTTGCCTAAGAGGCCTTATATTTGACTTTAAGTTCATCATAGGATTGCTCAGTCTGAGTGAGTCAATGAGTAAGTTCCCTCATAGTGTATTCCCTCATATCTCTATCCAAGTGGTTAGACTTATAGAAAGGTGGATCTGATACCAATTGATGAATACTAAGAGGGGGGAAGAATTAGTATACCAAAAAATACTGAACTCAAACACTTTATCAGTCTAGCAGTAAACCGGTATAACAGTTTAACTAACAAACCAGTTAACACAAATGCAAACCAAACAGCAAGTAAGGCATTCACCCATAGAAGCACAATCACCATAACACAAGATATTTTTACGTGGAAACCCAAATGGGAAAAACCACGGTGAGATGAAACTCACAAGTAACTATCTGCAAAATAGTAACCAGACTAGTTAAGGTCAGACTAGTTAAGGTCATACAATGTTCTTTACTAGAACAGACCCTATTAGGAATCTCAATCTCTGTTAGGAGATAAGTCTGATTAAAGACTACCTTGTGAGAGGATTTTAGATCCATAGATGTGAATCACCTTGTTAGAGGATTTACAAAGGCTTTTCTGGGCCTACCCAGTTAAGGGTTTCTAACTTTTCAAAGATGTGAGTAATCAACAAGTTAATGATCTAGCAAATAGCACAGTCTGCTTGGTTAGATCCATGATATCGCATTGCTAATGCATTTTAGTATTACTTCAGTCTTCAATAAATCCACACTCTATTACAACACATAGACTTGATCTTCTCTATTAAGATCGCACATACAAGAACTCATCAACCACCAAAAACCCTAATAGCTACACACATTTTTTAAAACCCTAGACATGATGTCCTTAAAAGGAATCTGATTTCATGTCGGTCCAATAGGATTACATTGCAAGTTCCTAGGTTCATTGTATCTAGACACATTTGGTAACACAACACAAAATCACCATCAAAGTGTCGGTGGATGGTAACTCATCACAAGAATATACCGGTTGGTAACTCATCACAGAGTATTACCGGTTTATACAACTTTACCGATTACCGCTTGGTAACTTAGAGTAATACTGGTTTAACTATTAAATAGATTACCAATTTGACAAAAATGAAGACTAGGGAAAATGATAACTGCTGCTTTTAGTTCCTTTGCTCTGTTCCACTTGAGATCCTCGAACCGCTTGAGGTCCTCATGCCGCTTGAGATCGGAAATCACTTTTTGCAAAACACCGATAGTCTAAAGACTACAACATAATACCGATTTGAAACAAATACCGGTTGAGCATAACTCATACATATGAAAAGTGATCTCATAGAAAGTGTGTGTCCATCAATGACAATCACAACATAATCATCAAAAATGCCACCAATATTTTCAAATACTACTATAGAGTATCATCTTATTGTGGGTAGGTTCCCACCGTGGTTTTTCCCTTAACCGAGTTTTCCACGTCAAAATCTTGGTGTTGTCTATTTTGTTATCAATTTTCTTATCTTTATTGTTGTTGTAGTTTATCAGATCTATTTTTGTGATTAAGTTTGTAGATCCGATGAAAACTGATTCACCCCACCTATTTCCCTCATTCTTGTTGCCAACAATTGGTATCAGAGCTAGATCCTTTGGAAGAAGCTTAAATGCTTGAGGAGATCTAGGATGGGAAATGGAATTGGAAGTGTTATCTTTAAGAAGGAGAGTCTGAGATCTGAGGGTAGTAGCTATGCTATATGGAAGAACTAGATGGAAGTGCACTTTAGATGTCTTGGAGAAGATTACTAGAAGATTACAAAGAATGCCTATTCTGCTCCTCTGAATGGATCGGTTACTCTTGATGAGATCAAGGAAGATTAACATAACATTAGAGTGAAGGAAGTATCATTGACTGCCCTGATTGATTCAAAGATGACAAATGTAATGGGACTTCATACCGCACATGAGATCTAGGAGAAGCATGAAAACCTGTATGAAGGAGATAAACAAGTCAAAGCTGCTAAATTGCAGAGTTTGAAAGAGAAATATGAGATGTTGAAGATGGGAGAAGATGAGAACATAAATACCTTTATGGATAAGGTGAATGACCTTGTCCTAGGTATCAAATGTGCTAGTGGAACCCTTGAAGAAGATGAAATTGTTGCTAAGATGCTGAGATCTTTGCCTCCTACTTATAAACACAAGGTAGCTGCTATCGATGAGATCCAGAGTGTAACTACAGTGACAAGAAATATGCTGGTTGGAAAGATTATTGCTTTTGAGTTGAGCTAATTTGGAGAATCACATGGAAAGTCTGAGACATTATTTAGAGCATCTGTATCCGGTAAGCAAAAGTATGAACCTGAAGAATGCAAAATATCCATATATGAAAGGGAAAGGAGAGAGATGGAAGAGAAAGAAAGAGAATTGGATGAGCTTGAATCATTGATTGCCTGAAGACTACCTAAGGGAGTCGGTAAGTATGATGGAAAATTGCCCTTTAAATGTTTCTCTTGCAATAAGGTAGGACATTTTTCTTCTAGGTGCTCAGAGAGAATGGCTAAGTATGCTAGGCATGATATATTTGATAAGCGTGATAGAAATGATAGATATGAGAAGCATGAGAAACTTATGATAAGCCTTACAAGTCTAACCGAAAGTATAAGAATCAGAAGGACTGCTATTATGCTACTAATGAAGGTGTTATATATAAAGAATTGGAAGGAGATGAAGTTGTGTTTCTTACTATTAAGGAAGATGGACCGGTACATGTTGATCCCACTAGCTGCTATATTGAGTAGAAAGATTTAGCTGCTAAAGTTGAAGAAATAGATGAATGGGTAATTGAGAGTGGTTGTTCACATCATATGACCAGTTATAAAAGCAAATTTGTGAGTATTGAAAAGTATGATGGTGGAATAGTGAGATTTGGAGATGACAAAGCCTATGTGATCCATGGTAGAGGTTCGATTTCTTTTGATGGTGAGAACAACACTGATGATGTCTTATATGTTGAAGCTTTGAAGCATAATCTTTTGAGTGTTGGACAGATGGCTGGCAAAGGTTATGATTTGCAATTCAAGAATGGTAAATGCAAAATCTTAAATGCCTCTGGTACAGAGATTGCATCTGGAACTAAGACTGAGGGTAATATTTTTCATTTGAATGCTGGTGAAAAAAGTTGTTTGATTGCTCAGATTGATGAAAGTTTCTTGTGGCATAGGAGAATGTGTCATGTTAACTTTGATTCAATGATTAAGATCAGTTCTATTCAATTTGTTAGAGATCTACCTAAGATTGTTAAGCCTACTAATTTGGTATGTAAAGAATATCAATTAGGTAAGAAAACAAGAATTTCTTTCAGCAGTAAACAATATACATCTGATGGATTGCTAGATCTTGTGCATATTGACCTATGTGGACCTACAAATATTAGAAGTGTGCATGAAGACAAATATTTTACATTACTAATTGATGATTATTCTAGGATGATGTGGGTTATCTTTTTGGAGAAATCTGAAGCATTAGACAAATTCAAGATATTCAAAGGAAAGGTTGAGACTGAGTCAGGATTGAAGGTGAAATGTCTGAGATCTGATAGAGGTGGAGAATTTTTTTCTGGTGAGTTTGACTCATTTTGTGAGAAGCATGGGATTAGAAGACAACTATCTACTCCTAGAACCCCACAGTAGAATGGAGTTGTTGAAAGGAAGAACATGAATGTCTTGGATGTTGCAAGGGATTGAAGGGAATGTTCCCAATATATATTGGAGATAATCTATTAGCACTATTGTTTACACATTCAACCGATTTCATATCAAAGGTGATACCGGTAAGACTCCTTATGAGTTATGGTTTGGTCATGTTCCTACTCTGAGATATTTTAGAGTATTTGGGAGAAAGTATTATATCAAGAGAGATGACGACATAGGAAAGTTTGATGTAAGAAGTGATGAAGAAATTTTCTTGGGATATTCAACAAAGAGTAAAGCCTATCGGTGCTACAATAAAAAACTGAAAAAGATACTAGAGAGTGAAAATGTGAAGGTTGATGAGGATTATAGAAAAGAGTTTAGAGCTTGCGGATATGATGATGGTCAACACATAGTTCTAAATCCCATTTAGACTGAAGAATCCAAGCAGAATGATCCGGTAGAAATTGTTAACCCGAATGTTGTTGTTGTCGGTGGAGAGATGTAGGAACCTGAAAATTAGAATAATCAGAAGACTCCGAGGTATGTAAGATTGAATCATTCAAAAAATAAGATTATTGGAGACAAAAATAAAGGTGTGATGACAAGAAAAAGGTTGGTTGTTGAAGAGGTATGTTTGATTTCTAAAGCTGAACCTAAATATGTTGTTGAAGCTTATAAAGATGAAAATTGGATGAGAACTATGGAAGAAGAATCGGATCAGATTGAAAATAATAACACATGGGAGCTTGTGCCTAGACCTAAAGATAAGAATTTGATTGGTACTAAAAGGGTATTCAAGAATAAATTGAATGAAGTCGGTGAAGTTGTCAGAAATAAAACAAGATTGGTATGCAAAGGGTATTCACAGAAAGAAGGAATTGATTATGAGGAGACTTTTTCTCTGGTGGCCAGACTTGAAGCTGTTAGACTATTGCTTGCATATGCTCCCTATAAATATTTCAAGGTATATTAGATGGATATCAAATTTGCCTTTTTGAATGGTGATCTTGAGGAAGAAGTCTACATTGAGCAACCTGATGGATTTTCACTATCAGGTGATGGAGACATGGTATGCAAGCTAAAGAAAGCTCTTTATGGATTGAAACAAGACCCTAGAGCCTGGTATGCTAGATTGGATAAGTATTTGTTGAAATTGGAATTTAATAAAAGGATTGCTGATAGAAATTTGTACTTTAAAATTGAGAATGATAACATTTTGATTGTTGAAGTCTTTGTTGATGATATTATCTTAGGAGGTGATGATGACTTGAGCATGAAGTTTGTCGGTGATATGCAGAAAGAATTTGAGATGTCTATGATAGGTGAGATGAAATTTTTCTTAGGTTTGCAAATTTCACAAACTGGAAAAGGTATTTTTATATCTCAAACTAAATATGTAAAGGAATTGCTGAAGAAGTTTGGGTTAGATGTCTCCAAACTGGTTGGAACTCCTATGCTGACTAGCTGCAAATTATCTAAGAATGATGAATCTCCAAAAGCTAATCAGAGATTTTATAGGTCTATGGTTGGTGGACTGCTATATCTTACTCAGACTAGGCCAGACATCATGCATGTTGTGTGCATGGTTGCTAGATATCAAGTTAATCTGAAAGAGAGTCATGTCACTATTGTGAAGAGAATATTTAGATACTTGAAGGGAACTGTGGATTATGGTTTGTGGTATCCGAGGAAAGATGATTTCATGTTATGTGCTTACACTGATGTTGATTAGGCTGGTGATGTTGATGACTAGAAGAGTACATCTGGTGGTGCTTTCTTTTTGGGTAAGAAATTGGTTTCATGGGCTAGTAAGAAACAGGATTCAATGTCCTTATCTACTACTAAAGCTGAGTACATTATTGTTGCTACTAGCTGCACTCAGGTGGTTTGGATGAAGCAAATGTTGAAGGATATCAGAGTTATTTATGATGAGCCCACTGTCATATACTATGATAATTCTAATGCTATTAACATGTTAAAGAATCTAGTGCAACATTCAAAGACTAAACATGTGTCAATCAAATATCATTACTTGAGAGAAAAAGTCAGTGAAGAGGAAGTGAAGTTGGAGTATGTATCTACAAAGGAATAAATTGCTGATATTTTCACTAAGCCTTTTCCTATAGATATATTTGTCTATTTGAGAGACAAGTTAGGGGTATCCACCCCTCTTGATGAGATCTAGATGCATTGAGTTGCATAAATCCGGTGGACTTCACAGTCTTATCTTTTTATCTAGATTGATGAGTTGGTACTACTCCTCTGGTGGAGTAGTCTGGTTATGTGTTTTTCATGAGAGAG
This sequence comes from Cryptomeria japonica, assembly GCF_030272615.1. NCBI lineage: Eukaryota > Viridiplantae > Streptophyta > Pinopsida > Cupressales > Cupressaceae > Cryptomeria > Cryptomeria japonica. The sequence goes on along the minus strand of NC_081414.1, from coordinate 520,580,565 downwards.
ATTCATGACTTGTTTATCTATGGAAGAGAGTTTAGTTATTTGTTTTGAGATCTTTGGCATTGTTATCAAAGGGGGAGAGATGCATGTGAAAAACTGTTTTACCTGCTTGATCTTAGGGGGAGTCTGTTGGAGATATTTCTTTCTTTGCATTGATGGTTTTCACATTCATATGTTTCCGTCAATGCCAATAGGAGAGATTGTTGGACATTGTTGCTGCTAGGATATGTTGTTGTCATTGATGTCAACATATTCTTGCTCTGGTGATTGGTTTATTGAGATTATGGTTTGGTGTATGGAGTATCTCTAGTATCATTATATTCTTTTGTATTAGTTTTGGTGTTCTAGGAAGCATTATTGATCATATTAGATGATCCGGTTTTGCATTTTGTTTATCTGATCAGTGATTTGCAGAGTTTAGTATTTCCTCCGGTATATTCTGGTGTGATTAGATCCTGAGTTGATTTTTTGGGATATTGTTTGGGATGGTCTTATGTATCTTCATTACATATGGTTCATGATTTGGTTCTCCACAAGTTATCTTTCTTCGTGACAATTACTGTTGTTTGAGTGTTCTTGAGGTTCAGATGTTGATTGATGAAGATTTGATAAGTGATGTTGGTGCAGCTATTGCTAATGATTCTAATGTAATTGCTGGTGTTTCCTAATTGTGTCCTATTTGTCCTAATGATCCACATTGATTGTTGTGCGATTTTTTATTGATTTTGTTGAACTGATGATGTTCTTTGTGTTATGTGGTTTTTCTGGTGGTGTAGTGCGTTCCAGTTGATCTTGGCATAATTTTTGGTGGTGTTGTGTGTCTGGAGATTTGGTTTAGGACCATGTTATGTCATGTAAATCATTGTATTGGTTTGGTGGTCGATCTTTGTATTGTGTGATGTAATTTTTTAATTGTGAGTTGAGAGTTTAGCCGACCTTGTTGTCAAGGTTGATGAATTGTATATATAGGTGATATTGTCAAGTAAATTAGGTATCAAGGTTGTGGTTGCATAATCAAAGAGTGGTGTATGTGCGAACCTTGTGGTGTATCTCTTTCAGTTCATTTCTTCCATATTGTAGTTTGAATCTTGTTGTAAGTTAGTGAGACTTCCCTAAGGTTTGTAGCCCTCCGGGTCATTATCTTTTGAGTAGTGAGTTCTAGGTAGTGTGCCCAAATGCATGTGCATTCCCCATTGTAATATTTTCACATACTACTGTAGAGTATCATCTTATTGTGGGTAGGTTCCAACCATGGTTTTTCCATGTCAAAATCTTGGTGTTGTGTGTCGTGTTTTTTATTTTCTTATCTTTGTTGTTGCTACAATTTATTAGATCTATTTTTGTGATTAAATTTGTAGATCCAGTGAAAATTGATTCACACCCCCCCCCCTCTTAGTTTTCCCTCATTGTTGTTGCCAACACTCAAGGCACATGGGGGAAGGGAGAAGGAAATAAAAATTCCAAAATAAGAGATGTGTGGTAAGACTAAATGAGAAGGAATTAAAAATTCCATGGGAAGAGGAGGCATGGGGAGATTCAAAGAATTTGAATTTTCTTGAAGGGACCAAAGTGGGTGCATTTAAGATTGGAGGCTGAGATGGGAAAGCCATTTATGACAAAGGATTGACTCATCCCTAATAAAGGTGTGCAAATGATTAAGGGGGCTGATAAAGTGGCTTAGTGGAGGATTAGAGTGCAAGTGGGAAAGTTATGAGGATGTGACATGAGGAGAGACAATGAGTGGAGGAATATAAAATTGGAGGAAATGTTGAGCATGATTTAAAGGTGATTAATTAAGCTAAATGATAGGATTAGGAAGAGTGATTTGTAGGAATCACATAGTTAGGTTAATTAATTGAAGTTAATTAAATAATAGAGATTTAGAAGAAATAAATAATATTTGAAATGGTTTTAGAAGAATGGGGAATAATTAATTTTTGATAAATTAGTCACAAGGTTGCAATGATAAAATTAATTAAATGGGATTTAATTAATTTTAAGATGAAGAGGACTAACACAATCAATTGAATTAATTATGTGGAAAGGTTTAAATTAATTAAGTATTAATTTAATTAATTTTAGGTGTCTACAGTGTGTTCTCCCTTACTTCCCACAGAATGACAAAAGGCTTGTCATGATTCCGTAGCTACCTTGGTAGCAATTAATGTATCACTGATAAAACTGGGATAACTCTTTGGCGATAAGTACAATGTGTTATGCTTTAAGTTCATTCAGCCTGCTCAACTCTGCCAGCTTGAGACAATACCTTCTCAACCAAAACTGATATTCATCTAAGATGCATATCATCCTGCATCTGTTTCTTGTGCATCTTCTCAATTGTTGACATCGATGACAATCTAATGCCAACAAGAGAATACTATTTGGATGAAGGGTTGAAGACAACCCTTAAAGATCTGGAGAGTGTAGAATTCGATGATGAGGAATTGAAAGAAAATATCAATGAAGAAAATGAGTGTCAATAAACAGAGAGAATAAATCTGGAAGTTCAAGGCAAAGCATCAAGTAGTTAACAAAGAGTTGAAACAAGCAAATAAGACTGATGTGAATATGAAGTTGCAAATTAAAGAGAGAAAGAAATTGGAAGAATGTCTAAACGATACAATCAATCAAAAGATAGAAGAATGTGGAAATATGACACAAGAAGTAATGAAGCTAAAGTCAGATGAAAAAGTCATTGAAAATAGTGCAAACCTAGATAAACTGTTGACCATGTAGAAATATCATAAAGACAAAGAAGGATTAGCTTTTCATTCCAGCGAATGCTCAAATCAGAAAGGCAAAAGCAAGGAGGATAAGGTAGAAGTTGAAAAGAAACATGGAGATATAAACAAGGTCTAGAATCAAGAACCTGCTCCAAGTAGACCTCTGGTCCAACAACCAAATGCTCAAAGGTACCAATCATTCAATGGTTATTGTTTTCATTGTAGTGTTTTCAGACATAAGGCTATAGAATGCAAAAAAAAATTAAATCAGAATACTCAATGCTTTAACTGTAAGAGTTTTAGACACAAGAATAATAATTGTAGTAATTAAGTTATGAATAGAAGCTATAGACCATTTCTGAATGGAGAGAATGGATCACTTATGAACATGATTAATAAACCCTTTCATGGTTATCGTCACCAATGCTATGGTTTTGGTCATAAAGATAATTAGTGTAGATCTAGAACAACTTCAATGAATTCAGGACAAAGGAATATCAAGTGTTACAACTACAACAAGTTTGGATATTTTGCTAATAGACGTAGGAATGTGATTTCTCCGACAAAATCAAATGAATCTAAGAAGAAGAATTTTATGGTATGGAGAAAGAAAGAGGAGATTGTGTCTATTGTACTAGAATCCGATATAGATGCTTCATCCTTCAAAAATTGATCCAATAGCTTTGGCTCAGGGGGAACTTCAAAGAAAATCTATTCCCCCCCCCTCATGAAGAGTTTCATGTCTTGGCCTCTGCATGTTGGTGTTAATATTGTGTTTAATGTGCTTCGGTAGATTGCATATGCAAAGTACAGATGACAGTGTCATTGTGACAAGACAATTTTTAGTGTATGAAACAAGATAAAATATCAAATTTTGTGATCATTTTGACATTGGGTGTATAAGACACTAAAGAGAAAGAGAATTTGAATCATGGAAGAAGAATCAAAGTAGGGTTAGCACAAAAGAGGTATTTCTTTCATCATTTCCTATGGAAACCAAGATGATCATAATGAGTGAATCTACCCATGAAGATATTCAAAAGTTGGCAAAGGTAAACTTAGATGAATTTGATCACATGAAAATCATGAATCCTGGAAGCTCTTTCACAAATGAAAAATCACAGAGTCAAAGAATTAGGGCAAAGGTTTGGACATTTGGAGCGAGTTTTCACGGTTCATCAATGAGAATTCAATCAAGTTCATTTTTAACTATACTCAAGATGGTTTCATGATGTTGGAAAAACCCTATTACAAAGGTTTGGACATTTGGAGCGAGTTTTCACGGTTCATCAATGAGAATTCAATCAAGTTCATTTTTAACTATACTCAAGATTACAAAGGGAGTTATCTCAGCTATTTCTCATCTTTACGGTGTTGGACTTGTTCTGGTAAAGAAATTAGTCAAAAACAAAGAAGTCAAAATCTTAACTAGCGTTATGGGAGATCAAAGGGCATTTCTAATTGATACAATCATCGACCTAGTGGTGAGGTATGTTGCTTATGGTGTTTCTTACAAGATTTATTTTTAAAATAGAGAAGGATCTACCTTTTCTATAGTTGTGTACATTGCACATCAAATGGTAAAAGAAGGCAAAAATTTTTATTTGTGTGAATTATTATTGATGCAATTAACAAAAAATATCACTATGACAAAATATGATAGATATCCTTTCCGTTTTGGTTCTTTAATCATGTGCTTAATGCTTTATTTCTTGATATCTTTACCTTTGAAGGAGAATATTGTATTAAAGTCAAATGTCCTTGTTAGAAAGTAGATTTATAGGTATTTGAGTTGTTTAGCAGATAAAGATAACACATGTAAAATTGATTTCATGAATCTTAAGAAGATGTTGTGTTCTGGTCCAGTTCTTGGTGTTGTTAGCACTTTTGAGGACAGTCCTTCCTTCACCAGAAGAAGATTGAAGAGAACAATTACAATTTCCTCTCTGAAACTGAAGAAGATGAAGAAAAGTGAAGAGAAGAAAGAAATAATTAACCTTGATGATCTGGAACCTCCTAAAGAAGATAAAGAAAAGATGGATAAAATTGAAGAACAAGAAGATAGTATGGATGAAGATGATGTTACAATAACTGGTGGACAACTGAGAGGGGGGGTGAATTAGTTGTCAATAGATTATATTAATCAAACCAATTTATAACCTTTAACGAAGCACATAAACATTGAAAACCAGAATAGCAGAAACAGATACCGGTAAGCAATAAAACTTAAGAATGAAACAAAGAATTAACACAATGCAACCATACCACATAACACCATGATTTGTACGTTGAAAACCCGGTAAATGGAAAAACCATGATGGGAAGCCTACCCATAGTTTGATGATACTTCTGCAAAAAGTACGTGATACAATAACAGGCTTGCACATGCAAGAAGGCACACTACCTAGAGCGTACTGCTCATTACAAAGGAGTCTCACTGACTACAGAGAAGTTATAATCACCTTAAGATAATTGGATGACAATCCAAAAGAATGAACTACTAGTGATAGCATCTACCATGCTTGATTACAGTCCCGGTTAAGCTCAATATCGGAGGCCTTTGACCTCTTACATAAACCCAATTCAATCAGCTATGATCAACCAAATCTCCTTCGCATATGATATTTCATTCCATGACCACAACCATGATCTACAATGAGATCTTACATCAATTTATACAAACCCTAAGGCATAAAACAATTAGTTTGGCCATCTAAAAGACATTACAATAAGATCATTACATACATCCATATTACAATGATATTCCATGTCGGCTTTAGACCATAATAACATTAACCAATCCATAAATCATCCTAGTAATGTGTAGAGAACACGTTACATGATACCGGTCCATAACCTAGATAGGTACCATACCTAATTCAGGTCCACCATGCCAAAGCAATGTCTCGAATTAGTCGAGGCATGATCAAGGATCACCTTCTGCATCCTGAATTCCATCTAGAAACTGCACCAACACCACTTGTGCATCCTGCCAAAGATTCTTAGTAAAATCTCTATTGGTAAAACTTTAAACCCTTACTGGTATAGGCTTACTAGAGTGTATGATAGCATTCGATCATCAAGTCAACACCAGTTGACCAAAAATTACTCCAGAAACATCAAACCAAACATATTCCATTGATCCAAATATCCAACTAATAGTCCCTTCTGCCGGTAACACTAGTTATTCTACCGGTAACCAAAATTTGTTTGTTAGTAACCAACCATAACAGCTAGTGTTGACATCAATGAAAAAAAATCAATGCAACACAAATCAATTCCTTCATATTTCCAACAATCTCCCCCTTTGGTATTGATGGCAACACTATATGTGAAAAAGAAGACATCCAAGTGCCAAGAAATGCCAAACATTTCTCATAGAAGATATAACAATGAAAAACTAAAAAATCCCAGCAACTCCCCCTAAGGAGTGCAGTCCAATCTGAAACTGATTTAAATCTCTCTCCCATATGACATATTTTGACATTATTTTTCACATACAACTCTCCCCCTTTGACATCAATGCCAAAGATATGACATAGATATTAAAATCTTGTGAATCTCAAAGCTGACTACTCCCCCTAAGTAGTAGCACCACTACATCAACCCGGAGCAAAGGATAAAGCTGATGATGCATACCAGATTGATGCACTACTCCATTAGTTAAGTTTTTGCTAGAGGGGTAGATACCCCAAACTTGTCTCTCAAATATTCAAATGATTCCTTAGACAACGGTTTAGTGAATATATCTGCAATCTACTCTTTAGTGTTCACATAAATCAATTTGACTTTCTTTTCTTCCACCTTTTCCTTTAGAAAGTTATATTTTATTGATATGTGCTTAGTCTTAGAGTAAAATACCAGATTCTTAGGTATGTCAATAGTTGCAGACTTATCACAATAGATAACTATCGGTTCACTGCAATTTACCTTGATATCCTTCAACATTTGCTTCATCTACAAGACTTGAGTGCAATTAGTTGTTGTTGCAGCATATTCAACTTCTGCAGTAGATAAAGAAATGCATGATTGTTTTTTGTTGATCCATGAAACCAATTTCTTTCCAAGAAAGCTCCACCAGAAGTTCTCTTCCTATCATCAGTATCATTTACCTAATCTGAGTCTGTATATGCACATAAATTGAAGTTATCATCTCTAGAACACCATAAGCCATATTCTGTTGTTCCTTGCAAGTACCGAAATATCCTCTCTACTGTACATTCATGATTTTCTTTAGGATTACTTTGATATCTTGAAACAATACTTACTGCATTCATAATATCTAGTCTAGTCTGAGTTAGATATAACAAGCCACCAATCATAGACTTATACCTTATCGAATTTACCGGTGCAGATGTGTCTTTCATAGATAACTTCTCACTTGTCACCATAGGAGTACTTACCAGTTTGGAATTATGCATACCAAACTTATTCAACAATTCCCTTAGATACTTAGTTTGACAGATAAAAATACCTTTGTCAGTTTGAGTAATCTACAAACCTAAGAAGAATCTCATCTCACCAATCATAGACATTTCAAATTCATTCTTCATATTATTAGAGAATTCCATGCACAATCTATCTTCACCTCCAAAAATGATATCATCAACAAATACTTCAATAATCAGAATATCATCATCAGTGATTTTGTAATATAAATTCTTGTCAACACTGCGTTTAGTAAAACCAAGCTTCAAAAGATATTTATCCAACCTTGCATATCAAGCTCTAGTAGCTTGTTTCAAACCATATAATGCTTTCCTTAATCTACAAACCATATCTTTGTCATCTGTAAGTGAAAATCCATTAGGCTTCTCAATGTATACTTCCTCCTCAAGTTCACCATTCAAAAATGCACATTTAACATCCATTTGATAGACCTTATAGTTCTTGTATGTTGCATAGGCAATAAATAGTCTAACAGCTTCAATTCTAGCTACTGGTGCAAATGTCTCACCATAATCAATTCCTTCCATTTGAGAATATCCTTTACAAACCAATCTAGCCTTGTTTCTTACAACTTGATCATCCTCATTTAGTTAATTTCTAAAAACCCATTTAGTTCCAATAACATTCTTATTTTTACACCGGGGAACTAAAGTCCAAGTCTTATTCTTCTCTATTTGATCTAATTCATCTTCCATAGTCGTTAACCAATGTTTATCTTTACAAGATTCAATATCATATACTGGTTCAATTTGAGAAATAAGACCTACCTCTTTATTTGTCAGTCTTCTTCTTGTCATAACTCCCTTGTTCCTATCTCCAATGATTTGATCTTCAGAATGATTTAACCTTACATACCTTGGTGTCTTTTGAACTCCAGATTCACTTTTCTGATAATCGGTCATAGTTGAATTTTTTGATTGTTTTGGTGTAACTATCTCAATGTCTTGTACCGGTTGAGGCATTGCCAATTTAGTTATGATCTTTTGCACTGTCGGTTCCATGTCAAATAATATAGATTGATCTCTGTATTGCTCATCCACTTTCACATTTGCGCTCTCCATAATTTTCTACAATCTTTTGCTATAACAACTATATGCTTTTCTTTGAATTGAACATCCAAGAAATATCCCTTCATCACATCTAGGATCAAACTTCCCAATTGAATCATCCCTCTTGATATAACATTTACTTCAAAAAATTCTAAAATGTTTAATAGTAGGTGTATGTCCAAACCATAATTCATAAGGGGTCTTACCGGTTTCACCTTTGATATGAACTCTGTTGAATGTGTAGACTGTTGTACTCAATGCTTCTCTCCAGTAGATGTGAGGCATTTTGGCTTCCATCATCATGGTTCTTGTTGCATCCAAAATGGTTCTATTCTTCCTTTCCACTACTCCATTTTGTTGAGGAGTCTGGGGTGCAGATAATTGTCTCCTAATTCCATTTGTCTTATAAAAGTTATTAAATTCATGTGAAGTGAACTCACCACCTTGATCTGATCTCAGACATTTGATTTTCAATCCAGTTTATGTTTCCATGTTTGCTTTGAAGATCTTGAATTTATCAAAAGCTTCATACTTCTCCCTTAGAAAAGTCACCCACATCATTCTAGAATAATCATCAATTATTAGCATGAAGTACATATCACCTTGAAAGCTTTTGGTCCTTACTAGACCACATAAGTCAATATGAATCAAATCAAGCACATCAGTAGATTTATCATGTATTCTCTTAAAAGAAGTTCTAACTTTCTTTCCCAATTGACATTCCTTACATACCAGATTATGAGGCTTTATAATCTTAGGTATATCTCTAACTGCCTTTGTTGAACTGATCTTAACAATACAATCAAAATTAACATGACACAACCTCTTATTCCATAACCAACTCTCATCAATATGAGCAATCAAACATGTCTTATTACCAATGTTCAAGTGAAAGATATTACCTCCAGTCTGAGTACCAGTTGCAATCTCCAAACCAGTTTTGTTAATGATTTTGCATTTTTTATCTTTAAACTGAAGTTGGAATTCCTTATCCACCAATTGAGAAACACTTAAAAGATTATGCTTTAAACCTTCTACATAATAGACATTATCAGTATTATGCTTGTCATCCAGAGAAATAATACCTTTACCTTGGATCATACATGCATTGTCATCCCCAAATCTGACTTGATCGCCATTGTATTCTTGTAGGGACATAAATTTTCTTTTATCTCCAGTCATATGATGTGAGCATCCACTATCAATTACCCATTCATCCTTGTCTTCGACTTTTGCTTCCAAGGCCTTTTCTTCATTCGTGATAGCCGGTTCTGGTTCATCTTCCTTTAAAGCATAGAACACCCATTCCTTTCCATTGTTGGATCCACTAGCAGAGTCTCCTGTCGGTTCATCCTTTGAGTCATCACATAATCCTTCCTCATCTGCTATGTATCATAGTTTTTTTTTCTTGAATCTATATCTGTTTTGATTAGGTTTAAATGATTTCTTAACTCTTTCTTCAAATCTTACATTCCTTTCAAGACATCTAGATGCAAAATGACCAATCTTATTACATGCAAAATATTTAAAAGGTGCTTTTCCTTCATACTTACTTCTTGTCGATCCTTTAGGTACTCTTCTAGAAAATAAGGCTTCAAGTTGCTCAAATTATTCATCCTCTTTCCTCATATCTTCCAATTCTTTTGCATAGAAGGATTTCCAATCACTTTTTCCGGTAGATGATGATGCATGAAAAGAAGGTTCAGATTTTGCAGCTCCAGAGGGTCCAAATTCTTCAAGCTCAAAAGAAGATAATTTCCCAATCAGAATGTCTCTGTTAATTGAAGTGTTTGCCATTATTCTCAATTGATTAATTGCAGTAGCCTTCATTTTGTAATCTGGTGGAAGGGCTCTCAAAACTTTTGAAACTATATCATCTTCACTCAGAGATCCTCCACAACATTGAATTCCCATGATAATCTCATTTACTCTTTCCATAAATGTAGCAATTATTTCACTATCTTCCATCTTCAAGTTCTCATATCTTACGCGATAACCATCAAGTTTAGCAATTTTGATAGTAGGGTCACCTTCATTCAGAGTTTGCAATTTATCCCACATAACCTTTGTAGATGATTTATTAGTCAATCCCATGATTTGTTGATCAATGAGTGCACACAAGAGGGCTTCTCTAGCTCTGCAATCATTTTCAATATTTTTTTCCAAGTCTTCAAGAGCAGGATTTCCAGATGTCGGATCATAAGGTGTATATCCTTTCTCAATGATCTCCCAAATATCCTTGCCAAGATATCTAAGATGAGTCTCTATTCGGATTTTCCATATCCCATAGTTTGTTCCATCGAGCTTAGGGATTTCTCTTCTGAAAATAGTTGTCGGTAGATTTGAAGTATTAGTTGCCATAGGATCTACCTCAAGCGGTTAAGCTTCTGCAAAAGAGGACCAAAGCTCTGATACCAATTGCTATAATAATTGGTGGATAATTGAGAGGGGGGGTGAATCAATTTTCAATGGATTATATTAATCAAACCACTTTATAACCTTTAACATAGCACATAAACATTGAATACTGAAATAGAAGAAACAGATACCGGTAAGCAATAAAACTTAAGAATGAAATAAAAAATTAACACAATGCAACCATAACACATAACACTATGATTTGTACATGGAAAACTTGGTAAAGGGAAAAACCATGGTGGGAAGCCTACCCATAGTCCAATGATACTTCTACAGAAAGTATGTGATACAATAAGGGGCATGCACATGCAAGAAGGCACACTACCTAGAGCATGTTGCTCGTTACAAAGGAGTCTCACTGACTATAGAGAGGTTATAACCACCTCAAGATAATTGGACAACAATCTAGAATAATGAACTGTCAGTGATAACATCTACCATGCCTGATTAAGCTCAATACCAGAGGCCTTTGACATCTTACATAAACCTAATTTTATCACCTATGATCGACCAAATCTCCTTCGCATATGATATTTCATTCCACGACCATGACCATGATCTACAATGAGATCTTACATCAATTTATACAAAACCTAAGGCCTAAACCAATTAGGTCGGCCATCTAAAAGATATTACAATGAGATCATTACATACATCCATATTACAATGATATGCCATGTCAGCTTTAGACAAAAACAACATTAACCAATCCATAAATCATCCTGGTAACATGTAGAGAACATGTTAACATGATATCGGTCCATAACCTAGATAGATACACCATGCCATAGCGATGTCTCTAATCGGTCGAGGCATGATCAAGGATCACCTTCTGCATCCTGAATTCCATCTAGAAGCCGCACCAGCACCACTTATGCATCCTGTCAAAGATTCTCAGTAAAAGCTCCACTGGTAAAACCTTAAACCCTTACCGATATAGGCTTACTAGACATCCGATCATCAATTCAATACCAATTAACCAAAACAATCTTATATAACTAGTTATATTATCTTGAGAGTTAACCCTCTTAGTTGTTTTTCCAATTTGGGTTTTCCATGTATAACAATCTGGTGTCTCTCTTGTGATTGTGTACCTCTTGCATTTCAATTATGTTGCATGGATTACTTTTGTGCTAAAATTAATTGAGAATAAAATAAGTTTTAGAAGTTTAGTTTGTAAAAGGGAATACTGATTCACCCCCCTCTTAGTATTCCAAATTGTTCAACAACTCTCCCCAATAAATTATATCTTCATCCTTTTTGATTATTTCAATGAATTGAAGCATCTAATCTTGAAATACATTTGATGTAGGTAGACATTTGACCCTTCTTAGGAGAGTTATCATGTCTCTTATTTCCTCCCTAAAATAACATCTTCTTAGAAACTTAGGCCATCTGGTATTTGTAGCTCTGGATGCCTCCAACAAATTAGTGTTTATACTCTTCTTACATTTTTAAGTGTTTTTATCATAATATTCTTGAGCAATGTCAAAAGAAATATATGCATACTCTACATCTGGACACCTAAAAATTCTTTCAAAGAACTCTACATATAATCTAATAACCACCTTCCCATTCAATTCTTCTATGCTCCTTGTTTCTTTGTCAAAGTGGGTTGCTACCACTAGGACGAACTTAGGATCATGAGACACAACAGGGAATGATACGGCTAGGTGAAGACCACTGTTGACAAGCACAAGCATGTCCAAGCTTTCTGGATGCTTTAGTGTTCACTATAGAAACTCAAACATGTCCACGTGGCTGACCTTAGTGTCTTTGATGTCCTTGACATTTGAGGAGACTAAACTCTTTGGGAAGATGTTTAGGTACTTTTGATATTTATACTTCATACTTTTATTGGGTGATGGCATTGGCATTTCATGTTGTAGAATTGTATGGTTAAACCTCACTGGTGTTAGAAAAACTCATCATGTGAGAAGACTTGTGAATCGAGTTTTAAAACTTGATAAATACTATACAATATGGCTGAAAACTTGCAAATAAGGTTTTAAAACCTGATTTATGAGTTTATAGGATTAAAGCAACCAAAGATGCAAAACCTTATTTGCAAGTATGGGGATTCAAGATGCAACTTGGGCTTTGAAACATGATTTGCAAGTTTAGAGAAAAACACGTAAATCATATAAATGTCTTCATAGGGTTTTAAAACACAACGAACAAAAATGGGGAAAGTTCAGTTGTTCATTGGATTTTAAAAATCGATGAACAACATTGGTAGTTCATTTTATGTTGGTCGGTGTTTGAAACCCGACCAAAACCTTGTACATATTGGTTGGATTTCAAACCCCGACTAACATGTATTGGTATTGACTTTCAAGAGTAAGGGCCTTCATTGTTGGCTGAGGTTTGAAACTCGACCAACAACGACAAAAACATGGCAATCAACATGTAGGACAGGGTTCAAACCCATCCAACAGAAAACATTTGTTGGCAAGGGTTTGAAATCTGGACTACATTGTTATTTTGAGGTTGTCACTACTATTAGTGAGATGTTAAGGGGAGCTTTCTCTCTGATCAACACTGCACAGTTTTGATTGGAAAGCAAGCTCTGCTCAGCACGATGCTATTGACAAATTATTGAGAAGAAAAGCAAATGAAAAGAACAAAAACCCTAAGCAAAATTCAGAATATACAATACTTGCTAAATCAAACTAAAAACTGGACACAAGATGTTGTTGCCAGAAACCAAAAGACTCAAAGGCATGAATAGGAGGACAAAAAAAATTGCAAATGAAATTAAATAAAACCTGAAAGAAATAGAATTAATATAAAAAGTTCAAAAAGAACTCAAAAATCAAAAACATAAATTTGAGTTTGTATGCAAAAATGAGTTGCACTTCGGGTTTTGAAACCCAATGTGTATCCAATTGCACATCGGGTTTTAAAAACCAAAGTGCAACTATTAATGAAAAATAAAAATGACTTGTAATTAGGGTTTAAAAACCCAAATTACAAGTAAAAAAAAAAACTAAGTTGACATAAATACTGAAATGAGCCGCTAGAATTGATAAGTAGGAGTTCCAAGGTATCATTCAAAGAGACTAAAAGTTGTCTCAAGAAATGCTTTAGAGGTTTTCAAGCAATGAAAAAGACAAAAATTGAAGGGGGTCCTCGATTCTAAACTAATTCATAATTGAGGATACTACTCGTGAAGGAGGGTATATAGGGACTTTGATTCCATGTTCATATTTTCTAAGTTGTTGTCCACCATAACCTTGTATTGAGATTAAATTATAACCAATCTTGTAAGAATTTTTCAATTGTGAGGATGAAGGACTATTATATGAATTTATTTAAAATTAATACTGTAAGGGCACATGGAGGATTCAAAGGGATGCATAGATGAAGAAGGGATACCCTTTATAGGTAATTTCTCCTTTTTATCATCATTCCTGCCCTCTTAAATAGGTTGGAAAGGAGGGTCCTTATCATCTGAAGCTTATCTTTGTTTAATTTTATGTGAGTTGATAGGTCATGAATAAAATGCATAACATCATCTTCCCTACAAATATCCTAATGATTAAGATAATCTCTAGGAGAATAAGGAGGATCTTAAGAGATTGATATGTACCAACATTTTTCTCTTGCCCCCCTTGCTCAAGAGTATGCACATGAGAAGAAGATGGTGTCATGTTTCTCTTCAATGTTTGCTCTCCATTAGAGAGATCATTGATAGGAGTATTGACTCTTTCCTCATTCAGATGAGATACCCTAGGAGAGGTACAAGTGTTATATTTTTTAATATTGTGTCTAGGATTATCATTGTCTATGAAAGCTTTATTGTGATCTACATATGTAATGCATTTTCTTAAAAATATCATCATAAAACAACATACAATATGGATAAAATCTTTGAGAGATGACTTGCAAGTATGCACATGAGAAGAAGATGGTGTCATGTTTCTCTTCAATGTTTGCTCTCCATTAGAGAGATCATTGATAGGAGTATTGACTCTTTCCTCATTCAGATGAGATACCCTAGGAGAGGTACAAGTGTTATAATTTTTAATATTGTGTCTAGGATTATCATTGTCTATGAAAGCTTTATTGTGATCTACATATGTGATGCATTTTCTTAAAAATATCATCATAAAACAACATACAATATGGATAAAATCTTTGAGAGATGACTTGCAAGTAAGAAATATCTTTGAAATTCTAAAGATGCAATATGCAAGAGTACTATGGATGAAAAGAAGTAATGTGAAGTGAAAAAAACATCACCCAACACATGATTTTGATATATGTAACTAAGAAACAATGTAATCATATGTGAAATAGAAAACCAATGAAATTTAAAAAATTTCTTCATGAAATAACCCAAATCAGATTTGAAAATAGAAGTGAAACATTATGCAACCCACAAGTTAATTTTAGAATAATAAAGTAGGTTTTTTAATGAAATTAACCACTAAATATATGTAATTCAATTACATATATGATTATGAGTGCAAAATTTAGTGTTTAAGTGCATACAAATTAGATCTGAGACCATAAATCAGAAATAAGCATGAAATAAGTTGGGGTTAACCAAAATGTAATTCTTGTTGTAAAACTAGGATTTCACAAATTAAGATAATAAAACCACTAATTTTACTTAGGAGACCACTACATTGAAAGAGGGGTGAATCCAATAGATTTAGCCACAATCCAAATAGAAAAAGGGCTAAAATTTTGATTAGATTCACTAATTTTTAGTTTGCCCCCTCTTTCTAGTTAAAGATTGGATGTGATAACCTATTGTTTAAGGAAGGAGATGTCTTGCATAAAGCAAATGATATATGAAAATGCCTAGTTTCAGGAAGGACACATCCTATATAAGACAAATGGTAGATGAAGGCTAGATGAACAATGAAATATTATGAAGCTGAAGAATGATTATTAAGAAGTGAATAATGTTAGGGAATTAAATTGATTGAGGGATAGAATAATTGATATGAGGAAATGCAATTATCACAAATTCTTGTGCTTCTTAGGTAGTGCAACAATTTCATCATTGAGCCTTATTATGTATCAATGGAGGTTTGTACACCAAGGTGTAGATGGTTTGCCACTGCATTAACAAACATATAGCATACAAGGAGTGTATCCATCCATTCCAAGGTTGTACTAAGGGTCAAGGTATGTGTGACAGTCACATACATAGTTATCCTTGACTTCATTTTTGTATAGGATAGCTACCGAATGAACATGATAACACATACACTCAAAATACTTGTGCCCTAGAATTTCATGAAAACAAACCATAGACAAAAAACAAAGAAAATGGATCATGCACCATCCCGACTCCTCTAGTCACTTATGGACATCCTTGAGTATCCTAGGAACATGATGTAAAGATAAATCAAATAAAAGAGGAGACCCACTGAACCAAATGAGTCAACAACCATACTAATCTTCTTGCCAAGGATAAGTGTTTTTGGATATGATGATTGTTTGATAGGATTCCCATTGTAGGAAAGATGTATCTATTAGGACATGATATCTAATAGGGTGTTTGTTTTAGGAATGATGTATCTGTAAAGGCATGTTGTTTGATAAGAATGTTGAAAAGTGATAGGCAATTGATATGTTGGGTTGTAGGCTAGCTTGGTAATTTGTTTGTTGATGCATGATTTCTTAAGCTCAATGCTTTGTGTGATGCCATGGTTGTGTTTGCTCAAATGTTTGTCTTTGCAAAGGATAATTTATTGTGAATCATGATAAATGGATTTTTTGGGGTTTTTTATTAGTTTTCTAATTTTTAGGGTTTTCTTCATGACTTTTTATGTTTTTTTATTTTATTTTTGAGATTTATTGATTTTTTTTGTAATTTCATATTTTTTGAAAAAAAAATTAGATTTTGAAAGATGTTTTGATCACTGATTATGGTAAAAGACATGTCATGATTTATTCTCAAGAAAGATATATTTATTTGCCTCAATGTCTAGCAAGACATAGAACATTATGAATTTATGAAGGAATTGGTGGAACATAAATGGAAAGGTGAAAGATAGAGGTAGCTTCTTATGCAATCAGAGATGATCTCATTTCCAAGGACTATCTCATGATGAGATAACATGTTCATTCAAGCTAAGGGATTAGATATAGCGAGGTAAACCTGACAACTTGGTGCAATGAATAACATGCGGTCCACAATAATGGACATGTCAAGAAGATTCTAAAAAACATGTTTTGCATTTTAGTTCCTTAGTTTCTATCAAGATCAAGGGATGAATTAGGATAGGATAGAGATAGGATACAAATAGGATCATAAGCAATATTAAAGGTGATAATGGATGATGGAAGGAGGAAGTGGATAAGATAAGGGATACATACTAAAGGGTGTGGATAAGGTGAATCAAATATGATATGTAATGGTTATGAAGGTACTTAGCCTTGTCAAGATCAAAGGTGGAAGAGGAGATATGGATGTAGATAGGGTGATGGATAGTGGATTAGGGATAATGGGAGATGTGGTAGGTAGGATAGCATGGATGAAACTTTCCCCCAAGTGTAAAGTGTAAGATGATAATGGATAACACATGATGCCTGTTTGTTAGGTTTTCATCATGGCACTTGCCCAAGATGCCACAAGAAGTGGTTTTCACCATTGGATGAATTCTTTCTCTTTACTTTTTTTTATCTGTCACACGAGATGCCTGTTTGCTAGGTTTTCATCAGGGTGATGATTTTTTTAAAACTTTTTGGAAGACAATGGACGCATGATATGAGATGGTGGAAGGACTCAAGCATCTTGTTCTTTGGATGACACCCTTGAAATATGTGCTACAATGGACCATGACTATTTAAGGTATGCTCAAAGACGTTGGTAGGGTGATGGTAAAGGGAAATGGAATGGATGATAAGATGAAATGGGGAGAGGATTTATGCAAAGGATTGGATGGGAGGTATGAAAGGATGGAAAATAGGTGTTGGATAATGGATAGGATGTTCAAAAATTTGTGCATGGGTGGATAGAAATGACTTCAAGATCAATTTTGGCACACACTTTGAGGGGTGGTGGAATGATGGAGGATGAGCAGATTTTGGATTTTGAGATTTTGATGGAGGATTGGATGTGGATTTCAAGACATAAGGACCTAAAATGGATGGAGGTGATGGTGTATCTAAGATAGTGGAATTTGGGACATAGTTGTAAAGGTGAGAGATGTTTAGATGGAGGAATGAAGGAAGCCTTGTGAATACCAAGTTTGGATGCCAATTTTGATTTTTCTTTAGGATATTGTGCTTCTATGAGTGACTTGGGAATCTACATGGTATTTGTTTTCTCTTTCCTTTGTGGTCCTTTAGAATGCATTGCTTCTATAAGAAACTTAGGAATCCACACAATTTTTTTTTATTTTTGCTTTTGGATCAATTTTTTCTTTGATTTGATATGTCTTTTAGACTGGTCATGTTGATCTTTGGATGTATGTGGATTTTTGGACTTCTGGATTTTATGCTTGGCATCTAAATTGTTTCCAAACAGACTGGGATTTATGGATGAATATGAATGATATGGAAGTATTTTGGATGGGTTGATGTAGGTAGATGGTTGGAAGGTGCTCAAAGATGTGTGTCTTTATTGATCTTGATTTATAATAGAGTAATTGGATTGTGAGCTAAGGATCATATGGATAGTGGATGGAAGGATGTAGGGTCCTAATATGAATGGAAGTAAGGAAGGATTTGATTTTGAGATACAAGGACCCAAAATGGATTTGAAGGATAGGGACTGTGTATGCTTGGATTTAGATGGAGGAATGTGGCATTTAGTAGGAACCCCAATATTTTGAGAGTGAGCTATGTAGCCAAGCCCATGTTAATTGAGATTTACTTTGATATGAGGGGGGTTCTAATATACCTTGTTCATATATGCCTAACCCTTTTCCTTGATTTTGCATGTTTTGACAAATCTTTTTAGCAATGGCATACTTATTAATTTTGAAATAAGACGTGAGTCAATTTTGAGGAGGATAGGGTATGGAAGGACTAGCATGATCATAAATTAGAATGAATCAGTCAAAAGTGAAGGAACCCATTTGATAAGGGGTTTGTGAACAACTTGGATATGGGTAATGGGAGGGTGAGGTGAAATTGGATCATGCCGTGGATTAGGACAAGGAAATGAAGGGATACTTTGATCTTGACATGAAGGGGAATAATTGGAATTTGTACTTTGATCTTGATTTTGAATTGGGTCATTGGATGCAATGAAAGGGATATCATGATATTTCTTAGCAAGTCGATTATGAATGGGACTTCGAAGGACAGTTTGATCT
Source organism: Cryptomeria japonica (assembly GCF_030272615.1). NCBI lineage: Eukaryota > Viridiplantae > Streptophyta > Pinopsida > Cupressales > Cupressaceae > Cryptomeria > Cryptomeria japonica. The sequence continues at coordinate 520,561,644 of NC_081414.1, read as the reverse complement.
TGAGATGGAGGGGGGTCATCGTGGATGGAATACAAAAGGATGAGGGGGTCTTCATAATAATCTTGACAAGTGGGATCTTGATCAAAACCTGGATTGGACTAGAGAATCATGGTATCTTGATCTTGATTTATGCTAGGACTTGTTTCTTCTAACTTTGGATTATCATACTGACATGGGTTATGAGTTTGGATATGTATAGGGGATTCTTGGAAGGACTTGATGCTTTGAGATGATAAAAATAGATTTTGAATTGGGCTCTCTAAAGTAGGATTGACTGGGAATGGAGCATATGGTGGCATTGGATCTAGGATTTATGAATTATATAAGGGATTTGTATAAAGAAATGGATTAGCTTAGATTTATATTGTGGATATAGCCCTTGGGGGTGAACTCAAAAGATGTCATAATTGGATTTACTGTTTGGTGTGGAATCACATGAGGTAGATATGGCATTGATAGAATCACTTTGGAATGAGCCATTTCTAGACATTGGATGATTTTGTTCATTCATGAAAGAGGCATCTTTACATATTTGACTTATCTTACTCTTTGATCATGTATAGGCCATAAAAATACTCCTAGGAATATGCTGATGAATGTAGGTAAACACTATTTTTTTGAAATTTTTGAAAGTTTGGATGATAATGTAGCTAAAATAAACTTATTTTTTAATTTTTCAAGATTTTGGATGAGAGTATGAGAAACTTAGAAGCACAAGGTTATGGATGTTCACCTAAGAATACTTAAAAAGATAACTTGACCTAAAATAAGATAAGGATTGGTTGGATGTTTGATAAACATTTCAACCCTAAGCTAGACTTATGAGTATGAAGGCTAAACTTGAGGACTTGTTGATTGGTGATGACAAAATTTTAATGAGGTCTTGGTATCTAAATGATGACTAAGTTTTAATCCCAAGATTATACTTTTTATATTTCCTTGGGAATGGATGATTCTTATAATGAAGTAATAGTAAAGACACCAATATTTGGAAGCTTGATTTAAGGCTAAGATGACATTGAGGGAACATATGTTGCAAAATTGATATCTTGCATCTCTGATGACTCCAAAAAGAGAGAACTAGATGCACCTATAGACTCTAAATGCTTGATCAATCAGAAGGTTGGAAATGATTTGGATCCCAATTGAGTGATCTAAGTGACCTTTTGGATTACTAGTTTGAATAGTCAATTGTGAAATTGGATCTCACAATTGCAAAAAGGATTAAAGTCAAATGTAAAAAAGATTGAGGTCAAATGCAAAAATTCATTGGGGAAATGCAAAAATTGAAAGGTCAATTGCAAAATTCTATTTTTGTTTTGGGAATTAAAATTGTGTAGGTTGTTTTGAGGGAATTTTTCAAATGGGTTAAGTGATCAAACCATTAGAAAACAAAGAAAATAGTATGGCTACCAACTTGGACTCCCCTGAAATTCAGAGTTTCACATCACTGTCCTAAAATGACCCAAGAGTGGACTGACTCTGTTGGTATTAATACAATGGTTTTATCAAATAGTTAGAATAAAGTACATGTCCTACTCAAGGTTATAAAGGATACTACTTGATAAGGCATCGACTACAATAAAATACCTATGCATGGGATATAGATAGAAATTTGGGTCTACAAAAGATTTATCTTCTCTCTTACCCCAAAGGTGTAAAGACCTTATGAACCGAGAATATCCTTCTTTACCATGGGAGGTAGATGAGGGGTATCTACGAGGTAAAATTTGTACTCCTTGAACTATCAAGTATGAGTTTTTGGGCTTGTAATTACAAAATGGTTTGTAGTAATTCTTCGAGGAACATCTCCACATACAAAAAATTACGAAGCAACCTACTTAAAGCTCTGACAACTCCTTATAGGTCCAAGGCCATTGGATACACAATTTAGATTGCACTCTATCATATGCTTTGAATTGGATGAGTTTTCACTTGCTACCCTTTTATATAGTGACTCAAAGAGAAAAACTGCTTGAGGTCAAACCAAGAGGTGACGAAATCCCCAAGGAATCCTCTTCTAAAGAAATCTTAAGATTTTCTCTTACACCCAAGATCCACGAAGGCAAGGGGAGAGGATAATTCTCTTAAGATTTTGGATAAAAAGAAAAACAAATGTGCTAAAGCACAAGACACTCAAACAAGAGGTTGATTCTTTTAAGAAAAATGAAATGTTTGTTAACTACCAAGAAGTGAAAACATAAAAAAGATGAAATCAAATTGAGGGTTCCTGCAAAGCACACATTAGTAGTTTCAACTCCACCACTTTTCCTACAAGAAAATTGTTCCTAAGCTGAGGGGTCTTCATCAAATGAAGGACAAGCGACATAGGCTGAGTTAGTCACAAGAAGGATAGATGAAAAATAATAATATCCAAATGATATGGGACATTTTATGAGTGAATTCCTTTTTATTTTCTCATAGATTTGAAAAAAAAATCTTACTAAAAGATGATCTTGTATGAAAAAGATATGAGAAAATGAAGTTTTTAAAAGAAGGGGTGACTTTAAAAAAAAATTACCAAATTTTCTATGATAGCTATGAAAAAATGAGTTATACCAAAGTATAGAGCAACGAATCATCTTTCCAATGCATTTTGAATTTTGAAAATCTGTTATGTTATTCAAAAATTATGCTTGTTTTTGTAAATGTGATATTTCTAAGTAGGAGTTTGCGAAATTACATTCAACAAATGTGAAATTTCATTCAACAATTGCAAAATTACATTAAAAAAATGCAAAATTCTTGAGTAGAAAATGCGAAAATCATTTTGCAATTGTGTGAAATCTCATTGTCAAATGTGTAAATTAGTACTTTAGATGCGAAAATATTTCAGCAATTGTGAAATCCAATACTTGTAGCTGCAAATCACACACAATTCAGAAATTACTAAGATGTATGTTCATGTTGAGCTCACCAGATGTACATGCGGAGAAATTTAGCATGAATATTAGACATGAAAGCTAACCACCAAACCTCTAAATCTAATAAATGAATCCAAACACAAGACAATAAATGAATACAAATGAAATCAACAAAACATCATGATATCATGAAATGCATAAACCCATGTTGATTCCAATGCGCTTGGCCTCCATTGTTCTCCTTCTTGTGTGGATAATGTCTTTCAAAGTTACACTTCACAAAAACTTGCAAGATGTAAGCACAAGAATTACAAACATAATGGTTATTGATATTGCTTGGATTGATGTTCAATTTGTATATTTTGAAATGTTTGATTTGATAGTTGAGATTAATTTCAATACAAATTTGATCAACGGTCAAGATTCAATGAGACAAGTTGGTGAGAGACAATTACTCATTCTGACATAATCTGATTGAGAAAATAACTCACATGACTAGATAGTTAAAATATTTGATTGAGAGTGGAACTAAATTGACTAAGGAGTTAGAAAAAGTTGATTTTGAAAAAGGGGGAAGTGACTGACTAGTTAGAAAATGTGATTGAAAATTGACTAAGAGTCAGTGGCAGTTAAAAATTTCCACGTGATGTAGGAAATTTGGGATGAAATGTCATTTAGATTGAATTTGAATTGAATTTGGAAGGAAATTATATTCATTTGAAATGAAGATCAAATGACATTGAATTAATGAAATTTATTTAATGACAGGACATCATTAGATAATTAAATAATTTAAAGAAATGTTCTCATAGAAATAAAATTTAATTAAACAATAAAGATCATTTAATTAAACTAGAAAAATGAGATTAATTAAACACTAAGATCATTAAATTATTTTGTAGGGGAAATGTTTAAGAGGGAAATTGAATAATTAATTTGAAATGGTTGGTGAATATTAATTCTGAAGAATAATTGGTGAAATTGACATTTGTAGACACGTGCGACAATTTTAGTTGTCTATAAGTAGCCATCTTTTATGAAATGAACAAGTAAACCAATAAGGTAGTCACTTCTCTATCAAGATAAACCATTATAAACTTAAGTAATTTTTTAAAACAATAAATCTCCTCTCTTGAGTAAAAAAATGGGTCACAAAGATGTCAGCTTTGATTGTAAGATTGCCTACAATAAAGGAAAGGATTATATTGTAGCAAATGTGTTACCTTGCAAGTTTGAAGAACAACAAAAAAGTGTGCATTGTTATTATTCATCCTTTATTTGATGCACATAATCCACTAAGGAAACAAGGTGGACAAATTCAAAGGCTCTTCCATTCAATGTCCATTAGCACTTCTCTGAAGTGAAATTACTCTTTGAATGAAGATTATTTATATCATAGAGGTCAACTTGTACTATCTCTCAAGTCAAAACTATAATAGATTTTATTTTGTTAATTGCATGCCTCAACATCAACCAACCACTCTAGTTTTCTAGAAATATATCAAAGATTCTACAAGGATCTTTTGTGAAGGTATAAAGAAAAATATCAAAAAATTATGGAATGCAAGATTTGTCAACACAAGAAAGGTGAAATGGTTGTCTTCCTATGAATGCTACAACCATTACCTATTCCTATTAGGGTATGGATTGACATTTCAATTAACTTCATTAAAACAAAACCAAAATCAAACAAGAAATAGATAATTTTACTGGCGATAGACTACCTTTCTAGATATGCACATTTTTTAGCCCTAGGCCATCCTTATACTTCCTCTGCCATCCCCCACACCTTTTTATTGATTAGATCTTCTAGCTTAATAACATACTTGCTTCCTTAAGTATGACCATGATCGCATTATTATTAGTTGCATATGGCAAGAAATTTTCTACAAACATGGTATTCAACTTAGAATGAGCTCAGCATACCATGCACAAATAATAGCCAAACAAAAAATTAATATTATGTTCCTAAAGATCTAGATATGCTATTACACTTTAGATCAACAAAATAATTGGGTCAAATGGTTACCTTTTTAAAAATGGTGGTATAATACCATTATCACACTACAACCAAGATGACATCATATGAATTTGTATATGTAACCAATACCATCTCTCCAAACATACATCTTAGGACTTCCAAAGTTATTTATTCCTTTAACCTAAGTTTATTCTAAATAATTGATCAAGATAGCTTTGCACTTGCACTAGATCATGAAGATTTCAGTATAATAACACAATAAATAACTAGAAGATGCATCCTGGGAACCATTACTTTTAGCATTATTACTATTGGTATTATGGATGTGTTGCATTAGTTTTGTCATTGATGTCAACACTTATCCTTCTAGAGATCTTTGGTTATGTTGAACTGGCACATTGTGTTCACTGGCATGTTCAGTGACTTATGGACAGTCATCAGTATATTGTTCATCGACAGGTTATATTGTTCACCGGCACTAAGGATGACTTGTTATCATCTGAAGATCATGTGGTTATGTCGAAGACATGGCTTGGATACTTGGTTTTGGTATTTTGGTTATTGGTCTAATCAGGTTGACATATTTGATGTTACCAGCAAATTGGTCTAGGTTATGGACCAGTATTCATTATCTATTCTAGATCAGCATGACATGTTATGAAGATGATTTATTGATTGGATATTGTTGTAAATGTATTGAGCCGACATGATGCATTTCATCTTGACTTATTTGTATTTGATTTAATTGTAATATTCTTAGTGAGCCAACCTACACATTTGGTCTTAGGTTTTGGTATATATGTAAGATCTGAATTGATGAGATGTAAGGAGATGGTATATGGTATGTAAGGTTATGGTATTGTAACATGGTATGTGCAAATATTGAAGATCATATGAGCAGACCATAAAGAAGGTTCAAGGAAGGTTTGAAGGTGATTATCAGAGCTTAACCGGTATTGAATCCAACATTGGAGATGCTACTTTGAGTAGTACATTATCATTGGATTTAACCATCCAATTGTATTCAGTGTGACTCCTATTTTGTGATTGAGCAGTGAGCTCTAAGCGGTTGGCCTTTCTGCATGTGCAGACCCCATTTGTATACACATACTATTTGCAGTAATATCATCTAATTGTGGGTAAGGTTTCTCACTATGGTTTTTCCCCTTACGGGGTTTCCACATACAAATCTCTGTGTTATGAGTTGTGGATGTTGGTTCTCCTTCTATTTTATGCATTAAGTTTCACCGGTATTAATATTAACTGTTAATCTATCAATTAGAATTAAGTTTGGTTTACCGGTATTAAGTATCAAGTTTTATTAAGTTGTATTTGGGTTGAAATTCATAGTCAACTGATTCAGCCCCCGCCCCACCTCTCAGTTGCCTCCCGGGTCCTAACAATTACCTCATCCCAAGATTTGTAGGAAAATCTCTTTGAGGAGGGCATGCACAAATCCTTGGTCCTAACACTTTACTTTTGTTTTATGTTAAGCTTGGTCACATATCCTTTGTAACGTGTTCCTTTATCCAATCAGAACTATTCCTCATACATGGGGAGTGATAATACTCTTTAATAAAATTATTTTAAATAACACCCTTAGGCAACAATAAAGATTATCCATTAACTATTTTGTGTTGACCATTACTTAAAGGAGGCTGACCCATCAAAGAGGCTCACAATATTATAATGTGATTATGTGATTTCAATATAATGTCACTCCATTTAGTTATCAATGGTCTTTACCTTTCTATTAATTGACTAATATGTAGTAGAAAGGAACATACTAGTTTAAAGAGTGGCAAAGACAAGTGAATGGTAATAGATATCGGGAATGAATGGTTGGATATGAGATACATAATTAACATTTGAATTGTGAAAATATCTATAAAAAATGGATAAGATAAATTTAAATATGTAAGAATGTGTGTAAATAATATTGATTAATATTTTGTATTGAGCATTACTCAAAGGAGGTTGCCCCCTCAAAAGGACCCACAATATTTTATAATGTTATTACATGATTTAAATATATTAAGGCTCCCTTTATCTCATTTGTGGTATTTATATTTCTATTAATGGACTAATATGTTGCAAGAAGGAACATACTAGTTCAAGGACTTGTCGAGTGAAGTAAATGGTAATAGGTGTGGGAGCGAATGTGTAGATATGAGGTGTGCAATAGATGTTTGACTATCAAAATGTACATAAAAGTGGATAAGATAAAGTTTTTTATTATACTAAAAACAAGTTTTGAAGGGACCTGAAACCCTTTACAATAGGTCAACACCAAGATTAGATATGAAAAGCATAATAAATAAATGAAATGTTTCCTAAAGAGAAAAAGGGGGAAAAAGGCAGCTAGACACCAACAAAAAACCAGACAGAAACTGAAGAAATATAAGCCAAAGTCTTTAAGCTCTCACCAACCTCTGCCTCTAACTGATTCATGTTCTGAGCCACTTTCTTGAAGTCCTAGATCTCCTGCAGGGGTTTGTCAACTTCCCTCTTCAGATTGGCCCACGTTCTCTTGCTTGGACCCATAGACTCATCATTTCCTTTTTCCTTCTCCAAGTCCATCTCCACCACTAAGTTTCCTTGATATCCCTTCTCCATATTCATCACCATGGTGTTCATGCTTTCAATAGTGGTCTTGATAACACTATGACTATGGGACATAATGGAGTGGAGAGACTCTTTAATGCTTTTAATTTTCTTCTCAAAGGCAACAATCTTACTCTCATAGTTATTTTTCAAGTTGTATAGAGCTTCAATAGTTTTAGTGAGACATTCAATAACTACAAAATTTTCCTCTTCAGTCCAAAGGTCATCATCCTTGGTGTCCTATTTGTAATGTGAACCCTCACCGCTTGTTTCCAACCTTTCCACTTTTCTATTAATGGCCCTCTATTTTATATTGATATTTTTGATCTCGTGGAAATCCCAATTCATTATCCGAAAAGAATCCATCGCCTTATTTCTTACAGTGGCCAAGATATCAGTGTGAAACTCCTAGTCCAAGTTTAGCAGGGGAGAATCTGGGTTGAGTTGATTGGGAAAATAGGGTCTATTCTCCCTATATGTAGAAGGGTAAGACTTGAGTGAATGTAGGGGAGACTGGGGATCTTGGTTAGCATGGATAGGTGATTGACCCTCTAATTCAAGAGATTTGCCCTTAGGCAGGGAATGACCCTTTAACTTCTTTCTTGAGGCAAGGGAGGGGCACAAATCCGAGTCAATATTCTTCCCATTCCTGAAATGTGAGGGGATGACAGACTTGGCTTTGTTTTTACTTTTTACAAGGGGGTAGGGTATTCATCCTCCATGTCCGTGTTCCAGTCAGCATCATTGGAACAATGGGTTTTTGACTCCACATCCTCCAAAATAGAAATGAGGGGGGAATTAGGCTTGGTAGAGTTGGCTTTAAAGTGTTCATAAATCAAAACCCAAAGACCCTCATGAAGGATAGGGTTAGCACTAGGATTCTCTCTATGCTAAAAAATGCTAGCATTGAGGAACGACATGAGATAGAAAGGGAAAGAAAGACTAAACTAGTGCATGAAGTGATTAAGAAGGACAAAAAGATGCCCAAAGACCCATGAATACCGACCATCCATGGTGATGTATTCCATTAACACCTTCAACACTTCCCTCCAAATCATTCTGATAGTGTCTGCATCATAGCAACTTTATTTTTATTCACCAACATTTTCCTTTCTTTGTCAGTTTTAGGAAAGTTCTTCACCGTTGATTCCAAATATTTTCTCTCTATAAAATTTGAGACCCTTAGCATGGAGACCTATAATCTCTACAATTAATTTCTTATCCACCACCACAACCCTCCCAAACAGGGTAATTTTGCCATCATTCCATCCTCTAGAAAATATCCTTGACACTTTAGGGTCCCATCCATGCAGTTTTTCAATACAGGGCATGAGCTCCCCCTTTTCTAGGATTCTCTAAATGGTTTGGTTGGCCCTTAGGCCTTCACAATCCATAGGCTCAGCACAACGCCTCTCACCACCTATCTTAGCATTTGCAAAATTCTCAAGTTTAGAGTGGTTAAGCAAAATCTGGAAGCAGGTTAATAGGCATAAGAGCTCACAAAAGACCTAGAAAGCATGTGAGCAATAGTGATGCAATCTGGCTCTAACCTCGCCATGATATCGATCATGAATAGTAATTATTGTTTTACCCATCATTGAAAATAGCAATTTGATGGGATGCCACCACGTATCCAAGAAGGGCTCTGACATCATCCTCTAGGCTATCCTCAAAATTCCATGTCATCCTCCCCTTAGTTGTCACTCCTTTATTGGTAAAGAAGTCCACTACTATGTTAGATTCCCTGTAAGCATGGGGAAAAAAGCATTTATCAAAGGAGAGGATTATCTCTTTTGATAAATTAATCCAATTCTTGATGGTCCATTAAGCCTTATTGGTCTCCTTAATACATTGAATGATATTGTTTGAATCCCCTTCGATCCATACATTTTATCATTAATTTGATAGGCAAGCAACAAGGTCTGATAAGCCCTAATGGCTTTAGCAAGCTGGTTGGTCTGGTTACCCAAGGGGAATGCCACCATTGCTAAGAATATTCCATTCTCACCCCTAATCACTCCCCCACACTCAATCGGCCCCGGATTTCCTTTGGCCACCCCGTCAAGGTTAATTTTAATCCATCCCTTAGGGGGAAATCACTAGAACACACCCTCCACTAATTTTTTACTAGGCTTTGTGGCTTTATAAATATCTATATTTAATGTCAGCCTATGGAAGCCTCATAGTCATAGGCTTGACAAATCTCTATCTCCTCCTTAAGTCGATCATCTAAAAAATTCATATTCTCTCCAATGGCCCTTAGGATCTTTCTGAAGACAATATCAACTGGAAGAGCAACATCTTGAATTGTTTTGTTATTTCTCTCTTTCCATATTTCCCATGCCACATGAGGAAACACAAAGGACCATAATAATTAAATAATCTGGTTAGCCGAGGGCGTTTTCCATTGATAGTAAAAGTAAAGAATGGACTCAAAGAAGACCCAAGATAAATTCCACCTCTTTAAAACCTGATACCAAATCTCCCAAGCATAGGAGCAATGAAGAAAAATATGAGAGGAGGACTCAGCCTCAGCCATGCAAAGATAACACATGTTAGACAATGAGAAGCCTCTTTTACATAAATTGTCCAAAGTCAGCAATTTATTCTAGAGAAGAATCCAAAAAAAGATATTATTCTTAGTAAGAAGACTAGTCACCCATGCCTTAGCCCATATTGGAGGGGTTTAATTAAACTGGGACAAGAGAGAGACAGTCGAGGAGACAGAATAAGACCCAGAAGAAGTCAAACTCCAGACAAGACAATCATCTCCACCAGAATGATTCAAGGCAATAGAATTGAGGGCCAATTGGAGGGGCTGGAGAGAATCATTGATAATACCAAGATTCACCCACTATTCTTCATTCCAATAATCACCAATATTGACCAAATTTGTTCTTGCATTCTTCAATAAAAGGAAGAAAAGAGGGAACATTGTTGACGGGCTCTTGAAAAAGACAAATATATTCCCAAAATAGGGTCTTTCTTCCATCCCCTATTCTCTAGCTAGCACCCCTCCCAGCCACCTCCCTAGCTTTGATGACATTGTTCCATAAAGAAGATCTAGCAGGGAGATTGTTAGATTAAAAAAAATCTTCTAGAGATCCAATTGAGAGTAACTATTTATTGTGCCAAACAGAGTTCCATTCCCTTAAATCGGAAAAGGATCTCCATATCTCTTTAGCAAGGAGAGCTATGTTGAAAGTTTTAATGCTCCTCAGACCAAGGCCCCCCAATCTTTTCAGTCTGCAAACAACTTCCCATGAAATTAGTGACATTCTTTTTCTTTCCTCCACTCCAAACCACAGGAAATATTTCTGGATCTTCTCAATTATATCAACAAAATTTGATGGGATTTTGAATAAAGAGCATAAAATGATAGATTTTGAAGAGATGACTTAAGAAGTTGGACCTTCCCTGCTTGACTAAGGAGGACTCCCTTCCATCCAGGCAGTTTCTTGTTGAACCTATCAATAAGAGAATTCCAAAAAGATTCAGAAGGTTTAGAACACAAAGGAAGACCAAGATAGGAAGAATCTAGATCACCAATAGGACATCCCAGGATGGAAACAATCTTCTTTTGTCTCTCTTCAAGGGTGTTGAAGAAAAATAGAGAACTCTTTCGCAAATTAACTTTTTGGCCTGACGCCTTCTTGTACAAACCAAGAGTCAAGTTAAACACTTTAGCTTCCCCTATGAATGAACATCCCATCAAAATAGTAGCATCAACAAACTGTTGATGAGAGCAGACTAGAGGAGCTGAGGAAGGCTTGAGGCCTTTCAAACTACCTTCATTCACTAACGTCTGCATGTACCTTCCCAAATAATCTGCCATCAAAATAAAAAGAATTCGAGATATCGGATCACCATGTCTTATTCCCCTAGAGGCCTTAAAAAAATGAGAAGGGGAACCATTAACAATAACAACAAAAGAGGAAGAAGAGATGAGTTGCTAGATTAGCTTAAGAACTCTCTCCACAAATCCAAAGGCCTTTAGTACTTTGAGTAAAGTATTCTAATCCACTCTGGCATATGCTTTGGATAGATCAAGCTTAAGCATAAATCCTTGTTTTCTGGACACTTCCATAGAATGAATGTTCTCGTACACAATGATGATGGAGTCAAGGATTTTCCTTCTAAGAACAAAACCACTCTACTGGAGAGAAATTAAAAGTAGGACAACCAACAATCTGGAAGTCAGGACTTTTGAAATGATTTTGTAGAAAGAGTTACAGATCTTCATGGGCCTAAAAGCATCCAAGATGTCCACCCTCAAAAACTTGGGGATGAGGACAATGAAGGTGGAATTGATTTCCTTTAAAATGTTCCTCGATCCAAAAAACTCTTTAACCCCACTGACAACATCCTCCTCAACAATATCCAAAAAACACTTTAACCCCACTGACAACATCCTCCTCGACAATATCCCAAAAAACTTGAAAGAAAAACATAGGAAAATCATCTAGGCTAGGGGTCATGTTACCTTCAAAAGAGAACACCACATTCTCAACATCTTCAGAGGAAGGAATAATCGTTAAGGATTTGTTCTGATCTGCATTCAAAATTTTGGGGATAAATTCAATGAAACTTTGCTGCACTTGCTCATCTAACCCACCTTCGACTGAAAGAAGGTTTCTGAAGAAATGAACAACTTCTCATCTAATATCATCCTCCTTGTCAATCTTGAGTCCATCTTTAGAGATGTGTGATATCTTATTAGCAAACTTATGTTTGAGATTCATCATGTGAAAGAAGTGGGTATTCCTATCTCCTGAGGAAAGCCATAATGATCTTGATCTCTTTCTTCAGAATTTTGTTGGTAACGAAAATGAAGGAAAATTGAGAGGGGGGGTGAATCAGTTTTCATCGGATTAGGTAATTTAAGCACAATCTCATATTTAATCAACTGCAATAATAACAAAGATGAACACAAAGACAATTATACTTCGGGGTAATTTAAGTGTAAATTGCATAATTAGACATCAAAGAGTGAATCACAACTCTAATCTAATCAATATTACTCTTAGATGACAATAGAATAATGCAACATCAATTGAATTGAAAGAATGATCTATTTAAAACTCCCTTAATTGAAATAGCAAGGCTTCCATTTCTCTTCTCCATTGTTGTTGATGTAGGTGACTCTCAGGTATTGCACTTGATTTCCTACATAAGATGGACAACAATTTTGAAGACTATGATTCTGTGATTCTAGCTTGAATTGAGAAAATGAGGTTGAATTTATAGATTTTCAACACAAAGGGGGTGAGAAATAGAACTCAAGTGTTTATTGACCAGTGAACTGGTCATGACTGATTTGTTAACTCAATAGATTGATCTGTTAACATGATTGATGGGAGAGTGAACTAAATAGATTGGCTAGTAAACTCATTTGACTTATCAGTAGACTGAAATAGATTAGGGAGATGATTGAATTGATGGATTAGTCATAAAAAGTTGATTTTGAGTTAAAAAGGATGATTGATGAGTTAACTGAGTTAACTGATTAGACAATTGATTTGATCAATCAATTCTGATTTAGAATGTGATGTAGGAATTTGAAATTGAACTAGATTTTCATTTTCAATTTGGATTTGAATTTGGTCATTCGAATGTTGAAATGCACATGAAATTAATTGATATTCAAATTTGGTAAAATGTGAAATTAATTGAAATGATATGCAATTCGAATTTGGGGGAAAATGAAATGAAATTAGTTGGAATTATAATTTGGGGAATTGGAGGAATTTTAATAAATTAATTTAAATTAAATTATTTAAACTTAGGAGATTGAATTAATTAAATAATAAAGATTATTTATTTAAGGAATAAATCATAATTAATTAAATAATTAATATTTAATTAATAATTGAGATAGGGTTAATTGATTAAATGGGAAAATGATAGAAATGTAAATAATTAGTAATGATAAATGTGATGATTAGAAGAAATGGTTAGTTTAATCAAATAATTAAAGAATTACTTAATTAAATAGAAGAAGAATTAGTGTGGAATTAATGAGAAATTTTTAGGTGTCTACAACAACAACATACATAACACCAAGATTTTGACATGGAAAACCCAGTTAAGGGAAAAACCACTGTGGGAACCTACCCACAATAAGATGATACTCTGTAGTAGTATGTGTAAATATTATAATGGGGAATGCACATGCATTCAGGAACACTGCCTAGAGCTCATTTCTCAAAATACAATAACTCGGAAGGTTCCCTACCTTACAATAAAATTTGGACTACAATCTAGTTAAGATGAACTGAAATAATAACATATGCTAATGCCTAATGATAGTTTAGGTTAAGCTCATTTGTCTACTGTGTAGTTGCAATTGTTGGTACAATGTCTAAACCAGTTAGTTTAGTGATTGATTTGTGAGCTGGGTTTAAGTTTGGTGAAATTTTAGTTTGTTTTCTATCTACTAATTCACTCTCCCCCCTCTCATTAGTTGACTGGATCCTTATTGATTCATCATATCATCAATTGGTATCAGAGCAATCAGGTCCTCTTGTGTTTAAGGCTAACAGCTTGAGGAAAAGATCTAGGAGAACATGATAAAGAAAGAAGGTCCAAAGTTCAATAGGGAAAATTATAGAATCTGGAGTGATAGGATGAAGATCTATATCAAAAGCTTAGGAAGTCAATATTGGGAACAAGTTGTTACTAAATATAACTTGCCTAGTGGGATTTTGCCAGATGATCAAAAGAAGGAGCAATAGGAGAATAATCAACCTTTGGAGGCCATTATCAGTTCCTTGTCTGATTCAGAGTATGTTGATGTCCATGGTTTGGAGACTACTTTTGAAGTGTGGAAGAAACTTGAGGATATCTATAGCAGTGATGATCATGTGAAGATTGCCAAAGAGGAGAGTCTGAGAGGTAAATTTGATGATATGCGGATGGATGAAGGAGAGAATATTCAACAGTATGGTCAGAGGATCAAGGACATAGTTTGTGAGATCAAAAGTGTTGGTTGTACAGTGGAGGATACCATAGTGGTTAGCAAGGTGTTGAAACCTAATAGCTTGAGGAAAAGATCTAGGAGAACATGATAAAGAAAGAAGGTTTGAAGTTCAATAGGGAAAATTACAGAATCTGGAGTGATAGGATGAAGATCTATATCAAAAGCTTAGGAAGTCAATATTGGGAACATGTTGTTACTAAATATAACTTGCTTAGTGGGATTTTGTCAGATGATCAAAAGAAGGAGAAATAGGAGAATAATCAAGCTTTGGAGGCCATTATCAGTTCCTTGTCTGATTCAGAGTATGTTGATGTCCATGGTCTAGAGACTTCTTTTGAAGTGTGGAAGAAACTTGAGGTATCTATAGCGGTGATGAGCATGTGAAGATTGCCAAAGAGGAGAGTTTGAGAGGTAAATTTGATGATATGCGGATGGCTGAAGGAGAGAACAGTCAATAGTATGGTCGGAGGATCAAGGAGATATTCAGTGAGATCAAAAGTGTTGGTGGTATAGTGGAGGATACCACAGTGGTTAGAAAGGTGTTTAGAACCCTTCTACTGGTCTACGCTATCTGAGTTGCAGCCATTCAGGAACTCAAGTCTATTGATAAATCAAAGGTAATTATTGGCTCCATCATTGGTAAATTAATTGCATTTGAATTAAATGGTTTTGATGGAAGTGTTCAGAGATCAAAATCTGCATTTAGAGCTTTAGTTTCAAATCCATTGGTAAGAAAAAGTAGAGAAGCTAGTCACAATCATGAGTCTAGATCCAGTAGAGAGGTTGATGATGAAGATAGTCTGATTGAGCTTGAAGCATTGTTGGCCAAGCAGTTACCTAGAGGTACCAGTAAGTACAGAGGTAAATTACCTTTGAAGTGTTTTGCATGTAACCAGATTGGACATATTGCTGCTAACTATCCAAATGGATATAATGAGCAAAAACACGAGAAGTATAACAAGTACAAAGGCAAAGGCAAAAGAGATTGTCTCATTGCAGTGGATGGAGGAATTATAGATGAGGAATCTAAAGAAGATGTAAATGAGGACATTGTCTTTGTTACCATTAAAGAAGAGGCATCATATGAGAAGGCATTAGTCTCTCGCATGGATAGTTTTGATGATTGGATTATAGACAATGGTTGTTCACACCACATGACTGATGATCAAAGTAAGTTTCTTACTTTGAAGGAATTTCATGGAGGTGTTGTGAGATTTGGGAATGACTCACCCCACATGGTAAAAGGAAAGGGAACCATCTCTTTGAATGGAAAGAGCAGTGCAGATGATGTCTACTGGGTTGAAGGACTCAAACACAACCTTTTGAGTGTTGCTCAACTCAATGACAGAGGTTATCCATTGGAATTCAAGAATGGGATGTGCAAAATCTATGGAAGAAAAGGTGAATTGATTGCAACCAACAAGTAGACAAATGGAAACTTGTTTCACCTAAGTTCTAAAATCAACAATTGTTTAATTGCAAAAGTAGAAGATAGTTGGCTTTGGAATCGAAGATTTTGTCATGTAAATTTTGATAACATTGTAGAAGTCAGTAATTCCAAATCATTAAGAGGTTTGCCTCAGTTGGACAAACTAGCGAATGCTCTGTGTAAGGAATGTCAGTTAGGGAAGATGACATGCTCAACTTTTAAGATCAAATCTTTCTCAGCAAAACATTTGCTAGATTTGGTTCATACTGACCTTTGTGGACCAATAAGGACTGGGAGTATTCAAGGTGATCGGTATTTTATGATTTTTACTGATGATTGCTCAAGAATGATGTGTGTCACATTATTGAAGGACAAAATCCTTTAGCAATTTTAAGGCATTTAGAGCCTTAGTTGAAAAAGAAAGTGAAAAAAGCTTAAATGCTTAAGAATTGACCAAGGTGGTGAATTTACTTCAGAGGAAATCACTAGATACTATGAAGATAATGGAATTAAGAGGCAACTTTCTACACCTAGGACACTACAATAGAATGGTATTGTAGAGAGGAACAACTGGTCAGTTGTTGAAGCTGCAATGACTATGCTAATACAAGGAGGTGTACCCAAGACATTTTGGAGAGAAGCTGTCAGCACAACTCTCTACACAATGAACCAGATATTGGTTAAAACAGGTAAGGATAAAACTCCTTATGAATACTGGTATGGTAGATCACCTAATGTCAGTTACTTTAAGATTTTTGGTAGCAGATGTTTTATCAAAAGATGTGATTATGTTGGTAAGTTTGATGCTAAGAGTTACAAAGGCATATTTCTTGGTTACTCCACAAAGAGCAAAGCCTACAAATGTTACAACAACTAGACAAAGAAGATCATTGAAAGTGCTAATGTCCAAGTGGATGAGTTTTCTAAAGATTCAGGAGAAACCAGCAAGGAGAAGGAGGAAGATGAACCTTACATTATGGTTTTGGAACCAGAACCAGTGAAGCCGGAAGTTGGTGAAATGAATACTACAGCACTAGTTCAATCTGAATAGGTAGATTTTGTAGAAGATAAAGGTAATGAAGAATAAGAATAACCCAAAGAACATGATCATGTTATTCCAATGTATGTTAGACTCAATCATAATCTTGATCAAATTATTGGAGATATAGATGTTGGTGTGTTAACCAGAAGAAGAATAAGAGAGAATTCTTGTATGATCTCCACTATTGAGCCTAGAACATCAAAGGAAGATTTTGGAGATGATCAATGGATCAAGGCTATGGAAGAAGTGATGGTATGATGAAAGAATAAGGACCCGGTCAACTACTGAGAGGGAGGAGGTGAATCAGTAGATAGAAAAATAGATATTAACTTTCACCAATCTTAGAATCAACTTCTCAAAGTAAACTTAGAACTATAAATGCAATATCACTGTCAAGATTAAACTGTCAAGTTAAACCGGTTGTCTGTTACAATAGATTAATAGTAAACAACTTGAAACTCATAAACATCCAAATACTTTACTTACATAAGTAAAACTCATTTCATATTGTTGTCAGTTATCATAACTTATCAAAGTGGATTAAGTAGTTAAGTAATTCAACCATAGAAAATATAACCACAAAAACATTCACCACTTGACACAATATTTTTGACATGGAAACCCAAATAGGAAAAAACATGGTGAGATGAGACTCACAAGAATTCTAAACTCTTCTGAAGTTCACCTTGTTAGGAGCCAAGCCTGTTAAAGCTTTTACAAAAAGTTTTGTTATGAACAGATCATGTTAGGAACCACCCGGTTAAGGGATTGACTATAATGCCTTGTTAGAAGCAATATGATGTGAGGAGTAACCTCGGTAGAGGATTTGAAATCCAAGATAATGGACCACCTGGTTAGAGGATTTGAAAACCACTAAGCTTGTTAGAGCTTACCCGGTTAGGGGATTTCAAATTGCTATAATTGTTAGAAAACAATAGGGATTTGTTGATCTGTTTGAATACCACTACACTTGCTTGTTCAAATCCTTTTCATGCTCCTATCTACCTTTACACAAACTACAGATACATCATCTAGTTCAGAAACCACACACTCAACTGAAACTTTTCCAACTCCAAAATAAAACAACTCATCGATCTTATAAACAAATCAATTAGGTCGGTAATACAACAAAAACCTAATTCTCTCATAAAGATTACAAACAAGTCCGTTCAAGTGTGACCATTGGATTATATAAAAATCTCTACACATCCTTCAAGAAAGCTTCGACCACTCCTTGATCACCACTTTATGGAACTCAGTAACTCATCACGCGCTTTGCATTACATGCAATATACTTGCTCATTCCCTAGACAAAAACCGTTATCTCAACATGCCAAAAACACTTTGAAACTCTGTTCATACAATATGCATACATGTCATAATCATTACCTCTTATCATCAGATCATAAACCAATGCAAATAATTCACCAAACTTAATCAGTTAGGGTTTATCAAATCAATAGGTAGGGTTTATCGGTTCAACTCTCCAATACTTAGCAATACCGGTTCACTCCACAAACTTACCTACCGGTTACAGTTTCCTCTCACTAGCTCTTCCTATCAGTTACAAAACAACATTATAACAATATCATTACCAATTAATTGACATCAATGACAACATAACAAATCATTAATGCAATCTTCATGCAAATGCCAACAATCTTCCCCTTTGGCATTGATGGCAATACAAATATCAATACCATTGATTGTTGTGATTGTGAATAGGAATCCTGGTTTACATTTTACCATGTACTCTCCTTGTCTTTATCTTGTCACTGGTTCTTCTCCCCATAATCACATAGTTCTTCTCTCCCTTTGACAACAATGCCAAATTGAAAGTAAAACATGCAATGTAAAACTTCACTTTTTAGCATATGGAGGGTTCTAGTTCCAAGGGCAAGAGGAAGGTCACAGAAGTCTTTGAAAGCGCTTCTAAGAAGTCTAAAGGGGGAGAAAGTGTGGAGAAACAAAATTTGAACTAGGATATGATTGATCAAATGAGCTCACTAGGAGCCAAATCTCGGAGATCAAAGCTTAACCTACCCATCCATGACTAGTTAGAGGATGATTTCAAAGAAATTGGCGATGTCTGGACCAAGATCAGAGGTCATGAATTGTTCTTGTATCATTATACAAGGAGAAATAAGTCGGCCCTAATTTTAAATGCACGGACAACTGGATTAGGTAAGCTTGTAGTCCCTAATGTCTTTGTGAATGTCCACTTGATGAAAACATTGGCTAGGGCTTACAATGATCCGAAAATATGTATTCACTTACCAAATGGTGATGCTTTCATCCATATCTTAGTAGGCACCATCCAGGAGGTTTTTGGTTTAGGTTTTGAATCTATTGTTCCTTTGTCTTTTGAGAAACTAGAGGAAGATTATACAAAGATGGACACCGTATACAATGGGTGGAATTTTCCCATTCATAAGCCTGAAAAGGGAAAATTGACACAAGAGGACGGGCCCCAATTTGATATCAATATCTTCAGGCAGTATATGCAGTACACCTATATGGTGGGCGGTCAAGTGGGAGGAGTTGAAATCACAGATATAGCTCAGATAGGACCTCTGGTCCTTGCTACCGACACACAAATGCATGAGCCGAGACAATTCAACTATGCTACTTATATTGTTGAGAAAATACACGAGAGTTTCTTAAGCCTTCAAAATAACCCTAACAAATCTTTTAAGTTTTACTCTTTGTTGATGCATGCTATCTTGTTTTATGGATGACTCAGGGGAATGTGGCTTGAGGAGATAAAGCTAAATATTCATGGTAAAGATGGAGAGGAGAATCCTGTACAGTTATGGTGGTCATTGTGTGATTCATGTTTCATGAGATCCCACTATATCAAGTTTGAAGAGTTTTTTGTGTAGCCTTTATTCAAAGCTTTTGGAGTGTCTTTTGATCAGTCATTTTCGGAGGACATCAAATGATTCCTTAGACCCCATGAACATGGGGATACCAAAGTAAACCATAATTGGGGTGACATGTATGTGTGCTAGGACTTCACCTATGTTAGAGTTTTTGAACTTGAAGTAAATCCTTATGTGTTGCCGAAGCCTGCACCTGATAGAATTGCTTACCTAGAGATTGTAAGGCAGATGAGTGTCTCAAATGCAATGCATTTTGGGTGTGCTCACAAGCATGTTTTCTTGTTTAGGACCTTACATTTTGGTGATTTCACAATTGTCTCCATAAAGGCATATGAGATCATTGACAAGAGGTTGATAGAAGATTACAAGCTCTATGAGCACACAGGTCGGAAGAACTATGACCCTAAGGGCTATATCCCACAGGGCAGGAAAAAAAATATTTTTGGTGATTACTTTCATGAGTTGTTGAAGCCTGGGATATCTTCAGGAACAAGGAGTCTGAGGAGGCTATATAGATAGTCCAAGATTTAGAACAAAAACTAGATGAGAAGAAACAATGGCCGTGGGTGATAGGAGAGGAAGAAGAGGTAGAGAGTGAGTCAAGAGAAAATGAAGCTATTTCAAGATTTAGGAGGCCTGAAAGGGAAGAAAATCCTGAAGCACATGACATAACTGTTACGAGGATAAATGTGGATGTAGATGTTAGGCTAGAGGAGCATACTTATTTTATGTTTGATGATGAGTTCATCAAATCAAAGGAATTTAGGTCCTTCTTGTATCATTTGAAAGGAAAAAGCCTAAGAGAAGCAATGCCTGATATCACGCCAAAGAATGAGGCAGAAATGCTTAGGAAACTGAAAGCTGATATAGATGCAGAGGTAGAAAGCATGAACCCTCAAAGGGGAAGGAAGCTTCTAGTAGAGGTGGGAATCATCCTTTTTCTAGGTTGGGATCTTACTACATCTTTTATTTTTGATAGCCTATTGCATTCAGAGAAGAAGGATTTCAAATTGGACATTCAGAGCGTGAATGACATCTTCATTGGATCAAGATATGATCCAGACGATGAGGCTATGCATTTTTGGGCTCTTTATCCCCCAAATAAAAGGCCAAAGAACATAGATGTGGACAAGTCTTTTGGACACATGATGAAGTTGAAGGTTGGAGAGGTTGATCCCATGGTCACGACAGATATGGGAGTTGATATCTCAAAATTAAACAAAGTATAGTTGAAGATGTTGATGAAAGAAGCAGGAAAGAATAAATTATTCTATGAAGAACTTTTGAGAAGTAGGGGCCAACCTGTACCCCATATAGCAGATGAATCCAAACTGAAAAATAAGTGTGAATAATTGTACAAGGAAAACAAAAAATTGAAGGAAAGAATACAGAACATAAGGACAGACACATCATGTGTCTTATTATCAAAACGAATTGAAAATCTACAGAAGGTATTGGAGAAATTCTGGACTATTTACTAGAAAACCATGGATAACACATTATCACACCAGAGGATCCTTGATAGGTTAAACATGCTACTGCAGGATCAGACACTGAGTGACAAAAGGATCAAGAAAGTCAAAAAAATAATTGACACTCATCAAGGATTCACAACAAAGTTGAATATTGAATATGAAGATTGTAAATGGATTGTTAGTCATGGATTTTTGAATGTGGTAGATGATATAGGGGTTATGAAGGATAAGCACCAGTGGATTACCGAATGCAAATCTCTACTTAGTTCATCCCTTAACGTTGCTCATGCAGATGCGTTGAACATGAATGAAATAGGGGAACAAATTGAAGGTTTTGTTACAACATAGATAGCAGTTAGAGATATTATCTTCAACACTTGCACATATAAAGAGGAAAAATATCTTTGACATATCTAGAAATGTGGTCAGCGGTTGGATGGAAAGAGTTAGTCTATGTCATTGTATTGTGTTTTAGTTATAGCAATTAAGAGGGATAGTTAGTTTTTTGTTAGTCTTAGTTTGTGCTAATGAAAGAGTGTGTCCTTTCATTCGCATTTTTTAAGTCATGTATATATGATAAGTCATTTGGTACTCTATGGGGGACTATTATCTTTTTAGATTGTTTGTTGGAACCTATAGTGTTATGTAAGATAAGTCCATAGAAATGAAAATTCATTTTGGGCAAACAAGTGTAATTATGAAGTATATGTGAGTCTGTAGTTTTTGTACACCAATTGTTCCCAAAAATCAATATACAAGGTTCATTGTTTTCATCTTCATATCATTTTCATGTCATCTAATGTTAATGATTTAAAATCTTTTGGATAAATCCTGAAGAAGATTTGTTGCAATGTTTTATCATCTGTTGGTATAGAGATAGCAGAATTGTTTTTGTTGTTCTCATAGCATACATTATAGATATTGCAATGATAGTTTGTTTCTTCACACTGTCTCCAAAGATTACAAGTATTTGTCCATTAAGTGACATGTAAACTGTCAGATAAGGCACTGGTTTGTTTATGATTTCTTGTGAATAGATTAAGTGTGCACAAAGTCCTCAGTGGAGAAATATATTACTAGTTTTTACTTGCCTTGTTCTTTCATGATTATTCTTTGTTCGAGCACCATTCTGTTATAACTTTTATTCACATCCAGTTATACTTTAATTTCAAATTAAAACAAGTTAAAAGTGTATCAATAAAGCATAGTTGCAGGAAATTGTTTGCCTATCCTGTAAACAACTTTTTTTAATAATTTAAATTCACTATAAAGAAATCTCTTTATGCTTTGGAGATTAGGGTATACCTACCTAGGTTTAGTGGAGCCTAAAGTGCAGAGGAATTTGGTCTTTGACCATTCCTATTCATTGGCCAAGGCTGATTGGATCAGTTAGATATTTGGCAAGCCCTTTTGATTCCCAATCTGTGGTTTTGGGAACCAACAGATTGGCGACTTTGCTGGGGAGTTGTAATAAGAAGTGTTCTGAATTTCTGGTGGTTTCATTTCAAACTCTATTGGAGGAAGGAGCCCAAAAGATTAATAAAAGTATAATTCCTCTTAGGAGGTGGTGACTCTACATTTAATATATGAGTAATAATTGGTATGTTGTGAAAGTAAGGGAAACCCCTAGGAATTTGTCAATAAGATTTATGCAGGGCAGAAGGTCTTTGCACAAGGGATAAGATAATGTTATTCAGTTGAGTCCAAAAAGAAGAAACAAAGAAAAGAAATCAGTATCAAATATGGCATTTGGGAGTTATAAGAAGTTTCCTCGTAGAGAAGATGGCTCTCCATATGGTGATAAATTTGAAAATTTGGAGTAAAATCCTTTTTATAACTTAAATACAAAAGATAATAAAGGTGGTCATGATGAAACCCTAACTACTGAGGAACGGGAGGAAAAACAATTGGATGAAATTATTCTTAGAATGGTCGACTTAAATGGAGATGAATCTAAAATGGCAAAGGCTCTTAAGAGACAACTAGATTGGGTATTGCAGAAACTCGGATTAGAAAGAGATGTCATTCAAAGCCCTAAGTCAAATGGGGTTGAAGAAGAGAAGGGAAAAGGTGAAGCAAGTAGACTAACAGCCCCTAGGTATAATCCCCCTCACATGAGAAATTTGGAACAAATATTTAAGGTCTATAATAATCCATTGTATGATGTTTTGGATAATAATTATGAAAAAAGGGATAAATGGAAAAATACACCCTACCATGAAAATAAAAACCAATATAATTATAGACAATACAATAATCATAATGGTGAAAAAAGAACTAACAGTGAGGAAATTACTCATAATTGGAATAATAGAGATATGATCAACAATGTAAGCAATAATGGAGGAAATCATGGTAATAATGGAAACTATGGCAACAATGGTAATGGGGACAACCGAAATGGAAATAACAATAATGGTGGAGGTAACAATGGAAACAATGGTAATAATGGAGGAAATAGAAACTATCAGATTAACAACTATGGTTGTAGACCACCTATGACCATTGAGTGGTATAAATAGTTGGATTTCAGTGGGATAGTTGGATATCCAATTTAGATTGCAAATGATTTAAGGTTAGCTATTCCTAAATTCACAGGAAATGGAACTGATTTTGTAGAACAACATGTAATAAATGTAAAAAATACCATTAAAGAGTTTGAAATCCCTCATGAAGATGTTTTTATGAAATTATTTTTTCAATCTTTAACAGAGGATGCAGGAGAATGGTATAGGAATCTTCTTGACAGGTGCATTGGTAGTTGGCAGGAATTTGTAACAATATTCTTGGAGGAATTTGGAGAACATAATGATACTTCATTTGCATCTCATGAGTTGACTAGCATAAAGAAAAATCAGAATGAATCAGTCTATGAATTTAAAAAGAGGTTTAATAAAGTACTTAATAGGATACCAAGATATATTAGACCTGATGATTCATTTTTGATTGATTTTTATTTAAGTGCTTTTGACAGCAAGACTCATTATGAGATCTTATCTCATAAACCTACTACCTTGCAGCAAGCTTTTAAAACAGCTACTACCATTCAAAATAATAGAAAGGTTGTTGGGATAATTTGCAAGAGAGATGATCCAAAATTATATAATCCTAGAGCAACAAAAAAGAATGAGTTTGGTCAAATCATGGACATGCTAAAGGACATGAAGGGTAAGCAAAATCACAATGAGAAACTACCCCCATATAGAAGTAACAAGCCTATAAGTTACAATAGACCAAGATTGCATGACATGCCATATAATATAAACTGGAAAGATGGTAAATCGGTGAATGCAAATCTAAGCAAAGAAACTCCTGATCCATTTAAGAAGGTAAACAATTTTATGGAAGAATATCCATGGTGTGAAGTCTGAAATTTACCCCATGTTGCATAACAATGTATGATTGCTCAAGGTTTTGTAGAAGAGGACCATGAGAATGAATATGAGCCCACAGTGAATGCACTTTCATCAGATCCATTTGGGGGTAGGGATGAGGATTCATCTGAGGGTGAGCAATCTTCAGATGTACAATGGAGAAGAGAGAACGAGCAGCATAGTGTACAACAAGTTTTTACTGATGATGAAGCGGACATCCCATCCTTGAGTAGATTGTTCCATAATGAAGAGCCAGTGCATTCCTTGAGGAACTTAACATATGAAGAAAAGAAAGCCTATACTGTGGCATTAGTACCTTAGGCAAAAAGAAATTATCAGTTAAGAAACATAATAGTGAACCCAAAGCAAGGTAAGCCATCTAGGATATTTGTAAAGGTTCCTAAAGCTATTGGAAACAAAGAGACCATCGCTAACAAGGAAAAGGAAGTTGCAGTAGAAAAGGACAAACAAATAGAACCTCTTAAATTAACAAAGCCAATTGAAGAGAAACAGATTAGTAAGCCACTCTCAAATTGTGGATCATTTATATCTCAGGCTATATCACAGGTGAAAATATATGTGCCCTTGCTTGAAGTAATGAAATTTCCTGATTACAAACATGAAACAATCAAGATTTTGTCTAATGTTGGTGAAGTAAATAAAGACGATCATAAGCCAAAAGATGAAGATCCACCTGTTGTCTATTTGGGAACTTCTATCACTAAGAATCTTACCCAAGTTGATCCTTTTTATCTGACTTTGATGATTAACATTAAAATGGTTAAGAATTGTATGATAGATTTAGGTGCAGCCGTGAACATAATGCCAGAAGATGTCATGAAAAACTTGGGATGCATGTGGACACTCCCTATGGGAAATGCTATGCTATGGATAATAGATCAGTCCCAATCATTGGAATTATGAAGGATGTGGAGTTTCGGTTTCCAGCATGCCCTGATACGTCATATAAAATAGACATCACTGTTGGGCAAGTTCTACCAAATTATAGGATGTTATTATCAAGGCAATGGTCAAATTTGGTGGGTGGACATGTTCAGCTAGATCTTTCATATGCAGCCATCCTAGTAAAAGGGGCCAATGTAAGGATTGATAGAGAACCAAGATCATTCTACCTAATAGAGGAGGTTGATCCAAACGAGACAACATGTTCTCTCCAAACAGATATAGATAACTTTCAGGTAAGTATTTCTAAACCCATCCAATACAAAACTGACAAGTTTGAAAATACTATTGAATTCCATGAGGATAAGATTTGAAAAATGTATTTTGATGGTGCTTGCAGTAACGAAGGAAATGGAGCTGGTGTAATTTTTATTTCTCCTAATGGAAGATAATTCGAATATTCTTTTTTGTTAGCTTTTGAATGTAAAAACAATGTCGTTGAATATGAAGCACTCTTGTTAGGCCTTAGGATGGCAAGTAAATATGGCATTAATTTACTAACAGTTTATGGTGATTCAGAGTTAGTCATATCTCAAGTAAGGGAAAGATTTGCCACTAAAAATGTAAGGCTTCAAAATTACAGAAATGAGGTGTGGGATTCAATTGAATTTTTTGATGCATTTTCTATAACATGGATTGAAAGATCTAACAACATTTTGGCTGATTTTATGGCTAACTTAGAAATTAAACATAATGATATTCCTTTTGATGACATCACCCAAGTCAAAATAAAAACTAGACTTGCAGTACTAGATAATAGAAAAAATTGGATATTTGATGATGACCGGGATCTTCTAAAATTCTTGTTTTGTGAGGATCAATATGAAGGCCAACATATAGATTGGAATGCATATGTGGAAGAGGATAATGGTAAGGAATCTCTATTTGGAAAAAAATATCTTACAGCTTAAAACAAATAAGATTCCAAAAGGGTTGGTGAAATTAGAAAGGATGTTTGACAATAAGGACATGACAAATTTCAAGCCCAACACTAGAAGTTGTGAAGTAGAAAAATTAAATTTGGGAAGTGAGAACAATCCTAGAGAGGTTTACATTGGGAGGAAGCTTACATCGAAAATTAGGATTGCATTGGTAAATCTGTTAAGAAAATACAAACATGCTTTTACTTGGTCATATGATGATCTCAACGCATACAGAGAAGATGTGTTCCAGCATGAAATCCCACTGAAACCAGATGCAAAACCATTTAGGAAAAAGAAAAGGCCTATAAATCCCACATTGGCTCCCAAAATGAAGGAAGAATTGATGAAGATGAGGAATGTAGGGATTATAGAGCCTATAAGGCATTCCACATGGGTGTCAAACTTGGTGCTTGTTAGAAAGAAAAATGGTGATATCAGATTGTGTGTGGATTTTAGAAATTTAAATATATCATCCTTGAAAGATAATTATGCCTTGCTAAATATGGAAGCTCTACTGCAGAAAGTAACAGGGAATGAATTACTTTCTATGATGGATGGCTTCTTTAGTTACAACTAGGTGAAGGTTAAAGAATCAGAAAAATACAAAACAACCTTCACTACACCATGGGGCACATATGTGTATGCGAGGATGCCATTCGGACTTACAAATGCTAGAGCTACTTTTCAAAGGGCCATGGATGTATCTTTTGAAGGTCTCATTGATTACATGTTGGTTGTATGCTAGGATGATTTGACTGCATACTCCAAGAAAGCAGAAAACCATTGTAATGACCTAGAGAAAATTTTCATCAAAGCACTAGAATATGGTATTTCTTTAAATCCAAAAAAGTGTCACTTTGGAGTCACTTTGGTATTATTGGACAGAAGTTGCATGGGTCTAAGTGGAAGAGCTCCATCATATTTAGGAAAACTTAAATATGATGGAGCTCTTCCACTTAGACCCATGCAAACTGAAGAACCTTTTCAAATGTGCGGTGTTGATTTTATAGGAGAAATTGAAAGCAAATCCAGTGGAGGACACAAATGAATTTTGGTAGCCACCCATTAGTTTACCAAATGGGTAGAGGCAATTCCTACTAGGCAGGCTACAAGTAAGGTGGTGACAAAGTTTCTTTTGGAAAATATATTGACAAGATTTGGGGTTCCCCACAAGATTGTTGTAGATAATGGGATGTGTTTTAGATCCAAAGAATTTGTTGATTTCTATGAAAGTTATGGAATCACTTTGTCATATTCATCACCTTATCATCCCCAAGGCAATGGGAAAGAAGAATCTAGTAATAAAAGCCTATTAAAAATCATTAAGAGGATGTTAGGTGACAACAAGAAGGCATGGGATTCAAAGTTGAATTTGGCAGTGTGGGCATATAGAGTAACAATCAAGAAATTCATAGGGTTTTCTCCTTATCATCTTGTTTATGGTAAAGAAGTGAAGTTGCCTTTGAACAATTTGCTTCTAGTATATAAATTTATCTCAGAAGAATATTTAGAAGATGTTCAAGTTGGTCCAGTTGGTTGAATTGGATGAGTATAGAAGAGAGGCTGAGGAATAAAATATACAGAAGCAGAAGATGGTAAAAGCATTACATGATAAGAAAGCTTCTATTAGGACCTTTGAGGAAGGAGAGTGGGTTCTCAAGTGGAATGCAAAATATCGGGATAAGGGCAAGCACGGAAAATTTTAAGCACTTTGGTTAGGACCATATGTTATCCTAGAAAAAAGAGGGGAAAATTCATACTTCTTGCAAAACGTTGATGGTGAAATTCAGGAATTTCCAATACATGCTCAGTACCTCAAGCATTTTTTCCTCATAAGGAGCAAGGAGTATTTCTTGTGCTATATTAGTATAGTCTCCTTTGTTGTTTATTTCTGTTTATTTTTGGGTTTGCTTTCCAGAGATAGCTGAGATCTTGCTATGTCCTTGAAAAGAACATACATCCCCAGAAAGAGCCACTCTTAGCACATATTTTTACAAAATATTATGTGTTATTTCTTTGATGTTTAATATATACATTTTCATCATAAGAGTATTTATTGTTGGATTGTATGCACAGGATATGTGTTGCAGTATCAAAAAAAAACCCACTGTGACCTCATTTTTCAGAATTGGAAAAGCATCGCTAGGGCATGCTAAGGGTTGGCACTGAGTAGGAACTACATGAGGAAATTTCAGCATGACAACATTGGGATCCTTATAAGGCATTCTCTGGGCCTATGTGATAGTCTTTGTCATCTATTAGCACATGCAAAGTTTCCATAGAAGGTTACAAGTGCAAGTGATATATGAAGAGGAGCTTAATTTGCATAATTATCAAGTTTGAACTATCGGTGTAAGTTACCCCGAT
Source organism: Cryptomeria japonica (assembly GCF_030272615.1). Taxonomy (NCBI): domain Eukaryota; kingdom Viridiplantae; phylum Streptophyta; class Pinopsida; order Cupressales; family Cupressaceae; genus Cryptomeria; species Cryptomeria japonica. The sequence continues at coordinate 520,532,761 of NC_081414.1, read as the reverse complement.
AAGACCGATTGGCATAAATAATGAGAGAACTTATCGGCATGACCTAGACTGGTCACTCTAAAGGAGAACCAAAAGGAAGCTTAGAAGAAGGTTTTCATCTGCATAACATTCACTATCAGAGGTATGAGAAAAATGTTGTGTCGATAGCCAATGAGGAAATCGGTATAACCTACACCGATGAAACAACATGTGAAGTAGACAGTAAATATCATCGGGTTGTCGGAAAATGATATTTCATGCTACCTCGATACACGATGGGCTAGATGGCAAAGGTGGTGTCATTGGTATGCCTTATTTCAATGAGGCAATACCGAAAGGTAGGAATACTAAGCCATCAGGATAACTCAAACCCTCGATGAAAGGAGTTTTTGGTTACGTTGATACCCAATGAGGAATCTGAAGCAGTTATCAGAAGGAGACCTCATCGAAGGAGCATAAGCCGATGGATCTGAAAACAAATTGGCTGGAGCCTGATGTCATCAGGTCATCGGAGAAACACAGGAAGGGTTGTCCCAACACCCGATAAGTTTTGCAACATGATGACCAAGAGGGAGGTTTCATCAAGAAATCATATGCCGATAGACCAGAGAAGTAAAAAGGAAGCACAAGCATGAAGTAAATATCATGGGGTCATCGGGGAAGTATAAAATAAGTTGTCCCGATACCTGATAAAGTGACCCGATGTAATGAATGAGATACATAATACTAAGGAGGATTCATCAAAATAATTTTTCACCATCAGAGGAACATATTTGGAGCTATGCAGAAACCCAACGGGCAGAATGCCATGGAGGAATAAAGGAGGGTACATCGGAATGACCTACATAGATGTGATATAAAGGTGAAAGTAGAATATATCCAGGAGGCAAAGTGATCAGTGAGACTTATGCTGACCGAAAGGATGGGTGACACAAACTGGTTGAATTATCAGAAAAGTTATGTCGATTAGTCATTACAAAATCTGATTGCAAACGGATCAACCCACCATTATTAAATGCAGAGAACGGGTAATTTGGTGTTCTCACAAGGCAAATCATAGTAGAATTTCAATTGAGTAAATGCTTTTAATCCATCAAATCCATACATGAAGAGTCGGTACAAGGATTTTGCATAATAGTTTGAAGCTAACAGAGAGACTGAAACAAAATTAAATTACAGAGAATCAAATTGTAGAAAGCTTGAAAGATTCAAATATGGAGGGTTCTAGTTCCAAGGGCAAGAGGAAGGTTACAGAAGTCTCTGAAAGCACTTCTAAGAAGTCTAAAGGGGGAGAAAATGCACCGAAACAAAAGTTGAACCGGGATATGATTGATCAAATGAGCTCACCAGGAACCAAATGTCAGAGATCAAAGGTTAACCTACTCATCCGTGACCAGTTAGAGGATGATTTCAAAGAAATTGGCAATGTCTGGACTAGGATCAAAGCTCACGAATTGTTCTTGTATCCTTATATAAAGAGAAATAAGTTGGCCCCAATTTCAAACCCATGGATGACTGGATTGGGTAAGCTTGTAGTCCCTAATGTCTTTGTGAATGTCCAATTGATGAAAACATTGGCCAAGGCTTACAATACTGCAAAAAGGTGTATTCAGTTACCAAATGGCAACGCTTTCATCCATATCTCAGTAGCCACCATCCAGGAGGTTTTTAGTCTAGGTTTTGAATCTAATGTTCCTTTGTCTTTTGAGAAACTAAAGGAAGAGTATACAAAGATGGACACCATGTACAATGGGTGGAATTTGGCCATTCATAAGGCCGAAAAGGGAAAATTGACAGAACAAGACAGGGCTACATTTGATATCAATATCTTCAGGAAATATATGCAGTATACCTATATAGTGGGCGGTCAAGTGGGAGGAGTTTGAGTCCCAGATATAGCTCGAATATGACATCTAGTCCTTGTTGCTGACACACAGATGCATGAGCCGAAATAATTCGATTATGCTAGTTATATTGTTGAGAAAATACATGAGGGTTTCTTAAGCCTTCAAAATAGCCCTGACAAAACTTTTAAGTTTTACTCTTTGTTGATGCATGTTGTCTTGTTTTATGGACGACTCAAGGGAATGTGGCTTGAGGAGCTAAAGCTGAATATTCATGGTAAAGATGGAGAGGAGCAGCTTGTACAGTTATGGTGGTCATTGTGTAATTCATGTTTCATGAGATCCCACTATATCAAGTTTGAAGAGTTTTTTGTGCAAGCTTTATTCAGAGCTTTTGGAGTGTCTTTTGATGGGTCATTTTCGAAAGAAATCAAAAGATTCCTTAGACCCCATGAACATGGGGATACCAGAGTAAACCATAGTTGGGGTGAATGGTATGTGTGCTAGGACTTCACCTATGTTAGAGTTTTTGGATTTGAAGGAGCTACTTATGTGTTGCCAAAGCCTGCAACTCACATAATCGCTTACCTAGAGATTGTAAGGTATATGAGTGTCTCAAATGCAATGCATTTTGGGGGTGTGCTCACAACCAAGTTTTCTTTCCTCGGACCTTACATTTTAGTGATTTCACAATTGTCTCCACAAAGGCATATGAGATCATTGATAAGAGATTGATAGAAGATTACAACCTCTATGAGCACACAGGTTGGAAGAACTATGACCCTGAGGGCTATATCTAGCAAGGTAAGAAAAAGAAAAATCTGGGTGATTACTTTCATGAGTATGTTAAAGCCTATGATATCTTTAGGAACAAGGAGTCCAAGGAGGCTATGCAGATGGTCCAAGATTTAGAATGGAAACTGGATGAGAAGAAACAACAGCTACAGGAGATAGGAGAGGAAGAAGAGGCAGAGAGTGAGTCAGGAGAAAATGAAGCTATTTCAAGATTTAGGAGGCTTGAAAGGGAAGAAGAGCCTAAAGCACAGGACATAACTGTTGTGAGGACAAATGGGGATGTAGATGTTAGGCTAGAGGAGCATACCTCTTTTGTGTCTGATGATGAGTTCATCAAATCAAAGGAATTTAGGTCTTGCTTGTATCATTTTAAAGGAAAAAGGCTAAGAGAAGCAATGCCTAATATCATACCAGAGAATGAGGCAGAGATGCTTAGGAAACTTAAAGTTGATATAGATCCAGAGGTAGAAAGCATGAACACTCAAAGGGGAAGGAAGCTTCTAGTAGAGGTAGGAATCATCCTTTTTCCAAGCTGGCATCTTAGTGCATCTTTTATTTTTGATAGCCTATTGCATTCAGAGAAGTAGGATTTCAAATTGGACATTCAGGATGTGAATGACATCTTCATTGGATCAAGATATGATCCAGATGATGAGGCTATGCATTTGTGGGCTCTTTATCCCCCAAATAAAAGGCCAAAGATCATAGATGTGGACAAGGTTTTTGGACACATGATGAAGTTGAAGGTTGGAGAGGTTGATCCCATGGTCATGATAGATATGGGAGTTGATATCTCAAAATTAAACAAAGCACAGATGAAGATGTTGATGAAAGAAGAAGGAAAGTATAAATTGTTGTATGAAGAACTTTTGAGAAGTAGTGGCGAGCATGTACCCTAGATAGCAAATGAATCCAAACTAAAAAAGAAGTGTGAAGAATTGTACAAGGAAAGCAAAAAATTGAAGGGAAAGAATACAGAGCATAAGGACAGACACAACATGTGTCTTATTATCAAAACGATTTGAAAATCTGCAGAAGGTATTGGAGGAATTCTGGACTGTTTACCAGAAAACCATGGTTAACACATTATCACACCAGAGGATCCTTGATAGGTTAAACATGCTACTGTAGGATCAAACACTGAGTGACAAAAGGATCAATAAAGTCAAATAATTAATTGACACTCATCAAGGATTTGTAGCAGAGTTGAATACTGAATATGAGGAATGTAAAGGGATTGTTAATCATGGATTTATGAGTCTGGTAGATGATACAAGGGTTATGAAGGATAAGCACCAGTGGATTACTAAATTAAGATCTCTACTTAGTTCATCCCTTAGCATTACCCATGTGGATGCATTGGACATGAATGAAATAGGAGAATAGGTTGAAGGTTATGTTATAGGAGAGATAGCAGTTAAAGATATTATCTTCAACGCTTGCACATATAAAGAGGAAAAATATCTTCAGCATATCCATAAATGTGGTCAGTGGCTAGATGGAAAGAGTTAGTCTATGTCATTGTAATGTGTTTTAGTTATAGCAGTTAAGAGGGATAGTTAGTTTTTTGTTAGTCTTATTTTGTGCTAAGAAAGGGTGTGTCCTTTCATTTGCATTTTTTAAGTCATGTATATATGATGAGTCATTTCATACTCTATGGGGGACTATTATCTTTTTAGATTGTTTGTTAGAACCTATAGTGTTATGTAACATAAGTCCGTAGAACTGAAAATCCATTTTGGGCAAACAAGTGTAATCATGAAGTATCTGTGAGTCTGCAGTTTTTGTAAACCAATTGATTGCAGAAATCAATATACAAGGTTTGTTATTTTCATCTTTAGATCATTTTCATGTCATATGATGTTAATGATTTAAAATCTTTCGGATAAATCTAAAGAAGATTTGTTGCATTGTTTTATCATCTATTGTTATAGAGATAGCAGAATTGTTTTTGTTGTTCTCATAGCATACATTGTAGATATTGCAGTGATAGTTTGTTTCTTCACACTGTCTCCAAAGATTACAAGTATTTGTCCATTAAGTGACATGTAAACTATCAGATAAGGCACTGGTTTGTTTCTGGTTTCATGTGAATAGATTAAGTGTGCACAAAGTCCTCAGTGGAGAAATATATTACTAGTTTTTACCTGCCTTGTTCTTTCATAATTATTCTTAGTTCCAAGAGCATTCTATTATAACTTTTATTCACATCCAATTATACTCAAATTTTAAATTAAAAGAATTTAAAAGAATATCAATAAAGAATAGTTGTAGGAACTTGTTTGTCAGTCCTATAAATAGCTATTTTTAATAATTTAAATTCACTATAAAGAAATCTCTTTATGCTTTGGAGATTAGGGTATACCCACCTAGGTTTAGTGGAGCCTAAAGTGTAGAGGAATTTGGTCTTCGAACATTCCTATTCATTGGCCAAAAATGATTGGATCATTTAGGGATTTGGAAATCCCTATTGATTCCCAATTTGTGATTTTGGGAACCAACACTTGGTTCGTGTTTGCAAAATAGGGTTCTTGGAAATATTTATGGCACTATTATTATCACATAAGATCTTTATAGGTTCTGAAAACTTCGTCTTGAAACCTTCCAAAATGTGTCTCATCTAGATAGGCTGGGTACAATTTATATAAGTTGCACCATACTCAGCTTCAACAGTAGACTATGATATACAACTCTTCTTCTTGCTACTCCATGAAACAAGTCTTCATCCAAGAAAGAATGCTCCACCGGTTGTGTTTTTCCTATCATCAACATTACCTACCCATTTTGCATCTGTATACACCTTCAAGTCAAAGGTTCCTTCATATGGATACCATAATCCATAGTCATTAGTACCTTTCAAATATCTGAAAATCCTCTTGGTTGCTATCAAATGTGTTTCCTTAGGATTCTTCTGAAATCTAGCAACTAGATCAACTGCATGAGCTATATTCGGTCTGTTGTGAACAACATAGTGTAATTTTGCAATCATTGACTTGTATTCCTTCTCATCAATAGATGTGGCTTCATCTTCCTTATACAACTTACAACCTGTAACCATTGGTGTCCCAACGGGTTTACAACCAGTCATACCAAATGTCTTTAATACCTCTTTCACATACTTAGACTGTGTGATGAAAATACCACTCTTCATTTGCTGTATTTGCAAGTCTATGAAATTTTTATCTCTCCAACTAGAGATATTTAAAACTCACTTTTCATTTCATTTGCAAAGTCATTGCTCATGTCAACATTGCCTCCAAATATAATATCATCTACAAACACTTCAATAACTAGTATCTTATCTCCTTCAGATTTGAGATATATGTTGCTATCTTCACTGGTTCTTTGAAAACCTATCTTCATCGAGTGTGAATGAAGCCTTTCATACCATGCTCTCACTACTTGCTTTAATCCATATAATGTCTTATGCAATTTGCATACCATGTCTTTCTCATCAGTCAAAGCATGACCGTCTGGCTGCTCAATGTATACTTCTTCTTCTAGTATTTCATTAAAAAATGTTGACTTCACATCCATCTGATATACTTTGAATCCCTTATGTTCTGCAAATGCAAGTAAAGTTCTGATACCTTCTAGTCTAGCCACCGGTGCAAAAGTTTCACCATAATCTTCTCCTTCTTCTTGTGCATAACCTTTGCAAAACCAATCTAGCTTTGTTGCAGACTACAACACCATATTCATTGAATTTGTTCCTGAATACCCACTTAGTACCTATCACATTTTTATTTATCGGTCTGGGTACTAGGGTCCATGTATTGTTCTTCTCAATTTGATCAAGCTCCTCCTCCATAGCTTTGACCCAATGCTCATCTCCAAATGCTTCCTTGGAAGTTCTAGGCTCAATGGTGGAGATCATGCAAGAATTCTCTCTAATTCTTCTGGTTAACACTCCAGCATCCTTATCTCCAATAATCTAGTTAGGATTGTGATTGAGTCTCACACACCTCAGAATAACATGATCATTATCTTTAAGTTCATCTTTTCATTATCACCATCTTCTTTTGAATCTACCTATTCCGGTTGAATTGGTACAACAACATTCTCTTTCCCAGTTTCAGGTTTCACAGGTTCTGGTTCCAAAAATAAAATACAAGGATTTTCATCCTTTTTCTCCATACTAGTTTCCCCTAAGACTTTAGGATACTCATCCACTCGAACATCAACACTCTCAATGATTCTCTGTGTCCGATTGTTATAACATTTGTAGGCCTTACTCTTGGTGGAATAACCAAGAAATATGCCTTCATCACTTTTAGCCTCAAACTTGCTAACACAGTCACCTCTCTTAATAAAACATTTGCTGCCAAATATCTTAAAATAACTAGCATTAGGTGATCTACCATACCAGTATTCATAAGGAATCTTATCCTTACCTCTTTTTACCTAAATCCGGTTCATAGTGTAGACAGTTGTGCTAACAGATTCTCTCTAGAATTTTTTTCTACACCTCCTTGTATCAACATCATCCTAGCAACTTCAACAACTGACCGATTATTCCTTTCTACAATACCATTCTATTGTGGTGTCCTCGATTCAAAAAGTTCTCATTAGATACCATTTTCTTCACAATATCTAGTGAATTCCTCATAAGTAAATTCACTGCCTTGATCAGTCCTCAAACACTTTATCTTCTTACCACTCTCCTTTTTAGCTAAGGTCCTGAATGCCTTGAATTTACTAAATTCTTTTGTTTTATCCTTCAAGAATGTGACCCACATCATTCTTGAATAATCATCAGTGAATATCATGAAATATTTATCACCTTGAATACTTTTAGTCCTAATTGGTCCACAAAGGTTTGTATGAAACAAATCTAACAGATGTTCTGCTGAAAAAGATTTGTTCTTGAAAGTTGAGGATGTCATCTTTCCCAACTAACATTCCTTACATAGAGCATTAACTGGTTTGTCCAACTAAGGCAAACCTCTCACTATCTTGGACTTACTCATTTTAACAATGTTATCAAAATTTATATGACAAAATCTCCTATGCCAAAGTAAACTATCATCTACTTTAGCAATTAAACATTTGTTGACTTTAGGATTCAGGTGAAATAGGTTACCTTTAGTCTACTTGCCAGTTGCAATCTGTTCACCTTTGCTCCCATAGATTTTGCACATACCATTTTTAAACTCCAATGGATATCCTCTATCATTGAGTTGAGCAACACTCAAAAGATTGTGCTCTGATCCTTCAACCCATTAGACATCATCTGCACTATTGTTTCCATTAAAATAAATAGTTCCCTTACCTTTAACCATGTAGGGTGAGTCATTACCAAATCTTACAACTCCGCCATCAAATTCCTTCAAAGAAATAAATTTGTTTTGGTCACAGGTCATGTGATGTGAACAACCACTATCAATGATCCAATCATCATAATTATCCATGCGAGAAACTAAATCCTTTTGATCAAATGTTTCCTCTTTAATAGATACAAACATAATGTCTTCATTAGCATCACCATCAGATTCCTCATCAGTGATACCACCATCAACTGTAATAAGACAATTTCTTTTGCCTTTTCCCTTGTACTTCTTGAACTTCTCTCGCTTGTGCTCATTATCACCATTATGATAGTTACTTGCAATGTGTCCAATATTTTTTCATGCAAAACATTTCAAAGGTAATTTACCTCTGTACTTACTGGTACCTCTGGGAAACTGCTTGGCCAACAATGCTTCAAGATCAACCAAACTGTCTTCATCATCAACTTCTCAGCTGGATCTAGATTCATAACTATGACTGACATCTCTACTTTTCCTCATACATGGGTTAGAAATTGAATCTCTAAATGCAGACTCATATTTCTGAACACTACCATCATAACCAATTAATTGAAAAGCAAAAAGATTACCAATGATGGAGTCAAGGGTTACCTTAGTTTTGTCAATAGATTTTATCTCCTGAATGGCTGCAACTCAAATAGAGTAGACTAGTAGCAAGGATCTCAACACCTTACTAACTACTATGGCATCTTCCACTTTACCACCAACACTCTTGATCTCACCAACTATCTCTTTTATTCTTTGACCATCCTGTTGAATATTCTTACCTTCAGCCATTTGCATGTCATCAAACTTTCCTCTTAAACTCTCTTCCTTGGCAATCTTCACGCGTTCATCACCACTATAAATCTCTTGAAGTTTCTTCCATAGCTCATATGTAGTCTCCAGACCATGGACATCAACATATTTTGCATCCGACAAAGAACTGATAATAGCCTCCAATGCTTGATTGTTTTCTTGTTGCTCTTTCTTCTGATCATCAGTCATAATCCCACTAGGTGCAACATATTGAGTACCAATATGTTCCCAGTATTGATTTCCTAGACTCTTGATATAAATTTTCATTCTATGACTCTATATTCTATAGTTCTCTCTATTAAACTTTGGACCTTCCTTCTTCATCATGTTCTACAAGATCTTTACCTCAAGCTATTAGGCTTAGACCTTAGAGGACCTGAGAAGCGTTGATACCAATTGATGGTATTATGAAAGAATAAGGATCTGGTCAACTACTGAGAGGGGGGTGAATCAGTAGATAGGAAAACTAATATTAACTTTCACCAATCTCATAATCAACTTCTCAAAGTAAACTTAGAACTATAAATACAATATCATTGTCAAGATTAAACTGTCAAGTTAAACTGGTTGTCTGTTACAATAGATTAACAGTAAACAACTTGAAACTCATAAATAGCCAAATACTTTACTGACATAAATAAAACTCGTTTCATATTGCTGCTGGTTATCATAACTTCTTAGAGTGGATTAAGTAGTTAAGCAATTCGATCATAGAAAACATAACCACAAAAACATTCACAACTTGACACAATATTTTTGACGTCGAAACCCAAATGGGAAAAACCAAGGTGAGATGAGACTCACAAGAATTTTGAACTCTTCTGAAGTTCACCCTGTTAAGAGCCAAGCCTGTTAAATCTTTTACAAAAAGTCTCGTTAAGAGAAGATCCTGTTAGGGACCACCCGGTTAAGGGATTGACTATAATGCCTTGTTAGAAGCAATACCTTGTGAGGAGTAACCTAGGTAGAGGATTTGAAATCCAAGATAATGGACCACCTGGTTAGAAGCTTTGAGTAACACTAAGCTTGTTAGAGCTTACCTGGTTAGGGGATTTCAAACTATTGTAATTGTTAGGAAACAACAGGGATTTGTTGATCTATTTGAATAACACTACACTTGCTTGTTTAGATCCTTTTCATGCTCCTATCTACCTTTACACAAACTGTAGATACATCATCTGATTTAACAGCCACACACTCAACTGGAACTTTTCCAACTCTAAAACAAAACAATTCATCAACCTTATAAACAAATCAATTAGGCCGGTAACACAACAAAAATCTAATTCTCTCATAGAGATTACAAACAAGTCGGTCCAAGTGTGACCGTTGGATTACATAACAATCTCTACACATCCTTCAAGAAATTCTTGACCACTCCTTGATCACTGCTTCATCAAACTCCGTAACTCACAATGCACTTTGTATTACATGCAATATACATGTTCATTCCCTAGACAAAAACCATTCTCTCAACGTGCCAAAAACACTTTGAAACTCTCTTCATACAATATGCATACATGTCTTAATCATTACTGCTCATCATCATATCATAAACCAATACAACAAATTCACCAAACTTAATGGGTTAGGGTTTATCAGTTCAACTCTCCAATACTTAGCAATACCAGTTCACTCCACAAACTTACCTACCGGTTATAGTTTCCTTTCACTAGCTCTTCTTACCGATTAGAAAACAACATTATAACAATATCATTACTGGTTAATTAACATCAATGACAACATAACAAATCATTAATGCAATCTTCATGCAAATGCCAACAAGAAGAACTTGACCAGATTAAGAAGAAAAATACTTGGTCATTAGTACCCAAACTAGAGAACAAGAATGTTATAGGTACTAAATGGGTATTCAAGAATAAACTAATTGAAGATGGAGTAGTAGTCAGAAATAAAAATAGACTAGTATGCAAAGGTTATGCACAAGAAGAAGGTGAAGACTATGGTGAGACATTTGCACCAGTTTCAAGATTGGAAGGTGTTAGGACTCTTCTTGCATTTGCAGCATATAGAAGATTCAAGGTATATCAGATGGATGTGAAGTCAGTGTTTCTAAATGGAATATTGGAAGAGGAAGTCTACATGGAACAGCCAGATGGTTATGCTTTGACTGAAGCAAAGGATATGGTGTGCAAAATACACAAGGCACTATATGGTTTGAAGCAAGCACCTAGAGCATGGTATGAAAGACTACATTCTCACTTGGTGAAGATAGGTTTTCAAAGAACTAGTGAAGACAATAATATATATCTCAAGATTGAAGGAGATAAGATACTAGTTATTGAGGTATTTGTGGATGATATTATTTTTGGAGGTAATGATGACATGAGTAATGACTTTTCTAATGAGATGAAAAGTGAATTTGAGATGTCTCTGGTAGGAGAGATAAAATTATTTATAGGTATGCAAATTCAATAGATGAAGAATGGTATTTTTATCACACAATCCAAATATGTGAAAGAAGCATTCAAGACTTTTGGAATGGGAGACTCTAAACCAGTTGGAACACCAATGGTTACAAGTTGTAAATTGTCTAAGGAGGATGATTTTACATCAGTGGATGAAAAGGAGTACAGGTCAATGATAGGTAAACTACATTATATTGTCCATAGAAGACTAGATATTGCTCATGCAGTTGGATTAGTTGCTAGATTTCAAAAAAGTCCTAAGGAGACACACATGGTAGCAACTAAAAGAATTTTTAGATATCTGAAAGGCACAATTGATTATGGATTATGGTATCCATATGCAGTTAAATTTGATTTGAAAGTCTATACAGATGCAAACTGGGCAGGAAATGTTGATGATAGGAAGAGTACAACTGGAGGAGCATTATTTCTTGGAGGAAGGCTAGTATCTTGGAGTGGCAAGAAGTAGAGTTGTATATCATAGTCAACTGCAGAAGCTGAATATGTTGCAACATATATGAATTGTACCCAGGCAATCTAGATGAAACACATTCTAGAAGGTTTCAAGTTGAATATTACAGAACTAGTAAGGATTTTCTATGATAACACCTGTGTAATAAACATTTCAAAGAACCTGGTGTTGCATGCAAGAACCAAGCATATTGAGATAAAGTATCATTTCTTGAGAGAGAAAGTGTAGAGTAAAGATGTGCCACTAGAGCATGTATCTACTAAGGAACAAATAGTGGATATCTTTACTAAACCTCTCCCTAAGGCTACTTTTGAGTATCTTAGAGGTCAGCTAGGGGTTGTGTTAGCACATATTTTTATAAAAAATTTTGTGCTATATATGGATGCCCTTTTTCCTATCATATGAGCATTTACTATTGTGTCTTATATGCAGGAGCATAACTGAAGAAAATGGAGTTGTCCAGAAGATCAACTGTTTCATGAATGGGATTGCCAAGTCCTCCAAACCTGCACAGATGGAGTGGTAGAAAAGGTTTTAGAAGCTTTCAAGTATGTTGCACCAAAAAAGGGAAATCCTTTATCCCACATTATTTATGGGATAGGCTCTTTTAACACTTAAATCCAAAGCAGCTTGTATGATAACTGTCAAAAGAAAAATGGCTTTTGGCGTGAAGAAGGATAAACCCATTGGACCCCAAACATGTGGATGCACATCTCAAGGCAACCAAAGTTTTACGATAGACTAGTGAGGATGGAGGCTAAAGATCGAGCAAGTCAGATAGATCTAATGATCGGGCGGATGATCTGACAGTTGTCGCTATACCACAAGATAGAGATGCACGTTGGTTTATCGTCGTGACTTGGCGACAAAGCACATGCAAAAAAGGGGAGGTAAATGAGCATACAAGTTTGATTTGATCCAAGGGTAGTCGCTATACCATGATTGGAAGTTGCATGGCCTATATCCCCCACAACATAGTGACTGCCAAGATGGCAGATGAGGTGTCGTCTCGATGGATCTAAAAGCAAATTAGGATGTGCCACATGGTAGAGCATAGAAGAAGAACCCAAGTCCAAGTGGTGGGTAGGTGGATCCATGGGCGAACCAAAGAGTGACATGTGGCACAGATGGATAAAGAGAAGAGAGAGCCACTCAGGCAAGGTTAAAGGCTGAGCAGATAAGGAAGATCAGACGGTCGGCCGATTCGATCCAACGGTGGTCGCTATACCACGATCGGAAGATATGCGATGTTTATTCACTGTGACATGGCAACTGAGTGGTGGGGCCCGCTAAAGAAGCTGGATGAAGAGATAAGGGATGAGCAAGTTGAAAGAGATCCATTGTCTGTCACTATACCGCGATGGGAAACTGCTCGTCAATTACCCATCGTGACTTGGTGACTAACCGCTAGCTGCAGGCGATAGAATGAGGCAGTTAAGGCAAATGGTTGAAGTGAAACAGTCTAGCGGTGCTGAGCTTATCAAACAAACCTTGGTCACGATGAAACTCAAAATAGATTCATTGAAAGCATCAGCTCCATTGAAAAAACAAAAGGTGTCGATGAAACTATAAAATTGATAAAACACGCAAGCAGTTCATCGAAGGAGGAAGTTTGGCCGAAAGATAAAGGGTGATCCTCGAATGAACCAAAGGTGACACGTGGTGGGTCTGGTCAAAATGAGTTAGCAGCTGAAGTGGCAGTTAGGTGGCATGTCAAAAAGTGAATTATCAAACAAACTTAGGCTGCGATGGATCTTTAAAAGGACTCATTGAAAGCAGTAGTTTCATCGACATGAAGTTCATCAAAGAAATCAGAAGCGGTCCCATTGAAAATAAAAGATATTGATGAAACTATAGAATCAATAGAACCTGAGAACAACTCGCCGAGGGAGGAAATTTGGCCAAAAGAATAATAAAAGGGGAAAATACGTTCTTATCATATGGTCGGAATATTAACTCATGAATTTTATAAAAGGGAAGTATATTCTCTGCTTTACATTATTATTTGAAATTGCATTAAATATGAATTTTATGTGTGTTTATCCTGAATAAAGTTCCTTGAATATATATTTTAGCGTAAGGTATTATTTTATATGAACAGATGCTATGTTTGCAAAATATTTTTAAAGGGAAATACTTTGGTTTTAATGAATTATTTTAAACAAGTATTTTCAAATTAAAATCTACAGTGGAATATGTTTTATCATCAAATCAAGGAATCTGATTGGCTTATCTTGTGTGCAGAAAATAATGAGAAGATAATGAATGCTTGCTGAGGAGTTTTATCAAGGCGGAGAATAGAAGATACATTATTGAAGCATCATTTAGTATTTTTAGGGTTTTAATTTGTAAATTATTTGTTAAACCAAAGGGTGTGTCCTTTGGAATGCAATTCTCTGTAACTCCCTTCTATGTATGAAAGGTTGTGTCCTTTCATATATGCCTTTTGATTCACATACTTATAGGGAGTCATTTTTGTATGTAAGAGAGGATCATAAGAACAAGATAGGCTGAAGGATTGAATATCATTTTGTATTAGAGAAATCTATATGAAGAAGAAGTATCATTTTATGTAATCAATCTGTAATGGAGTATCTGCAAGTGTAGCTTATGTATGCAATTATTTCCTGAAGATTAATATACAAGGTTCACTGTTTCATTTTCCAAATATTGTATACACTTTTTGTTGATGATTATCAAGTTGGGTATGTGCAAGCTAATGAGTCACAAATTCACGGAAGTCTGCGCGTTGGAAAATGTGCTCCGCAAAACGGGCCCCCATTTTTAAAAAATGGGGGCCCGTTCTAAAAAACGGGGGCCCGTTAATGGTTCGGCCTCCCAAGCCGAAAGGTAACGGGGTGCCGAAGCCAAATAAAATGGACCCCCGTTTTGTCAGAAAACGGGCCCCCGTTTTTTAAAAACGGGCCCTCGTTTACAAACAAAACGGGGGCCCGTTTTGAAATTCTATTTTTACCCTTTTTTTGGACAATTTTTCATTTTCATCGTTACAGTGAGTTGACAAGAAGAGATCAAAAACGGGCCCCCGTGCTGTGGTTTCCACTTCAAGCCTCCACCACTATCCCAGGTACACATTCAGTCATCTATTTTCACATTTCATAATTTTCTTGTATATTTTTTTTTTTTTTTGTGTATTATTTAGTTTTTTTTAATAGTAGCATATAAATAAATTATTTTTTATATTTGTAAATTCTTGATTTTGATCTAAAATATTTTTGAACAGTTAACCCTAAACCGTAATCAACAAATTTAGAAACCAAAACCAAACCTAGATAATTAACAAAATGAAATCGACACAAACAAAAAACCGAAAATGAAATGGAAACAAAAACAAAAACGTTCGAAAATGAAATTGAAATAAAACCGAACATATGTACCTAAATTGTTCTTAATCCTCATTAGGCAATACAAAAGTTACCACTAAATTAGTATAACATTAAAAGTAATTAACATTACTCTTCAAATTTTAGAAATGAAAGTTTAGGCTTAGGTTTATGCCATGTCATGGCATAAAGGTCCTATTATGGTCCTATTATGTCATGTGATGGTATAAAAGGATCAATTATGGACACAATTTTAGAGCAAAGCTAGATAAGTTACTAAAATTGGAGTTTGGTTTACATAGGTTCATAAAGGAAGCTAATATGCCAAATATATAATTCATTAATACAAAATAAAAAATATTCTTGATTTATAATGTTGATTGATAATGAGTTTTCTAAATGGGGTGCTAATTATATATACATCCGAAAGATTTGAAAAATATAATTCCCAAGAAGTATTTTGAATATCTTTAGAAGTATATTGGTATATCTAGAATGTAATTTATATTATAAAAGATTTAATATATGATTTGAAGTTGGTAGATATTTTGAGGAAGATTTATTAGATTATGTTATGATTAAGCTAATATTAGAAGAATGGTTTTAACAACATCTTTTGGTTTTAAAAGGTGCACAAGGTTTGAAGTTGAAATCATATTCGATTGTATATAATATTAAATTGTTAAGGAGCTATTTTTTTTAAAAATAGTTAATTTAAGATATTAGTTGAAGCTATTTGAGAACGTGAGATAGTCCTAATGAACACACGAATTAAATTAATGAACCTAGGACAATCACAATGAACATATGATAGTCCCAATGAGCCTCAAATGATCCTAATGAATGTAGGGCAGTCTTAATGAACCTAAGAAAGTCCTAATGAGCCTAAGAAATCCATAATGAACTTGGGACAATCCTAATGAACCTAGGATAGTCCTAATGAACCTATGATAGTGTAAACAAGCCTAGGATAGTGTAAGAAAAAATCACTACAAAAAAGACCTCAAATGTGTTAAATGAATTTCCCAATAACGCACTCGTGTTTATCTTTTTTTGGTCATTTGGCTACCTTTTTTTACAACATCTTGGTGTATACGCCCCTAAGAAGACCTTTTCCTCAAAAATTTCTTGGATCATGAACTCCTCATGTGCACCAAACATAAGTTGCCACTTGGAAGCTTCTAATGCACACAATCCTTTCAATCAATCTACTCCATTGATCTCTCAAAACAATCTTAGTATTTAATCCTCTATCCTTCATGACTATAAATAAATCATTATATGAGCTATTTTCAAGAACTCTTGTAATTCAATGTTATGTTGCCAATTTACGCACCTTACATCCTATCTTGCCAATTTAAGCACCTTACATCCTATTTTTTATGCTTGCTTGCATACACATATATTGCTAGAATTTAGCAATTCTTTATAGCTTCTATTTTAGTTTATTTATGAAAGAGTATAAATAAAGCTATATTTAAAGTCAAAATTGTAAGATCCCCTCAATCATTGAGGTAGAATTCAAAATTGATTTCACCTCTAATTATATGAAAAATTTAATTTGTCTATACATATCAAAATCTTTCAAAATTTTGCATATTAAACAATAAAATATTGTGATGAACAAGTGCTTGCAAGTATGATAGTGGACCCCTTTGTGCGTGACCACATTCCTAAAGCTTTCAATTATTAAAATAAAAAGCATTACGATGTGATGATTTGAAGGAGATGTATCCATTAAAGAAATATTATGGATGCGTATTAATGAGGATCATATAGTATGTTAGGAATTTTATTTGGAATGTTAGTCAAAATAATATTCTAGTTGATAATTATAAATGCATGTGTAAAATATTGTTGAAATTGATTATTTTAAAAGTAAATATTGCAAGGTTAATTTTGTTTTTAATTGTTGGCATGTTGTGTTGATTTTTATGTAAGAGTTTCATTTCTTATTCAACTTTGTAAGAGAATTTGTGTATGGATTGATATCTTAAATTTTATAGAAAGATTATATATGAAAACAAATGATTCTTCTTTGACATAGAGTTGTATATAATTCATGTATATCTTTATATATGCAGGAGTTCTTTGCTATCATGGATATCTTTGACATAGATGAACTATTAGGTGAAAATCCCCCACCACAACCCCCTCCTCCTCCTCCTCCACCTCCACCTCCACCACCACCACCACCACCACCACCACCCCCTAGATTGGATGAAATTCGTTTAAGAGAACGAATTAATGAAAATCTACAAGTGATTGAACAAAACATTGCTGCTATCCAAAATGAGCAAGTCACGCCACCCCATCTTGTAGAGTTTGCAAAATCAATGCAAACTGTTGTCGAGTCAGTTAGATCTGTTGATTCTCAATTAGATCAATTTCATAGACGACGACAAGAGTTGCGTGATTTTTATGCCGATGGTTTAACTTATAGACAAATCACTGATTTGAAAATAACCAAAGCTCATTTATGTCCATATTTTACCAACCCAAAAACAAGAGAACCAATGCAACCTAACCAGAAAAGAATTTCAATTAGGTGGTGTGTGCATCCAGAAATGGCTAGATACTTTTGGGATAGATGGTGGATGGTTTTTGATTATCCACCACATCATAATTATGAGGTCCCTTTTTATTTTTTGAAGAAATTATACTGTGAGTTTGTAATGAACCAAAAACCAAATTATTTTGATATTAAGTCATTCCAGGGTGTTGGTCGTGGAATGCCATAGCATAGATTAGGGGCACGGAGTAATAATCCCCTACCGGATCCACCCATAGTTCCACTTGTTGCTCCATCGATTCCTGCAGATGTCCAAAATACATCATTCATTTCGACATTAGATGCTTTGACTTCCCTCACAGGTAACCTGAGTGAGCAAGCTGCTCACATAGCATCTGCTCCTCAATGGATGCCACATATGTGTTCGAGTTGTCATGAGACATGTGTAGGTCCTACTACTGCTGCAGGATCTACTTCAGATCCAGATGAGCATGATGCAGCAGATGATAGTATGATGACATCTTATATGGATTTTCTTTGCTCAGATGTTCATCTTGACCAGGTATAGATATATATACATGTACATGTCAATCTTTTTATGTACTTCATTAAATATAGGTATAAACTAAGTGCATCTCTTTTTTTATACAATCTAATACTTCATTAAATAAATTTTGTTTATGTAGATAAGGACTATGCCTAATATTAGAGTCAATGTTGCATCTACTGGAACACAACTCGGCACACCTTATGGGGTATATTATAAATTTCTATCTAGACATTGTACTAGATCTTTTTAAGTTAATATGTTATCATCGTATACTATATAAATTTTCATGTTGATACATTGAATGCTTCTTTCTCCAGGATTCAGGTCATGAGGGACCCTCTACATCACATCGAGAAGAGGGTTTGACTATTTTGACACCATCTATGGTATGTATCTTATAATTCTTAAATTAAATATGAACTCTTACAATATTGTAACTTAACTTGAAATTATTTAGTACACATATATATGTTCACTAAATATGATTTCATTAAATGCATGTATGCAGGTGGACACTACCATTAGGATAGGTTATCCTCATAATTTTGATCAGAGCCAATTTGAACGCACATCAACATCCTTTGAGGTATTAATATGTAATACTTAATTTGATCTTATTTTGACTCTTAATTTAAGATTTAATTGGACACTTTGAATTTGACCTTGTACAGGAGTTAGCTAGCACTACATTTGGTGTTGATACTGCACAAGATACTGCTAGAGGAGATACTGCTAGAGGGTCTGATGAGCATATGGTAAGTTTGTAACTTAAATTATGAATTCTACTATATTTGACAAATGATTCTTTTAATAGTTAATTTCAAGTAATATTTTAATATTTTTTTTTTTATTGTACAGCATGAGATAGGTGGATCTGGACCATGTCCCGGGGACAAGAGAGATACTGCTACAGGATCTGATGAGCATATGGTAAGTTTGTAACTTAATTTATGAATTCTACTATATTTGATAAATGATTATTTTAAAAGTTAATTTCAAGTAATATTTTAATATTATTTTTTTATTGTATAGCATGAGACAGGTGGATCTGGACCACGTCCTGGGGACAAGAGAGATACTGCTAGAGGATCTGATGAGCATATGGTAAGTTTGTAACTTAATTTACGAATTCTACTATATTTGATAAATGATTCTTTTAATAGTTAATTTCAAGTAATATTTTAATATTATTTTTTTATTGTACAGCATGAGACAGGTGGATCTGGACCACGTCCCGGGGACAAGAGACCATGAGATGTTATTGATGATAGCACTTAGATTTTACTGTTTATTTGGCTTTGATATGTACTTTTTTATGAACTTTACACATTTGTTTACACGTGCACATACTTTATATATATGGATAGTTGCATAATAGGATTAGATCATATATATTTTGTGCATACTTTATATTTTTTGTGCATATTAGATATTATGTGGAGTGAACATCATGTTACCATCTAGACATATATATGGATCAGATATTATATGGATTATGTGGACTTGAAATTTTACTGTTTATTTGGCTCTAATATGTACTATTTTACAGGCTTTACATATTTGTTTACACATGCACGCACATACTTTATATATATGGATAGTTTCATAATAGGATTAGATCATATATATTATACATGCATACTTTATGTGTATTGTGCCCATTAGATATTATGTGGACTTGAAATTATGTGCACATTAGATCATATATATTGACTTGAAATTATGTGGACTTGAAATTTTGTGCATACTTTATATATTATGTGGACTTGAAATTTTATTTATGGAAGTTGTGCTTAAACAACTTTATAGGCATTATGTGGACTTGTAATTTTATTTTTGGAATTTCATTTAAATAGTTCTTGTGATTAGATAAACTAAATGTGCATACATCATGAACTAAGTATCGAAACATATCTTATAATTATAACATATATTCTAAATTAAAAAGTATCATTTAACAAATATAATGAATAGAACTTGATTAAAACATAATTATCTCATTCATAAATTTGACCAATAGTCTCTCATTTATGTATATTGTACACAAAATGTAATCAAGAAGAGATATCTAAAATAAAATAAACAGTCTATTTAAATAACTTTGTTTTCATTGATGCCTTCTACTTGTGGTAGACCTGAAACAAAATTTTACTAGATTCATTCCGTTATACCATCTGCATCCTCTCTCTTTTGCAAAGCATCTATAATTGTCTCGTGCTCTTCCATAGAGAGAGTCCATAATTGTTTATTAGCAAGCCTGCCATGATATCTATCCAATTTTATATTAGTTTCCACTACCAAATGCGAGTAATGTATAATCTTCTTCTCTAATTCATAATCTTCAAATGCGGGCAATCCATTCTTTCTTATTAGATATTTGCGTAGCCAAGTGCCAACAACAACCACAGATCCCGTTGGATAGTCATAACCATCATCATCTACTCGAGGAGTAGTTAGCTTATGTTTTGGCTCTACACATCGAGCCAACCAATACTCTGTCCCCTCTTCATTGTCCTCTGGTGCAGCAACAACATAGACATGTCCTGTGCACAAAACAATTTTATTTTAATATTTAATGAGAAATAAAAACAAAAATATACACTGTAAGATTTCATAAATTTATGTACTATTTAATAAATCAAAACAAATTTTAAAAATAATTTTACCTTGTTGTATAAGATCTGAAATGCGATCATAGTCATTTGATGCAAACATTTGATCCATATCTTCATCAGTTCTTTCATGCAGATCATTTGTATCTATGGGTGTCAATGATCTTTGTTGCCATTCTTCAACCCATTCTTTATTCTCACAAAATTCCCAATCTCCAAAAACACAAAACTGACAAAAGCAAGCAAGTTGCCTTGTGAATAGAGTCCATGTGTTTGAATTAGAACTCTTAAACGAATGCCATTTAGCTGATCCAATGATGGTATTACAATCATGCCGAATAGGAATACTATCTTCCTCTATCAACAAGAAGAAACGTCGAATTGCAGAGTTTTCAGTTGATCCTTTTGACAACTTTGAATTGCACCAATCTACAACTGCACGAACATCTCCGAATTTCACTGCATCCTTGAATTTCAATTGTTCTCTAGCAAGAGCTCTTTTTATATAGGCACCGGCTCCATCGTGTTCCCCCTTACCATGTCCCGCTTCAAAAAAATTCCATAAATGTTGGACATTGGTTATCTTGTGAACTTTCCATAGCCAATAAAACATTCTTGCATTTTTGAATTGTCCAGTGCAGTTATCTGACCATATCATATGTTGTTTCATGTCAATTTCTCTTTCCTTAAGATTATCATAAAATACCTCGAAGCAATGTTGGATAAACTCTGAAGAGTGTAATCGATTATCACTAACATAGAAATGATACTCCCTCAAAAATTTTCTATTATCTTCTGTACTGTCATGGTCATGTCTATATATAATGTGCACAAATATGGCCACTTGCACTGAGTTGTAGTATTGTGATTGAGTTTCCTCTTGTGGTTTTAGAGTATAATTTTTTGCAAAATCCACAACTGATACTATTGTTCCAACTGGAAATGTGTTCTTGCATATGCGAAACTGTCCATCAAGCCATCGGGCATGTTGGGAATGTTTCACATATTTTGGAACAATATGAG
This sequence comes from Cryptomeria japonica, assembly GCF_030272615.1. Lineage (NCBI taxonomy): Eukaryota > Viridiplantae > Streptophyta > Pinopsida > Cupressales > Cupressaceae > Cryptomeria > Cryptomeria japonica. The sequence continues at coordinate 520,511,097 of NC_081414.1, read as the reverse complement.
TTTTAAACTCACTAATAAATGCATTCACACTATTCTGTTCTGTAATCAATTCTAAACGTTTCCCCATCTTTCCATCCTTTAGAGGGTATTCTATATTTTTAAATCTCCTAACATCAACCATTTTTTGTCCAAACTCAGATGAAACATGTTCATGTAAACATTCACCTATCGAAGAATAGTTCCCACATAAATTGCAAAGACCATAAATGCATGAACTGGAAAGAAATAATTGTTCATTAGGTGGTTTACAAAATAAACTTCCAATAAAATCTTTTATAGTTTCAGGTGGAACATAAACACCACAATCCTGCACAAGATCATTACCATGCAACATACAACGAATATATCGAAAAACATCATAATAGTAACGAAACTGGACATGAGTTTTACAACAACAAGATATTCTTTGTTTATTGATTTTAACATACCAAGGTTTGCATTTTTCAAATGATCTTTGACTAATTTGTAAATTCATTAACACAGATTCATCACTAAATTTTTTAAAGAATTCAGTTTGAGTCATGTCAAGAAGATGTTTTGGATGAGGATAACGAATTTTTGATCCCACCCTTAACTTTAAAACATCTCTAGCATTTGATGAAACTCTAGTGTTATCATGCCAAAATTTTGCAATTAATTGTTTAGTTTCATCATTTAATTTCATGTCCGACCTTTGAAGTCTACCACTAAAACTCCAACAATGGTTTAGTGGATCAATTTCAATCGTGTCTCTTCTTTTGGCTGCTCTTGACAAGGTTCTACGATGTAAGTTCAAATAGCCACTTATATCACTTAACATTCTTTTACTAACAATCATTTTGTCAACTATACCAGTCGTTATAACTCTACGTGCTGCATTCTTATCTTTAGATCGACTTGTTTTTCCTATAGAATCGATGGCACTGGCAACAGTAGATACAACTTGCTTATATGATTCATCTTTTCTTTTTGGTTTTGCATAAATACCTATTTTTTTCATGACTTTACGCATTTTTAACATTTTTATTAATTGTAGCATTAATTGACATTGGAATCGTAACTTTTTATTATAGAAAAATTGTTTATATAATCTGTTTGCATGTGTTCTGATTTGTCTCCAAGAAACTAACCCATTAAGATTATCTAGCACATTGCTATCAATAGTAAACAAATTACATTCATTTTCTTTTAGAGAGGGTGGTGTAATATTTTCAATTTTTATTTCTTTTCGTATTGGTGTATGAAATTTATATCCAGTTTCATTTAAATCAGCAATTTGATTGGCATCATCGTCATCAGGATTTAAAAACATACCAGGATTCGCATCCACATCAACATTTATATCAACAGTCATACCCGTGTGTGGTTCTACATTTCTTGCATCCATCATGATGTCTTCAATGGTCTCATCTACAACAGGCACTGAACTAGATGCTTCAGAAGTGTTATTCAATTGTCGTTGTTGTGATCTTCGATCTCTTTGGCATTTTGCCTCCTTCTCTCTTTGTGCTTGAATTTCGTCCATTGTCATTGTCCTCTTTTTTTTCTTTTGACGTTGCTTAGAACCCATTTTTACAAACTCGTCTTCAAAAAATAATATTTTTTTATTGAGTTCTTCAAAAAATCATGTAAAAAATATTAAAAAGTACTGCCAAATGATGTAAAAAATCTTTGTCAGTACGGATTTCAATGATAGTGTGGTAAATCGATGCAATCTATTTTTTTTTTTACAGTAACGGTTATTTAGAAACGGGGGCCCGTTATTTAAATAACGAGCCCCCATTTCTAAAAACGGGGGCCCGTTGTTAAATCCAACGGGCAAAAAATGAAAGGGGCCCCCGTTTATAAAACGGGGGCCCGCTATGCAAAATTTGAATTCACAACCCACCACTTGCCTCGGGATTAGGCCTGGGATGGCCACACTTAAGACATGAACCTGCAAATTCAAAGCTCCATGAATGAAAGCACAAATATGATGAAATGAAATAGTTTACGTGCCTCTAATCAAAGAATTTTTATACGGAATTGAAACCCATTTCATATTACACTGTCTAGAGTCTAAATATGTAAATTAATTTAAAAATTAATTATTTTAACTATTTTTCATTTAATTTATACTAAATCAGGTTCATAAATTTGAAATATTAACTAATTTTTTTAATTTAATAACTTATTTATTTTAATGAATTTTGAAAAAAAAATTATATGTCATCAATCTACACAAAATTCTTTTCAATTTAAAAAAAAAAAAATTCAAAAAATGCTAAGTTTACGTCAAATTATGTGGGTCGTACATGTCAAATTTTTAAAAAGATAATTACGGCCATTAAAAAATTAATTAAAAAAAAAATATTTGAAAAAAAAATACAGAAAAATATGCTCATCAATCTTCAGTGTGTTACAAACCATTTCCCAAAACGGTTTGAGAAAATAATTTTAACTGTGTCAAAAAGTGTGGGTCATACACATGCATGGTATGGTCCTGAAACAGGGATTTTTAAAACATAGTTTTTAGAACTCCATTCAAAAAGTTATTTTTTATTATGTGGGTATTAAAATAAATTACATATTTGAAAAGTACACTCAAAGAGCTATCTTTTATATTACTGACTTTTTCCAAGATTCAATCTCTAAGTGTTTCAAAATTTAAGCTCAAGTGAGACAAAATCTGAAAAAACAGGGAAAACACTTCCACTTTTTGGCCAAAAAGTGGACTCATCTTCTTGCACTGACCCTCTTTGTCCTCTTGATAAATCTGTTTATAGATTTTCTATGATGTGAATCACACATCATTGCATTAAGTGAAAGATTGAGTTCTTATTGTCTGTGTAATGCATACTGAACCTTCATAGTTGATGAGAAATTGTCTCTTGAGTTGATAAGATATTTTGTCCACAAAGTGTCATATATATCCTTGGATAGAGGCTTTGGTCTGTTATTGATCTTTTAAGGTTTTGATCTGTATGCATTTAAGGTCCTTGATAGAGAAAAGTTCTTCCCAAATCCTATATGAACTGATCTATGCAAATTTCATTTAAATCCTGAAAGCAATCTCATTTTTAATATACATTCATAATAATTTCTTTTTAGAGTATTTTGTTAAAGCACATAATAAAGCATAGTTGCAGAATAATAATTTGCCAGTTGTGTAAACTTGCTAAAAGGTTTAAATCGACTATAAATAACCTCTTTTGTGCTTGAGAGGAAGAGGCACACCCACCTAGGTTCAGTGGAGTCTAAAGTGCAGAGGGATTTGGTCTTTGACCATCCTCGTTCATTGTCCAAGGCTGATTGGACTACTTGAGGATTTGGCAAGTCTTTTGGTTTTCCAATTTGTGATTTTGGGAACCAACAGGCTATACCACTACATGAGGTCAATTAAGTAGATGTGGAAGACATCAGTCCAAGATCTTTTTGAAGATCTTGAAGCAGGATTGGTATAGAGTAGAGCTATTCCACAAGGGGAGCAACAAGTTGCAGATCGTTGTTAAAGATCGTTGAAGCATGGAATAGTTAGCCAGCTGATATTGATATTTACTTTGGCATTGTTTTCAAAGGGGGAGAAGAACTGTATATGATTGATAGTCAGTTACCAATTGAAGACATGGAGACACAATTGAAGGAGAGTACATGGAATATGTAAATGAGGATTCCTATACCTGTGTATGTGCATTACTCTCAATCATCACAATCAAAGGGTATTGATATTTGTATTGCCATCAATGCCAAAGGGGGAGTTTGATGGCATTGCATGAAGATTGCATTAATGAAGTATAGTGTTGCCATTGATGTCAATAGTAATTGGTAATGGAGTTGTATTGCAACTGGTAGTGATGCAGTAATGCAACCGGTAGTAGAGGAGTGATGGAAACCAGTATTGGTATTTGAAGCAGAGTGATCAACTGGTAACCCTAACCTGTTGATATGCCAAACCCTAACCGATGGAGCTTGGTAAATCGGTTATATTTATCTATGATTGAATGTTGATCAGAGATGGATATGCCACATATGCATGATGCACGTGATGAGTTTCAAGTGGTTTCGGCACGTAGAGATAACCGTTTTATCTTGGGAATGAACAAATGCATAGCATGAAGTAAATAACGTGCGATGAGTTACAAGATCCAATGTGCAGTGATCCAGGAGTGGTCGAAGTTGTCTTGAATAATGTGCAACTGATTGCTATGTAATCCAATAGTCATGTTTGAAGAGATATGTTTATAATCTCTATGAGATCTTAGGTTTTGTGTTGTGTTACCAACCTATTGTATTTGTTTTTAAGGTTGATGAGTTATTTTGTAATGTTGTTGGAAATTTGGTTAAGTGTGGTAGTGTGATTGATTGCCAAACTAGAAGGCGTATCTGCAGAATGTGTGAAGGTAGATAGGAGCATAGACAAATCTGATTAAGTAGAGTAGTGCTATTACCAGAACAACAAAGACCATGTTGTTCTCTAACCATTACAACAATTAAATCCCTTAACCGGGTAAGCTTTAACAGGCTTGGTGCTTTCTAAAATCCTCTAACCAGATGATCCATTAGATTGGATTTTAAATCCTCTATCGAGGTTACTCCTAACAAGGTATTTCCTTTAACATGGTATTGTAGTCAATCCCTTAACCGGGTGGTCCTTAACCAGATTTGTTCCTAATAGGACATTTTTGTAAAGCTTCTAACAAGGCTTGGCTCCTAATAGGGTGAACTTCAGAAGAGTTCAAAATACTTGTGGGTATTCATCCCCACTGTGGTTTTTCCCATTTGGGTTTCAACGTCATAAATTATTGTGTCAAGTGGTGAATGATTTTATGGTTATGTTTTGATATGGTTAATATGTTTAACTGGTAAAGCCACTTAGATATGTTTAGATGATCGGAAGTGATCTATGATCTATTACTAATGTTAGTAAAGTAGTTTGATGTTTTTGTTAAATGATATGTAAGTTTCAGATCTGTTACACTGTTATATTGGTATTCTAGTCAACTAGTAAACTTGACAGTGCAATTGCGATTTTTTGTACAGTGTCTAAACCAATAAGTTTAGTGATTTATTTGTGAGTTGGGTTTAAGTTTGGTGAAAGTTTAGTTTGTTTTATATCTACTGATTCACCCCCCTCCCCTTCTTAGTAGTTGACCGGATCCTTATTGATTCACCATATCATCAGAATCTTGCCAAGATCAACCGCAACACGCTACACCACCAAAAATACCATATAACATGAAGAATATCACTGGACCCATAAGATCTTCAAGAACACTCACAATGATTAATATAGACCACCAAAACAAATAGGGAATGATTAGGAAATGCCAACAAGCACATTAGAACCATCAACAATAGTTGCACTAACACCACTTAATCAAATCTTCATCGATCAACACAATAATCACCCAAGAACACTTAACATTAGCGATTCAGAATAGAAAGATAATTTGTGGAGCACTAAATCATGAACCATCTGAGATAAAAGTACACCTGAACATCTAAAACACTCTCCTAGATCCACAACCAAAGATATGATCATACCGGAGCACAACAGAGCAATCATCAAAATACTACAACACTGAACACTGAAAACTAATCTCCACACCAGAATCCAAAAATGATCAAATCACCATATGAAATCAATAAAGAATGAAGTAGAGATACTAGAGATACTTCATTATTGAACCATAAATCCTCGTCAGCAAACCAAACCAAATCAATTCTCTACAATCATTGGATCACCAAAACAACTCTCTGCAACAGGAATATGTTGACATCAATGACAACAACATATCCTAGTAGCAACAATATCCAACAATCTTCCCCTTTGGCATTGATGGTAACATATGAATGTGAAAAATAATCAGTGCAAAGGAATAAATCAATAATCTCCAACAAACTCCCCCTAAGATCATGCACACAAAACTCCAAAGATAAGGCAGTTTTTCACATGCTTCTCTCCCCCTTTGACAACAATGCCAAAGACAAAATACAAATCATGCTACTCTCCCCAGACCAAATAATATCTCCTTATAAAAAGGATAGTATCTCCCCCTTAGGATAAACTTATAAATGAACATATGAATCACTCACTGACTACTCTGGCTAAGTAGCAGTGCCACTCATCAACCTGGATAAGAAGATAAGGCTTTGAAGTCCATCAGTTTGATGCAATTCCTTGCATCTAGTTCTCATCAAGAGGGGCAGAGACCCCTAAATTGTCTCTCAAGTAGAAAAATGTATCTCCAGGCAAAGGCTTAGTAAAAATATCTGCAATCTTATCCTTTGTAGATACATACACCAATCTGACTTCTTCATCATTGAATTTCTCCCTCAAGAAATGATAATTTATTGATGCATGCTTTGTTTTAGAATGAAGTACCAAATTCTTTGATATACTGATAGCACTTGAATTATCACAATATATAATAGTAGGTTCATCATACACAACTCTAATTTCCTTCAACATTTGCTTCATCCAAACTACCTGAGTACAATTGCTAGCAGGAACAATGTATTCAACTTCAATAGTAGATAAAGATAAAACATCCTATTTCTTACTGGACCATGAAATCAACTTCTTCCCAAGAAACAAAGCTCCACCAGTAGTACTTTTTGGTCATCAACATCACCTACCCAATTAGCATTAGTATAGACACATAACAAAATATCATCATTCTTTGGATACCATAAACCATAGTCAACTGTCCCCTTCAAGTATCTAAAAATACTCTTCACAATAGTAACATGAGTCTCTTTAATAGATCTATACAAAGTATGATTAACTTTTTGAGATTCATCATTCTTATATAACTTGCATCCAGTCACCATAGGAGTTCCAACAGGCTTAGAATCAGCTAACCCAAACTTCTTCAACGATTCTTTCACATACTTAGACTGAGAAATGAAAATATGTTTGTCAGTCTCTGTAATCTGCAATCCTAAAAAGAATTGCATCTCACCTATCGTAGACATCTCAAATTCTTTTTGCATATCATCAACAAATTTCTTACTCAAATCATCATCTCCTCCAAAAATAATATCATGAACAAAGACATCAACAATCAAAATATCATTATCAACTTTAAAGTATAAATTACTACCAGTAGTACCTTTATAGAAACCCAACTTCATCAAATACATGCTCAACCAAGCATACCAGACTCTAGGGGCTTGCTTTAGTCCATACAACACTTTCTTCAATTTGCATACCATATCTCCTTCATCTGATAATGAAAATCCATCTAATTTCTCAATGTAAACTTCCTGTTAAAGATCACCATTCAAAAAGGTTGACTTAACATCCATATGATACACCTTGAAATTCTTGTAAGAAGCATATGCAAGAAGCAATCGAATAGCTTCAATTATAGCTACCAAAGAAAATTTTTCCTCATAATCAATTCCTCCCATCTGTGAGCATCCCTTACATGCCAATCTTTCTTTATTTCTAATCACTTCACCGACCTCATTCAATTTATTCTAGAACACCCATTTAGTGCCAATCACATTCTTGTCTTTAGGTCTCAAAACAAGCTCCTAGTGTTATTCTTCTCAATCTGATTCAACTCTTCTTCCATATCTTTTATCCAATTTTCATCTTTACATGTTTCTCCAACATCTTTAGGCTCTATCTTTGAAATCAAACATATCTCTTTAGCAACGATCCTTCTTCTAGTCATCACACCTTTATTTTTATCACCAATAATCTGATTTTCTAAATGATTCAATCTTACATACCTTGGAGTCTTCTGATTATTCTGATTCTCTAGTTCGTGAACTTCTTCACCGATAGAAATAATATCTGGATTAACTATCTCTACCGGAGAATTATGCTTTAAGATCTCAATCTACACAGGCTTTGAAATAGCATCTTCATCATCAAACTCATAATTGCATGCTATGATCTGCTTTACATGACCTTCAACCACCTTCACATTTGCAATCTCTACTATCTTTCTTAGTGTCTTGTTGTAACACTGGTATGCCTTGCTCTTAGTAGAATATCCCAAGAAGATTATTTCATCACATTTTGCATCAAACTTTCTTATATCCTCATCTCTCTTGATATAACATTTGCTTCCAAAAACTCTGAAATATCTAACTATTGGAACATGACCAAACCATAGATAGTAAGGAGTCTTATCAGAATCACCTTTAATATGAACCCAGTTGAATGTGTAAACATTAGTGCTAAAAACTTCTCTCCAAAAGGTTTGTGAAACATTTCCTTCAATCATCATAGTCCTGGCAACATCCAAGATATTTTTGTTCTTCCTTTCAACAAGTCCATTCTGCTGAGGGGTTCTAGGAGTAGATAATTGTCTTCAGTTTCCAATCCTCTCATAGAATGAATCAAATTCACCAAATGTAAATTCTCCTCCTCTATCAGATCTGAGGCACTTCAACTTCAATCATGTCTTAGTCTCCACCTTAGCTTTGAATATCTTGAATTTCTCCAATGCTTCTGATTTCTCCCTTAGAAAGGTAACCCATATCATCCTAGAATAATCATCAATCAACAACATGAAATATTTGTCACCTTGCATGATTCTCACTCTTTGTGGACCACACAAGTCAGTATGCAAAAGATCTAATAAACCATTAGATGAATACAACTTAGTTTTGAATGTAGTTCTTGTTAGCTTTTCCAACTGACATTCTTTACATACTGGATTAGCAGGCTTCACAATCTTAGACAAATCTCTAACAACTTGAGTAGAGATTATCCTTATCATGCAATCAAAATTAACATGACACATTCTTCTATGCCTCAACCAACTTTCATCAATTTGAGCAATTAAACAACTTTTCTCACCAACATTCAAATGAAAGATATTACATTTAGTCTTTGTCCCTGATGCAATCTCTATACCAGAGGCATTTAGAATCTTGGATTTTCCATTCTTGAATTGCAAATCATATCCCTTGTGAACCATCTATCCAACACTTAAAATATTGTTTCAAACCTTCAACATACAAGACATCATCAGTATGCTTACCATTGAAAGAAATATAACCTCTACCATGAATCATACAAGCTTTATCATCTCCAAATCTCACTATACCACCATCATACCTCTCCATATTCACAAACTTTCTTTGATCACTTATCATATGATGTGAACAAACACTATCAATTACCCATTCATCTTTCTCTTCAATCTTGGCAGCCAAAGTTTTCTTCTCCTCAACCATGCAGTTTGTAGAATTCACTAGTACCGAATCATCTTCCTTGATAGCAATAAATATAAACTCATCTTCCGAATTCCCATTTTTAGACTCTTCATCTATCACACCTTCATCAGAAACATAGTAACATCTCTTCTGATATATGTACTTCAGGTTAGGCTTATAGGGATTATCATACTTATCATGTTTCTCATATCTATCATGTTTATCAGCTCTATCATGCCTTTCAAATTTATCATGCTTATCATATCTAGACATTCTTTCAGCACACCTAGAAGCAAAATGTCCTATCTTATTTCAAGAGAAACATTTCAAAGGTAATTTTCCATCATACTTATCGGATTCTTTAGGAAATCTCCAAGCAATAAGTGCTTCAAGCTCATCCAACTCCCTTTCCTGTTCTTCCATCTCTCTCATTTCTATTTCATATCTTGAAACCCTACATGAACTTTCTCTCGGATCATACTTCTACTTCCTGGATATAGAGGATTTAAATGTAGTCTTAGTTTTACCATGTGATTCTCCAAATTCACTCAACTCAAATGCATTAATCTTTCCAACCAACATGTCTCTAGTCACAATAGTCACACTCTGAATCTTATCAATAGTAGCTACTTTATGCTTGTAAGAAGGAGGGAAAGATCTCAACACCTTAGCAAGAATCTCATCTTCTTCAAGAGTTCCACCAGCACATCTGATAGTCATGACAAGTTCATTCACTTTAGCCATAAAGGATGTTATGTTTTCATCTTCTCCCATTTTCAATGCCTCATACTTTCCTTTCAAACTTTGCAACTTAGCAACTTTGTAGTACCCCTGCCCTAATCAATTTCTAATCTTTGTTTGACCTTGGTTAGTTTATCTTAATATAATGATTATAGTCAGATGTTTTGATTTAGTGCATAGTTGTTGAAGTGGTTTTCGCACTAGTTTGTATGCAAGTTATTAGATCTCATATTTCGTGTTATTATCTCAAGCTAACGCTTTCATTAAGTTTATATATGTATGCATGTATGACTCTTGGTTGTAGGAGATTTCAGGTACAGTACCGTATGGGTGAGAGGTTCATCTCCAACTGAATTTGCAGGTTTGAGTGTATCTCTTTAATCCTTAGATTTGTATTAGGTGGTCGTGATATCCTCGTTTGACCATAGTCGTGCTCAAGTGAGCATCATCAGTCATCCGTCAATTTTCCCTTTTGGTTGGGTTGCGGGTCATCTGTTTGTTTGGCGTTCTCGGGTTGCGTGTTTGGTGTGTATGGTTAAATTGAGTAATTAGTCCTTAGTATTTAATTTGATTAAATATGTGTTTGTGCATTAAAGATTAATGGACTAAATTAAATAGGATTTCTTTATGTGATTATCGTTAATTTGAATTGCTCGATTTAAATTAGGAGCAAGTTCAATTAAATAGTTAATGTTAATGTTAAATTTATTATGTTTATGCTTATGAAAAGAAAGAATTAAATTTAACTGAAATAGAATTAATTTTATCTTCTTGGCATTTTGGAAATAGAAAGGTTAAATTCAGTTATTTGGAAAAATCAATTTTAAATTGAAAAGAAAGTTAATTTATTGATATAGTTGGAAAATAATGATTTTTGAGGAATTATTTTAAATAAAAAAAATTTAAATCCAAAAATAAAATTTTTGGTCAAATTTTTCCCATTTAACCTAGACTTTTGGAAAATATAGGGGATGGATTTTTTTGTTGGAAAATATTTTGGATGGAAAATTTGGGGATTTTGGAAGGAGAAGGATTTTTTGAGTTGCAGGTTGGGGCTCTCCATCAGATCCTTTCCAGGAATGCTTATTGAGGTAGGAATTTTGTTTATCAATTTAGTTATTGTTTAAATTAAAAAAAAAATGGGCTTGAATATTCTTCATGCAATTTTGGTTTCAAATTCTCCATTGATTGCCCCAAGATTAAGAACTATTGTGGAAATTAGTTAAGATTGGTTGCTTGCTTGTATCTTGTATGAAAAATGAGCTTCCTTATGCCCAAAAAGATTATTTATTTGGATGGTTATTCCGCAAATTTCTCTAATTTTGAAAACCTCTATCATTCTGAAAATCTTTATTTTAAGTTTCAAGAAGAGTGGTTTTTTTTTTTTAAATATGGGGGTTGTTTAAAAAAAGAGAGAAATATAAATATAAAATAGAAAATATATATTTCATCACAAAATCGGTTTGTTTTTCGAAATCAAAATTTTATATTTGTTAAATATATATATATATATATATATATATATATATATATATATATATATATATATATATATATATATATATATATATTTGGGGTCGGAGGGCAGGGAGCGGAGCTCTACCCGCGCCTCCTTCTCCCTGTACAGGTCGCAGCCGACAAGGTCTGCAACCCCCACAGTGGCCGCAGGAAGCGGCGACCCCCGCGGTGGCTGCAGGGTCCCCTACGGTGGCCGTGTGGGCACCGTGGGACCTGCGTCCACCGTGGTGGTGCCGCTCCATGGCTAGGGCACGACCGTCCAACCCCCGCATGAGGGAGGTGGGCCCGACTGCCCTCGCCGCCCCCTTTCTTTTTTTTAATTGTTTTTTTTTAATATGTTTTTTTATATATGTCAAAAATATATATATATTAATTTAATATTATTTAAATAATAATATTTAATAAAGTTTTAATGTTAAATTTTATTTATTAAATGATTAATTAATGTATATAATTTTATTAATATATATATATATATATATATATATATTAATTATTGGTTAATTTGCATTTTTCGATATACTTGCAAGGAAATAATATAGTATTTGGAAATTGAAAAAAAAAAAATCAAATATTATATTAATTGTTAATTTTTGGAAATTAACCCATATGTATAGGAAATTTGTGAGATTAAAATAATATGTCGATTTGGGAATTGGAAGATTGATAGATGTAGTTGAAATTTCACGTCAGCCTCCCTTAATGAAATATGGATATTAGATGAGGAAATGCATTTATTAATGTTTTGTTTTTATGTATTGGAATAGAGACACGGTCTTATAATGGCAATTTTTGGCGTGGAAATTACTATGTAATGGTGATTTTGTTCAAATATTATTATTTTGGAAACTTAGATCATTTAGAAAACTTGATCGACACTTAATGTTTAAATCAATTCGGAAAAGATTGTATTTGCTGGTTATTGCCTATGCGAGTTTAATTTATGTATTCGCTTTTGTTTAAGTAATAGCAAGCCTTGCTTTGTTTGATTGGACCCTGTCGTATGGTTGATTTGGGTACCTATTCTGTCCTCGGTCTCGAGTTGACTGCTATTTTGTTGTGGTGTTGTATTGGTCATATCCTTTATGTGGGTGTTGATTGATGATTTGTGGTTGACCATAGTTGGTCAAGTCTCTGGTTAGAGTACCGTCAGTAAGTGTACCTCTTTTGAGTCGTGTTTGACCAGATGGATGTTCCCTCCTTTTTGAACTCTGTTTGCTTAACCATGTGTATTCTTTGGTTTTTGAGTTCGTTAGAGTATAGTCTAATGTTGTATGGGAAAGTGGGTTTCGATTGGGGGTCACGCCCAAAGTGGCTACTGGGTAACCCATCGAAAGTGAGTCTAATAAGTGATAACCTAACAGTAGATTATAATGTTAATCTCTAAGTAAGATAATTGTGCCTCACACATGGGACGAGTGCTAACACAAACTCGACATGCTGTGAGAAGGCATGAAATGGCAAACCATCATCCTTGTCTTCATGAGAGGATGTGTGGGTCCACATGAGGCTTGGATGGGCCAGAGGTTTGGACTAGGTTGCCAGGGTAACCCAGTGTATGGGGCTAGAACCTATGAAGACCTACCATGGTAACCATACCAGGTTGTGTGATGACACTTGTCCCTACATTCGCTAGTGTGTGGTTGTACATTTGTGGGTCGTCCTATTGTTTATGCCCTTGTGAGTACTGGTTTCATGCTATACCATGGGTGGTGATGACTCAGTTTTGTGGATGCTCTAGTGGACCTTTGTATTAGCTTCGATTATGTTCAGCTGGATCCTTTCCTTTTCAAGGATCGTATATGTATTTATTGACCGATGTGGTCATTTGTATATTGGTTATGTTTCGCCTTTGATGGTAGGATTGTAAATAATGAGAACCTCATGTATTCTTAACTTTATTAATTATCAGAGGGGTCTTGCAGTTGAGTAGACCCGAAGATGTAGCCCTTTAGGGGTGAACTCTGAGATCATCTGGGGGTTATGTGATGCTTTTTTTCTTAAGTTTCATGTTTAGTGTTAGCATGTATGAATGACATTTTGATAGAATGTATAAGTGGATAAGATGAAATTAATTTTAAATCCATGTATGCAGTCCTCTCTTAGATGCAGTAAATTGGATCTTGAATGAATGTAGCTTAGTACAATGGATTATATTCAATCATTGTTAAGTAAATTAAGTGAGCATGGAAAGATCTCATTAGTTTATGATAAAATTCAAGTGTGTTGTTAAATTAGATGCATGGCTTATATTTTAATGAAAATTTTGAATGAAGGGTATAGATAAATCTTAAAGGATGTGTTGGGACTCATTAAATTTGAGTCAAAGTTCATAGGCCCATTTCAAAAAATTTGCTCTGCATGTAATAAAAGTATCTAAATAAGTCGGTTTGAATGGCCTAGTTAGAGAGAGGGAAAGTGGAGCCAGTTGATTTTCAGAGGGTAAGGCTCAGGATTCATGTCCCACACCTTTCATTTGGCCTATGTAGTGATGTGCAACTTTCAGAATTCAGTTTGGATAAGTTTATGAGGTACCCATTTTGAGGGGTGAGCTAAAAGTGCATTTTAGGCACAAATGCAGATTTTATTGAGTAGCCTACTTTGAGCAACTATATCTTTTGCCCTGTTGATTTTCATGAATAAATTCAAAATGGATTCAATTCTATGCATAAATGTGAGTCAGCCTGCAAAATTTCAAGTCTTGATGAATCCATCTGCTTGGTTTTTGAAGATCAATCCATTTGCAATTTGTGTGTTTTAGCAAGTCCCTGTTTCGACAGCTAGTCGGAACCCTGTTTCACACAAGTGTAAAATTTTCCTCAATAAGCGTCATGTAAAAATGTTTACTCTGGGTTAATGTTGGTATAAATGATGAGCTACGTTTCAAATTTCAAGCCTCTGTCTATCTGTTTGATTGGTTTTCAAAAGGGTTCATTGAGTCATTGTTTTCAGTGATCCGTACTTTCAGTGCCATGTCAATTAATGTAGCCATTTTCATGAGCGCACCATTTGCATCCAGTCAGGATTTTGGTCGAACTAAGAATTCAAGTTTTAATATATACTTCAAGGTACCTATGTTTCAAATTTGAGGGTCTACGGAGGTCGTTTGGTATTTTTGAGAAAGGCATCATATGTTGCCAGAACATTGACTTCATCAGGTCCGCAATGTCGAGAAAGCCAGTTGGGCATTTTCAAAAATTAATATCTCTTTGCTCGGGACTTGTCTTGAAAAACCGTTTGGTAGAGTTCATCCTTGTATATCAGAGTACACACTTGTCAGATGGCGAGATCTAGAAAGGTGTTTTGACCACTTTGAAAATTACGTCTTCACGATTAAATGTGAAAATGTGGCGCAGGCGCCTGAAAGTCGCAAAATTCAATTTAATGATCCGAAAACAATGCCGATCGTTTCCAGAGGTGTGTTGAAGGTTCTTGAATCATTTCAGAGGTCAGTTGCATGAAAACGATTTTTTTTTAGTCGGACCCACTTTGGGGCCCAACCTGGCTCACGCCCGTGCATTAATTTTACTGGCGACTTGGCCCTTTGAGCAATTCCAGAATAATATTGACGTCCATTTGTTGGAGTAGAATATTTGTATGTTTCCCACCAGAAGATAATACAAAATGGGAATGCCTCTTGTAGTCAAAACAACCAAGGCATTTTATGAGTGTATGGTAAACACACAAATACTGGTGCAATTTTGAAATGAAATGAAGCAAGTAATTGAAATTCATCACCACCATAGTTTGAAGGGCGACAAAAGCAAATGGAAAGGAGAATCAAGAAGTTACAAGAATGGGCAAATGAAGCTATTTGCAAATACATTTGATAGATGTAATGTTTAATTCCAATACCTTTGCTAAACCCTCCTTGTTGTGTGTGAAGTGCGTGGCATGGGTAAAGTCCATTAAATTTCAAAACAAGTGCATTGCCAGCAAGTGAAAAGTTCTTGTGAGCTTTCAGATGTGGTTACTTGCATAGGAACCTTCAGCAACCCTGGTCAAACATCTTTCCTATGTGGAATGGCATTGAAGGCCATGAGAAGGCTCCAGCAAATGCAAAGTGTAGAAGCAAACAACAATTAATCCTCCCCTCCGCATGATGTTTCCTCCTCTACATGGCTGGTAAAAGGAATTAAAATAAGTTCAAGTCAAATGCAAACAACAGTCAAAAATTCCCCAACACATTGAATTGGAGTGGCAGCACAACATGTTGAAGATGGAGGCATGGAATAAGTTTTAAGAATTTCAATTCCAATGCAAGTGCCAAAGTCCTCCCTTCTTGCGTGGCTTTGGCAAAAGGCTGCAAACTCTATACAAATAAAAATTTGGCCCTTGCCAGCAATCCTTCCTTCCTCCCTACTGCCATGGGTTTTGGTGTAGGCATTTAAACTTCCAAAAGTGCAGATTTGGTTGGTGTAAAGCCATTTTCCCAAAGTCCAGCACTGAAAATAACAGTCAAATGCAAATTCCCAGGCACATGGTGTTTGAAGGAATTTGCAAAGCTTATGTAGTGTTTGAAGGAGTCTGCAGAAGCCAAAGTGTCACATGGTTGAAGTTAGGGGTAGCACCAGAAACCATCAAACAAATGCACCAGCAGTCAAACCCCCTAGCTCCCCTGCATGGTATGTGGAGCAAACATGGAGTTTTCAGTAAATCGCCATTGGCAAACATGGGAAAAGGGCCATGGAATGGTGTAAAGAAAGTGCATACTAGCAAACTTGAATTTTCATATTAAAAATTTTCAAAAAATACACAATCCCAGGCGAATTGCTTTATCCCACATTCGCTGGGCAATGTAATATTTTGGTATTTATAAGCAAAGCTCCACCCATTCATAGTGTCAAAGCTTTGGGCTTTTAATGGACGGTGCTCGTTGGGCACCCAAGCGAACCCCACGTGCATGGGTGCGGATCCCAAGGTGATCGAGAAGGCGATAGATGGCAACATGTGGACCCCACGCAGGCAAGGTTCCTGAGGCAACCGAGCGAAATTTTGCAGAGAAAGGCCGACTTAACCAACGAGAAAGTTTGGAGAAGATCAATGGCTCGTGTTGATTCACGAAGGGAAGATGATCAAAAAATACCCTTCGCGAAATAGAAAAATCCATGTGTGCGGAAACCAAGGTAAAGATCAAGCGGGTTCCGAGCAGATCAACGACCCGCGCGATTTCAGAGCTTGAAGATGCACGAAGGTTAAGGGTCGCGAAATGGAAAAAGCCGGGTGGCAATGTGACATGGCAGTCCAGCAGGTTGGTCTCGTCCCAGTGGCGCATAGGTGGCGGTGACATGGCACAGTGTGGCGTACAGGTGGACAGACAAGTGGCAGTGATGTGGCTGACAAGTGGTGGAGTGATGAGGTGTCATCTAAGGTGGTGCCCAGTGGACCCCATCAACCAATCAGAGACCGCTACGTGGCAGGGTGTCAGGGCATAAAAAGGGCCAAAAAATCAAAATTAAAATCAGATTAATGATATAGTTTCAACTATATTAAAAATGAAAAATTTAAATGATTGTGCACACTTGAAGAATTAATTCGCTCAAGGCTCAATTTTTGGCCAAAATACCAAGTATTATATATCGCCGGAAAGCTCTCAGGATAAGGAATCTGATCAGGTAGTTTGTTTCAATAGATATGGGATATTTTGAGAGAAGTTTCCACAATAATGAAGAAGATATTTTTGTAGTTAAGGAAAAAGAAGACACATGGCATGTTCTGATGGATTCTGATCTTTCCCTCTTCTTCTTATTCTCAATTCTTCTCATTTGTAAGGGTTCCAAAAATTTGGAGGATGGCTCCATATTTTCATGGTTTCCAATTATGAGTTTCCTTCAAGATTGTACAGGGCAGGGCTTATCTTTCAGTAATGGAGTTCAATTCTTTTCTATAGGTGTTCTTAGTTGCAAGTTCTTGTGTATGTAAGGGATGCACAAATTGACACAGAATTCATCTCTGAAATGTAATCTCATTTTATTCAAATCTGATTCTTAAGGAAGATCAAGTTGGTCATGAGAAGTTGTGTCTGTGAGTGTAATGTTGGTTTGTAGGTAATCTTCAAGGAAGATTTTAAACTTTGTGACCAAACATTAATAAAATGGGGTTTATGTTTCTAGATCTAATATTTTTTGTGGATGAGCTGAGTAATGTATTTATGCAAGGCATTAAATGCAGGAATATTTAAGAATTAAGATGGATGTGTAGTATAAGTTTTCATCTATAGTTTTATTTGTGACTCTGTTGCCCTTGGATAAGGAACTGATCCTGCAATTAAGGGGATTCTCAAACCAATCAAAATCCAATTAGAATATCTTTATTTTATGTTATGTTTTGAAATGTTTCATCTATCTCATGCTCAAGCATAGCTGAGTTTTATGTGTAGATCTAGCCCATCTGCAGTAACCCACTTGTTATTGAGCCCTAGTGAGATCTACCTGTTTATGTTGATGTTGTCATAGGTGTGTAATAGGTTGAATTTTAAGCATCAAAGGTATACCCACCTAGGTTTTGCAGAGCCTGAAGAGTAGAAGGATTTAGATCCTTGTCATGTTGTCCAAGCCCTGAGGTTCTTCATAGATTGAATTGGCTACTTCATAGATCAATTGTAGGTGTACTTGGGTTATCACTTTTGGTGAACAATAGGATGAACCTTATTTTGTGATTTATATTTTCACCTGTCTGAAAGAAATTATCCTTGTTTAAGAATTATCTCGTTATAAGATAATCATCTTATTGGATTTATTGGTGTGAGTTAAGTTAAATGTGTAATTGAGTAATCACGTTGGGAAACTCTGTAGGTGTTAGTTGATGTCTTCTGCTATGTAATCTGAATTTTGATATCTCGTTGTATCTTAATGTTGTGTTTATCTTTTAAAAAAAAAATTATTGCACTCTATTCTTGTATTATGGCTTAATCCCTTTGGGGTTTCCTGGCGGGGCATTACAAACTTTAACTTGTGCATCTCCTTCATGCAAGGTTTCTAACTATTTCCAGATCCCATGTGCACTCTGCAAACCCATCACATTAGTCATCTCTAAATCAATCAAGACACTCAACAGTGCTTCCTTAGCTCTTATGTTATGTTCAAAATCCTTGATCTTAGCAGCAGTAACCAGACCATTTTGAGGAACATTGTAGATATTCTTTGTAATCTTCCAATACTCATCTCCAAGATACTTTAGATGAACTTCCATCTGGTTCTTCCATACAATATAATTAATTCCATGAAATCTCAGATTCTTCTTCTTGAATACATAAGTTTTCATCTTGGATCTTCTCAATCAGTCAAGCTTCTACCAAAGGATCAAGCTCTAATACCAATTTTTGTCAATGACAATGAAAGAAAACTTAGAGGGGGGATGAATAAGTTTTCATCGGATTGGATAATTTAAGCACAATCTCATATTTAATCAACTACAGTAATAATAAAGATGAACAAAAAGACATTAACACACATAACACCAAGATTTTGATGTGGAAAACCCAGTTAATGGAAAAACCACGGTGAGAACCTATCCACAATAAGATGATACTCTGTAGTAGTATGTGTAAATATTACAATGGAGAATCCACATGCATTCAAGCACACTTCCTAGAGCTCACTGCTCAAAATACAATAACCCAAAAGGCTCCAACCTTCAGGGAAGTTGGTTCACTACCTTACAATAAATTTCAGACTACAATCCAATTAAGATGAATTGAAATAATAGCATCTACTAATGCATGATGACAGCTCTGCTAAAGCTCATTTGTCTACTCTACATCAATATATGGTCAATTCACCACACTAAAAGATGAATTTTCTTATGTGCACATACACCACTCTCTGATAATGCAAACACAACCATCACACCTTAATTATATGAATCTAACACCTATTATACAATTCATCAACCTTGACTACAAGGTCGGCCAAACCCTCAACCCTAAATTACAAAATTACATCACACGATACATTAATTAACCACCAGACCAGTACAATTCCATAGAAGACATACAATAGATCTAAATCAAATCCTCGAACATGTAAAACCATTAAGAATCTTGCCAAGATCAACTGCAACATGTTACATCACCAAAAATACTACATAACACGAAGAATATAACCAGATCCTCAAGAACGTGTACAATGATCAATGCGGACCACCAAAACAAATTGGACACTATTAGGAAACACCAACAAGAACATTAGAACCATCTGCAATAGTTGCACCAACACCACTTAATCAAATCTTCATCGATCAACACGCTAATCACCCAAGAACACTTAACGACAACAATTCAGACTAGAAAGATAACTTGTGGAGCACCAAATCATGAACCATCTGAAATGAAGATACACCTGAACATCCAAAACACTCTCCCTAATCTACAACCAAAGATATGATCATACTGGACCACAACCGATCAATCATCAAAATACTGTAACACTGAACATTGAAAACTAATCTCCACACTAGAATCCAATAAACGATCAAATCACCATATGAAATAAATTAAGAATGAAGTAGAGAAACTAGAGACTTCATTACTGAACCACGAATCCTCGTCAATAAATCAAACCAAATCAATTCTCTCCAATCACTAGATCACCAAAATAACTCTTTGCAACAGGAATATGTTGACATCAATGACAACAACATATCCTAGCACCAACAATATCCAAAAATTCTTCCTCCTTGGAGATAATGTCATGGTATTTGATGAGAATCTCATTCTCTTTAGCTAAGTGGTCATCTATGTACCCTTGTTTTTGGTTCTTATCTTGTATCTCTTTTAAGTCAAGTTATGTAGCAACTTTCATTGAAAAGATGTCCCCAAAAACTTCCTTATTCCGTCTCCTAACTTTGTATTTGACTTCCCTTAAATTTTTAGCAACTCCGAACATAGTTGTTCTAGTCACCTTAATGTTCCACCATTCTATAATAGAATCCCTCAAAAGAGGGTGGGAGAGCCATATCTTTTCAAATCTGAAAGGAAAATTCCATGAAAATTCCTTTTCCCATTTCTGGATTCAACCACAAAGCTTATGGGATAGTGATTTGATCCCACCCTAGAAAAGGCATTCAAGGAACACAAAAATTTCACTAACCATTCATTGGATATAAAGGACCGATCTAGGCAAACCTGAGTCAACTCATTTTTGGCCCTCGTGTTGGTCCACATAAAAGAGGCACCTCTTAAATCCACATCATGCATACCATGGTTGTTTATAAACTCCATAAGGTCTAGCTTGTTCTCCAATTGAATATGAGATCCACCAAAATTCTTTGCTTCATGAAGAGGAGAGTTGAAATTCCCCATTATGATCCAGTTCTCTTTAGGGAAGAGCCTTCTAAAAACCGCAAGTTTATTCCAAAAATTTCTTTTGGCACTTTTATTATTAGGAGCATAATATTTGACAAAATCCAAGACAAGTCATCTCTTATATGAGTAAATCTGGAAGCCACATGATTAGAGTCCTCCCAAATCAAGTTACCTTGAATATAATTATTGTTCTTAAAGTTAACAATACCACCTGAAGCTCCTTTCGAACAAACACCAAAGACACCACAATGCTTAAAAGGTTTAATTTTTTCCACTCTTTCCTTAGGCATTTTAGTCTCCTGAATTAACAAAATATTAGGCCTATGTTCTCTAACAAAATTGTGCAAAATATCTTGTTTGTGAGAGCTATTAAGCCCTCTCAAGTTCCATGACATAATCTTCATTTCTTACCAAGGGAGCAGATATCTGTGATGGTTCTTTGGGTCCCATCAACAATATTCTGAAGGCATTCCTAGTCTCTGTACCATTTGGTAGATTTACTTCCCACCACGCTCTTGCTAACACCACAGTCCATCTTAGCTATGTTCTTGGTGGAGACCCCTAAAACCATATTTGATTTCTTGCTTGTCTTCCTCTCCACTGAAATAAAAGGCCTTTCTTCTTCTCAATCCATATCCTCTAAACTCTTATTATTTTCTTTTCCAAGATCCAACCCTCTAACCTCGTTAATCTTTTAAGGTAAGTTCCTTTCTGGGCTAGTATTTTCCATATTCAGATTTGCCACCCCTAGAGGGTGTCGAGCAGGAGAAGCAGGGAATGTGAACTTAACCACATCAGGAGTCTGTGTTCCATGAATGCTAACATTAGGCCCAACAGGCACCCCATTGGACTCATTTCTTTCCCTAATGTCATTGTTTAGCTCCACAAAGATTATGTTTTCAGGGGCAGTACCCTCATTATCCATTTTCTTTTCTTCTTGCATGTGCACCTCCTTATTTGAGTCCTCTGATACTTGATGATTGAGTTCTTCACTATCTTGACCAAAAATTTCCTGTCCACCCACCTAAGGGTCAACCTTACTCTACTCTTGAGGATGCTAAAAGTTCTTCTCTCTATCTTTACCCTCTTCTCGGTCCTGGTCTAGGTTCATACTCACATTCTCGTCCCCCTCAACATTCTTAGCTTTCCAAATCTTAGCCTTTCTAGGTTCCTTCTGAAGCTTAGGCTTTTTTTCTCGAAGAGGGCATTCTTAGCCCAATGCCCAAATTTTTTGCAGTTGAAGCAAACAAAGGGCTGGGACTCAAATTCTATGGATTGGACCCATTTCACCAGTTTGGAGTCAATGTCAATGGTAGGGGGGATGTTGGATGATTGATTCACTCCAACACAAATTCTGGCGAAAACTAGTCTCTTGTGAGCAATAGTCATAGCATCGATAGATAAAAGCTCCCCAAAAGAGCTCGCTATCCCACATAAGACATCTTCGTTCCAGTATTCCAATGGCAAACCTGGAAGTATAACCCAGACTAGAATAACTTCAAATATAGAGTCTAAAAGGTTTATATTGAGGGACCATTTCATAAGAGGGTGGTTGCAAGAAGTTGAGTCCCAGTTTTGGACAAAAAGTGGAAGTGTTTTCTCTATTTTTCAAATTTTCTATCGATTGATGTCAAAATTTGAGGCACTTCGAGATTGAATATCAAAAAACTTCAGTAATTGAAAATGTAGTGCTTGGAGTCTACTTTTCAAATATGTAATTTATTTCAATACCCACACGGTATAAATCGCGTTTAGTATGCATGTTTAAAAACCACTTCCAAAATGAATGTTTCAAGACCATACCACACGTGTACGACCACCATTTTTTTATGCAAATAAATGAATTTTTGCAAATCCTTCTGAGAAACGATACCTAAGACACCAAATATTGATGAGAATATTTTTGCTAATTTTTTATTGAATATATTTTATTTTTTTATTTTTAATTGACAATAAAGTACACTTTCAAGACATTAGGTGTACGACCACCATAATTTGATGAAAATTTTGTATTTTTTTAACCTTCAAAATAATTGTATGTAGATTGATGTCATATAATTTATTTTTCTAAAAACCTAAAAACAAAAATGTTATTAAATTTTTACTGAACCTCAGTATTTTAGGTTTACGTACCACTCAACTAATAAATAATGTAAAAATACTACAAATAATCTTATCACTATGAATTTTACATTTTTGAAATCAAGACACTGAGAAATCTAATGGGTTTTCGTTTCATCAAAAAATTCGATCAGGAAGGTCTTCAAAAAATTAGGCCAAGGCAAAAATCTAATATTCTTTTGCCTTAGCCATTTTTTTGGAGGTCCAAGCATAAGCTTGGTCCCACCAAGCCTAACCCAAAGCCAAAACCAAGGGATAGGGTTGTTTCTCGCTCCAACTTTTATAAAACAGGTGCCCGTTATTTGAAATTCAAAAAACGGGCACCCATTTCACTTTGTACTGTTGAAAGCAAAACGAGCACCCATTTTAGAACGTGTACCCAATTTGAATACGAGCACTCGTTTCACTCAATTAATGGGCGTCCGTTTCTTAAAAGATCTGTTGGGCAAAAAACTGGCCCACAAGGACAAATTTCAATGATTGAATGATTATTCAATCATTATACAATAGGTTTGATCCGCAGAGAGAATATTTTGTTAAATAATTCTCTTTTCTTGTCTTGTTATCAATTTGACAAGGAGATCCATTCAAATTTGAATTTTGGTGTAGCCATGGGATCAAATCAACACAAAAAGAGGCAAAGGAAAGTTCTAACAGCTGAAGACATTGCAGCAAATAGAGAGGAGGCAAAACGTCAACAAGAAAGAAGAGCAAGAATTAAACAATTGAACAATGTTGGAGCTTCAAGTTCAATAATGATTTTAGAGGACGAGAACATCAAGGACACCATAAATGTTAAAGAAGGAAACACAGTAGAACCAAATTTAAGTGCAGCTTCTAATCCATTATTGGATATAGGTATGTCTTCATAGCCCCATGTTTATTCTCATGAATAAATTGGTGATTTAGTAGAAGTGGGTTACTCATTAAATCAAACCCCAAATGAAAGTAAAACTCAAATTGAAACTGAAATTGAAACCGAAATTGAAACCCCAACTGAAATTGAAAATCGATTGGCATTTGAAATCAATAATGTGGATGTAGACATAGAAACACCAATCCAAAAATAAACATGTTTAAATGATAATAAAATGAATGAATATTTTCAAATTAAAAGTGATCTGCTAGACAATCTTCCTGGCTTGGTTTCATTGAGATAGATTAGGACACATGCAAATAGATTGTTTAGACAATTTTCTTATAATAAGAAATTTGGGTTTCAATGTCAATTAATGTTACAACTAATTAAAATGACTAAAATACGGAAAGTGATGAAGAAGTTAAGCTTTTATGTCAAACCCCAGAAGATGGATGATTCTTTAAAACAAGTTATATTGACTATTGCTAGCGCCTTTGATACAATCGGAAAGAAAATCATTCTAAAGATAGGAATGTGGCATGACAAGCAATAACAACAGCTTTAGTAAGCAAAACAACTTTTGATAAACAAATGATGACTAACATAAGTGGATATCTTAATATTCATCTTAAAACTTTGTCAAGAGTTGTAAAGAGAAGAGTTAACATTGAAAGTGATACAGCAAACAATTTGTGGAATTTTAGTGGTAGACTACCAAGGTCTGATATGAAACTTACTGGTGAAGTCAAAACTTTGATCAAAAAATTCTGGCATGATAATACAATATTTTCACCTAATGCTAGAGATGTGCTTAAATTAAGAGTTGGGTCAAAAATTCGTGATCCACATCTAAAATACCTTTTGGACATGACTCAAACTGAATTGTACAAAAAAAATTTGGATGATAAGGTGTTGTGTGTGTGAAAAAGTGAACCTGTAGCTGCAAGCACAACACTTCAATTAAGTCATTATATGCATGGTTAGTAATCAATAATCAATAAAAATAAACCATAGCAAAGCGACCCATTGCCTTCTAAATGATGCGAGTATAAGATTGCTCTCAGTTTGTTATAAGAAATACCAGTGACTAGACTACACCAAGATGAAGGATTTAATCTATATGATATTAAACTATATGGATGCAAGATGGATGAATAATTCAAGCAACAATGGATGGAAGCAATAATGAATGTAAAATGGATGCAAGTAATCTAAAAAAGCACAATGATTTTAATGACTCCAGAGCGAAATTAGCGTGATAATAATCTCCAAGTGTGTTCTCAAAAAGCTCTAGGGGTGAATTGGAATGAGAGCTAAAGACTAAATTTATAGAGAATTACAAAAAGCTCAATTTAGGATTAATTGAAAATAATTGAGAAATCAGGTTGAGTTAACCTTGAGATAGATTCCAATTATAGTTCAATTGAAATGCATTCAAATTAGAAGTCCAAGTTGCATTGGAAAATAATAATAAATTAATTCCATGCATATCTGATAAAAATAGATAATTCTTCAATTTAATCAAGAAAAGAGTCTTTTCAATGCAACTGAACTTCTTTTTCTAAAAAGCTTTGAGTTCCAATTTTAGAGAATAATTCCATAATTCAATTAAATTGCTTTTCTGATTTTAAGTTCTAAATTTAGAAAAAGAAATAATATCTCAAGTTTGATTTTTCTCTTAATTCAATTCTTTTTTTGATTTTGTTTCAATTCAACTCTTTGTAATAAATTAATTCATCTTTTGTAATAAATTAATCCTTTCGCATGATTGAATGGCAAATTTATTAATTTAATTAAATATGCAAGGATATTTAATAAATTAAAATGGGATAATTGATCAAAAAATGATATTCTTGGAAATGATTTGATTAATTAAATAAATATTTAATTAATGTTGAGTGGTTGATTTGCCATGTGCTTTTTGATAATTAAAGAATTAATAATATGCTCAAGATTGATTTAATTGCCTTTGGTTAGTACCTTGGTGATGTTGTCAAGATTAGGGGCCCATGGTTTAGATGACCAATTTTAGGGTACTACAAGTGTTAACTATTAGCATTAGTCAAAGGTCTTTTAAAAAGTGTAAACCTTGGTATGTTTGGATTAACAAGGAAAGAGTCACATGTTGTTGCAAAAATCATGCTCAATTTCATTACCATTATGATGTATTTCGATATATACGTTTTACCATGCATAGTAAAGGAATGTTGCAAGAATGTGGTATAAATATACCACCTAAAACTATAAAGGAGTTTATATCAAGTTTGTTTTGCAACCCACCTAATGAGCAATATTTTGTTTCCAATTCATGTGTTTCTAGTGTATGTGATATATGTGGCATTATTGCATTGTTGGATGAATGTTTGCATGGAAATATTTCAATTGATTTTGGACAATAATTACTTGATGTAAAAAGATTTAAAATTGTTGCATATCTATTGAAGGATGGAAAGGTTAGAAGACGGTGCGATCTAATTATTGAAAAAGTTACTGTTCATGCATTTATGAATGAATTTAAGAGTAAGATCATACCTGATAGCCCTGAAAAGTGATTGTGTAAAATTTTCAAATTTAAGCCCAAAACATTGATTTTTCAAATTTTTACTTACATCCTTTGAGAATGATTCAAGGTCTAGGGTTCAGGGTTTATCAAAACTTCTTACATTTTTGTTAAAAAAACCCTAGAAATGACATATTTTGTTGTTACTTTTTCCCACTTAAAACCGAGGGTACCCTTTCCATGAGCAGGGCCATTTTTATTCCCTACGCAAAATATTGATCAACTGGTTCGTGAAATGAAATTTCCTAAGTCAAGTGCATAACTTCCCTATTACCGACCCCCTTCTAAATACTTATGCCCACACTTATATTTTCCTAAGTCTGGCAAGTCCTAAATACCCTGACCGTCTGTTAAAAAAAGGATAGATCCAGCCGCTAGCACTTCCCCATAAATAGAGATGCGAGGATTTCAATGACCACGACATCACAAGACTGTGTCGCATCGGCAAGGTTAGCAGCATAACTGGTCAAAAGCTTTGTAATACCAGTTCGCAGGCAGTAAAGGTCAGTCTACTAACAGTCCCATCAATTTCCACGTGTTCAGAATGAATGAGAATGTTTTATCTTGAGGTAAAAGGTGCTCCACTTTTAAGTCCTAGAGGAGTTCATGGGCAGTTTGCAAAGTGGTAAAGATCGAACAAATCGGATGGCCCTTGTATTCCCGTGATGAAAGTTGCAGGGAGATTACAAACCATGACATCACGAGATGATGCCACGTGTCCCTAACTAATCAGGAAGGCTTGCAGAGAGTTTGCTGACGGAGCTTTGTCGAAGAATGATATGGGGCTATCATGTCAGGATTTTGAGGGTCCACAGATACAGTTGGAAAGTCAAACTGCTAAGTTGGAAGGAAATGACTGTTAGATTTGCCAAGTTAGATGAGATCTGCGACTAAGTTTCAAATGAGAAGTTTGGAGGGATTTTGGAGGCACCAGTTGTAGCTCGCGAGAAAGGGCAAAATGAATGGGATTCAGACTTGTCAATTCAGGATTGATTTGACAGTCAAAGATGATAGCTCAGAGATGTGAAAGGATTTGCATAAGCTTCCAGTTCAAGTGTGATGAATCACAAGCTCTCTAATGAATTTAGAGATTTTCTTGTTGACAAAAATCTTGAAGCAGGAGACTGTGTTAGGCCCAATATGGAAAGCTAATGTACTGAGAGGGTAGGGGTAAATCAGTACTCCAAAACTTTTCTTCAATAATAAATTTACTGTTATGCATAAACTGAATAGTACAAAAACATAATATAAAGCTAAAACAAATAGATAACAATCATACATGATTCACTCCATAACACATATATTTTGGTTACACAGAAACTCTTGGTTAGAGAGAAAAACTGTGGTGGGGATGGCACCCACAACTTCACTACTGCAATAATAAAGAGTGCTCGGTTAGAGCTACATGTTTAGCTATTTCTGATAGCTTACCCTGTTAGGAGTATCAAGATCTATTAGATCTACCTTTCTAAAGGATTTTACAACACTTCATCTAAATGCTGCACTTGGTTAGAGGCTTTACAATTTATAGACTTGATTAGAGTCTTTTACCCTGTTAAAGGTTTCTCTTACAACTTCAAAATATTACAATAAAATCATTACAAATATCTACAACTTTACATCAGGAATGTTATAGCAGATTCTATGTGCTCAGAATAAGATTACCTTGTTTATAGCATACCTTGGTAACCCATATAGTAGCTCAGTAAACCCTTTTGTTTACTCTGTTCTTCGACTGTTCTCTGAAAACTTTCTCGGTGACCTCTGTGTCTCTATAATAGTCTTCTTACACTCATGCAAACACCTCTTTAACTCTTAACTCATGATGTATAAATAGATCTCTCATGACAGTGATCCTTTCATTGCTTCGCTCTTACAAACATGATTTATTGAATAAATAACCATGCAAATTATTTCATTGGCTAGATGACCTCAAAGTCATACATAATCTTTAAGTGCAATTTCCAATGCGATAACGGTTAGATGTGCCTTGATCTTGTAACACATTTTCATATGCATGTCCAGGTTCACTGAATTTGGTAACATGTTTCACTCAGTGTATATCAACTCGGTGTGTCATCTTTGCTGCTTGGTAGACATGAAATGATACTCGGTAGACAGCTCGGTGTATACTGCATTTTGTGACTTCTTTCTTCTATAACCGACTAGACTATGCATACCGACTGAATATCTCGGTAATAGATAACTGACTAGAGTATATAGTATAACTTTGATATAAAACTAATGCCAATCTGATAAGTAGTAACAATCTCCCCTTTTGACATTAGTTGAGATGTTTGACAAAAACTACTTTCAAAGTTATAACTCAAAAATCTATATACATGCAAAATTTGACTATACTAACAATATATACAATAGTCAATAATATAATATATCAGATATACTCCCCTTATCGATATACTATACAAAACTCTGATTTTGCATGCTCGGTGAGCTGTTTTGTATTTTGCTTGGTGTTTTGTTTACGGCTCGGTGTACTCCCCTTGTATACTATACTCTGAATACTATACCTTGGTTCCACAACATTCACATAATAGTAATCGGTGTCAACTTCAAAACATATATCATTTTTGTATTTCTGTACTAGTTGGGGTGGAATCCTATATCTGTTATGCATTTTCTCTTGAAATTTATTGAAGTAATCATCCATAATATCATTGAAATTGTCTCCTAACTTCTTGATGAAGTCATTTATCTGATGGGTGATTGGTCGGTGTAATTCCCAAACAACTTTACCGACTGATGGAAATAATTTTTCAAAATAGAAAAACATGCATACTAGTAATGATCCAAACTTTAGATTATTAGCCGAGTTGTTCTTCTTCGGCTTCCTGATGGTGTTTAGATTTTCAAATAGGTTCTTTAGCAACACCTCACATAGATCAATTTTCATTCCCTTTTTCACAATTTTGTAGGCCAGGTCTACTGCTGCACAGGGAACACTATTTTCCCTTGCTGATTGGAAGAAACAATAACCCATTACTCTAATGGCAAATTTTAATTCTTCATCTGTGACATTGTTTAGTTTCAATCCTCTGCAATCATATTCTACTTTGGTTAAACTGATCAATTCCTTTTGTGATATCATCTTCTGGGCTCAGGCATGATCATAGATAGGGTAACTAGTAATCAGACGAATGATTTCCTTAGTAATCTTAAATGGTTTCTCTTCTAGCCACATGAAATCATTGTGAACTCTGCTCAGAACAAACTTGACCCACTGGGGTTTGAACACACGGGGATAGGTTAGGGCTTTAGTTAATCCTTTGATTTTGATGTGCTCATACTTGCTATTCAATTTACCATCAGTACACAGCTCATCATAGGTGTCTTTGATTTCAACATGATTGAGTTCATAAACACGATATTTGGTGAAGAATCTCACATCCTCAACTAGTAACACTTTGTCCGGGATGAGTGAAAATGCGGTTTTGTCATCCAGTTCAGAAGTGACTTTGGGAGTCAAAGAGTATTTTAGTGAGGGCTTTTCTACATTCTTGACAACTATGGGATCTTGGATCTTGGGCGCCATTATGGATTTTAGATAAAAGCTAACAAAAGATCCTTAGGGTTTCAAGATTTCAAACAACTGATGCTTTATACTTAGCAGATAATGGCAAGTAGATAAGATTGGCAAACCAGCTTAATGATGTGTTGAGATTGATGTAAATACCTTAAATTTGCTTTGTAGGAGGTTTGATCACCTTAGATTTGCTTGCTCTGCTTTCTCAAAAAACTTGGTAAGTGAAAATGACCACGAAAATGCTTTTAAGTACACAAAATACCTTATCGAGCTTCATGCGGGTTAAGTCAAAAACATTAAATGCACTCGATTCCTCTTTAACCGATTTACTTTCCTTTTTCCATTTTGATCGAGTAACCAAACTTCCTTCATTCACCGAATAGATAGATTTCTTGTATTCACCAACTTGACAGACTTCCTGTAAAGTGCTTCAAAAGACTTTGATAGAATTTCAAACTTACTAATACATCTTAATTATGCAGATTTTGAATTAAGTACATAAATAGAATAGGAACTGTTAAGATTTTAACCTTCAGAGAATGCAGTCCCTTCATACCTTTACCGATTAATTTGGAATAGGTGCACCTAACTCGGTAGGTAAGGTGCTTTCTTCATTTGACATAATTTCCTTCCTTTTCCAAATCATCTTTAATTTTTCTTTTATTTCTTCAGTGTCTTTTCTAGGTTGATCTCTACAATCTCTAGCTAAGTGTCCAACTTTATGACAATGAAAACATGCCATACCAAGATTTCTCCATGATCTTTGATTGTACATACCAAACCTTATAAAATAGTTGGCACTTATATGTCCACATCTTCCACAACATTCACACCATATCCTTGTATTGTAATCCCATGGTACTGCAGAATACTGTCGGTAAGGATCTGTGTGAGTTCTGTAACCTCTAACATTTGCTTGGTGTGCATACCACATATAGTTCTTTTTCTTAAACCAACACTTTTCGATACTATGTCCATATCTATTGGTGTTTTTTACAAAACCCTTTGAATTTTGCCTTCTGATAATTGTTAACAGACTTTGTCCTACATTGATTAGATGTGTGACCATATTTATTGTAATTGTAACAATAACCATTGGACTTAGTGACATTCGGTTGGTTACCTTCTCTGATTTGGCATATGTTGGTAGTGTGACCTTGATTTCCAAAGTAGTTGCAAATAGGCTTCAATCTTTTGATGTTATTCTTATTTCCAGCTTGCTTTGATGATTCTCCTCTCTCGGTAGTATGAATTCCTTTCTCGGTAGAGACTTTTCCTTTGTAACCAAGTCCTGCATCTTTGTTGGGTCATCTTGTATTCAGTTGCCCATCCAACATCTTTGATGCTTCATAACTCTTCTTCAGTGTTTCTTTGGATTTCTTCTTTGTTTCAAGTTCATTGGTTAACTTTGATACTTCAAGTTTCAATGCTTGATTCTCATCATTCTTCAGAATTGCTTCATGATGTGCATAACCTAGTTGATCTGATAAGTTTTGTTGAATTCCAATTAACCTTGTGATTTCATCATTCTTATCAGATACTAAGATTTCAAGTTGTTTTTTCTCTCTCTGTAGATCTCTTGCTTTATCCTCAGCTATCCTCAATGCATCAAGATTTTTAGTCATCTGTGTGCTGAAATGTTCATGTTCTCTTTTCATTGCTTTTAGTTGATCAGCCAGTGCTTTGTTATTTTCTTTCAATACTCCAATCATTTCTTCAGTTCCTTCAGATATACTATTCTCAGATGATGTCTCAATTTGCTCCACTAACTCTTGAGAGTCCTGCAAATCATCAGATAATCTTCTTCTCACTTTCAGAGATTTTTGCATTTGCCTTTGCATGTCTACAATCACTTGATTAGCAAAATCCAGCTTTTCTTGCAGATACACAATCCTCCGAGATTGTTTATAGCCTTCCATTGATAAGATCTTTCTCTTTAGGTAGTTAAACCCTTTTCCAAGATTCAAGCTCTGATACCAATTGTTAGGCCCAATATGGAAAGCTAATGTACAGAGAGGGGAGGGGTGAATCAGTACTCCAAAACTTTTCTTCAATAATAACTTTACTATTATGCATAAACCAAATAGTACAAAAACATAATATAAAACTAAAACAAATAGATAACAATCATACATGATTCACTCCATGACACATATATTTTGGTTATGCAGAAACTCTTGGTTAGAGAGAAAAATTGCGGTGGGGATGGCACCCACAACTTCACTACTGCAATAATAAAGAGTGCTCGGTTAGAGCTACATGTTTAGCTATTTCTGATAGCTTACCCTATTAGGAGTATCAAGATCTATTAGATCTACCTTGCTAAAGGATTTTACAACACTTCATCTAAATGTTGCACCTGGTTAGAGGCTTTACAATTTATAGACTTGATTAGAGTCTTTTACCCTGTTAAAGGTTTCTCTTACAACTTCAAAATATTACAATAAAATCATTACAAATATCTGCAAATTTACATATGGAATGTTATAGAAAATTCTATGTGCTCAGAATAAGATTACCTTGCTTATAGCATACCTCGGTAACCCATATAGTAACTCGGTAAACCCTTCTGTTTACTCTGTTCTTCGACTGTTCTCTGAAAACCTTCTTAGTGACCTCTGTGTCTCTGTAACAGTCTTCTTACACTCATGCACACACCTCTTTAACTCTTAACTCATGCTATATAAATAGATCTCTTATGATGGTGATCCTTTCATTGCTTTGATCTTACAAACATGATTTATTGAATGAATAACCATGCAAATTATTTCATTGGTTAGATGACCTCAAAATCATACACAATCTTTAAGTGCAATTTCCAATGTGATAACAGTTAGATGTGCCTCGATCTTGTAACACATTTTCATATGCATGTCCAGGTTCAATGAATCTGGTAACACGTTTCACTCAGTGTATATCAACTTGGTGTGTCAGCTTTGCTACTTGGTAGACATGAAATGATACTCGGTAGACAGATCAGTGCATACTGTGTTTTGTGACTGCTTTCTTCTGTAACCGACTAGACTGTGTATATCGACTTAATATCTCAGTAATAGATAAGCAACTAGAGTATATAGTATAATTTTGACATAAAACTAATGGCAATCTGATAAGTAGTAACAGACTGTACACTAAAAAGAGGAATAAGATCAGAATAAAATCATTCACGTAAGGTGAATGCATGCCAGTGGCAATAGAGTGATGGTCTAGGAAATGGGGGTGACTTGATTTATAGACATAATTGCTAGAATCCGTAGCTGACAAGATGAGCATAAGATATCAAAGTGATGATTCTTCACATGGACTAGCACCACCATATTGAAAGGAATTTATGGTTATAAATTCACTAGGCAGATGATAAAATGGGTAGAAACAAATACAAATTTCTTCATCTTTCGGAGAACAGTTTTTCATCAGTAAGAGGATGGTGTTCAAAAAAAACTATGAATGGATTCGTTGCGTATTTTATGACACTAGATGGATGATCTTTCTCTGGTTTGATGTTGTTCATTGCCAGAAGGGATGTGAAAGCTCAAGGAATTGCTAGAGGGGGTGTGAAATCCTTTTCTTTTAAAGAAAAGTCACCTCAGGCCTATTCCCCACTCTTACTCTGCATTTCGTTGGTAGAGTGTTCCAAGAGGGAGTTCGTGGGGAACTAAAAGAAGGATTTGTTTGGGTGAGGACCAATAGCTAGTCATCTCTACAGCATCAGGGAAGTTACAATGCCTTCTCAACAAATCATATTTACCCCCAATTTCCTCTTTCCATTTTCTCTGATCAGAGGCATAAAGGCTGGAGATTTTCCTTTAATTTGGAGGGAAAGTCTTGTTTCATGCCAATATCTATTTTCCTTTTCAAGAAGAGAAATGTTATGGAATAGACTGAGCATCTCAGGGTCCATCAAGGAGTGTCTAATTAATATTGGCATGACTCAAGTATTTTTGTTTCTACCAATAATCAATTGGAAATTTTGGTTCCACCTCATCATGGGTGTTGGCAAGCGGATAAGGAGTGATTTATAACAAGAATTGTGTACAGCCTTTAAGGCTAATTATCAAAGAATGAATCTATTGTTGACAAGTGCCTTATGGCCTGAAGCTTGTCACTCTCTTATTTTCTATAAAAGAGAATTGAAGGCCATTAGTTAGGGTCCGAATTTTTTTAGAAAGATCTCTATAAAATAGATCTTTTCTACAGGGTTAGGTCCAAAAATAGTTCTAGAGAGTCGTAAGAAATAACAGGGACTATAATGTTATTATACATAGCAAAAAAGTAGTAGAACACTTGCAGATTGCCCTTTTTCAAGTGGGTCATTTTGTATTTGAATTTGTTGGCTATTATCTAATAAAAGATAGCTTATGATATTAATGCAAATATAGTTTCCTAATCTTTACTCTCCTGTGTGCGATTTTATCTTCTTTTAAGCAAATGGGATCAAGGGTTTTGTTTGTTTATTGTATTGTTATGATGTATGTATTCTTCTATTCAATTCTTTAGTCCAAGGGGTTAATAAAAATGATGGAATAAGATTAAAAAGGAAATAAGGCTCACCATAGGATTTGATAAGTAGCTCAAATGAAGGATTATAAGCAGAGCAATGTTGTAAGGCAGTATTGTTTCAGGTAAGACCAGTTATTAGATGAAGTTTTATTAGATTTTTAGTAACACTTTTCATAGACTCTGTAACCCAAATGAATAAGGAACTAGTATTCGCTAGAAAATCTCATTAGGTTATCAGTTTCTGGTTTTATCTTCTTTATGATCTCTCGAAGTGAATCTTATAAACGAATCAGAACAATCATTTATAAGATTTATGTATTTTCTGAAAATAGTCTCACCCTCTCTCATACTCCAGCTTAAAGTTGAGTATCACTAAAGGATTTGCCATCCTTGAGCATTCTCCCTTTCTGATGATTTTTATTATGAGATAATCTACTTTGTTTTCAGTAAGTTCTTGAGTATCCTTACAGAGACCAAGAATTTCATACTGAAGGGATCACCCTCCTTGGTTCTGCAGAGCCTAAAGCGCAGGAGGACATTTCATCCTTGTTATTGTTGGTCCAAGCCTGACAGATATTGATAGTTGGAGGTGGCTCTCCATAGATATTTGGAGGAAATCAACTTGGTCTCTGCCTTGTAAGCAGTGTAAACCCATCGTCCATTTTTGCAACCAACAAAAAATGGTGACTCTGTTGGGGATGAAAGGAATTATAGAGAATCTCTGGTTAGAAAAATTGCTTAAAATATAGTGGAGATTTTGCCCATAGAGTGAAGAAGCTTCTTAATCTATCCCTTGTCGGTTTGAGTCAATTCTCATAAATGTCATTAAGAATCTACTGTAGTTATTTCTATATAAAGAGTTCAGTCCATATCTGTCCATTTTTCAAGATTGTATGTAATACCTCATGATTGTGAGTGGCGACTCTGAGACTCTGAGATTTATGCACCAGTGTGTGTCTTCTTGAAAAAGAACCAATAATTTTGCAAGAATGATGAAGCATATTTGAGCTCTTATGATGAAGTACCTCGACAAGTTGAGGATAGAATCAATAACACCATTTGATGATTAAGGAAATGTGGTGGTTTTGTGTTGAAACAAATTTGACCTATGAGGAAATTTTAAGTTGTTTGAGTATTGGTCCTTTGCAAGGAGGTGGTGACTCTGTCAAAAGATCAGTGTTAAAGATTTGAAGGATTGAAGGTGATTGTGCAAATCCTAGGTTGAAGAAGGCAACAACAT
Organism: Cryptomeria japonica; assembly: GCF_030272615.1. Lineage (NCBI taxonomy): Eukaryota > Viridiplantae > Streptophyta > Pinopsida > Cupressales > Cupressaceae > Cryptomeria > Cryptomeria japonica. The sequence goes on along the minus strand of NC_081414.1, from coordinate 520,475,572 downwards.
TTTCAGCATTTCCAGGTATTTATATTTTCACGAGTCAAATGTATTTTCATGAAAATTGTAAAAAAAAAATGTTCCCTAAATAGTGAAAGAAGCACTAGGGAAGGGAATGGTAGTGATTATTTTACATGCTCCTATGATTTGGTTTTCATCTTTCTATATAAGACTAGATGGAGTATGTTATGCGCTTTATAATGAAATAGTTCAAGAGAAGGGAAAGAAATAAGGGAATGAATGAAAATATGTATCATGTACCTATGTTTCCTTATGAAATGTCAAAAAAAATGTGCAATCTATGCCAAGTCATCATAGATCTTTCTTTAGGGAAAGATATAAACCATTGAATTTTGATGGTATCCAAGGTTTCCCAAATCCTTTTCCTGTAGGGGTTAGGAAATAATTACTAGGATTTAATGGGAAGAAGTCAGAATCAGAATGACGACATTTGCAGAAGTTTTCTAAATTAATGAAAGATTTTTAAATAAATTAGGAAGATGTTTTCATGAAGTTATTTGTTCAGTCTTTGAGGGAAAATGCCAGAGGCTGGTTCTCCTACCTGCCAATATGCTCTATCTCATCATGGGATGAGTTGAAGGTAGCATTCATGGAACATTTTGGTGAAAGAATTGATCCAAGCTCAGTTATGAAAACATTCATGGACATTCATAAAGAGGAAGATGAGTTAGTAACTGCTTTTAATCTCAGGTTTTCTAGGGCATTGGATGACATTCCTAGTAGTTATAAACCAAATGATGCAGTATGCCTAGTTGTTTATTTGGCTGCATTTGAAGAGGAAGAGAGTTATTTGCTAAGAGATAAGGATCCTACAACCTTAAATCAGGCTTATAGGATAGCAATGGAGATTGAAAACAATTTGAAATATGGAATCCCTAGGGGATACCTATCTGCAAGGGTATATTAACCTAAGAAGATAGGTTTTGAAGCAAAGCATGAATCTGAAGCTAAAGGACCATGTCAAGACTTTTATATTCCTACTGATTACATTAGCCTTGTTATTGATTATGATATGAACAAAAATGTGAGTGAAGAGAAATTGTCCCAGACAATGGTTATTCCTCATATTGATGAAGAAGAGGCTAATGAGAGAATGTCTGACATATTAGATGAAGAGACATATATAATACAAATCACTTTACTAAAGGACAACAACAGTGATTTCTCCAGGGAGAATACCTCACAGGAAATTGGTTTGCAGCCTTGTGTTTCGAATAGGTATGACAGTGAGTATGAATAATTGGAAAGTTTTATGTCTGAAGCGGATGCAGGTTTGCAAGACTATGATAATAAAAATTTAGATGATGAGATACCATTAGCTTTTGATGATAAGATGTGTGAGGATTGTATTATTGGGTGTTGTTCCAGTTTAGATTTTGATTCCTTTTTTCCTGATAAACCTGAAGATGAGATCAGAAATAACTTTAGTGAAAATATCAATACATTATTTGATGAAGATGTAGACAAAGATCAATTGGTACTCTGTTACAATATTTTTGAGAGGGGTCTTTATGTTATTCTTAACCCTTTATATGAAGAAACAAATGAGAATCTGGAGATTACTACATCAATTTTTGATATAGAATATTGTGAAGATGAAGGTGCAATATCTAATTCAAAGGAAGGTAACAATGAACAGTCTTCCCCTTTTGTTGATATTGTTGACATTAGATTGGAAACAAAGCAAGAAAATGAAACATATAAAGAGGTCATCTATGATCCTTTCCTTCTCCTTGATAACATCTTTCTTGATATGATTAGTAAAAAGGAGGATTCTTCGTAGACTCCTCATTTCAGTAGGCAAGTTGATAATGAAAAAAAGGCATGTATTTTCAATTATGTGCCAGAATATGAGTTTTTCCTTTTCCAACAAGATGATGTATTTTCAGAAAAGGATATCGGTTATAGTTAGGATGTGTTCTATATTGAGTATACGACATATATGTCACAAAATAGTAGATGTTCTATATCATTACACAGTTTTCAGGTTTTCAATGGTAAGTGCAATGATAAAATTAAGCATAGTGGACAGATAGAAATAGCCAACAAATTTGAAAAATGGTTTTCCACTTATGTTATTAGATTATATCTGATGCTTTCAAAAGAAAACCATGTTTATGATAGAGGAAAGCATTGGATGACATTGGCGGGTGGCTTTGGGACATCACACTTGGTCTGATCCTGCAAGACACAAGTGAATTGGGGTAGAGTTGTTTTCTTTGACTCTATGCCTAGTGGAGTTATGAATAAATCCTCTCTTGATTGCATGTTCATGGACAATTTTGAGTTTCTACTTTTCTTAAAGTAGTTGCTATCCATGAGCATTAGTTAGGTTTGCTTTCGTAGTGTGGTTTCTTTTTGTTGAAGTTACCTTGTCCAAGTAATTTCCCCTTGGTTTGCTCTGCAGTTGGTCTGCTCTACTCAAAGATTCTAGTCTCTCACTTCATTCCTATGAAATGAGTGTCCCCAACTAGAGCCACTGATAGCCCTAAAAATTGATTGTATGAAATTTTCAAATTTAAGCCCAAAACATTGATTTTCAGGTTTTTACCTACGTCCTCTGAGAACAATTCAAGGTCTAGGGTTTAGGGTTTATCAAAACTTCTTAAATTTTTGTGAAGAAAACCCCAGAAATGATATATTTTGTTGTTACTTTTTCCCACTTAAAACCGAGGGTACCCTTTCCATGAGCGAGGCCATTTTTATTCCCTAAGCAAAATATTGATTGACCGATTTGTGAAATGAAATTTCCTAAGTCAAGTGCACAAATTCCCTATTACCGACCCCCTTCTAAATACTTATGCTTGCGCTTATATTTTCCTAAGTCTGGAAAGTCCTAAATACCTTGACCGTCTATTAAAGAAAGGATAGATCCAATGGATAGCGCTTCCCCACAATTAGAGATGTGAGGATTTTAATGACCATGGCATCACAAGATTGTGCCACATGTTATCAACAAAAATTGATAGGGTTAGCAGCATAACCGGTTGAAAGCTTTGTAATACCAGTTTGCAGGCAGTAAAGGTCGATCTACTAACAGTCCCATCAATTTGCACATGCTAAGAATAAATGAGGATGTTTTATCCTGAGGTAAAAGGTGCTTGACTTTTAAGTCCTGGAGGAGTTAATGGGCAGTTTGCAAAGTGGTAAAGATTGAACAGATCGAATGGACCTCGTATTCCTGTGATGGAAGTTGCAGGGAGATAACAGACCGCGGCATCACGAGATGATTCCACATGTCCTGAGATGATGCCACCTGTCCTTGGCTGATCAAGAAGGCTTGCAGGGAGGTTGTTGATGGAGCTTGGTCAAAGAATAATATGGCGCTATCCTGTTAGGATTTTGAGGGTCCATGGATACAGTTGGAAAGTCTAACTGCTAAGTTGGCAAGAAATGACCGTTAGATTTGCCAAGTTAGATGAGATCTGTAGTTGAGTTTCAAATGAGAAGTTTGGAGGGATTTTGGAGGCACCACTTGTAGCTCGCAGGAAAGGGCAAAATGAATGGGATTCAGACTTGTCGATTCAAGATTTATTTGACAGTCAAAGATGATATCTCAGAGATGTGAAAGGATTTGGCTAATCTTCCAGTTTAAGTGTGATGAATCATGAGTTCTCTGATGAATTTAGAGATTTGCTTGCTGACAGAAATCCTAAAGCAGGAGACTATACACTGAAAAGAGGAATAAGATCAGAATAAAATCACACATAAGGTGAATGCATGCCAGTGGCAATAGAGTGATGGCCTAGGAAATGGTGGTGACTTGAGTTATAGACATAATTGCTAGAATTCATAGCTGACAAGCTAAGCAGAAGATATCAAAGTGATGATTCTTCACATGGACTAGCATCGCCACATTGAAAGGAATTTATGGTTATAAATTCACTAGGCAGATGATAAAATGGGTAGAAACAAATACAAATTTCTTCATCTTTCTGAGAACAGTTTTTCATCAGTAAGAGGATGGTGTTCGAACACAACTACGAATGGAGTCGTTGCATATTTTATTACACTGGATGGATGATGTTTCTCTAGTTTGATTTTCTTCATTTCCAGAGGGGATGTGAAAGCTCAGGGGATTGCTACAGGGGTTGTGAAATCCTTTTCTTTTTAATAAAAGTCACCTCAAGCCTATCCCCCACTCTTACTCTGCATTTCATTGGCAGAGTGTTCCAAGAGGGAGTTCATGAGGAACTAAAAGAAGGATTTGTTCGAGTGAGGACCGGAAGCCAGTCATCTCTACAGCATCAGGGAAGCTGCAATGCCTTCTCAACAAATCCTATTTACCCCCAAGTTCCTCTTTCCATTTTCTTTGATCCGGGGCATAAAGGCTAGATATTTTCCTTTAATTTGGAGGGAAAGTCTTGTTTCATGTCGGGATCTATTTTCCTTTTTAGGAAGAGAAATGCTATGGAACAGACTGAGCATCTCAGGGTCCATCTAGGAGTGTCTAGGTGATATTGGTGTTGGGTCTCAAATCACCAGATTGGACAAGTTCTAAGGAAATGCCAACTCCTATGCTCAAACCTTCCAATTGACTTGGCCAACTTATAGAGTGAACCTATTTGATTACTAACTCTCACTTCAGGCTCTGCAAGACCTAGGTGGGTATACCTACTCACTAGTTGTTTTCAATGACTAGTGCCTTTTATAGCAGATTAAGTATCTTGATTTGGCTTCCTTCTATCTCAAAATGGCATAAGTTCCTAGGATGGAGATATAGCAGATGACTTCAAGATTGTTGTTGTAGAAGCTATTTGATCTTTGTGCTTGAAATATATATGTATATACTATTGCTAATTTACTCTATATTTCCTACTCAGCTTCCTATTACTTCAAAATAAAATATGAACTGATATGGTAATGAGTTGTATTTTATAGATGACCAGTGCCTCCTTTGTTGTTTGGGCTACAGAGTCTTTATATTTCTTTAGGACTTATTGTGTTTAAACTTATGAGATAGTTTTTAAACCCACCCCTCTCGCCGAGTCTGTCAGTTATTGTTTCTTATGAGCTCTACTTTAATGTCTATATTGTAAACCGCTTGAATGAATTTAACCCTAACTTTAAGAGACCATCCAAGAAAGAAATACAGGGAGCAATTACAATTCACAAGTAAATCCTTTTGTTCCAAATTTACAATATGAAACACAAAATTTTACTAGAAGAACACAAATAACCTTATCTCCTTTAGATAATATCAAAAGCAACTGCCTGCAGAAAATGCAATAATCCACAACACATACGCAAAGGAAAAATGACTGATTATATTATATATTCATCAAAATAGTATAGTGGTAAGCTTGAGGCTATAATTTATATCTTCTCCTTTCATCAAAATGTTGCATTCGATCATTATGGCCATCTCTTCATTGACATATATTTGATGTCCATCAGGTTTCATGTCGAAGAAACCTTGGGCTTCGGTGACTTCCTCTATCTTTCCATCGAAACTCCTTTTCTATAGACATCACCACACTCACTCGATGAGTGGGTCTATCATTTCATCGAAGCCCTCCTTTCTTTGATGACTCACTTCCACTATCATCTTTCATTGATGAGCTCATTAGTAATCTTCCTCGATAAAGTTTCATTGGTGAAACCACATATATCCATAACATGCCTTTTAATCTCCTCGAAACTCATATCCTTATCGATATCTTTTATTGATGTAGCTTCCTTCTGTTTGATCGATATCATTCTTTCGATAGGAATGTTTCTTTTGGTAAGTCTCCTTCATGTTGAACCGATAGCATTGTTTCCTCGAAAGCCTTTTCCCATCGATGAAAACCATTTCTGCTTTCTTCGATATCCTTTGTCGATTGAATCATTGCTTTCGATGAGTCCTTTCTAGAGTTCACCAGTATTCCCTTTCTTCGATAGCCCTTCTATATCGATGAGACATCGCTAGGTCTCATTGATACTATCTGAATTTGGATATTTCAATAGAATGCTATTACACTTGCTTGATAGCTTATGGGTCATTTTATCTTGCAATGAAAATGATGATTTCTTCTTCTAAAAATAGAGGTCTTTTATGATTTAATTCCACAAATCAAGATATTTTACTTAATTTAGATTTGATGCTCAACAATAGGCACGGCTCAAGTATTTTTGTTTTTACCAGTAATCAGTTGGAAATATTGGTTCCACCTCATCACGGGCGTCGACATGCAGATAAGGAGTGATTTGTAACAAGAATTGTGTATAGCCTTTATGGCTAATTATCAAAGAATGAATTTTTTGTTGACAAGTGTCTTATGGCTTGAAGCTTGTCGTTCCCTTGTTTTCTATAATAGGGAATTCAAGGCCATTAGTTAGGGTCTGAATTTTTTGAGAAAGATCTCTATAAAATAGATCTTTTTTGTAGGGTCAGGTCCAAAAATAGTTCTAGAGAGTTGCAAGAAATAACAAGGACTATAATGTTATTTTGCAGAGCAAAAAAGTAGTAGAACAGTTGTAGATTCCCCTTTTTCAAGTAGATCATTTTTGTATTTGAATTTGCTAGCTATTATCTGATAAAAGATAGCTTATGATATTAATGCAAATAAAGTTTCCTAATATTTACTCTCCTATGTGCGATTTTATCTTCTTTTAAGCAAATGGGATCAAGGGTTTCATTTGTTTATTGCATTGTTATGATGTATGTATTCTTCTATTCAATGCTTTAGTCCAAGGGGTTAATCAAAATGCTTGAATAAGATTACAGAGGAAATAAGGCTCGCCATAGGATTTGATAAGTAGTTTAGATGAAGGATTATAAGTAGAGCAATACTGTAAGGCCGTATTGTTTCAGGCAAGGCCAGCTATTAGATGAAGTTTTATCAAATTTTCAGTAAGACTTTTCATAGACCTGTAACCCAAATGAATAAGGCACTGGTATTCACTAGTAAATCTCATTAGGTTATCCATTTCTATTTTTATCTTCTTTATGATCTCTCAGAGAAAATCTTATAAATAAATACTCCAGTCTAAGGTTGAGGATCACTAAAGGATTTGCAATCCTTGAGCATTCTCCCTTTCTGTTGAGTCTTATTATGAGATAATATGCTTTGTTTTCCGTAAGTTCCTGAGTATCCTTGTAGAGAGTAGGAATTTCTTACGGAAGGGATCACCCTCCCTAGTTCTACAAAGCCTAAAGTGCAGGAGAACTTTATGTTCTTGTTATTGTTGGTCCAAGCCTGACAGATATTGATAGTTGGAGGCGGCTCTCCATATATATTTGGAGAAAATCATCTTGGTCTTTGTCTTGTAAGCAACGTAAACCAGTCTTCCATTTTGGGAACCAACAATACCTAAATATGTTAGACACTCTCAAAATGCTAGATGGCTCGATGGTTAGCTATGAATATGTAAGAATACATTTCCAGTTGGTAGTATACTTTCAGTCATTGACTTTGCAGAGAACTTCACGCTTGCACCACAAGATGAGGTCCAATCACAAAATTACAATTTGGTGCAAGTAGCATTTTTTGTTCATATTGTTTATAGGCATGCACCTGATAGTACAGAAGAAGATCGTAAAATTTTAAGAGAGTACCATTTCTATATGAGCAATAATAAATTACACTCATCCGAGTTTGTCTAGTATTTCTTCATGACCTTTTATGAGAATTTGAGGGAGAGAGAAATTCAGATGACACAACATCTAATATGGTTAGATAATTGCACAGGGCAATTCAAGAATGCTAGAATGTTTTATTGGTTGAGTAGGATACATAAGAAAACTAATATTGAACACGTGGAGTTTTTTTTAGGCTGGAAAAGGGAAAGGAGAAAATGATGGTGTTGGTGCATGTGTTAAGAGAGCCCTTTGCAGAGAGCAACTCAAATTTGAGAAAAAAGCTAAATTTAAAAATGCAAGTGCAATTGTGGATTGGTGTGGTGCAACTTTATCCACAGGATCAAGTCAGAACTCTTCAATTAGATTTTCTTCTGGCTAGTTGATGAGGAGAATATCCTTCCAAGATATGATTGTGATACAATCAATGGGTCAGCTAGATGGCATTCATTTAAGAGTTCTAATTCTAACACTTGGACTATATGGACTAGGGAGCTTGCATATTTTTTTCAATTTTGTGTTGCAGGTGAATGGGAAAAATGCAAGAATATGGAATGGGTTGAAGAATGGCAACAAAAATCCTTTACACCTAGTTAGACACAATATCAAGATGTTAGAAGAAATGAAGACCCGGATCATGCATTTGCATCAGAAGATTATGACTGTGTTTCAGACCTCATACAACTTGGTAATTTAATTCAATTTCTTGTTTATAACTTTAAATTATATTATTTGTATTGTCACATAATTTATGATTGTATTTGAATTTTAAATTCTAATAGGTTTTATTTTTACATGTACTTGATGTTTTTTTTCCAAGACATGTGTATGTTGTTGTTGCACTTGAGGATAATGATGAGCAAATTGAGTATTGGCTAGCTAGATGTGTAGAACCTAAGAAAAAGTTGATATGTCATCAAGTAGATGATGATGGTTTTCAGTATCCAGTTGGGTCTTTTGTGGTAGTTGGCACATGGCTAGGCAAATACCTAACAAGAAGGAATGGCTTACCATCTTATGAAGACTATCAATCAGAAAAGAAGATTATACACTATTCTCATTTGGTGGTGGCAACAAACATCAAATTAGAAAGATACAAAGGGACACCTGCTAATAAGGTATTATGGACACTTTCAATGGAAGAGAATGAGGCAATCATAGACACATTGTAGAAGAGAGAGGATGCAGATGGTACATTAGGTTGAATCAAATTTATGCATGTAAGTTTGTGTTAATTGTGTGAACTTTTTATATGTAACTTTCTATATGTATATATGTCTTCTTTATTCTTATGCATGTAGCTAATTAATTTGGTGTTCAGGTGTCAATTACAATTTTTTGTAACATGTATGACACTGAACTTGTGCATTTTATAACTTTTGGCTAATCAAAGTTGTAATACTATGTGAGTGCAATTCTTTTATTGTTGTTATATGGTAATACAAGATAAGGTCCTAGAATTCAGTTTAATTAAGATAATTTTTTGTCTTTGTCCCTTTAACATATATATTGTTGTTATATACATAGGTAAAATGAAATTTTGGTATTGAGATGTCAATTACAACTTGATGACATGGATGACATAGATACAACTTGGTGAGTACATTAGACTGAATAAAATGCATTTAACTTTTTGTAGTGTAAATTGAACTTTACTTTTAAATATATATTTTTAATGGAATTTGAACTTTCATTTTTTTTTTGCAGGACCCCTAGAAGAACATACGTGCATTGATATAATTTTGGTTTCATAAACAACATTTTATTCATCTACTTTTGTTAAATAAATAAACTATGTACATTGGCCCTATGTTCATTAATTGATGATGATAGTTTTTTATGTTGATAGTTATTTTTTCATGTCAGTTGATGTGATTGAATATAAATAAGTTTATGTTTGTTTATATATATGAATGTATATGTCCTACTCTAATCTAGTTCTCATAAAATCAATTCATCTTGTCAATTACATGAACAAATAAGTACATAATAATGAATGATAACAAGTCTATGTTATAAGTCCACCATAGTACTCATTTTTTAATATTGTTATTTCAATTGTAAACATGACCCATTCAATTATTTAGGATATATATTATTTTTAAATTACATCATTTAGTGAATTATTCAACAACATCCTATATTTTCATATTCTAATGTTATTGCTCCCAAAAATGTCAATTTGAAAGGCTAATTGTTTCCCATCACTATTTATGCTAAACCAATATAGATCTAGCATTTAAGATTTTGTGTTCAAAGATGTTACCCCTATATTTTTGCTTGTGCCTAAAGCCTCATAATCAGCTAAAAACCAGCTATTGCTAATTTTTAATGTTGAAAGTGTTGGTCACCTTTGTTCAAACTTTCAAGTACCCTCCTAGACATCCACTACCTGTCAGTCACAAAGAAATCATTATTTTTCAAATTCTGTCAAAGATGACACAAAATCCTTTTGTAGAGATAATTTTTACCTCCTTTTCTCCAAAATGACTAGTTTTTATGGCCAAACTCCATGTTAGCTGGGAGATTTTAATTATTTTATTTTTGGGTTACCCATATGCCCAAACAATTAAATCCCAAGTCTTATGTGTCCTATGCAAAAATTATTTATGGGTTATGCTCTACTTGACTCATTTATTCTACAGTTAAAATTTCATAAGAAACAGAGCCCTTAGTAAAAAGTTATGCAAGGTTTTCTATGGAAGTCCAAAGGAATAATTGTCATTGAACTTGAACTATTGAACCTTCTTTGGTTCAAGGTTCAACGCACAGTCAAATATGAAGACAAGGTGATAAATGGAGCATATTGTGGGCAAAGTCTGTAATTTTGAACCATTTGATTGAACCCAACAGGTTCAAGGTTCAAAGGTTCAACGCGCAAGAAAATGGAAAGGAAAAAAAATCAATGAAGCATACTGTGGATGCAGTTTGTGTTTTTGAACCTTCTGATTGAGCCTCACAGGTTCAAGGTTCAAGGTTGAAAGTTCATAGGTTTAGAGTGTGGATGTTTTTAAAACTGATCATCGAGCTGAGAGTAAAAGTGTTTGGATGACTTTTGAGATAACCACACTAACACATACAAAGTCCAACCTTCATGTTACAAAGGAAGATTCGGCTTCTTGAAAGATGAATTTAATTATTAATTCATATGTTGATAACAAAGGATAGCAGTTGATAACATTTTCAAAGAATCATTTCAGCAGCACGGTATTACAAAAAAATCTAAAGAGTTACAATCCTCCTCTATTCTAAAGAGAGATTTGTAATAAAATAGAGCTCATTCCTTCAAGTGGTAGCTCAAAATCATGATCCATGTGCAAGTTTTGGCATTTATATTGTTTATAGTTTTCAATGCAACCTATAACAATGAATTTTTTGAGACAAAAAAATCAGTCTCGGTGCGGGAGGCATAACTATTAATTGAATCATTGGATTGTGCTGAATTTTTTATATAAATCCTCCCTAGAGCGATTGGAAAAATATTATTGTGTTCAAAAGTTATTAATCTCTGAGTACGGGTCTATAAAAAATTTTGAGATAAAAGATTTGAAGCAAAAAAAAAAAGATAAAAGATAAAAGAAAAAAATAATTAATAATCTTTTCAAGAATCAGTTATTGATAATTGAAAGTCTCAAAGGCTATATATATGTAATGAAAGAAAAGAGAAAGGGTTTTTCTTCTTTTTTATCTTTTGGCTATAAAAAAGGGGGCAACATTGTTTTCTGGATGACATAGTTTTATTTTTCAGAAGTGTTGAGTTTGTGAGCTCACATTTTGGCATTGATGGAATGAAGAAGATTTTGTTGATCTGTGGATTTGTCAATATTTTCTTTTGATTACAATGAGCTTTGTTTCTCTTGTGATTACCTTTCATTGCCTTTTGTGTTACATTAAATTATGTATGCATTTAAAACTTTGATTTCAGAAATAATTTGTATGTGGAAAGAAATGTGTTGGTATCTCTTTGTCTGGATATTCTGATCCCCCTTGTCCTTTGAGGCATGAGAGAGACTCGATCAGAGTCTAGAGCATTTTGATCTATTGGAAAGGGTATTTTCTTGGATGTGGGTAATTAAACTATGTTTTACTTATCTTCATTCACTTCATTATAAATCTTCTATTCGCATCTGTGTCATGGCTATGAGCAGATGTTAGTTGCCTTTATTGCTTTCCAGTTAAAAGAATATTCAGAAAATATACATTTTTATCCAATGAAGGGAGTTGTACCTTCATATCAAAATTCAGAGAGCACTTGCCCTCACCATTGCAAGTGACTCAACTGTTGGTTCTTATTTTTGTCTTTGAATTTGGGCATTTGGGGGTCATTTTTGAAAGGTATTTAAGAAGGACAAATTTGTTAACCAACAAATGACAAGTTCAAAAGTCATTGGTAATTATCCAAATTAGATTGAAAAGAAGAATGAACCAATTATTTTTTATTACATCCACGTCAATAGATACAACATTATCATAAGAATTTACATATATGTCATGTGTGTCTTTAATTTATATGTATATTAGAAAACAGATTTGGCTTAATGTCAACAATGTGCCATGATTTTTCTACACATAATAAATTCCCAATAAATAGTTGATTATTCCTTATCTATCACATTTTTAATTATCATTCTCATCTCTTTTAATAAGTTTAGAGTTTATATTGCATTGTTTGTTCTATTATTTTATTATACAAAATTGATGAGCTTTATGTGAACATGCAAGATTTAAAACTACCTATCACATTGTTCTAGGTTAAACTTTTTCTCCACTCATATTTAATTTAATTTTATTTTATTTCTATAAAATTTCATAACTATTATATTTTTCATCAACCTATACCTGTCTTGTACAAGTAAAGTGCAAAAAATTCATACTAGAGGGCACCAAATCACATAACAACTGATGATATATATAATCACATAACAAGTCCTGATATCATAATAACAAGGAAATGACATAATAGCAAGTCCTAGTCCAAATAACATAACAAGTCATGATAACATAATAACAAGCCCTGATAAAATAATAACAAGGAAATGACATAATAACAAGTCCAAATAACATAATAACAAGTCCTAATAACATAAAAAGTGTCATCATAAAAATTCCATAATATAATAACACAACATGTTCTAACATATATAATCTAAGAGCTCTCTTGCATCTTATCTGTAGTCCTCTTCACTCCACATGAAAATGACTGAGATGCATCATCCTGTTGGATGTGCTCCTGAGATGCACCATCCTACATGTCTACAATATCAGTGTTTGCACCCTCCTACACATTATTAAAAGATAACATGAGAAGAATTTATGTGTGTTTAATTCAAATGATTTGCATAATTCACATGTAAAGTAATTAAATAATGAACATTTAAAATAAATTACCATATGATCATACTTTGTAATGCCCTCAGTGGTACAAGGTCCACTCTCATGAACAAAAAAAGTGGTTGCAGTCAAGTCCTGTACAAAAAAACATTACATCAATTTTGATAATCCTTATAAAAGACACTTACACAATAGACAAATTAAAATTTATTTTTTTAATCATGACCTCAAATGACAATGTTGATGGTTGCATTTGGCTCAATCCCATAGCCATACCAAGAGTGATAGTGGTGTCGACTTGAACAACATATATAAAGCACTAATCAAACTTGTATATACATAAATTATAAATTATATAATGAGAATTTTATGGAAGAAAAGCATACATATGGTGTCTGATGTACAGCCAAAGTCACTGATGGGTGAGGATGTATGCGTGATGCATCATCAGACAACCCAAAAGCCTACAATTACAAAAAATAGGCATGAATCAGAGTTGTACATAAATTAGTAAGTATATAAACACTCAAAATTAATGGATAAAAAACATATTAGGGGTATATGAGGTTGAGCCTCAGTGATCGATGGGCCAGGGTGTGAAGAACTGCCAACCTCAGTGTTACCTGAAATGCCCTACAAAATTGAAAAACAAATATCATACACATTATTAAATTCAAGTTTTAATTGTTTATTTTAAATGTACTTCAATGTATCTAGATGAAAGTGCCTACCGTAAATGAGGCACCAACATCTCGAGGAGGTAAGATGATGGGGCTCCCTCCATGACGTGGTATGAACCCTCCTCTATTCAAAAAAATTGACTCGTGTTATGGATCATATGTGTATATATATTAAATTTAATATTGCACTTTAAATTATATAAATAAATTTGTACCTATGTAGGATGATCATCGTCTGTGCATAGGAGATTAACATATGAAGAGATGACATCATCATCTACACCCTCACTAGCATCATCATATCCACCATGGGCTGCATCAACATCTGCAGGATCACCATCTCCTCCATGGGCAACATCACTTTGGGGACTTGTACATATAACCCTGCAGCTTGTGCAAATATGTACTATGCTGGGGGAAGCCCTCACCTGGTGCAACTGCTCTAACAAATTGCCCAAAAGGGCACTCGATGAACCAAGAGAAGATTCAACTACTCGATGATGAATGGGTGCAGGAATAACTGATATGGGAAGAGGAACAAGGGGATCATCATGCACACAATTTCAAACTCTATCACTCAGTTTGGCCCCTGGCCTATCCTGTGGCATGCCTCGGCCAATCCCTTGAAATGATCTGATGTCAAAGTAGTTGGGTTTTTTACCAAATTCAAATTCTACCCATGATTTTTTTAGAAAATACATCGGCACCTCATGATTAGGGTGTGGTGGATGGTCAAATACCATCCACCAACACTCCCAAAAGTGTGCAACTATCTGTGGGTGCCTACACCATCTACTGATATACGTGACTTTTTGGGATCTATCTCCTCACCCATTTTCGAGTTCACAAAATAACGTTTCAAATCATTTTTTGTTATTTTCAACTCATTGACCTGTTTATAAGACAGTCCATCAGAATAATAAGCATGCATGGAATCCCTCAACGTATGATATCTATTCAACTCCCCATCCAATTTATGTACAGAACAGACAATGCCTTGCATACTATCTGCAAGGCATAGTAGTTGCGGAGGAGGATGAGGATCATGTCTAATAGTACTAATATCTCTCATGAGGGAAGCAATATTCCTCCTCATTCTCTCCCTCAACTCCTCAGGAGTAGGTGGAGGTGGAGGTGGAGGTGACATCTAACTTAACAGCTCATCTATGTCAAACTCATCCATTATGTGAATATAATCTGCATATATATACAAACATGGAAATTTACAATTACTATTTAATTTACATTTCACCTTCCAAAAAAAACTTATAACTAAATACAACATTTAGAAATATAAATTTAAACATTCAAACTTTTACGCATGATTAAAATAAAGAGACCTAGAGAGAGGGGGAGAGTAGGTAATTTGACAGACAATGAGTGAGAGAGAGTGAATGAGGGACATAGAGAAAAGAGGAGAGAGTTCATAGAGAGAGAGAGAGTAGCTAATGAGAGTGAGTGAGTGAGATAAAGAGAGAGGGAGAGAGAGAGAGAGAAAAGAGGAGAGAGTTCATAGAGGGAGAGAAAAGAGGAGAGAGTAGCTAATGAGAGAGGGAGAGAGAGAAAAGAGGAGAGAGAGAGTAGCTAATGAGATAGACAGAGAGTGAGATTGTAATGCCCCGCCAAGACAACCCTGAAGGGATAAAAATAATAAACTAGTTAAGAGTGTAAATAATTTTTTATTTTTTTTAAAACTTTAATTAGTTTACTGAAACATTGAGTTAACATTAAGTTCACATGGTTACTTGGTTCACCATTAACTCAACTCATGTTAATTAATCCAATTAAGTTGATTACCTTAATAACATAATTATACTTCATCAATGGTTAAATTTATTCAATAGGTTAAAATATAGATAACATGATTAAGTTCATTCATTGCAATTTAACCATACATTACATCCAATCTTAAATTAAAACATATGCCATACATTTAATTTCCATACATACTTTGTTTGCATTATAAGATAATAAATACTTTGCATTTCACTAAACCTACATTCTTCATGATCCATATTACTGCATCTAATTAGATACTTCATACATGCATTTAAGATTAATATCATCTAATCTACATTATACATTTTAACCATAATGTCATTCATATATCCAAAAAAAAAAGGAACCAGATGAACACATACACCACACAACACCAAAATGATATTGGAGTTCACCCCTAATGGGCTACATCTCTGGGTCTGCTTCAACTGCAAGACCCCTCTAATAAATAATAGGGTGAAGAATACATAAGGTTCACATCAAAAACATCCTGCCATCAAGGCATACAGAAACAAATAATACATATGTCCCCATCATTACATCCTACCATCAAGGTGTATAGAAACAAATAATACATATGACCACATTAGTCCAAAAGATACAAGAATGATCCAAGAAGAAGAAAGAGGATCCATCTAAAACATGAAATGAAGCAAATACAAAAGAACAACTAGAGCACCAGCGAAGCTAAATCCTCGCAACCCATCATAAGAATCCCATGGTCTAACATGAATATTAGGTACTCTCAAAGGCATAAGCAATCAGATATGACTCTAAAATAGTGCTCCCACTAGAAAACATAAGGGGCGAGTGTCATCACATAGCTTGGTATGGTTACCCTGGCAGACCTCCATAGGCCCTGACCCCCCATCTACTAGGTTACCCTAGCAACCTCTCCCGAACCTTTGGCCCCATCCAAGTCTCATGTGGACCCAACACATCCTTTCGTGAAGACAAGGTTGTTGGTTTGTCATTCCAGGCCTTCTCATTGCATCCTGGGTCTATACTAGTAGTCATCCCATATGTGAGGCACAATTATCTTACTTGGTGTTACATCTACCAACCCCTAATATACTATTAAGTTATCACTTATTTAGACACACTTTCAATGGGTTACCCTGCTACCACTTTGGACGTGACACCCGCTCGAAAGCCACTCTCCCATATGACACTTAACCACAAGTTAGCCGAACTCCCAAAACCGAGGTATACACATGGAATAGGACATAGAGTTCAAGGCAATAGAAAACTGCTTGGCCAAACAAGCCTTCACACGAGGTGTACTAACTGGCGATTCTCTAATTAGAGACATGGCTAGATACAATCAACCACATGACAACATCCAATACTTGCAATTAAAGACTTGCCATTTTTGAAATCATATGTGAATACCAAAATTAAACACTCATTTTCATTAATCTATAATGACAATTTTTTTCCATTTCGGTAAAAATACAAATCGATCAAAGTTTTCTAATTGATCTAAATTTCAAAATACAATATTTGAACAAAATCACCATTACATAATAATTTCAATACCAAAATTGCAATTATATGATTTTGCCTATTTTCCAATACATAAAAAAAAAAACATTAATAAATGTATTTTCTCATCTAATATCCATATTTCATTAAGAGAAAATGTCATTAAATTTCTAATTATATCAATCCATCTTCAAATTTCCCCAAATAATATATTATTTAATTTCTAAAATTTCCAAATAATATAATATTTCATTTTCCAATTACTCAAACAATATATTATTTCATTTTCCAATCTCACAAATAATATATTATTTCATTTCTAAAATTTTCAAATGATATATTATTTAATTTTCAAAATTTCCAATAAGATATCATTTAATTTTCAAAATTTCCAATAAGATATCATTTAATTTTCAACAATTCCCAAATAAAATGTTTGGTCCCCGTATATTAAAAAACAAACAAACTATATATATATATATATAAAATAATAATTTAAAATTAATATTAAAACAACTTTTCAATAAAATAATATTTAAAAACTTTATTTATTCTTTTGTTTACAAAACAAACCCCACCACGTGGCTCCCTTACCGATGGGAAGGGGTTGTGGGGACCATGTTGTGGTCTCCCCACAACCACGGCTGTGTGGAGACCACACCATGGCCTCCATGCCATGGTCTCTCCCCATGGCTTGGGGAAGTCATGGCTCCCCAACCATGGGTCGAGGGCCATGGTTCGCTTGTTGACGCTCCCATCATACTCATTTGTATATATATATATATATATATATATATATATATATATATTTGTTTATTTAATTAAAACAAACAAATTCCTCTCCCAAAATACACAGACTTAGAATTTTCTAAGAAAATTTCTGAAAATATTTTTCCAAAATACATAATGATCAATTAATTTTTTTAATTTTTTTTAAAACTAAAAACTCCAAACACAAATACACTCAGAAAATCTCTAAGAAAATCAAAGAGGATGCCATTTTTCTTTTGGAAATTACCAGTCCACTAGGAAAATTTCACCAACATAACCCCATATTTGGGCAAATTTGAACAAATTGTAATCATTCATCCAACCAATTTGCCAAACACAAACTAATTTTACAATTTAAAACTTGAATTTGAATGCATTCATATGGAATTTTAACAAAATTTCAATGTGAACAGCCACCCCCAAATGTCAATTTCGAAATCAATTTGAGCAAATAAGAATCTAATTTGGAGGTAGGAAATGAGAAACAAGGAGGATTTAAATTCAAAATTTAACTAAACTCTTCCTATTCCACAAGTTCAAGATATTTTTCAAACAAAACAAACACAAATATTTCTTTTAAATCAAAACAAAATCTCTTTAAAAATAAAGGAGGTAAACAAAAATCCAACCTCTATTAGCAATCCTGGAAGTGATTTGATGAAGAGCCCAACTTACAAGCTCAAGAATTTCTTCCAACCAAAAATGCCCCAAAAATTTCTCCATTCCCAAAATCATCCCCCAAATTACATGAAAACCTAGGTTAAAAGGAAATTTTGACCTAAAATCTATTTTTAGGTTAAAATTATTTTTAACCAAATAAAAATCATTTGCAATCAAATTAATATTCAAAAATTGTTTTTCTTTCCAAAATTTGATTTTCTCAAATAAATTAAAACTAACATTTATGTTTCCAAAATGTCAATGAGGGTCATGGATATTAATTTTCCAATTCTATTTAACCTTTTCTTTCAAAATGCATATACTTATTTAATTCACCATTTAAAAAAAACCATTAACCAAACTTGCTACAAATATGAATTAAGAAATTTGATTTAGTGATTAATCACACAAAGGGGTCCTATTTAATTTAATCCCTTTTACTCATGATTGCGTAATAAACACATTTAATCTAATTAAATACTTAAGATTTAATAATCAATTTTTCCAATGAATAACACACATACAATAAATGTGTTAGTCCATGTCAGTAATCCACTACAATAACATTTAACCATCGTTAAGCGAAATAATGTGTAAACAACATATACTGAAAAAGTCAATTGAAGTCAAAGCATGAATCTACAAATTCTGATCAAGGAAGGGGTTCCACATATAAATATTAAATAAAAAGTGTTAGCCTGAGGTTATTAACATGAATCAAATGAACAACTAATCATACATGAGAATCAATGTGTAATCAACATTCACTGATACACACATCAAGCATATTACCTGAATATAACATCACAACATGGTATATCAACCATCCAAGTAAGCCACTAAAAAGGTCAACCAAGGTCAAACTGGTTTTAAAAAGTCTGATTAGGGAAGGGGTACTACATCCTCCCCCCTAGGTTCCGACTTACTCTTGGAAGTCGTAAGGCTAGAAGGAAAACATGTAGCACACATTAGCCCTAAAACTTATTTAACAAATATCAAATTGCACATAAGTATCTTTTCATGGATAATTGAAACATTATTGTTGAATCCTTTACGAATGCAATTATCCATTAGCAAGACACATCCAAACTCATACGTTTCTTATCTTTCTAGGAGCTATCTATAATCATAGCAGTGAAACAAGAATTTCTTCCTTTAATGACACCAAATTTATGCATTAATTGAGGTAAACAACAAATTATAGCATTCTTCTACTAACTACTACAAGAAAAATATGTCACCCTGATCAATTTATTTTACTGTTCCATCCTCTTCCTAATATATTATCGCATAGAAATAACTTCAAATTTCAAATTCTATAACCATGTTAACATTCATGAAATAAGAGAAATATATATAACACAATTGCTTACACTTGTTAGGCATATTAAAACCTTTCCAATTTCTATGCCCCATAACATAGTGACAAATTACACATTTTACTCCATGTTTAACACATAAATATCTATCCACATTATTGGAAAGCACAATTCACAAGGCCACATGTGAGCACCTCTAATGCCCGATCATAGATAACATGCACGATCAGCATCTCTGTGTCTGATCTCAGAACAAAATACATAATCATATATATCCAACATCTCACTCAAGGGCTTGATGGTGTTAGGGCACACACATAGCGGTGATACCTTCCATACAAGACCCTTGTGACCATCCCTTGTTGAGTAAGGTGGTTAGCCTCCAACAGATAGTCACCACACATAGGTAGGTAGTGGATCCTAGTTGCACCACAGCCTCACATACCTCCATCCTCAAGGTTCCCTACATCTACTTCCTCATATACACTCAACCAAGACCGCCTCATACATCATTGGAGAGAAATTCACATTTCAACACAAGACCAACATGTGAAAAACAATAAGGATAAACCAATTTAGCCACCAAGATACAGATGAATAAAGATAATAAATCATCAAATTCCAACAGTAAGGCAAGAAATATCCATGTAATTGCAACACCAAATCAAGTAAGCAAAAGATCACAAGATCGTGGCTAAACTTTCAAAGTCAAAATAGAATAAATTGTTGGTCCACATGGTAATGTCTACTACATCTTGCATCGTGTCTTAGCAGAGAAGGCACGCAATGGACGTATCCTGCATGGTAGTGTACCTCGCGAAATATGGCACGCATAGGTCACACCCCGCATTGTGGCATACCTCTTAGGATACTCGTTGTAAGCAAGAGGTATACATGGCTAGGGTCCACCCACATGTCTACCAATGCCTACCAACTTGCAACTCATGTGGAAATAACATACCTTTCATGAAGACAAGGTAAAAGATCCTCCAAGATACACATCACTATGCTCAAGAACTGCCATCAATATGCTCACGAACTGCCATCAATATGCTCAATAATAGTGGGGAATAGGCTGACACACATAAACCATATAAGTTGGTTTATCAAAAAGGGAAATTATTGAGTACACCTTAATATAGTTTCGTAATATATCTATATTTTTCCTCAAATTAGAGAAGCTAAAGTCGCTTCGTGCCGCCATTATTCATACGTCGATCATACTATTCGAGGAATGGTGACTTCTGATACTACCCCTTCACATACTGAATAATCAAAAACCTGTGGGTTGACACTCAGTAGGTAACAAATATGCAACAACACAAAAACAATTGGTATTCCCATACCCATGTCCCCATGCTCCTTCTTGTCTTTAGGTGCCACATCACAAACTAGTAACTCTGGAATTGATCGAAATTGATTGTCTTATTTGCATATACCGGTTGTCTACATATACCAGTTTAGACACCTTCATACTGGTTAGACTTACTCTATACATATAATATCGGTTTGCAATACATAGACTTAATAGTAATACTGGTTTGACCTAACTGGTATAAGAAGATGACTATGACAATCAAAACATATATGTGTCATTAATGACAACACATAAAGTCATCCAATATAAAAATCATCATCATGCCAACATTCTCCCCCTTTGTCATTGATGACAACACTTAGAAAAATTTTGACAACTGAGTGTCCTTACAAAAATGTACAGACTCCCCCTTAACAGTACATATAAAATTTTCTACTCCCGCTTTGACAACAATGCCAAATAGAAAAGTAAAATACATACATTACATCAAAATTTGTCATCAAAAACTACATACATATAAATATAAGAGTTTTTTAAGTCTTTAGAATGCAATTCTTAAGAAAATGTCATTGAAATGAAACTTTAACTGCTTAAGATCATTATCTTATGTTTCTAACAATGTCTCAGTGATTTCAACATGCATCAAAATTTGTGCAGTAAATTATTCCATAGCATCAACAATGCTCATCTTTGAGGTAGCCAAAACTGCTTCGGAATCCTTGTATGCCCTTTGTAATATTTCCACTTTCAGAATCAAATGGTTCTTCAGCACTTTCAAAGATCTGATCCACTTCACCTATTCAAAATCATAAACATCTAATAGGTGTTGCAAGGCATCAATCGATTTGCCAAAATTTAAAGCAGAATCATGTACTGGTAGGTATGCATCACCTATCCTTTCAAGATCCTTCTCAGTATCTTCTCTCTTTTTCTTGAAATCGAAACAAAATAGTGATGCTTTAGATATAGTAGCCAAAATTTTACCTCCAATCTCTATATTGGTTTTCAAAAGATCTTTATTCACTGATAAAATGACCTTTCCTTTGTCAATTTCTGAAATTAATTGCTCTCCCCTTTTCTTTGTGTAATCTTTTTCTGCTAAGGCATGAGCAGCCTCTTCAAGTGATTTTAGTTGTTCACTAGAATCAACAACTAACTATCCAAGCTTTGCAATAGGGGTAGATAAATTACCAGTATCATTCTCCAGTAGGAGACTTGTCAAAATGTCATCAGTAGTCTGAATAGTCTCAGCTTCTTTTATCATCTCTTTCAACCTCTTCTTTTGTGCTTTGGATTGCATAGCAGTAGCAATCTCCATCAGTTCAGATACACTCAAATTCTCCATATCTATAGGACCTTTTACTATAATTGAGTCATCATCATCATCATCGATTTTCTTCTTCTCCTTTGATTTCTCCTTTTCATCCTTTTTCTCTTCTGCCTTCTTATCTGTTTTCTCTTTCTCTATCTATGTTTGTTCCTCCTATGTGGCTGTAGTGATTGGTGGTAGTTGACTTTCAACATTGTTATCCTTTATCAATGGTGTTTGCATGTCCACACTTTGTTTAGTAACTGGTGCTTCCTCTGCTATTTGTTCACCAACAATATCCAGTTCCTGTTCAATTTCCTTAACTGGTTCAATTCATTACCGGTTGTATTAACAATATCCTCAATTTCTTCAGTTTTATCCATAGAGAATATGACTAGTAGAGAACTTGTATCATCCTTATTCTTGACAAGGTAGAATACATCTGGTATAATTATTTCTTCATTATCTAGCTTCGGTGGAGCTCCGGTATCAATCTGATCAAGCTTATTATGATAGAACTTCAATTGCTCATTCATCCTTTGAATATCTTTTGCAATTCAATGAGTATCATCTTCAATTGTTTGAATTTTACCTTTCAATAGTCTCAGTCTCCTTGTTTTTGAATGAAATTGTCCTTTATATTTAGTAAGCATTGCTAATAATTCTTCACGAAACATCTTAGGAAAATATTGAACAAAGATTCTATCAATAATCTCTTGGTCCTGATCTATAATAAACTTCCATTTATTTTTCAAAATTGAATATAAAGAATCATAAATATCCTTTTGAATATCTTGTGGTAAGTGGTTATATTGACATAGGTAATTGATTACCTTTTGTACCACTACTTGTTTTTGACCTTCATCAAAAGAATCAAAATAATCCTTTACATTATCAAATGTCTTTCTCCTTAATAATTTCAAAGTCCTCTCAAAATGAATAACTTTCTTGAATGAAGCAACATCAATAGGGGTACTTTGTTTGGGAATTTCTCCTACTGGTTTAGATTTCTTACCAGTTACCTTCATCTTTATTGTTTCTTCCTTAGACTCAATTTCCTCAGGTTATACTTGCAAGATGAGATTCCCACCTCTCTTCCTCATGGTAGTGGGCTTCTTTGCATATACCTTAGGTTTTGGTTCCTTATTTGTTTGAATACTCCTTGTTATTCTTGTACCGGTATACATAGAAGCTCCTTGATCTTCTTTCTTCTTTTTCTCCTTCACACTACTGGGTTGTACAGGTGCAATCCTTTCTTGATAAGTTCCTAGTCTTTTCTTCTTAGTGTCCTTAGTTGATGCTAAGAGGTTGCTGCCATAACCAATCAGTAAGTCATAATTGACTTCATAGCTCATTCCTCCATTTCTTCTTCTCTCAATTCAACAACCTCCATAAGACAGAAATCAGTGGTCTTAGTGAAACATATGTCTTTTTCAAAGTGTTTCACCACTTCATCTGATAACCTGTCTCATGCTCATCTTTTTTTTTGGAATTCATTGAAATACCTGTTCATTGCAATTGAGAATGTATTCTTCACAGCCTTTATGCTATTCTTAATTTGGGTTGTAACGGGTGTATCCTTAGACCATTGTATATCACCAATTCTTGGAATAAAGTTCTAAAAGTAGAAAAAAAAACCAATCAAAAGTTCCCCATATTTAAACTTATGACTGTAAATTCAACATCAACTAGCTTTGCATTGCCTCACATAAAATCATAATATGCATTTATTATCATCATCTAGTAGGCCGAATGCACGACAGTAGATGGCACACAGTTCATTCAAGTGGAATAAAATATTCGGTAGCCAATAACCATTGTTGCAAACTTGACTCCTTCATCTACAATCTTATTGACAGATATAGAATGACCATCAACAATGGTCTTTGTCAATTCAATAGCAGTCTCCTTTAATATTTTCCTCAACTTAGGTGCTTCACCGGTTTGGCAGATATCGGTTACTTCATGAATAGCCTCCTTGGTTATAGTATGAGACCTATCAAAATACATGTTTCCTCCATGCACACGACTAAGGATGATCCTGACATGTTCCTCCTCAAAATCCTCTAGAAAGTACACCACATTATAAAAACCTTTCTCATAAACCCTAATATATTTGGTTTTGATCTTCCCACTCTTATCGTACAAAGATTTAAGCTGGGAATAGATTTCCAATAAACCTAGATCCTCAATTTTACAATCTATATAACTTGTCAAATCACCTTTAATCAAAACACCTTGGGGTACTTGAGATAATGCATTATAAGAATCTATCTTATCCATCCCCATTGACTCCATAGCTTCAGCACTGATAAAAAGATTCTCTGTTGGTGTAGATGACAATGTCATTCTAAATAATCTTGATTCGAGAGAGAGATTGACAAAAATACCTTGGTCCTTTCGAGATGCTATGGTTTTTGGTTGCTCTCTCTCTTGCACACCCAATTCACCTTTCCTTAGCTTTAAATCCAATTCAATTTTTTTAATCCATAGCACAAATTCATTCTCAATCTGCTAACAAATCTCTATTTCACTCTGCAAGTGCTAACAAAATGCTTCTTCGAATGCAATAGGGTAATAAAATGATTCAACAAAGCTTCTTTTTATTTACTTTACCAACTGCATTAATTACACTACCGATTGGGTAACAAACCCTAATTACCACTTAACAAACTCGCCTATACTGGTAGGCATAAAAACTGGTTGGTAATCCTTAGAAAATCAATTGAAAGAAATATTAAAATTGTTATATTACAACTCAAAATTCAAAATTTTCTTACCATACTCTCTTCAAGGGGTTCAGAAATGGATTTACTAATATGCTCCCCCTAGGCTTGTTAAAAGTTCAATTTACCAGTGCAGGATTCTCCACACTAGGTGAAGGATTTGATTCTTCTGATGGCTTGTCCTCACTTTTCTTCTTCCAAATCATAATCATCTCCTCTCTGGTTTCTTTAATATCTACTATATTCTTTCCTTTCTGATCTTCAGAGTGATTTACCAGTTGGTTCTTCTTAGTTTTGCAAAACTTAGCAATGTGTCCTAGTTTATGACAATGATAGAAAGCCATCCCAGATGCTCTCCAAGGTCTTATATTACCTCTTCATGTCCTTCTTCTGCAGCTCATAGCCACATGTCCAAAGTTGTTGCGAATTGTGCAAATCACATTTGTTACTTTCTCCATCTCATAGGGACTAAACTAATTGACATAAGGTTTTTGCCAGTTCATGTTTCTTCGGTTGTCATAAGTCCTTCTCTAGTCAATGATAGGTCTTGAATTCATGTGAGGTGTTGGGTTATTTTCTCCATATCTGCATTCAACTAATCTGTGTCCATACATATTGCATGTGTAACAATGACCTTCAAATTTTCTAGACACATATCTAGTGTTCATGTTATAACCTATGTTTTCATTAGATCTGCTTCTACATAAATTAGTAGTATGTCCTAGTTTGAGACAATTAAAACAAACTGGTTTAAAATTCTTCTTACCTAATTTCATGCCTTTAGATATTGGTTTATCTTTTGATGAAGTATCCTTTGTTTTAGAAGACTCACCTTTCTCAAATGTATTGAATCCTAACCCAAATGTGTCACCTTTCATCCTCCGAGATTGGATCTGTTCATCCAACATAGAGGAGCTCTTTTTGAATTTTTCAAGCTTCTTATTGGCCTTAGTAAGCTCTTTAGTAAGATCTTCATTATGGTTCATAAGAGTCTCTCTAAGAGACATTGCCATCTCAATATCTTACTGTAATGCATCTTTTTCTTCCTTCTCCTCATGCTAGTGTTCATGCAAAGTTACATCTCCTACTTGATCTTAGAGATCTCATGATCTTTCTCTTCGATCGAGTCTTCAGCTACTGTCCCTGCTTCAAGTTCTTGACTCATACAGATTGTAAGAGCTTCAATTTCTCTCCTTAGATTAAGTTTTTTACCATTCACTTTCTCCACTTTCTTCAACTAGTGCATCAATGTTGGCCTCATCTGAAGAATTGTTGTCAGAGATCTCCAATAACTATTTTGTCAATTCTTTTCTCTTAGCCTTTGAAGCTTTGAATTTGCCTCTCAGGGTTTCTAGCTCATCCCTAGTTTCAGCAAGTTCTCTAGCCATTGTTGGCATTTTGGTGCATTTTGTATGACTAGTGAATAATATGGTTATCATTGTTGACAACATCATTTCCCAAGTCCTCATAGTCTGTCAGCAGTAAAATGACCAGTATACAGTGGTTAACCAGATAAGCAGTGTGTAGATAGGCTAAGTAGTAAGTAGATTGACACACAAGAGGACAACCAAAAAGTAGTGAGGAGACCGACATAGAAGAGTTCAACTGGGACAAATGAAAAGAAGTGAGTAGACCAGAACATAAGATGTCAACTGGGACAACCGGCAAGCAGTGAGTAGATTGGCACAGAAGAGGTCAACTGAAAAGAAGAGATTAGATCAACACATCGGTATACAAAAGGTATTCAGCAAGTTGATTTTGATCAATACACCAATAGATTCTATAAATGACAAACTGGTAATGTTTAGTTAACATCCAGATAAATCAACAGTCATCTCCAGTCAACCAACAGACTTATCAACATGAACAACTGTTTTGACAGAGATTCTTGGAATGATTTATGGAGAATGATTTATGGTGTGGTAACAGAATTTTGAATAGAATGTTTTGGAGGGAAAGTTGGTGATAGATCCAAAGGTTAATAAATTAACTTAATTCATTTTTGATGAGGTTGTTGCTAATGTGGAGAGTGTGGTGAGAAAGTGTGAATACAGGGGGAGAAAATCATAGTACAGAGTCAAAGGTCAGAGGACCAACATAAGTACATAGCCGAAGGATAGAGAACTAGTAGAGTGCATAACTAAATGTATAAGAAGGAAATTGGTGGTTTGCATGTTAGGTCCCGAAGACAACTAAGAGGGGGGGGGGT
The DNA here is from genome assembly GCF_030272615.1 of Cryptomeria japonica. Lineage (NCBI taxonomy): Eukaryota > Viridiplantae > Streptophyta > Pinopsida > Cupressales > Cupressaceae > Cryptomeria > Cryptomeria japonica. The sequence goes on along the minus strand of NC_081414.1, from coordinate 520,448,412 downwards.
GAATCAGTTGTCAAGTAAATTCAAACCAAAAACAATTTAACCAACTTTAATGCTTAATACTGGTAAACCAAACTTTAATGCTGGTAGATAGTTTTATCAGTTAATTGTAGTACTGGTAAAGATTAATGAATGAGATAGAAAGACAATAAAATCCACATCAAATAACACCAATTTTTGTACCTGGAAACCCTGTAAGGGGAAAAACCACGGTTGGAAATCTTACCCACAATCAGATGATACTATTGCAGATAGTATGTGTATACAAATAGGGTCTCCACATGTAGAAAGGCCAAACACCTAAAGCTCACTACTCAAACACAAATAGGAGTCACACTAACTACAATTGGATGGTTAAATCCAATAAGGATGTACTGCTTAAAATAGCATCTTACTATGCTAGATTCAGTACCGGTGTAATTCTGATTGTCTTCACAAAAACCTTGCTTCACCTTCAAATGATGTCTGCATGTAAAGCTCTGCTTACTCTCCCATATACTGAATTATTTCTTCCTTCGCATTCCACACTTGATCTTACAAATAAGATCTTACATTTATATCATAACCTAAGACCAATTTTAGTAGGTCAGCTCTAAAGGATATTACAATAAAACATTTTAAAAGTAAATCAATAACCGATGCAATAACCGATTTAACATGTCATCTTGATGTATTTACAATAACAACAAAATCATCCCCAAAGCATGTCGTGCTGATCTGGAAAAGATAAACCTGCTGGTGTATAACCTGGACCTATTTGCCGGTAACAACAAATATGCAAACACGAATATGCCAATGAACAAATCTCCAAGACAAAGTGTCCAAACAATGTCTTTGACATAACCAGGTGTTTTCAATGTCATTCCAAATGCTGGTGAATATCATATCCTATCGGTGTACTAGATACCAGTGACTGTGCATAAGTCACTAGCTTGCCGGTGAACATTGCCGATTCTTCAAAGTGTTAGAGTTGATAAGTGATAGTATGTGTTGACATCAATGATAAAACCATACCAAAATACCAACAATCTCCCCCTTTGGCATTGATGGCAACACAAGATGGAAAAACCATCAAAGTGCCAAACAGAAATGCCAAATACCAAAAACCAACAATCTCCCAAAAGAGATCATAACTAGAAATCAAAAACTCAGATACAGAGAGTAATCTATCATCTCAAAGTATTAATATTTCTCCCAAATGAATAATCTCTCCCCAAAAGTTAATGTGTTTTTCCATAGATATCTCTCCCCCTTTGACATCAAATGCCAAAGCCAATACAAAACCAGATTCAAATAAAAAATACCAACCAATTCAATATACTAACTACTCCCCCTAAGAAGTAGCTTCCTCATCAAAGCCAGAGTAATAGATTTCTCTATTAATTCTGTCGGTTGATGACAAACATCAACTGTCTAAGTCTCTATCGGTGGGGGTATGACCCCAAGCTAGTCTCTGAGATATTCAAAGGTCTCCATAGGTAGAGGTTTAGTGAAAATATCTGCAATCTGCTCTTTAGTATTCACATTAACTAGTTTTACTTCTTTTGCTTCAACATTCTCTTTCAGAAAATTTAGTTTGATAGAAACATGTTGTGAGGCCCTACCTTGACTCATCCTAGCAATTTAGTGATTTTCATGTTGAGACTATTATGGATGCTTTATTTTTATGCATTATGGAGGGTATGTGCAAGCTAATGAGTCACAAATTCGCGGAAGTATGTGCATTGGAAAGCGTGCTCCACAAAACGGGGGCCCGTTAATGGTTCGACCTCCCGAGCCGAAAGGTCATGGGGTGCCGAAGCTAAATAAAATGGGCCCCCATTTTGTCGCAAAATGGGCCCCCGTTTATAAACAAAACGGGTCCCCGTTTATAGACAAAACGGGGGCCCATTTTTAAAAAACGGGCCCCTGTTTTGAAATTCTATTTTTACCATTTTTTTGGACAATTTTTCATTTTCACCGTGATAGTGAGTTGAAAAGAAGAGATCAAAAACGGGCCCCCATGCTGTGGTTTCCACTTCAAGCCTCCACCACTATCCCAGGTACACATTTAGTCATCTATTTTCACATTTCATAATTTTCTTGTATATTTTTCTTGTTTTTTTGCGTATTATTTAGTTTTTTTTTTATAGTAGCATATAAATAAATTATTTTTTATATTTGTAAATTCTTGATTTTGATCTAAAATATTTTTGAACAGTTAACCCTAAACCGTAATCAACAAATTTAGAAACCAAAACCAAACCTAGATAATTAACAAAACGAAATCGACACAAACAAAAAATTGAAAATGAAATGGAAACAAAAACAAAAACGTTCAAAAATGAAATTGAAATAAAACCGAACATATGTACCTAAATTTTTCTTAATCCTCATTAGGGAATACAAAAGTTACCACTAAATTAATATAACCTTAAAAGTAATTAACATTACTCTTCAAATTTTAGATATGAAAGTTTAGGCTTAGGTTTATGCCATGTCATGGCATAAAGGTCCTATTATGGTCCTATTATGTCATGTGATGGTATAAAAGGATCAATTATGGACACAATTTTAGAGAAAAGCTAGATAAGTTACTAAAATTGGAGTTTGGTTTACATAGGTTCATAAAGGAAGCTAATATGCCAAATATATAATTCATTAATACAAAATAAAAAATATTCTTGATTTATAATGTTGATTGATAATGAGTTTTCTAAATGGGGTGCTAATTATATATACATCTGAAAGATTTGAAAAATATAATTCCCAAGAAGTATTTTGAATATCTTTAGAAGTATATTGGTATATCTATAATGTAATTTATATTATAAAAGATTTGATAAATGATTTGAAGTTGGTAGATATTTTGAGGAAGATTTATTAGATTATGTTATGATTAAGCTAATATTAGAAGAATGGTTTTAACAACATCTTTTGGTTTTAAAAGGTGCACAAGGTTTGAAGTTGAAATCATATTCGATTGTATATAATATTAAATTGTTAAGGAGCTATTTTTTTTTTAAATAGTTAATTTAAGATATTAGTTGAAGCTATTTGAGAACGTGAGATAGTCCTAATGAACACACGAATTAAATTAATGAACCTAGGACAATCACAATGAACATATGATAGTCCCAATTAGCCTCAAATGATCCTAATGAATGTAGGGCAGTCTTAATGAACCTAAGAAAGTCCTAATGAGCCTAAGAAAGCCATAATGAACTTGGGACAATCCTAATGAACCTAGGATAATCCTAATGAACCTACGATAGTGTAAACAAGCCTAGGATAGTGTAAGAAAAAATCAATACAAAAAAGACCTCAAATGCGTTAAATGAATTTCCCAATAACGCACTCGTGTTTATCTTTTTTTGGTCATTTGGCTACCTTTTTTTACAACATCTTGGTGTATATGCCCCTAAGAAGACCTTTTCCTCAAAAATTTCTTGGATCATGAACTCCTCATGTGCACCAAACATAAGTTGCCACTTGGAAGCTTCTAATGCACACAATCCTTTCAATCAATCTACTCCATTGATCTCTCAAAACAATCTTAGTCTTTAATCCTCTATCCTTCATGACTATAAATAAATCATTATATGAGCTATTTTCAAGAACTCTTGTAATGCAATGTTATGTTGCCAATTTAAGCACCTTACATCCTATCTTGGTCACAAATCCATCTTGAAGCCATCAACCTTTAGCTACAACAAGAGTTTTCTTTCTGAGATACTATTGTCTTTCATCTTTTATACATTATCCTTTAACTCGATGTAAAGGTGGTACTTATGCATAGCATAATGGTTTGAAATTCATAGTTTAAGTCCTTTATTGATTTTTTATGCTTGCTTGCATACACATATATTGCTAGAATTTAGCAATTCTTTATAGCTTATATTTTAGTTTATTTATGAAAGAGTATAAATGAAGCTATATTTAAAGTCAAAATTGTAAGATCCCCTCAATCATTGAGGTAGAATTCAAAATTGACTTCACCTCTAATTATATGAAAAATTTACTTTGTCTGTACATATCAAAATCTTTCAAAATTTTGCATATTAAACAATAAAATATTATGATGAACAAGTCTCTAGAGTCTTAAAAACCTTTATTTTCATAAAGTGCCAACACTGCATTTTTTCCCTAAAATATTCTCTTTGATTAATACGAAATTTTAAAATGGTTGCTACTAAAAGTATTAGGTCAGCGAAAGGAATTGGGATATTTAAAAATAGGCTTGCATCACTTTTTTAGCTTCATTGAGTTGTAGTTTGTTCATTGACTTAATAATTAAGTGCTTGCAAGTATGATAGTGGAATTTAGGAATGAGGATCATATAGTATGTTAGGAATTTTATTTGGAATGTTAGTCAAAATAATATTCTAGTTGATAATTATAAATGCATGTGTAAAATATTGTTGAAATTGATTATTTTAAAAGTAAATATTGCAAGGTTAATTTTGTTTTTAATTGTTGGCATGTTGTGTTGATTTTTATGTAAGAGTTTCATTTCTTATTCAACTTTGTAAGAGAATTTGTGTATGAATTGATATCTTAAATTTAATAGAAAGATTATATATCAAAACAAATGATTGCGGAGTTTTATAATAAATGATTTATAGGAAATAATATTTTTTGAAGGTTTTGTAAATTATAATCTTGTGTAGATTTGATTATGGGAGAAATTTAATGGTAAAATATGCTTAACTCTTCAAAAGTTTTGATGTTTTGTCTTTACATGACAACCACTTAGAATATAATATGTTTTAAGTATGTCATTTATAGTCATGGGAGATTAGTTTTTTTTTAAGATTGTCTGAAGACTAATCAATGTAATATGAATTGATGGCAATTATCTCAAAACTATGTAATTGAATTCTAATAAATTATCATGTACACTAAAACACTAGAAATATGGAGCATCCAAACACACACGTGCATTTTTCAAAATAACTTTAAGTTAAAGTTAACAAAATATTATGTTGTCTTAGTAATATTGTTTCCATGCTATATATTCTTACACTAGAAGGAGGATCATCTTATTTCTCACTTATTTATTGATCCTATGTATGAAATATTTTATATTGATTTTAATAGTTGATGCATTTTACAAGAAATGAATTTATTAAATTGAATATATAATAGATTTATGATGTTTCATTGAAAGTTTTTATTAAGTTTTGTGCGCAAATTTTATATTTCAAGATTCAATAGTATGCACATGTATATTTTTTTAAGTTCAATATTATATTATATATTTCATGTGTATCTCATTCAACAACATAGAAATGTTACTATTTATAAATGTTTTTTTTTAATTTAGTAAAATAGATTCTTCTTTGACATAGAGTTGTATATAATTCATGTATGTCTTTATATATGCAAGAGTTCTTTGTTATCATGGATGTCTTTGACATAGATGAACTATTAGGTGAAAATCCCCCACCACAACCCCCTCCTCCTCCTCCTCCACCTCCACCACCACCACCACAACCACAACAACCCCCTAGATTGGATGAAATTCGTTTAAGAGAATGATTTAATGAAAACCTACAAGTGATTGAACAAAACATTGCTGCTATCCAAAATGAGCAAGTCACGCCACCCCATCTTGTAGACTTTGCAAAATCAATGCAAACTATTGTTGAGTCAGTTAGATCTGTTAATTCTCAATTAGATCAATTTCATAGACAACGACAAGAGTTGCATGATTTTTATGCCGATGGTTTAACTTATAGGAAAATCATTGATTTGAAAATAACCAAAGCTCATTTATGTCCATATTTTACCAACCCAAAAACAAGAGAACCAATGCAACCTAACCAGAAAAGAATTTCAATTAGGTGGTGTGTGCATCCAGAAATGGCTAGATACTTTTGGGATAGATGGTGGATGGTTTTTAATTATCCACCACATCATAATTATGAGGTCCTTTTTTATTTTTTGAAGAAATTATACTGTGAGTTTGTAATGAACCAAAAACCAAATTATTTTGATATGAAGTCATTCCAGGGTGTTGGTCGTGGAATGCCACAGCATAGATTACGGGCACAGAGTAATAATCCCCTATCGGATCCACCCATAGTTCCACTTGTTGCTCCATCGATTCCTACAGATGTCCAAAATACATCATTCTTATTGACATTAGATGCTTTGACTTCCCTCATAGGTAACCTAAGTGAGCAAGTTGCTCACATGGCATCTGCTCCTTGATGGATGCCACATATGTGTTCGAGTTGTCATGAGACGTGTGTAGGTCCTACTACTGCTGCAGGATCTACTTCAGTTCCAGATGAGCATGATGCAGCAGATGATAGTATGATGACATCTTATATGGATTTTCTTTGCTCGGATGTTCATCTTCACCAGGTATAGATATATATACATGTACATGTCAATCTTTTTATACTTCATTAAATATAGGTATAAACTAAGTGCATCTCTTTTTTTATACAATCTAATACTTCATTAAATAAATTTTGTTTATGTAGATAAGGACTACACCTAATATTAGAGTCAATATTGCATCTACTGGAACACAACTCGGCACACCTTATGGGGTATAGTATAAATTTCTATCTAGACATTGTACTAGATCTTTTTAAGTTAATATGTTATCATCATATACTATATAAATTTTCATGTTGATACATTGAATGCTTCTTTCTCCAGGATTCAGGTCATGAGGGACCCTCTACATCACATCGAGAAGAGGGTCTGACTATTGTGACACCATCTATGGTATGTATCTTATAATTCTTAAGCTAAATATGAACTCTTACAATATTGTAACTTAACTTGAAATTATTTATTACACATATATATGTTCACTAAATATGATTTCATTAAATGCATGTATGCAGGTGGACACTACCATTAGGATGGGTTATCCTCATAATTTTGATCAGAGCCAATTTGAATGCACATCGACATCCTTTGAGGTATTAATATGTAATACTTAATTTGATCTTATTTTGACTCTTAATTTAAGATTTAATTGGACACTTTGAATTTGACCTTGTACAGGAGTTAGCTAGCACTACATTTGGTGTTGATACTGCACAAGATATTGCTAGAGGATCTGATGAGCATATGGTAAGTTTGTAACTTAATTTATGAATTCTACTATATTTGATAAATGATTCTTTTAATAGTTAATTTCAAGTAATATTTTAATATTATTTTTTTATTGTACAACATGAGACGGGTGGATCTGGACCATGTCCTAGGGACAAGAGAGATACTGCTAGAGGATCCGATGAGCATATGGTAAGTTTGTAACTTAATTTATGAATTCTACTATATTTGATAAATGATTCTTTAAATAGTTAATTTCAAGTAATATTTTAATATTATTTTTTTATTGTATAGCATGAGACAGGTGGATCTGGACCACGTCCCGGGGACAAGAGAGATACTACTAGAGGATCTGATGAGCATATGGTAAGTTTGTAACTTAATTTATGAATTCTACTATATTTGATAAATGATTCTTTTAATAGTTAATTTCAAGTAATATTTTAATATTATTTTTTTATTGTACAGCATGAGACAGGTGGATCTGGACCACGTCCCAGGGACAAGAGACCACGAGATGTTATTGATCATAGAACTTATATTTTACTATTTATTTGGCCACATCCCGCATAGCGACGTATCTAGAAGGATACTCGCCGTAAGTCAGAGGTATACATGACTCTGGTCCACCCACATGCCCACCAACACATACCAACTGGTAGCACATGCGAATAACCCTACCTTTCGTGAAGACAAGGCAAAAGATGCTCCAATAGAATCCAACAATATGCTCAAAAACTGCCATCTATATGCTCAAATAAGGACGAGGAATAGGCTGACACACATAAACCTATAAATAGGTTCATCAAAGGGAAAGTATCGAGTACACCTTGATACAGTTTAGTAGTACAACTATATCATTCCTCGAAGTAGAGAAGCTAAGTCACTTCGCGCCGACATTACTCGTACGCCAATCCATACTATTCAAGGAACGGTCGCTTCGAATACTACCCCTTAACATACTGAGTTGCCCACAACCCGAGGTTTGGTACTCAGCAGGGAAACAAATATGCAACATCACATAAACAGTATGGTTACCCATACTCATAAGCAACATACCCTCCATGGTTGATTACTTCACCAATCCATGGGCACATAAGATAAGCACTGGTTTCTTACAATACACACAATTACACCAGCACTGGTTTAATCACATTTACGGGGAGTACTTTTCAGTACGCTAACATCTATACAAGGAAGATTCCAATTATGCTTTCTATATAAATAACTGAATCAAGTTTACTCTAGATTCAAGTACATAAATTATTAACAATTCACAATTATATAAGGAAATAACATCATTCCTATAGCTTCCTCAAATCTCACTAAGCATTCATAATTAAATTTCTAGCTAAGTAAATTCATTTCTAAAGCTTAAGACTTTCATCTATCACTATGAAGCCAAAAGCAAACATACAATTTCACATGGTTATAAGCATTCAATGAAAATCAATGCACTCTTAATATCATTTCTATAAAAATCTCATGATTAGGCAAAGAGAAGGGAAAGAGAGTTTGATAACCAAACCATTTCCTACAAAACATGCAAGATCAAACAAGATCACGCTGCAATATTAAATTTCCCACTATAAGCCTATCATTTAATTACACGGTTTTCATTTCGCTACCGATTAGAAAGATAAAATTAGCCTAACCAAAACACTTCCAATAATTATGGTTGCAACAGGAGGTTCTAGTTTTCCAAACAAAACAGAGATCAAGAGAGGCAATCTTTTTGATAATGCAAGACCTCTTAAGAACACTCACTCCATAATAATACATTATAGACACGAGTCATAATTGCAACCAATTAGAGAAGATCACATTACGATCAAAGATAAGCGAAGAGCTATTACCCAATTAAAACATATTAATGCATGCACATCAAACAAGCTTTTCCATTCGCATTTTCTAAACACATTAAGGTAATTTCATATACCCAAAAGCGAGTTCAATGGAGCATTTGCTAAAGTATATCTCCAATCAAACTGGTTTAATAAAACACATAAGACAATCTTTCAGAAAACACATTAATACTCTCTCAAAGCTACAATAACATGCTCTTTTTAGTACTTCTTCTATAAACCAAGCAGTTTCACATAATTTGACTATTCGCATAGTGATGCACCTTACTAAGATAGAATTTAATCATGCTACTCCTACAAAATACACATGGGGAATTATTTAAACATACACATACAGTTTCCTTCCAATAGCCAAAATAAATTTTTAAACCCAAAGCCCTCTAATAATCTAAAACACAAGCGACATAAGGCTCACACAAGGGTTCAAGAAGTCACACCCTTTTCTCTTGCAAACAAGAAACTCGAATCAAAGATAATTACACATATCTTAATTATTTAATTTCCAGAAAGAAAGAGAGAGAGGAATGGTGATCATCATTTAATTTTCTGCAAAATAAGCATTCAATAATTGCCATACTAGTCCTTCAAGTGGACAACATTAAGCTAAATCATAATCTTAAACAAACACCAACATCAAGAAGGCAAAAACAAGGTGTGAACACACACGTTACACACCCGTCAAGATCTGCTCAATCACCCACATGCAAAAGGAGGACAAGCATACACATAAGGTCGATACACCTCACACAAATAGAAGGCACACGCGACACCAGAGATCCCAATGTTTGCAACATGGGCTCTGATACCAAATGTAATGCCCCGCCAGGAAACCCCGAAGGGATAAAGCCATAACACAAGAATAGAGTGCAATTTTTTTTTTTTAAAAGTTACAACACATAAGATGCCACAAGATACCAAAGATTCAGATTACATAGCGGAAGACATTAACAACAATCTCCTAAAGAGTTTCCCAATGAGATTACTTAATTTTCAAAATTTATTTAACTCACACAATCAATCCATTATGCTGAATATCTTAATAACGAGATAATTTCATAAACAGGATAAACTTCCTTCAAAGGACGGAAATATAAATCACAACAAGGATTCATCCATTAAGATCCATTCATCAACCTCATTCAAGCTTTTCAATTTAAAATTACAAACCATACATCTACATTTTCTAATACACTAGGATTCCATCATGACATAAGAGATCTTTCCAAGCATATTTAAATTCCTTAACGACAACTGAGTATAATTCGTTACCCTAAGTTACATTCCTATTCCAACTTATTGCATTAAAAGGACGATTTCACACATGCATTACGATAAATCGCATCTCAACCAATTATGCATTCGATCCACATGGCATTCAAGATAGAACTAAATATAAGCATTTATAGTTATTTCCAATTATCCACTTAACCATTCTAACATAAGCTAATCATACATGAAAAAGATGAATAAAGGAAACATAAGAGAATACATCACATAACACCATAATGATCTCGGAGTTCACCCCTAAAGGGCTACATCTCCGGGTCTGCTCAACTGCAAGACCCCTCTGATAATTAATAAAGATAAGAATACAAGAGGTTACACCATTACCATCCGGCCATCAAGGCGAAATATAAACAATATACAAGCGACCACATCGGTCCATTAATACATAAACGATCCTTGAAAAGAACAGGATCCAGCTGAACATAATCAAAGCTAAAACAAGAGTCCAAGAGAGCATCCATAATACTGAGCCATCACCACCCAAGGTCTAACACGAAACCGACACTCACAAGGGCAGAGACAAAAGGACGACTCACAAAGATACTCCTAACAGGACAAAATGACAACACACTAGCGAACGTAGGGACAAGTGTCATCACACGACCTGGTATGGTTACCATGGCAAGTCTTCATAGGTCCCGGTCCCACACACACTGGGTTACCCTGGCAACCTAATTCGAACTTCCGGCCCATCCAAGCCTCATGTGGACCCACACATCCTCTCGCGAAGACAAGGAAGGTAGTTTGCCATTTCAGGCCTTCTCACAGCATGTCGAATCTATGATAGCACTCATCTCATGTGTAAGGCACAATTATCTTAATTATAAATTACATTCTAATCTACTTAGGTTATCACTTATTAGACTCACTTTCGATGGGTTACCCAGCAGCCACTTTGGGCGCGGCCCCCAATCGAAAGCCACTTTCCCATATGACACTAGACCAACTCAGACGAACTCAAACCAAGGAATACACATGGTCAGACGAACGGAGTTCAAGAAGATACAATCATCAGGCCAAACACGACTCAAGGGTAATCACTTACTGACGGTACTCTAACTAGAGACCTGACAACTAAGGTCAACCATGAATCATCGTTCGACTCACACAAAGAGGATATAACCAACTAAGTCAACATCACAATCCATAGTCAACTCAAAATTCGAGGACTGAAACAGGTACACCAAGTCAATCCATATGACGGTGTCCTATTTAAACAAAGCAAAACATGCCATTTCATAATTAAAGGCGAATACAGAAATTAAACTCGCAAGGCAATAATCAGAAAAGACAATATTTTCTCAAATTGATTTAATCATTAAACGACAATCAAGTTTTCTACAAGATCTAAAACAACTTACAGTTATCTACCTTATCAAGGGATAAGTCGTTCTTGGTTTTCTAACTCGTTAAAATTCAAAGCATAAACAGACATATAAGCCAAAATGAGTTTTTAACCAATTCGTATTAATCAAATACAGACAACCATTAAACAATTAATATAAGATATTTAATCTCCATTCCAAAACGTCATTAACATACTGGTCTAAATTCATTCTCTACAGATTCATAATTTCAATTCCAGTTACATAATAAGGATTATGAAAATAAAAATGCAGAAAGAGAATCTAAATGGAGATAGTTATTCCCAATGCATAATATTCTATTCCGTTTTTAAACAATACTAACTCACTTAGCCAACTTCCTTAATCAGCTAGGAGGTAAGATCTAGATTCGTTAATCCAAGATCAATAGGAAAATAGACAACAATGTTCCATTGCGAAAATTCACATTTGAAGAACTCAATTAGAAAGAAGGCGTAAATCACCAAATGAAGTTGAAAACAATTACCCTATAACCCCATTATAAAGTTAATCGCTGCCAACTAACATTTGTCAAGTTTAATGCCTCCTTAACCACAATTAAGAACTAACTAATCACTAACATTACAATAATATTCAATATATTATAAACCCCTTTTTTTTTTTGAACTAAAAACACTTTCATTAAAACGCACTTAAAACCACGTTAAAAACAAACTACGTTGAAAATTAGAAATGCATTAAAATAACACCATGTTCTTTTATTAAAAGGAAATGCTTTTTTTTTTTTTAAAAAGGCGAGCGAGCTGGGAAGGGCCGTGCCCTAACCCTAGCTCAGCGCTTGCTCAACCCGGCTAGACGGCGGCGCCCTGCGGTGCCCGCAGGTCCGCGGCGCCCTGCGGCCACCGCGGCCCTGCGGCCACCGCAGTGTGCCGCGGCCTGGTCTCAATGCCAGCGAAGGGGGATGGGGGAGGCATAAGGGTAGCGTGCGGGGGATGGAAGGGGGGAGGAGGAGAGGGGGAGCTCCGCTCCCCGCCTCCAACCCCAAAACACAGTTAAAACAATAAAAACGCACAATCCGGGGGGGGGGGTTTGAACAAAAAACCCAGCCCGATAAATTAACGCGAAACGCCCAGCTCGGCGTGAAACAAAAAAAAACGTTTAAAATTTCAGATTAGAACACACAGTTTGGCCCTTTTTATATTATTTTGCTAATTAAAAACACACAGTCCGGTTACATTCCCAGAATGAAGTTTAAATAGAAAAACAAATTTGATAAAAATGCCCAGTCCGAAAACTAAAACAAATGCCCATCACCCAATTTGATAAGCAAATCCGATTCAATAGAAATTCGGTTTAAAAGGGACTGGTTCGGTTCAAGTTCTTGGTGATTTTCCTCCTTCCCAATAAAAAAGGGATTCAAACCCCCAAATAGCAATGATGAGAACACATCTCAAATTAAAATCTCCAGCCAAATTCAAATGGACATCCAAATTGATTTTCGATAACCAGTTCAGAATCCTACCTCGATTCGCAATCCTGGTATGGCTGAGGGAGAGCCCACCTGCCAGATCCAGCAGCCGTTTCTTCCTCCCAAATCCTCCAATTTTGTCTCCAAAATCTTTTCCAACCAAAATTCCTCCAAAAATCTCCCTCCTCTCCAAATTTCCCAAATTGGGTTATATGGAAGAGTTGACCCAAAATTTTCTATTTTTGGAATAAAACTTTTATTTAAAAATAATACTTAAAAATTAATCCTTTCTCACAAACACAACAAATAACTTGCCTTTTCAATTCAAAATTCGATTTCCTCATTTAAACAAATTTAATCTTTCAAAATTCAGAAGCCACAGAATACAATTAATCCATTGCGATAAAATACAAAGCTTTCCTTTTTCAATAGCATATATATAAATGCATTAAATATTCAAAACAGTCATTTAATTCAATTTTACTTCCAATTTAAAATAGGCAATTTATTAACAACGAAAATCACATAACGAATACCCGATTAATTAAATCCATTAATCATCAATGCACGAACGCATATTTAATCAAGACAATTACTAAAGACTAAATAATCAATTTAATCATGCACACCAAGCACGCAAATCGAGAAAGTCAACCAAACAGATGACTCGCAAACCCAACAAACAGGGATCACCGACGACGACTGACGATTCTCACTTGAGCACGACTAAGGCCGACTAAGGTCTTACGACCACCTAATCCAACTCTAAGGATTAAAAAGGTATGCTCAAACCTGCAAAACCAGGTGACGACGAACCTCACACTCATGCGACTTCGTACCTAAAATCTCCTGCAACCAACGATCATACATGCATACATATATAATAACTTAATGAATGCGTTAGCTCGATGAATACCATGAAATAAGAACACTAAACAACTAGCATAAAACTAGTGAGAAAACCACATCAATAGCTATGCGTAAAATCAACATCTGATTATAATCATAATATCACGATAAACTAATCAAGATTAAACCAAGGTTAGAGATCGATTACGGTAGGGGTACTACATTCTCCCCCCCCTAGGTTCCGACTTACTCCTGGAAGTTGTAAGGCTAGATGAAGAACATGTCGTACGCATCAGCCCTGAAACTCATTCAACAAGGTCAAATTGCACATAGAAATCTTTCCATAAATAAATGAAATGCTATTGCAAAATCCTTAACAAACGCCATTATCCATTGGCAAGATACATCTAAAACCATACATTCCTTAAAATATTCTAGGAATTATCAATAATCATAGCAAAGAAACGAGAATTTTCTTCCTTTCATAACACCAAATTAAAGCATTACAAGAGGTAAACAACACTTACCATAATCCTCGATCAAAAATGACAGAAACATGCCATCATGATCAATTTCCTTTACCAATCCATCTTAATCATAAACTTTAAATCATAGAACTAGCTCAAAATATCAATTTCTACAACCAAATTAACTTTCATGTAATACGAGCAACATAAATAACTCAATTGGTTACACTTGCCAGGCATAAGAAAACCTTTCCAAAGACTATGTCCCATAACATAGTGACAAGTTAACACAATTTACTCCATGATACAAGCAATAACCATCCACATAACTGAAATGCATAATATAAAAGGCCACATGTGAGCATGTCTAATGCTCGGTCAAATGTAACATGCACGATCAGCATCTCTATGCCTGATCTCAGAACCACAATATGATCATAAATATCCAATATCTCACTCAAGGGCTCGATGGTGCTAGGCACACCTTAGCGGTGCTACCTTCCATACAAGACCTTTGTGAATGTCCCTTGTTGTGCAAGGTGGTTAGCCTCCAAGAGATAGTCACCACACATAGGTAGGTAGTGGGTACTAGCTGCGTCACAGCCTCACATACCCCCTATCCTCACGGTTCCCTATATCAACTTCCTCGCACACACTCTACCAATTCCGTATCATACGTCCTTGGAGAGGAATTTCACATTTCGACACAAGACCAGCATCCAAAAACAATAACGATAACCCAGTTTAGCCACCAAAGTACAGATGAATAAAGATAATAAATCATCAATTCCAACAATAAGGTAAGAAAATAATCCGAAATTTCAACACCAAATCAAAGTGCAAAAGATCACAAGATCGTGGCTAAACCTTCAAAGTCAAAGTAAAATAAATTTCTGATCCCCAAAGAAATATAAAGAATATCACAACTGCACGTAACATCACTGTGTGACTAGCATCTAGCCACCAACGAGGAAGGAAGGAACAACTGACTAGCTATTGTAGTAGCTCATCATGTGGTGCGACATAGTCACACTATCCACATGGCATGGCGGTGTGCACCTCGACATCACCCCGCATCACATCATCACGTGGCATGGCAATACCCCAAGTGGAGAAAACACACAATGGACGTATCCCGCATGGTAGTGCACCTCGCGGAAAAAGCACGCGCAAGCCACATCCCGCATAGCGACGTATCTAGAAGGATACTCGCCGTAAGTCAGAGGTATACATGACTCTGGTCCACCCACATGCCCACCAACACATACCAACTGGTAGCACATGCGAATAACCCTACCTTTCGTGAAGACAAGGCAAAAGATGCTCCAATAGAATCCAACAATATGCTCAAAAACTGCCATCTATATGCTCAAATAAGGACGAGGAATAGGCTAACACACATAAACCTATAAATAGGTTCATCAAAGGGAAAGTATCGAGTACACCTTGATACAGTTTAGTAGTACAACTATATCATTCCTCGAAGTAGAAAAGCTAAGTCACTTCGCGCAAACATTACTCGTACGCCAATCCATACTATTCAAGGAACGGTCACTTCGAATACTACCCCTTAACATACTGAGTTGCCCACAACCCGAGGTTTGGTACTCAGCAGGGAAACAAATATGCAACATCACATAAACAGTATGGTTTCCCATACTCATAAGCAACATACCCTCCATGGTTGATTACTTCACCAATCCATGGGCACATAAGATAAGCACTGGTTTCTTACAATACACACAATTACACCAGCACTGGTTTAATCACATTTACGGGGAGTACTTTTCAGTACGCTAACATCTATACAAGGAAGATTCCAATTATGCTTTCTATATAAATAACTGAATCAAGTTTACTCTAGATTCAAGTACATAAATTATTAACAATTCACAATTATATAAGGAAATAACATCATTCCTATAGCTTCCTCAAATCTCACTAAGCATTCATAATTAAATTTCTAGCTAAGTAAATTCATTTCTAAAGCTTAAGACTTTCATCTATCACTATGAAGCCAAAAGCAAACATACAATTTCACATGGTTATAAGCATTCAATGAAAATCAATGCACTCTTAATATCATTTCTATAAAAATCTCATGATTAGGCAAAGAGAAGGGAAAGAGAGTTTGATAACCAAACCATTTCCTACAAAACACGCAAGATCAAACAAGATCACGCTGCAATTTTAAATTTCCCACTATAAGCCTATCATTTAATTACACGGTTTTCATTTCGCTACCGATTAGAAAGATAAAATTAGCCTAACCAAAACACTTCCAATAATTATGGTTGCAACAGGAGGTTCTAGTTTTCCAAACAAAACAGAGATCAAGAGAGGCAATCTTTTTGATAATGCAAGACCTCTTAAGAACACTCACTCCATAATAATACATTATAGAAACGAGTCATAATTGCACCGATTAGAGAAGATCACATTACGATCAAAGATAAGCGAAGAGCTATTACCCAATTAAAACATATTAATGCATGCACATCAAACAAGCTTTTCCATTCGCATTTTCTAAACACATTAAGGTAATTTCATATACCCAAAAGCGAGTTCAATGGAGCATTTGCTAAAGTATATCTCCAATCAAACTGGTTTAATAAAACACATAAGACAATCTTTCGGAAAACACATTAATACTCTCTCAAAGCTACAATAACATGCTCTTTTTAGTACTTCTTCTATAAACCAAGCAGTTTCACATAATTTGACTATTCGCATAGTGATGCACCTTACTAAGATAGAATTTAATCATGCTACTCCTACAAAATACACATGGGGAATTATTTAAACATACACATACAGTTTCCTTCCAATAGCCAAAATAAATTTTTAAACCCAAAGCCCTCTAATAATCTAAAACACAAGCGACATAAGGCTCACACAAGGGTTCAAGAAGTCACACCCTTTTCTCTTGCAAACAAGAAACTCAAATCAAAGATAATTACACATATCTTAAATATTTAATTTCCAGAAAGAAAGAGAGAGAGGAATGGTGATCATCATTTAATTTTCTGCAAAATAAGCATTCAATAATTGCCATACTAGTCCTTCAAGTGGACAACATTAAGCTACATCATAATCTTAAACAAACACCAACATCAAGAAGGCGAAAACAAGGTGTGAACACACACGTTACACACCCGTCAAGATCTGCTCAATCACCCACATGCAAAAGGAGGACAAGCATACACATAAGGTCGATACACCTCACACAAATAGAGGGCACACGCGACACCAGAGATCCCAATGTTTGCAACATGGGCTCTGATACTAAATGTAATACCCCGCCAGGAAACCCCGAAGGGATAAAGCCATAACACAAGAATAGAGTGCAAATTTTTTTTTTTTAAAGTTACAACACATAAGATGCCACAAGATACCAAAGATTCAGATTACATAGCGGAAGACATTAACAACAATCTCCTAAAGAGTTTCCCAACGAGATTACTTAATTTTCAAAATTCATTTAACTCACACAATCAATCCATTACGCTGAATATCTTAATAACGAGATAATTTCATAAACAGGATAAACTTCCTTCAAAGGACGGAAATATAAATCACAACAAGGATTCATCCATTAAGATCCATTCATCAACCTCATTCAAGTTTTTCAATTTAAAATTACAAACCATACATCTACATTTTCTAATACACTAGGATTCCATCATGACATAAGAGATCTTTCCAAGCATATTTAAATTCCTTAACGACAACTGAGTATAATTCGTTACCCTAAGTTACATTCCTATTCCAACTTATTGCATTAAAAGGACGATTTCACACATGCATTACGATAAATTGCATCTCAACCAATTATGCATTCGATCCACATGGCATTCAAGATAGAACTGAATATAAGCATTTATAGTTATTTCCAATTATCCACTTAACCATTCTAACATAAGCTAATCATACATGAAAAAGCTGAATAAAGGAAACATAAGAGAATACATCACATAACACCATAATGATCTCGGAGTTCACCCCTAAAGGGCTACATCTCCGGGTCTGCTCAACTGCAAGACCCCTCTGATAATTAATAAAGATAAGAATACAAGAGGTTACACCATTACCATCCGGCCATCATGGCGAAATATAAACAATATACAAGCGACCACATCGGTCCATTAATACATAAAGGATCCTTGAAAAGAATAGGATCCAGCTGAACATAATCAAAGCTAAAACAAGAGTCCAAGAGAGAATCCATAATACTGAGCCATCACCACCCAAGGTCTAACACAAAACCGACACTCACAAGGGCAGAGACAAAAGGACGACTCACAAAGATACTCCTAACAGGACAAAACGACAACACACTAGCGAACGTAGGGACAAGTGTCATCACACGACCTGGTATGGTTACCATTGAAAGTCTTCATAGGTCCCGGTCCCACACACACTGGGTTACCCTGGCAACCTAATCCGAACTTCCGGCCCATCCAAGGCTCATGTGGACCCACACATCCTCTCGCGAAGGCAAGGAAGGTAGTTTGCCATTTCAGGCCTTCTCACAGCATGTCGAATCTATGATAGCACTCGTCTCATGTGTGAGGCACAATTATCTTAATTATAAATTATATTCTAATCTACTTAGGTTATCACTTATTAGACTCACTTTCGACGGGTTACCCAGCAGCCACTTTGGGCGCGGCCCCCAATCGAAAGCCACTTTCCCATACGACACTAGACCAACTCAGACGAACTCAAACCAAGGAATACACATGGTCAGACGAACGGAGTTCAAGAAGATACAATCATCAGGCCAAACACGACTCAAGGGTAATCACTTACTGACGGTACTCTAACTAGAGACCTGACAACTAAGGTCAACCATGAATCATCGTTCGACTCACACAAAGAGGATATAACCAACTAAGTCAACATCACAATCCATAGTCAACTCAAAATTCGAGGACTGAAATAGGTACACCAAGTCAATCCATACGACGGGGTCCTATTTAAACAAAGCAAAATATGCCATTTCATAATTAAAGGCGAATACAAAAATTAAACTCGCAAGGCAATAATCAGAAAAGACAATATTTTCTCAAATTGATTTAATCATTAAACGACAATCAAGTTTTCTACAAGATCTAAAACAACTTACAGTTATCTACCTTATCAAGGGATAAGTCGTTCTTGGTTTTCTAACTCGTTAAAATTCAAAGCATAAACAGACATATAAGCCAAATTGAGTTTTTAACCAATTCGTATTAATCAAATACAGACAACCATTAAACAATTAATATAAGATATTTAATCTCCATTCCAAAACATCATTAACATACTGGTCTAAATTCATTCTCTACAGATTCATAATTTCAATTCCAGTTACATAATAAGGATTACGAAAATAAAAATGCAGAAAGAGAATCTAAATGGAGATAGTCATTCCCAATGCATAATATTCTATTCCGTTTTTAAACAATACTAACTCACTTAGCCAACTTCCTTAATCAGCTAGGAGGTAAGATCTAGATTCGTTAATCCAAGATCAATAGGAAAATAGACAACAATGTTCCATTGCGAAAATTCACATTTGAAGAACTCAATTAGAAAGAAGGCGTAAATCACCAAATGAAGTTGAAAACAATTACCCTATAACTCCATTATAAAGTTAATCGCTGCCAACTAACATTTGTCAAGTTTAATGCCTCCTTAACCACAATTAAGAACTAACTAATCACTAACATTACAATAATATTCAATATATTATAAACCCCTTTTTTTTTTTGAACTAAAAACACTTTCATTAAAACGCACTTAAAACCACGTTAAAAACAAACTACGTTGAAAATTAGAAACGCATTAAAATAACACCATGTTCTTTTATTAAAAGGAAATGCTTTTTTTTTTTTAAAAAAGGCGAGCGAGCTGGGAAGGGCCGTGCCCTAACCCTAGCTCAGCGCCTTCTCAACCCGGCCAGACGGCCGTGCCCGCAGGTCCGCGGTGCCCTGCGGCCACCGCGGCCCTGCGGCCACCGCAGTGTGCCGCGGCCTGGTCTCAATGCCAGCGAAGGGGGACGGGGGAGGCATAAGGGTAGCGTGTGGGGGATGGAAGGGGGGAGGAGGAGCGGGGGAGCTCCGCTCCCCGCCTCCAACCCCAAAACACAGTTAAAACAATAAAAACGCACAGTCCGGGGGGGGGGGGGGGGTTTGAACAAAAAGCCCAGCCCGATAAATTAACGCGAAACGCCCAGCTCGGCGTGAAACAAAAAAAAACGTTTAAAATTTCAGATTAGAACACACAGTTCGGCCCTTTTTATATTATTTTGCTAATTAAAAACACACAGTCCGGTTACATTCCCAGAATGAAGTTTAAATAGAAAAACAAATTTGATAAAAACGCCCAGTCTGAAAACTAAAACAAACGCCCATCACCCAATTTGATAAGCAAATCCGATTCAATAGAAATTCGGTTTAAAAAGGACTGGTTCGGTTCAAGTTCTTGGTGATTTTCCTCCTTCCCAATAACAAAGGGATTCAAACCCCCAAATAGAAATGATGAGAACACATCTCAAATTAAAATCTCCAGCCAAATTCAAATGGACATCCAAATTGATTTTCGATAACCAGTTCAGAATCCTACCTCGATTCGCAATCCTGGTATGGCTGAGGGAGAGCCCACCTGCCAGATCCAGCAGCCGTTTCTTCCTCCCAAATCCTCCAATTTTGTCTCCAAAATCTTTTCCAACCAAAATTCCTCCAAAAATCTCCCTCCTCTCCAAATTTCCCAAATTGGGTTATATGGAAGAGTTGACCCAAAATTTTCTATTTTTGGAATAAAACTTTTATTTAAAAATAATACTTAAAAATTAATCCTTTCTCACAAACACAACAAATAACTTGCCTTTTCAATTCAAAATTCGATTTCCTCATTTAAACAAATTTAATCTTTCAAAATTCAGAAGCCACAGAATACAATTAATCCATTGCGATAAAATACAAAGCTTTCCTTTTTCAACAGCATATATATAAATGCATTAAATATTCAAAATAGTCATTTAATTCAATTTTACTTCCAATTTAAAATAGGCAATTTATTAACAACGAAAATCACATAACGAATACCCGATTAATTAAATCCATTAATCATCAATGCACGAACGCATATTTAATCAAGACAATTACTAAAGACTAAATAATCAATTTAATCATGCACACCAAGCACGTAAATCGAGAAAGTCAACCAAACAGACGACTCGCAAACCCAACAAACAGGGATCACCGACGACGACTGACGATGCTCACTTGAGCACGACTAAGGCCGACTAAGGTCTTACGACCACCTAATCCAACTCTAAGGATTAAAAAGGTATGCTCAAACCTGCAAAACCAGGTGACGACGAACCTCACACTCATGCGACTTCGTACCTGAAATCTCCTGCAACCAACGATCATACATGCATACATATATAATAACTTAATGAATGCGTTAGCTCGATGAATACCATGAAATAAGAACACTAAACAACTAGCATAAAACTAGTGAGAAAACCACATCAATAGCTATGTGTAAAATCAACATCTGATTATAATCATAATATCACGATAAACTAATCAAGATTAAACCAAGGTTAGAGATCGATTACGGTAGGGGTACTACAAATAGCATAGACATGTCCTATGCACAAAACAATTTTATTTTAATATTTAATGAGAAATAAAAACAAAAATATACACTGTAAGATTTCATAAATTTATGTACTATTTAACAAATCAAAACAAATTTCAAAAATAATTTTACCTTGTTGTATAAGATCTGAAATGTGATCATAGTCATTTGATGCAAACATTTGATCCATATCTTCATCAGTTCTTTCATGTGGATCATTTGCATCTATGGGTGTCAATGATCTTTGTTGCCATTCTTCAACCCATTCTTTATTCTCACAAAATTCCCAATCTCGGGAAACACAAAACTGACAAAAGCAAGCAAGTTGCCTTGTGAATATAGTCCATGTGTTTGAATTAGAACTCTTAAACAAATGCCATTTAGCTGATCCAATGATGGTATTACAATCATGCCGAATAGGAATACTATCTTCCTCTATCAACCAGAAGAAACGTCGAATTGCAAAGTTTTCAGTTGATCCTTTTGACAACTTTGAATTGCACCAATCTACAACTGCACGAGCATCTCTGAATTTCACTGCATCCTCAAATTTCAATTGTTCTCTAGCAAGAGCTCTTTTTATACAGGCACCGGCTCCATCGTGTTCCCCCTTACCATGTCCCGCTTCAAAAAAACTCCATAAATGTTGGACATTGGTTATCTTGTGAACTTTGCATAGCCAATAAAACATTCTTGCATTTTTTAATTGTCTAGTGCAGTTATCTGACCATATCATATGTTGTTTCATGTCAATTTCTCTTTCCTTAAGATTATCATAAAATACCTCGAAGCAATGTTGGACAAACTCTGAAGAGTGTAATCAATTATCGCTAACATAGAAATGATACTCCCTCAAAAATTTTCTATTATCTTCTATACTGTCATGGTCATGTCTATATATAATGTGCGCAAATATGGCCACTTGCACTGAGTTGTAGTATTGTGATTGAGTTTCCTCTTATGGTTTTAGAGTATAATTTTCTGCAAAATCCACAACTGATACTATTGTTCCAACTGGAAATGTGTTCTTGCATATGCGAAACTGTCCATCAAGCCATCGGGCATGTTGGGAATGTTTCACATATTTTGGAACAATATGAGTTTTAAACTCACTAATAAATGCATTCATACTATTCTGTATAGTAATCAATTCTAAACGTTTCCCCATCTTTCCATCCTTTAGAGGGTATTCTATATTTTTAAATCTCCTAACATCAACCATTTTTTGTCCAAACTTAGATGAAACATGTTCATGCAAACATTCACCTATTGAAGAATAGTTCCCACATAAATTGCAAAGACCATAAATGCATGAACTGGAAAGAAATAATTGTTCAGTAGGTGGTTTACAAAATAAACTTCCAATAAAATCTTTTATAGTTTCAGGTGGAACATAAACACCACAATCCTGCACAAGATCATTACCATGCAACATACAACGAATATATTGAAAAACATCATAATAGTAACGAAACTAGACATGAGTTTTACAACAACAAGATATTCTTTGTTTATTGATTTTAACATACCAGGGTTTGCATTTTTCAAATGATCTTTGACTAATTCGTAAATTCATTAACACAAATTCATCACTAAATTTTTTAAAGAATTCAGTTTGAGTCATGTCAAGAAGATGTTTTGGATGAGGATCACGAATTTTTTATCCCACCCTTAACTTTAAAACATCTCTAGCATTTGATGAAACTCTAGTGTTATCATGCCAAAATTTTGCAATTAATTGTTTAGTTTCATCATTTAATTTCATGTCCGACCTTTGAAGTCTACCACTAAAACTCCAACAATGGTTTAGTGGATCAATTTCAATTGTTTCTCTTCTTTTGGCCGCTCTTGACAAGGTTCTACAATGTAAGTTCAAATAGCCACTTATATCACTTAACATTCTTTTACTAACAATCATTTTGTCAACTATAGCAGTCGTTATAACTCTATGTGTTGCATTCTTATCTTTAGATCGACTTGTTTTTCCTATAGAATCAATGGCACTAGCAACAGTAGATACAACTTGCTTATATGATTCATCTTTTCTTTTTGGTTTTGCATAAATACCTATTTTTTTCATGACTTTACGCATTTTTAACATTTTTATTAATTGTAGCATTAATTGACATTGGAATCCTAACTTTTTATTATAGAAAAATTGTTTATATAATCTATTTGCATGTGTTATAATTTGTCTCCAAGAAACTAACCCATTAAGATTATCTAGCACATTGCTATCAATAGTAAACAAATTACATTCGTTTTCTTTTAGAGAGGGTGGTGTAATATTTTCAGTTTTTATTTCTTTTCGTATTGGTGTATGAAGTTTATATCCAGCTTCATTTAAATCAGCAATTTGATTGGCATCATAGTCATCAGGATTTAAAAACATACCAGGATTCGCATCCACATCAACATTTGCATCAACAGTCATACCCGTGTGTGGTTCTACATTTCTTGCATCCATCATGATGTCTTCAATGGTCTCATCTACAACGGGCACTGAACTAGATGCTTCAGAAGTGTTATTCAATTGTCGTTGTTGTGATCTTCGATCTCTTTGGCGTTTTGCCTCCTTCTCTCTTTGTGCTTGAATTTCGTCCACTGTCATTGTCCTCTTTTTTTTCTTTTGACGTTGCTTAGAACCCATTTTTACAAACTCGTCTTCAAAAAATAATGTCTTTTTACTGAGTTCTTCAAAAAATCATGTAAACAATATTAAAAAGTACTGCCAAATGATGTAAAAAATCTTTGTCAGTACGGATTTCAATGATAGTGTGGTAAATCAATGCAATCTATCTTTTTTTTTATAGTAATAGTTATTTAGAAACGGGGGCCCGTTATTTAAATAACGGGTCCCCGTTTAAATAACGGGGGCCCGTTATTTAAATAACGGGTCCCCGTTTAAATAACGGGGGCCCGTTATTTAAATAACGGGTCCCCATTTTAATAACGGGGGCCCATTATTTAAATAATGGGCCCCCGTTATTAAAAACAGTGGCCCGTTATTTAAATAACGGGCCCCCGTTTTTAATAATGGGGGCCAGTTGTTAAATCCAACGGGCAAAAAATGAAATGGGCCCCCGTTTTCGAAATGGGCCCCCATTTATAAAATAGGGGCCCGTTATGCAAAATTTGAATTCACAACCCGCCACTTGCCTCGGGATTAGGCCCGGGATAGGCCTGGGATGGCCACACCCGAGACATGAACCTACAAATTCAAAGCTCCATGAATGAAAGCACAAATATGATGAAATGAAATAGTTTACGTGCCTCTAATCAGAGAATTTTTATACGAAATTGAAACCCATTTCAGATTATACTGTCTAGATTCTAAATATGTAAATTAATTTAAAAATTGATTATTTTAACTATTTTTCATTTAATTTATACTAAATCAGGTTCATAAATTTGAAATATTAACTAATATTGTTAATTTAATAACTTATTTATTTTAATGAATTTTGAAAAAAAAATTATATGTCATCAATCTACACACAATTCTTTTCAATTTAAAAAAAAAAAAATTCAAAAAATGCTAAGTTTACGTCAAATTATGTGGGTCGTACATGTCAAATTTTTAAAAAGATAATTACGGCCATTAAAAAATTAATTTAAAAAAAAATATTTGTAAAAAAAATATAGAAAAATATGCTCATAAATCTTCAGTGTGTTGCAAACCATTTCGCAAAACGGTTTGAGAAAATAATTTTAATTGTGTCAAAAAGTGTGGGTCGTACACATGCATGGTATGGTCCTGAAACAAGCATTTTTAAAACATAGTTTTTAGAACTCCATTCAAAAAGTTATTTTTTATTATGTGGGTATTAAAATAAATTACATATTTGAAAAGTACACTCAGAGAGGTATCTTTTATATTACTAACTTTTTCCAAGATTCAATCTCTAAGTGTTTCAAAATTTATGCTCAAGTGAGACAAAATCTGAAAAATAGGGAAAACACTTCCACTTTTTGGCCAAAAAGTGGACTCATCTTCTTGCACTGACCCTGGATTTAGAACTTATATGATTCCATGATTTGGATAACATTGATGTATATTGATGCTTCATTTCTATGCATTATGGATATAGAACTTTATATGATTCTAGAATAGGATAACTTTGAGATGATGTATGTCATTATTAGATTTGCGGGACTTTATTATGATGATAGAAATAGGAATGCATATCTTATATATGGATCAAAATTATGAGGATTATGATAATTGTTTATGTGGATTTATTTGGATATAATATGTATTGATTTGTTTAATGTCAATTGTATGCAGAGTGTTTGATGTGTATTCTTATTCATGTGTTTAATATTATATGAGGTTAATTGGAATCACTAATGTGTAATTGAGATGCGTAGGAAAATTATCCATGTGACCATGGAAACATTATGGAGAATCAAACCTAGACCTATGTATGTTTGTAAAACCAAGGGTTGTCTATTTGGAGAGACAACACCCCGCATGTATCGTGTTTTATTCATGAAAGTAAATTTTGCATGTGTGTTAAAGTGTATTTATTAATTTGTTTAAATCCAACAAGAGACAATTTCCATGTGTAAATTTGTAATCTATTTTATTGTGTCACTTGACACATGTGCTGATTAGTGTCTTGAGTTTGACTTGTCTCTTGGAGGGAGTTTGTTTCAACCAAAGCCCTTTTCAAACATTTGAGTGTGGTCCCAAATTTTCCTTGGGTAGAGAGTCTTGGGAGTGGTCAACTCAGGTTTGACCCGTAGGTTAACTTCAGATGGGTTTCTAAGAGGTCAAATGGACTCCTAGGGTTAGTTTAAGGGTTTTTCCAAAGGTCCATAGGGTATATCTATGGGTTAGGGGTATTTTTAAACATGTGATTGTTTAGTCACCTCAAAAAGTGGTTTTCCCAAGATGAGCGAAAATTCATCTTAGAAGGTTCCTCCTAGGATAGATAACCTTCCTTTCTTGTGTCAGTTTCTCTTCCCCACCTTCTCTTACCTTTTCTCTTTCCAGTTTTAGCAACCTGTAAGAGGTTGGGAAGACCAACCAATGGGAACTCTCACTCTATCCAAGGGGTTGGGAAGAGTAAGAGAAGCCTTCTTAGGCAAGGATTAGGGACTTAGTGAGTTAATCACCCACTCTCCATCTTTGGAGATCTTAGAATTTTGAAAAGAATAGTTTTAGGATAGAATTTCAGCTAAGTGTTGGAGGAAAGAATTGTGGAATTGGGCTGCTCTTCCTCAAATTAGTTGTAGCAAACCTTTGGGCAGATTGAAGGTTGGTTCATCTTATTCCTTTCATGTTGTATATTTATGTTTAAAAGATTGCTTGTATGTAAATGTTGTTTCCTTGTAATTCCTTTGTGAAAGATTATGTGATCTTCCTTTTATTTCTTTTATGCATTTTTCTTGTGTTGGGAGTATCCAAGGCATTGTCTTGGGGGTGGAATGAGTTTGACAACCTTAGAGTGAGAGGCTCTCATTATGAGAGTGATCTCAAGGGATGTTTGTGAGAGCCTTGCTGCATAGCCTTGTTTATGCATTTAGGGGTCATAAGGGGAGAAAGTATGGCATGTATGCCTTGGGGGGCATAAGGATGTGGGGTTAATGGACTTATGTTGTATTTTGGTTGCCATGAGATGGCTTGTGATCTACCATTCTTGCAGTCTCCTCAAGGTATTTGGTCCACTTCCACCCTTGTAAAAACATCACATTTTGCGATGAAGTTTAGCCTTGGATGAGAAAGTGCTTGTTGAGTTTTGTTTTCCCTTGCTTCTTGTGTTTGCTTGAGTGTAACCTATCTAGGGCCTGGTTCTCCAAGCTCGGGGGTGGCTTCTAGTAAGCCTAGGCTGGGAGGTGAGCTCTCCATGGTCATAGCCTTATGATTTATATGCAGGTTGCTTGGGAAATAAAAGAAAAGACAAGCTAGGGGTTGTTGGTTTTACTTGTGTTTCAGAAAAAGATTAGGGAATGGGATATTATATTTTAGTTGCAGAAATGTAAATGAAAAGTTACATGTTGTATTTATTTTGAAAAAGAAATCTATTCACTTTATTTAAAGTCCTCATTTAATAGGAATGAGAGACTAGTTGGGTATCTCACCCATTTGTAATGTTGACAATATTGAATCCTAAATATTATTTAAAGAAAGTATTCCTTGTTAAGTTGTTATTGCAAATATATATGTGTGTGTGTGTGTGTGTGTGTGTGTGTGTGTGTGTGTGTGTGTGTGTGTGTGTGTGTGTGTATTTTGGGGTTAAGTTTCTATAGTATGAGTAAAATCTATTACTTTCATTTGTGGAAATTTAAAGAAATATATTCGATCTCTTTGTGCTTAATTAACTAGGAGAAATAGCCTAATGAAACTATGTTAATGCTGTTGTCGTTTATATTGAACCTGTCATTTTTCCCTCTTAAATAATGCAGGTAATATAGAAAGATATGTAAATTTATTTCAAAGAAAAGTCTAAGTATTGCAAGCTAGAAATAACATTTAGTCCTAGTTATTTGGATTGTAAGAATAATAATTTGCATTTTAAATGTTTTTAAGGTATTTCTAGGCTTTTTAAATGTTGTTGTAAATCATTTAAATCTGTCATTTTATTTCTTAAAAATATTGCAAAAAATGAATCTAGAAAAAAAAAAAATCTAACTCTAAAGTTACTTTGAAATACTAAGAGAAAGAAATACACTTATTTTGATCTGGTAAAAATAGTTTGAATGCAAAAGAAAAGGGAAATCTAATTAGTCTATATGCTTAGTGGATTTTATTTTCTTATGCACAAAAAAAAAAGGAACTGATGTTAGTGTTGTTCTATTGCCTTCAGACAATCATATTTTTAATATAACTGCATCATCATCTAAACAGAAAAATAGATTGCTTAAGTGTGTGTGTGTATATATATGTATATATATGAGACTACATATTTTATTCCATTATATTATCAGCCTGGTAATCTTTTTGGAAATATATAACTGCAGAAATATATTTTTTTTGCATTTTAAATATATACCAAAAAACAAAAAACAAAAAAAATAAAAATATCATAACCATGGCCCCTGGCTCCTGTAGGTTAACCCGTAGGGCAGTCGGCCCACGCTATGGGCGGTGACCCCTAGCGGTGGCCGCAACCACACTATGGGCCACAACCCATAGCACGGGCGGCTTTGGCCATCCACTGTGGGGGGTGCCCCATAGTGGCAGCAGCAGCCGTGTTGTGAGCAGCATGTTTACGGCCTTCCCTATGGGGAGCCCCCTGCGTGGTCCTCCACCACCGCCACTTAACCCTCGCAGCCACTGCATGAAGCTTGCCGTCGTTGCTCGGTAGATCTGCCTCTGTCATGAACCTGCATAGCACGCACGCAAAGAAAAAAAAAAGTATAACAAGGGCGCCCTAACCCAAATTTTTGGGTTAGGGTTAGCCTCTGTAACATAGATAAGAATGGAATAGATAGTTTTTCTTTTATAAAATTTTAATTAGGTTGCATGGACATATTTAAGTATTAAAGTAAGTAAAAGGGGGGGAAACCCTTTTTCAAATTTGAAAAGGGTAATCCCCTAGTGTATTTTAGTTATGTAGTTCAAGGTTTTATAGTTTTATTTTATCATTTTTGTTCTAAATCAATTAATTCTTTGCCTATATATATATATATAGAGAGAGAGAGAGAGATGTTTAAATATAATTCTTCTCAAAGATTTATTTTAATGGGGAATTATAAAAGACTTTTGTGTATATTTAACCTTAGGGGATTATTTTAGGTATCCTTTAATGTGTTATTTTTTTTTAATATAGTTGCAAGAAATGAAATTTGGGCATTTCAGGGTACAAATTACCTTAGGCAAATGTTATTAATGTTTTAATTAATCCTATCGTCGAATCTAGTCGCTTTATTTACATTAGCTTAAGTAATTATTTAAATTCAATAATCTAAGTGCTAGCATTAATTTAATCATTTCTAGAGCATTAAATGTTATTTGAGATTGTTAATATCTCTTGACAAATTAGTTAAAGCTTATTTGTTTAAATTAATATATTAATTAAAGAAATGATAATGATACCTTTGGAGAGTTATTATTCCACATTCTTGATTTAGTTGTTTAGATTAACTTTAGTTGGAGGGTATTCAACATAGATAAGACAAGACTTAATTATTGCATTTTTATTTTAGCTTAATTGATTTTATTAGGGTATTTTAAAAAAAAAATTATTTCATTTTTTCCTAAAAGTTTAGGCATGACACATATTTGGTTTTAGAATGTAATGCCAGATTCTTAAATATATCAATTGCTGCAGTGTTATCACAATAGATAGTTATAGGTTCCTTGAATTTTACCTTTATGTCCTTCAACATTTGCTTAAGCCATAATACCTGTGTACAGTTAGTTGTTGCTGCAACATATTCTGATTCTGCTGTTGATAAAGATGTACAACTTTGTTTCTTACTCAACCAAGAAATTAATCTCCTGCCAAGAAAAAATGCTCCACCGGTGGTGCTTTTTCTATCATCTACATCTCCTGCCCAATTTGCATCTATGTATGCACATAATTCAAAGTTCTTATCTCTAGGATACCATAAACCAAGATTTGTAGTGCCTTTTAAGTACCAGAAAATCCTTTTTACTACTGATTCATGATTTTCTTTAGGATTAATTTGAAATCTTGAAACAATACATACTACATTCATGATATCAGGTTTGGTTTCTGTCAAATACAGTAAACCTCCTATCATAGATTTGTACCTAGTCAGATTAATAGGTGTAGATTCATCCCTTAGTGATAATTTTTCATTTGTAGTCATAGGTGTGCTTACCGGTTTAGAGTTTTCCAACCCAAATTTCTTTAGTAACTCCTTCAAGTACTTGGATTGACTCAACAATATATGTTTATCAGTCTATGAAATCTGCAATCCTAAAAAGAATTTTATTTCTCCAATCATAGACATTTCAAATTCTTGCTCCATTTCAATAGAAAAGTCTTTACATAGTCCATCTTCTCCTCCAAAGATTATATCATCAACAAAAACTTCTATAACCAAGATGTCATCATTAGTCACTTTATAGTATAAGTTGCTATCAGCATTACCTTTAGAAAATCCAATCTTTAAAAGATACTTATCCAATCTAGCATACCACGCTCTTGGAGCTTGTTTCAACTCATACAAAGCTTTTCTTAACCTGTAAACCATATCTTTGTTATCTATCAGAGAAAATCCATCAAGTTGCTCAATGTAAACTTCTTCTTCAAGATCTCCATTCAGAAATGCACATTTAATATCCATTTGATATACTTTGTAGTTTTTGTATGCTGCAAAAGCCAGGAATAGTCTGACTGCTTCAATTCTAGCTATCGGTGCAAAGGTTTCATTATAATCAATTCCTTCTTTCTAAGAATATCCCTTACACACTAGTCTTGCTTTATTTCTGATTACCTTACCATCTTCATTAAGTTTGTTTCAAAATACCCATTTTGTTCCAATCACATTTTTTTCTTTAGGCCGAGGAGCTAATGTCCATTTGTTATTCTTCTCAATTTGCTCTAATTCTTCTTCCATAGCTTTAATCCAATGTTTATCTTCACATGCCTCATTAATTGATGATGGTTCAATTTGAGAAATAAGACATACCTCTTCATTTTCCAGTCTTCCTCTTGTCATAACTCCTTTATACTTGCTTCCAATTATCTGATCTTCAAAGTGATTTAGTCTTACATACCGAGGTGTCTTTGTTTATTGTTGTTCCTCAGTTATAGTGGAATTTTCAGATGATACCGATGTAACTGGATCTTCATTCTGTACCGGTGGGTTCAATGTAGGTTCATTTGTTAGTATGTTTGTTGCCGGTTCAGAGTCTATATACCTTGAAGTTCCTCTAAACTGTTCATCAATCTTCACATTTGTACTCTTGACAATTTTCTGCAATATTTTGTTAAAACATCTATATGTCTTGCTCTTAGATGAATAACCAAGAAATATTCCTTCATCACTTCTAGGATCAAATTTTCCAATATACTCATCTCTTCTAATATAGCATTTACTTCCAAATATTCTTAAATATTTAAGAGTAGGAGTAATGCCAAACCATAGTTCATGAGGGGTCTTACCGGTTTCACCTTGGATATGAACTTTGTTGAATGTTTAGACCATTGTGCTTACTACCTCTCTCCAATATACATGTGGTAGATTTTCTTTTGATAACATACTTCTAGCTGCATCCAAGATAGTTCTATTTTTCCTTTCTACAACTCCATTCTGATGTGGTGTCCGGGGTGTTGATAACTGTCTTTTGATTCCATTCACTTTGTAGAATTCATTAAATTCCTTAGATGTAAATTCTCCTCCTTGATCTGATCTCAGACATTTGATTTTCTTGCTGGTTTCATTCTCTACCATTTCTTTGAATCTTTTGAACTTCCTAAGTGCTTTTGATTTTTCTATGAGAAAAGTAACCCAACACATTCTAGAATAGTCATCAATGATTATCATGAAATATCTATCACCTTGCAAACTTTTAGTTCTAGCTGGACCACATAAATCAATATGAATTAAGTCAAGAGCATTATTGGATTTTTCTGAAATACTTTTAAAAATTGCTCTAACTTGTTTTCCAAATTGACATTCCTTACATACCGGATTGTGAGGTTTAACAATCTTAGGTAAATCTCTAGCTACCTTAGTAGTACTAATTTTTACCATGCAATCAAAATTTACATGACAGAGTCTCTTATGCCATAGCCAACTTTCATCAATGTGTGCAATCAAGCATGTCTTTTCATTGTTATTCAAATGAAATATTTTGCCTCTAGTTTGATTATCGGTTGTAATTTCCAAACCAGTTCTGTTCATAATTTTGCATTTACCATTATTGAATTGTAACTGAAATCCTTTCTCAACTAATTGACCAACACTCAAAAGATTATGCTTTAAACCTTCTACATAGTAAACATTGTTAGTATTATGCTTACCATCAAGAGATATTGTACCTTTTCCTTTGATCAAACAAGCTTTGTCATCTCCAAATCCTACTAAGCCTCCAATATATTCCTAAAAGTTCAAGAATTTACCTTTATCACCAGTCATGTGATGTGAACATCCTAAATCAATGATCCATTCATCTTTAACTTCAATTTTAGTTGCCAGGGCCTATTCTACCTATTGAGAAATAGGTGCCAGTTGATCTTCTATTATAGCAACAAAAATCCATCCATTGTCTACCAGATCTTCATTAGAATCATCAGTGACTCCTTCATCAACAAGATAACAAGATTTATCTTTATTCTTCTTAAATCTGTATCTCTGATATTCAGGGTTAGGCTTGTATGTTCTCCTAGCTTCTTCTCTTAGTCTAGCATGTCTATCAGGGCATCTAGAAGCCATATGACCAATCTTATTATAGTTAAAGCATTTAAAGGGTGATTTACCTTCATACTTACTGCCAACTGGACCTTTAGGCATTTTTCTTGCAAATAGTGCTTCAAGTTCTTCATTTTCTCTCTTGCTTTCCTCAAGTTCTCTTGCATAAAAGGCTTTCCAATCAAACTTGTCAAATGATGGTGCAGAGGATGTTGATGTATTAAAAACTAAATTAGTCTTTATAATAGAAACAAGACCAAATTCCTCAATTTCAAAAGCTAAAAATTTTCCAATCAATGTATCCCTAGTTACTGATGTATTAGGCATTGTTCTCAACTCATTTATAGCAGTAACCTTCATTTTATATGCTAGTGGCAATCCTCTTAAAACTTTTGAAACAATTTCATCTTCACTTAAGGTTCCTCCAAAACATTTAATACCCAAAAACATTTCATTAACTCTTTCCATAAAAGCAGAAATCCTTTCATCTTCTTCCATTTTCAGATTTTCATACCTGACCCAAAAGCTTTCAAGTTTTGCAATTTTGACTATGGAATCTCCTTCATTCAGTGTTTCCAAATGAACCCCAATCGCTTTAGCAGTAGACCTATATGATAATCCCATGATTTACTGATTTGATAATGCACTCAAAAGTGCTTCTCTTACTTTGCAATCATTTTCCTCATCTTTTCCTAAGGTAGGTGGATTAGGCTAACTGGGAGTAAGAGAAGTATAGCCATTCTTTGTAAATTCCTAGATGTCCTTTCCAATACAATTCAAATGTTTCTCCATTATGATCTTTCATATTCCATAATTGGTTCCATCAAGTTTAGGACTGTCCTTCCTGAAATAGTTAGTAGACATTGGATCTCCTCTAGCTGTTAAACTTCTGCAAAAGAGGACTAGGCTCTGATACCAATTGTTAGGTCCCAAAGACAACTAAGAGGGGGGGGTGGTGAATCAGTTGTTAGGTAAATTCAAACCAAAAACAATTTAACCAACTTTAATGCTTAATACCGGTAAACCAAACTTTTATGCCGGTAGACAGTTTTATCAATTAATTGCAGTACCAGTAAAGATTAATGCATGAGACAGAAATACAATAACATCCACAACACATAACACCAATATTTGTATGTGGAAACCCTTTAAGGGGAAAAACCAGAGTGGGAAACCTTAACCACAATCATATGATACTACTGTAGATAGTATGTGTATACAAATGGGGTCTGCACATACAGAAAGGCCAAGCACCTAAAGCTCACTGCTCAAACACAAATAGGAGTCACACTAACTACAATTGGATGGTTAAATCCAATAAGGATGTACAACTCAAAATAGCATCTTACTATGTTGGATTCAGTACTGGTGTAGTTCTGATTGTCTTCACAAAAACCTTGCTTCACCTTCAAATGATGTCTGCATGTAAAGCTCTGCTTATTCTCGCATATACCGAATTATTTCTTCCTTCGCATTCCACACAATCTTACAAATAAGATCTTACATTTATATCATAACCTAAGACCAATTTTAGTAGGTCGGCTCTAAAGGATATTTCAATAAAACATTTTACAAGTAAATCAATAACTGATGCAATAATCGATTCAACATGTCAGCTTGATGTATTTACAATAACAACAAAATCATCCCCAAAGTTTGTCGTGCTGATCTAGAAAAGATAAACATGCCGGTGTATAACCTGGACCTATTTTTCGGTAACAGCAAATATGCAAACATGAATATGCCAATGAACAAATCTCCAAGGCAAAGTGTTCAAATGATGTCTTCAACATAACCAGGTGTTTTACATGCCATTCCAAATGCCGATGAACATCATATCCAGCTGGTGTACCAGATACCGATGACTGTGCATAAGTCACTTGCTTGTCGGTGAACATTTTCGATTCTTCAAAGTTTGAGAGTTGATAAGTGATAGTAGGTGTTGACATCAATGACAAAACCATACCAAAATACCAATAGTGCAGAGAAGATACAACCATTGCAGATAGAGTTTGTTTTTATAGTGTGATCTGATCAAGCTATCGATAGCTACTTCAGCAGATCATCCTTCTATTGCTTTCTAACCATTGTAACCAAAAGCCCTTATTAGGGTGGACTCTAACAGGTCCCATTGTAAAAATCCCTTAACAGGGTGTCATCTTAATTGATGATCTTAAGACCTTTAACAAGGCTACCTCTAACAAGGTAAAGGCACCGACAAGCCTTAGATAAAATCCCTTAATCGGGTGGCACCTAACAGTGTCTTTGTAATCTCCTAACAGAGATGACTCCTTACAGGGCGTACTTTAGAAGAGTACAACTTTTGTGATTTCCTACTCACACCGTGGTCTTCTCCCATTTCGATTTCCACGAGATAAATCTTGATGTCACTATGTATCTTTTCATGCATGCATAATCTTCTACAGTAGATGTTTATATTGATGAATGATAAGTTACTACAAATTTGAGTTAAATATTTTAATTGGTTTAAACTCATAAAGTGTTGATTCACCCCTCCCCTCTCAGCACCAGTTGGGACCAACAATTGGTATCAGTCATATTCCTCTGAAGTGAAGCTTGACAGTATGTCAATAAATGTCATGGAAGAATACCTGTATCAGATGTATATTGATGAAGCAAATGAAATCATTTCTCAGCTAAAAGAGAGACTAAGAAAAGCTCTTTCAAAAATGAAGGAATTAGCTCAACAGCTAAAAGAGAGTCAGGACATCATAGATCAACTCTCTGAATAGAGTGGATCTGAAGAAGCAATCTCAAAACTCATGGAAAAGAACAAGAAGTTGATTGAAGAAATCACACATCTCAAAAGACAACATGAAGGTCAAACCCCAAGAATGACTAAGATGCTAGAAGCCAACAAAAGTGCTAATGAAAGAAAAGGGGAAGTAGAAGAAGAACTGTCAAAAGCTAAAAGAACCAGGAGGCTTGCTGAAGATGATCTGAGTGAAAATGATGCAATCATGATTGAGAAAGGTGAAGAAATCCAAATTCTCACTCAGGAGAATGAATACATACATAAGCAACTGCATGACAACACAGAAGAAAAAGAGAAGATGGTAAAAGAGATTGAACAACTCAAGAGTGAGTTGAAAGCTGAGAATGAGAGAAAGGAGAAGCTGAGAAAATTCAATCAAATCTCTAAGAAGTTAGATAAATAGTTAAAGGCTTAGAGAAGAACTAAAGAAACAATTGGTATTGGTTACCCTGGGAGAGGTCCTATGGAAATTAGAGAATCATCTAAACCGAAAAGGATGAAGGATGATAAAAGGAACCATTCTGAAGTAAAAGGTATGAAGTTTTCTAAATTCTCCTGTAATCATTTTGGTAAATCAGGTCATAAGACTAATGACTATAGAAATAAACTAGTTAGTAAAAAGAAGAATTTCACATTTGATGGTCACTACCATAATTGTCATAAGTATGGCCACACTGCTTATGAGTGTAGATCTCAATCTAGCAGTATGCCAAATAGAAGAAGTTTTAATAGGCATTGCTTCACATGTAATAAGTTTGCACGCAAATATGAAGAATGCAAGCTCAAGTAAAATGGATCAAGACAACCATTCAAACCGGTTAGTTCTAATAAAAAGAATAATCAGTTCAAAGCCACCTATTCCACTTGTGGTAATTTTGGTCATGTTGCAACAAATTTCAGATTGAGACTGGGGCAAAGAAATAATGTAGGACCATGGAGGACAACTGGTATGGCATGTTTCAATTGCCGTAAGATTGATCACTTAGCTAGAGTGTAGGAATCAATCCTATAACTGGTCTAGAGACAAGATATGGTCTGATAAGAAGAGAGGACAAAATGAACTGAAAGGAAAGAAGACAATTGAAGAGGTGAAAAATGAAATGAAAAAGACATGGATCAAGAGAAAAGAAATCAAAGAAGGAGAAAATCTTCCAGAAACCAAGTCATCATCCACCGATGATGAAAGTTCCTCTTCAAACTAGGCATATTGATGCTCAAGGGGAGAACATATGGTAAGATTTATTTTGAAGCCCTTAACAAGTATAAGGTTATATCTATCTGCATAGTTGAGATGCATAAAAAGCTAGTCTAAAAGTTCTTGGTTGAAGAATGTCTTGTAAGTTAGTTGTTTATGTATCGGTATCAATAACAAACAATCGGTAAAGTCAAATTGGTGTGATTTAAGTTCTAAGTTTCAAATCTAACCGTTATATTATAATGTTGATAAATCTGAATGGATAAATAAGGAAATGTCAACACATTTTCATTTATCCTATTTTATTGTAAAATCTCTTGACCTCCTTTGTGATGAAAGGTGATTGGAATCTTGCTAAGTAATATTTGTGTGGAAAGTTCAATCAGAGCTATAGTGGTTTTTGGTACTTCTAAAGAGAAGGTATTCAACTTCATCTAAGAAAAGCTTGTTTGAAGGACATCATGGTAGTGTCAATATCAACTCCTGTGTTGGTTGAAGCTATCAAAGAACCCCAACCCGAGTTCAAGCTACATCCGATGAAAGATGGTGAGATCGACATGATTGGTGATTTATCACTTGTGCCCTCTGGTGTATTGTTGGTAGAAGACATTTTCTCCTACATTCATTGCAAACTTGAAGAACTTGGAGACAAGTTTACTCGAAATGAGTTTAAAGGGTTATGTGTTAATGATCAATTGAAGGCATAATTTCTATCTCTAAAGACCAAGGGTTTGGAAAATGTTGTTGATTTTCCTAATCAGTTTCATGATGACTGGGTTAGGTTTGTATTGAGAAGAGTTCATGATCAATTTTGAAGCTAGAAGCTCAAGCATTGATCAAGATTACAAAGGAGGTGATTCAAAGAGTGACAGGGTTTAGTGCAACCGGTGAAGAATTAACCATAAGAATGATTTCATCATCTAAAGTCATCCGGTTAACTAAATCCTGATGTGATAGTAGAGAAATGGCAATCACCCATATTGAGGATGCTGAAGTAAGATTTGCCTTTGTAGTGCTAGGTTAGAGGGTTTATCAATCAAGTCGGATGAATAGTGTGTCGAGCGATGCCATAAATGTCAGCTATCAAATTATCAAGGAGGATGCAACCTATGATATTTGTGAGATGATTAAAAGTCAATTTATGGTGAACATGGAAATAATTAATAAAGATAAGAAACAATCCTTCAAATATGGCTCACTTCTGGTATGTATATTTTTCTATGTGCAAAATGTTTTCCCCAGTAAGGGTAATGTAGTATGGTCTGAAGAGAAACCTATCATAGTTTAGATAGGTGAAATGATTAGGGATCTAGGAGATAAATTTGGTGATACAATGTGGGGATATTTTAAGGAATTTCAAATTAGGATGCACAAGAGGGAAAGAATTCCAACCGGTATAGTACAAAATTACAAAGACAACATTTGTTTCTTGTAGACACTAACTGTTGTATCATTCAAGTGGTTCAACCTAGAACCTTTTGGGTTCCACCTATGGCCTATGAGGTTGTAGCAGATCTTGTTAAAATTCATGTTAATATGCTATTGTCTAAACTAGTAGACTTGAAGGCAAAGAGATTTGGAACATGTGAGGAGGCAAGATCCAAAATTAAACAAAAAATTCAAGTGCCAATCATGAAAAGAAAAGTAAGAAGAATGATTGATACCCTTAACAAGAAATATGGAGGTGAAGCATCCGGTGCCACTACCTCTACTAGTGCTAGTGAGAAAATAGGGGTCACACATGCTAAAGATGAAGAATTAACAAGTGGAAAGAATAAAGCATCAAAGACAAAATCTAAGGGGACTGTAGCAACCAAGCCTACAACATACACAAAAGAAAAGGATTTAGGTACTCCTGTATCTTCCCCAAGTAAAGATAGACCGGTAGGAGTGACTTATACCAAAAAGAAGAAGAGTGATACAAAACTCAAAAAGGATGAGAAAGAGGGTGATATTACTAACACCCTATCAGATGTGGAAATTAAAGAGGTTAGAAGGAGTGAAAGAAACAAAGTGCTAAAAATTGATGAGTTGGTCCATGGGATCAAAGAGTTTGGAGGTTTATCTAGTGTTGGGAGAACATATTCCCTCAGTAATGAAGAAGACAAAAGTACAATTGAAGAAGCTCTGATCTGGAACTTGCAAAAGTTTTGTAGGACAACTAGTGAATTATATGGCATAGTCCCATCAGATATGCAAGATCAAATTGAAGGGAGATGGAAAACAACTCTACCTACTTAAAAGGAACTTAGAATAAAAGAACTCATGGAAGTGCAACATGAAGTAGACCTTGAGAAAGCTTCACTAGTGGCTAAAGCATGCATTCAAAATTTTAAAATAAGGAATAGAGCTAGAAGAGTGGCAGTAGATGAAGTTGCAACAATGCACAGTGAAGGTGTTACCTTGTGGAAGAAAACTATGGACCAACAAAAGGAAGCTGAAGAAGAAATAGAAAAGGTAACAAAACAAGGCCTAGGTGCAGCTACCCTTGACAAAGGGAAAGGTAAGGAAAAAGACTCCACTGAAGACTTTCATACTTTCACAATTGAGGAGATCATAGGAAATGTTGTGTTAGACATTCCCAGTTCGACAAAGGATGTCAAACAACCGAATCACACTTCATCGATGAAGGAAGCTGATCAAACTAAGCTTCCTGGTCAAGATGAAGTGATAGTTGAAGACATTCCTTATGAGGATACACCTCAGAAAACCTTAGTGACACCAAATCCTATTCTCTTTGAAGAAGGAGAAAAGGAAGAGAAGAAAACATAGGAAGGAAAAGAGGAAGAGAAGAAAGCAAAGGATAAGAAAGAAATGATGGATACTCCTCCAGCAAAGAGGAAGTTAGATTTAGAAAATGAAAGTGAGAAGATGGTAATAATCATCACAACAACAAGTTCAAAAGTTGAGACTATAGAAAAGAAAGATGAAACAAAGGAGGAAGAAGAGGGAGACTTGATCATTGATATAAAGAAAATGACTCCCAAGCAATTGATGAAGTCTTAGAAAAACTAAGAATCCAAGCTGAAAAGGCTAAACTAAGAGGGCAAAAAAAGAAGGCAAGAATTCTCTCTGACCTACTCCTGGATATTGCAATCAATGATACTGCAATCATCATGGATCAATCGAGTACTCTTGTTACAACAATCAGTTCAGAGGCAAATGATCTGGAGAAGGTTGTAGTAAGGCAATATGAAATGAAGAGAGGAGATAACTTAATGGAACAAATATTAGTTTTAGTGTGAGTTATGAGTTACAGGGGTTAGAAACAGGGGCCAGAATTGGCACAACTTTGAAGTGTTTTGTAGTATTTACCACCAATGCCAAAGGGGGAGTTTGTTGGCATTCTGGTGCATTTTGTATGACCGGTGAATAATATGGTTGTCATTGTTTGAAACATCATTTCCCAAGTCCTTATAGTCTATTAGTAGTAAGTTGATTGATATGTAGTGGTTAATCGACTAAGGAGTGTGTAGACAGGCTAAACAATAAGTAGACTAGCACATAAGAGGACAACTAGCAAGCAGTGAGTAGAACGACACACAAGAGGTCAACTAGGACAACCGGCAAGTAGTGAGTAGA
Organism: Cryptomeria japonica; assembly: GCF_030272615.1. Classification (NCBI taxonomy): domain Eukaryota; kingdom Viridiplantae; phylum Streptophyta; class Pinopsida; order Cupressales; family Cupressaceae; genus Cryptomeria; species Cryptomeria japonica. Next base: position 520,407,573 of record NC_081414.1, on the reverse strand, counting down.
CCAGAATAGAAGAGGTCAATCGGGACAACCAACAAGTAGTGAGTAGACCAGCATAGAAGAGGTCAACCGACAAGAAGAGAGTAGATCGGCACATCAGTATACAGAAGGTAATCGGTAAGTAGATTTTGATTGGTACACCAGTAGAGTCTGTAACCGATAGATTGATAATGTTTAGTTAACATCCAAATAAATCAGTAGTCTTCTCTAGTAAACCAGTGAACTTATCGGCATGAATGACTGTTTTGGTAGAGATTCTTGGAATGATTTATGGCGCAGTAACAAAATTTTGAATAAAATGTTTTGGAGGGAAAGTTGGCGATAGATCCAAAGGGTAATAAATTCACTTAAATCATTTTTGATGATGTTTTTGCTAATGCGGAGGGTGTGGTGAGAAAGTGTAAGTACAAGGGGAGCAAAGCATAGTACAGAGATGAAGGTCAAAGGACTGACATAATCACAGTGTAGAAGGATAGAGAACCAATAGAGTGTAGAGATCAATGTATTAGCAGGAAACTCATGGTGTTCAAAGAAGATACAACTAGTGTAGATAGAGTTTTCTTTTATAGTGTGATCTATCAGGCTATCGGTAGCTACTCCAACAGATCATCCTTTTGTTTCTTTCTAACCATTGCAACCAAAATCCCTAATTAGGGTGGACTCTAACAGGTCCCATTCTAAAAATCCCTTAACAAGGTGTCATCTTAATTGATGATCTTAAGACCTTTAACAAGGCTACCTCTAACAGGGTAAAGGCACTGATAGGACTTAGACAAAATCCCTCAATCGAGTGGCACCTAATAGTGTCTTTGTAATCTCATAATAGGGATGGCTCCTTATAGGGCGTACTCTAGAAGAGAACAACTTTTGTGAGTTCCTACTCACAACATGGTTTTCTCCCATTTGGTTTTCCATGAGATAAATCTTGGTGTCATAGTGTATCTTTTCATGCATGCATAATCTTCTGCAGTAGATAATTATATTGATGAATGATAAGTTAGGACAAATTTGAGTTAAATGTTTTAATTGGTTTAAACTCGTAAAGTGATGATTCACCCCTCCACTCTTAGCACTAGTTGGGACTAACAACCATCTCTCTATAAATCATATCCCCCATAATAGCTGTAGGGTTTCCTTCTAAGCGATGAAGCCTTAAGGAAGTTAGGCTCTGATAACAATTGATAAATTTATAAAGCACTGAGAGGGGGGCTGAATTAGTGATATCAAAAACAATAACACTTTAATCTCAGACCTCTAAAAACATTTAACTAGTTTAATATGACTTTGCATTCAATCCAAAGTGTTATAACAACATTCACAACAATTAAAACATTCACCATAACACAATTATTTATACATGGAAAACCCAACTAGGAAAAACCATGTTGAGATGGAACTCACAAGTTAACTATCTACAAAATAGGTAACTGACATGTTAAGGTCTACAAAGTGCTATGTTAGGAGCAGATGCTATTAAAGATCCCAAGCCTTGTTAGGAGCTATACCTGGTTAAAGGTAATCTCAGTGGAGGATTTAGATCCAAGTTAATGAATCACCTTTTTAGAGGATTTCTACAATGAAGCCTGTTAGAGTTTACCCAGTTTGGGGATTTAACTATTGTAGTGATTGGAAAACAATAGGTGGTATGATCTAGGAATAGCACATTTTTCTTGTTCAGATCCTTTTCTCCTCACACATTACTGCATGACCGACATACTTTGTAACTCCTTCAATAACTCACATCAACATCAACTCATAACATAACTTGCATCTCCTATATGAAAATAACTCATCACAATGTCTTTTTATAGACATTAGATTTCATGCCGGCTCCTAAAACTCAACACAATTTCCTAGGTTTAGTGAATCTAAACAAACTTTCATAACACATCACAAATCACCACAAAAATGTTGGTTGGTGGTAACACATCATGACTGGTGATAACTCATCACATAATCAGGGAAACCGGTTAGAACACCGATACCGATTTAGTGTTGACTGCTTCACACTCATATATCGACTCACTTGAATTGACTTTGGATCATTGTCCATGTGCTCCTTCTTGTCTTTAGGTGCCACATCACAAACTTGTAACTCTGGAATTGATCAAAACCGATTGTCTTATTTGTATATACTGATAGTCTATATATACCGGTTTAGACACCTTCATACCTGTTAGACTTACTCTATACATATGATACTGGTTTTCAATATATAGACTTAATAGTAATACTACTTTGACCTAACTGGTATACAAAGATGACTATGACAATCAAAACATATGTGTGCCATCAATGACAACACATAAAGTCATCCAATACAAAAATCACCATCATGTCAGCATAAACCAATGGATGGGAGAGGTCTGAACACATCCCAAAACACCAAATCCACCATTATATAATTTCCACCACTCTTGGTTTTACCTCTGCATAATTTTTAACAGTCAAAACCAGCTAGTCAGATGAGGATGCCTAGCCTAGGGCTTGATCCCAAAAATCCACCAATTCAACAACCCACTTGAATAACTTGGAAATATTTAAATACTTTACCTCCCCTACCATTCCCCAAATTTTGAGCCAATTTGGCTAGAAGAATGAGGAGATAAGAAATCATTTCCTTGAAAGCTATAGTTTTTGGAGGTTTCAGACCACCTTTCTCAAAAAAGCAGATATATTACTTATTTCTCAGTCTTTTCCTATCGAATCAAAACCACATGAACATAAACATAGAGGCCTATTAAAATCAATGATGTATTCTGCACATGGAGTTTGTACAATGACTGTACAAGGCACTGTTACAATGAATTTATGTAAATTTTTGAGTGTTTATTGAATTTGATCATTGTCTTATATCCCAAAACTCCATCAATCCTTCCTTCTCGACCTCTAAGAAATTAAAAAAGGTTTCTCCAACCTCCTCAATGAAGTCCAACTGAAATTTAAATTAGGTAACCATTGGAGGGAGATTAGTTACGAGTTGATAAAAAAAGTTGTCATCCAAACTTGACAACTTTGAACAAAACTTGACAATCTATGTCATTTGCCTATGTAACTGATGCAGAGCATCATGAAAAAACAACCAAGAACCCCAAATCAACCATGGAGTTCCAATTCTAGGGTGCTCATTGACCCAAACAATAATCAACTCAATGTGTTTGAGGCATCTAACAAGATTTAACTTCAAATATTAAATCAACTTACTCAATGTCATCTTGCACTTAATCCATCCAATATCAAATCCATCACACATTGGTTTCAAATCAACCCCTTCAATATCAACACAACATCATTGTCTCCAAAGCACCAAATACCTCAACATCTTTCCATCTCGTAGCTCAATGTTAATGAATTAAACAAAAAGCTTATCAATTACCTTTAAGCCCCCAACATAAATCGTGTACCCTCCAAGAGTCCATTAAACTCATGCTTCCAAACATCTTTCAAATCTGTCCCATACCTACAACATGTTCATGATAGTAGCAACTTCCAACTTGTGCAACCTTAGCAACATTAGGCATATGCATTGATTGTGTTACAAATAGAAACCATTAGTTCATTGTTTAAATCAACAAAAATATACCATAAAACACTTATTTTCCACTTTCCTTGAATTATAACAATCTTCATTTAACCTTGGCAAACAAACCAAAACTCACAACCTCTCTATGACTGTCCCAATTGTGACAGTTTTGATAGAGCAATACACTTAGAAATTTCCAACCAGAAAACATTTAGAAGATCACTTTGGTGAGAATGTAGAAAACTAGGTTTCTAAAAAAATTTCCAAAACTCATCAAGATCCAACAGTGTAATTAATATTTATGCCCCCTGTACTAAGACCCATTTTTATTGTCATAAAGACTAGTCTTTTAGTAAGGGTTTCATGAAAGTTTTGAAAGAATCCATTCAAACCTTCTCCACACATCACGTCCAATGCTCAGAATGGATTCAATTTTTTTTTAATCCATCCTATGATCATCCCAAATATGTTTTATAATTTATTTAATTCATTTACATGTTGGCATTATTGGCATTAATTTGTCATTGATGTCAACTGGTTTGGCAATGTCATTGGTAAGTAAGAAGTGGTGACCGGTATAAGAAGAGTAAAACATGTGATAACATCACACATGAGAGTGAGAAGACAAAAGGAAGGCTACAAGTACACATGAATTATGTCTTATACCAGTTTGCAGGCTCACCGATAAGACACAAACTCGGGATGTGCAACCGGTAACAGAGGTAGTTTGTTGGTCATATCGATAAGATGAACTAAACGGGTAGGCAACCTTGGTCAAAAAAGAATGAAAAAATAACATAGGAATCCAAGAAAATGTGGATGTCAACAAGCATGATAGCTGGATGCCAGGTGGAGGTATTGCATAGGTTGGTGGAGTGTGCATTGTTGCAACAATCTATGCGCAGGCTGGCTTTAATAAAGAACCCACAAGTCACAGAGGATGCCACAAGATTGTGGCTCAAGGAAGAAAAGCTAGAAAAGAAACTACACTGATTATGTAAGAAGGTTTGATCTTTGTACCTGATTATATGAAGGGCACAACAAATCCATTAATGGCGAGTGATAGAGAAAAGTAGAAAAACATTGTGCAGACCTCCCGAATTAGAAAATGCATATTGGATTGTGCATCTCTGCAAGTGATTGATCGATGTCATGAAGATCCTATCCCTAGAGAAGAAGATTAAATCAAATCATATTTGGATTGAGTTAAAGAAGGAAAACCTAACATGACAGTGTTTGAATGCATTCTTGGTGGGAATCCACGATTATAAATACATGACATCGAAACAAAAAATGATTGATGTTTGAGGAGGAGAAGAAGATTGAAGAGAGCTAGAGTGCATAGAAGAATGATCTCACTTTGAATTTATTCTAAGTAATTTGCAGAGTAAGTCAATAAGAAAACTGGTGAGAGGTGTTATGCCTAGCATATTTGTTTCCCCATTTAGTCTCCTTGAGTCAAATTATGGCCCCACTTTTTTTTTCTTCTTTTTTGGTTTTACCTCAGAACTCTGGAGTCTCAGAGTCCCAAGGTCCCTTTTTTTGTTTTACCTTGGAACTCCAGAGTCTCGGAGTCCTGAGGTCCCTTTTTGGTTACAACCTCAGAACTTCAGAGTCCTAGAGTCTCAAGGTCTTCCTTGTTGTTCCGACCTCGGAACTCTAGAGTCTCGGAATCATGAGGTCTTCCTTGTTGTTCCGACCTCGGAACTTCGGAGTCCTAGAGTCCCGAGGTGGTTTTGTTTTCCTTTCTGTCAACCTCGGAACCCCGAGACCCCAGAGTCTCGAGATTGTGTTTATGGTTTTTGTACGGAAGGATTCGGGAGGCTATATATAAGAGATAATGAACTTTTTGAGTTCATTTGTTCATTCAGAGCTTTTCCTCCCTAGTCCCAAGTCGTGAACCTCCGAACTCTTGAGCTCTCTTTTGGTGTTTGTTGGATTTTTGATTCACCAGGTAGGTGAATTTTTGTGATGTTTTTTAGATTAGATGTCTTTCTTGTAGTTTAGTTTTTCACGTTTTGGTTTTTGGGCATGCCCTAGTTTCAACCTCCATTCCACCCCAGAACCCCAGATCCTCAGAGTTCCGGGTTTCAACCTCCATTCCACCCTAGAACCCTGAATCCCTAGAGTTTCAAGTTTTGACCTCCATTCCACCATGGAACCTCGGATCCCCGGAGTTTCGAGTTTCAACCTCCATTCCACCCCGGAACCCCGAATCCCCAGAGTTTCAGGTTTCGACCTCCATTCCACCCCCAAACCAGGAGCCCGAAACCCTGGATTCCCAGAGTTCTAGGAGGTTTTATAGATTCCAACTTGGAACCCTGGATCCCCGAAGTTCTGAGCTTTCTTCCTTTGTGCTTACCCCGGGACCCCTAGACCCCAAAGTCCCTAAGTGAATCAAAATTTATGTTTAGTATTGAGGACTGAATTTTTGTGTTTTGCCTACAGGTTCTAGTGGTTAGATGGACTCATCCACCAACAAGAGAGGCAAAGAAATTGACAAACTTCCAGCCACCATGAAATACCAATATCAGGGATAGGTCCATGTTTCAAAGCTAGATGATCAAATCAAATGGGTCACAGACACCAAAGTAGGTCACATAGAAATTGGGGATACTGGAACCCAATTGGATAAACCCAACCTATATGCTCTCCACTGAAGAATCAAGAGGTCTGGTCTAGTGGAAGCTACTATATTCCCACAGTCACTACAAGCACCAGAATTTATAATGACCATCACTCCATTCTACAATCCTGAGACAAGAAAGTGCACTGATGCACAGGAAAAAACTATTATCAACTTGTCTCCGGATATGCTGGGGTTCGTCTTTGGAATCCCAACTAGGGAAGATGCATTCTTACTAACTGAAGAAGTGGCCTTGAAGGCATGGAATGACAAGGTATCAGCTAGCAAAAGACATATTAATACCAACTGGGTGGAAGAAAAAGACAAAAGAAGAGCTCCCCAAGGTTACTCTACAACAAGCAATCACCAAGGAGCCACCAAAGGTTAAGAAGTTGAAGATGATTCATTGCCAGTCAAAAACCAGTTTTGGTGAAGTGATTGCAAATGTGGTGGTTCCATTGTAGGTTGAGGGACAAGCTTCTCCCAAATACCAAGTATCATAGATAAACCTAGGTAAGCAAACCAAGTGGGGAGAATTAGATACCTTGGAGCTAGCCACCAACATTGTCAGAGGGCATATGGAAAAGGAGCACACTTCAAATATGGAGCTTAAGGCATAGCTTGGGTAGCATAAATAGCTCTTGATAGAAATGTGTAAAACTTTGGACTCTTGTAGAACAGACGACCTACCTTGAACCTCATCACTACCAGAGGGAGAGGTAAAGGCAGTACTAGAGGTGAGATGAGTAGCCACGGCCGCCAAATCTTAGACTCAGGTGAATGCAACCAAGATTAGATTGTTTCTACAGAATACAATGGAAATATACCATAAGACGGTATAGGCAAGTGGAGCTTTGGCAATATATTCCACACAATGGGAGCAGAAGGAGAACAACTTTAATAAATAGCTCTGAATTTTGAAAAAGATACTACAGTAAGGAGAAGAGCTGATAGTAAAAGAAGACCTCTTAGGAGGAGATAGTTTGTAGAATTTATAGTCCTACATATACATTTTGGAGCTGAAAATTATATGATCAAGGATTTGGCACTCTACATAAAAAATTATGAGGGCATCTACCTTCGGTGCCTTGATCATCAAGAAGCTCATAATATGATTGAGGAATTTCATGGGAAATATGGTACTGGTCATGGATCAGCAGATGCCACTGCACATCAAATTTTAAAGGCTAAATATTATTGGCCTAGCATATTTAAGGATACTCATGAACATGTCTGAAATTATCATACATGCCAAATTGTAGCCTCCAGAGAAAGAAATCCTGCTATGCCTCTCCAACCAGTGTTTGAGGTAAGACCTTTTGCTCAATGGGCCCTGGATTTTGTAGGAGTTATTAACCCTAATTCATCTGCAGGGCATAAGTTTATTCTTACAACAACAGATTATTGTACCCGGTGGATAGAAGCCATTCCCTACTGCAATGCTATTGCTGAGGTAGTCCTGAAATTTATTGAAGAGCATATCGTCACCAGGTTTGGTATGTTGTTCACTTTGGTATGTGATAATGCTCCTGCTTTTACTTCTACACAGTTGATGCAATGGTCATACCAATATAAAGTGATATTGAAATTTTCATCCAACTATTACCCACAAGGTAATGGGGTAGTTGAATCCACAAACAAGAACATCCTCGATGTCATCAAGTAGCTACTCAAGAAAAACCCCAGGGATTGGCATAATCAATTGAGATATGCCCTATGGGTTGATCGAACCAGAATAAAAGATGCGTTGGGAACTTCTCCATACTACCTTGTCTATGGCCAGACCCCTATTTTCCCAATTAACTTGCAAATACCAGTCCTCCAATTGATGAAAGAACTTGACATTGATGATCAGGTAGAGGTTCACCTCTTAAACTTATTAAGACTTGATGAAAAAATAATTAATATGCTACAACACTTTGCCAAGCATCAAGCCATGGTTAAGCAATGGTTTGATAAAATAACCAAGGTGAAAGCTTTTTAGATCTTTGACCTAGTCCTGTTATGGGACAAGGCCAAGGAAAAGAAAGGTGATCATCACAAATTTGAAAGGTTGTGGCTAGGTCCTTACCAGATAGCTGAAATTCTAGGTGAGAACACTTTTAGGTTGAGCTCATTAACTAGAGAACTTGTACCATTGCCTATCAATGGTCAGTTCCTCAAGCACTACTTTGATTAAATCCTCAATAAAGCTTGACCTGTTGTATATAGTAGTTAGTTGTTTTCTTTTTGGTGGTGCTTTTTTTTTTTTTTTTTTTTTTGGGCCTTGTTGTGTGTTTTCCCCTTTTGTTTTTGTTTTCTTTGCTTGTTTGGTCTTTTGTTTGTTGGGTCGGGGTATATGTTTTGCTCTTGAAGTTTCTAAAAGGAAGTAGGTATCCTTTGTATAACATCTTGCTAAATTCTGAGAGACTTCGACTCTGTGCTATTTATGATTTCATTGTCCCTTGGTTGAGTTTGAAACCTTTGTCTATACTAGTTCAAAGTGGTATATAATCATTTAAATATGATACAAGTTTTGAATTTCAATTTGGAAAAGGCTAGCTTGATAAAATCAGCACTAACGTCACATTAAGATACATCAGAAAGGTTTTGTGACATAAGCAAATAAACCAGGTGTCAAGTGAAAAATCCAAAGTCAAGGCGTTTCATGTTATCCACCATGGCTCCTAACCTAGTTATCGAACTTTAATGTTTGAAAGTTGCTTGAAAGATTATTGAAGAAAGAAGTCATTCTCTATATCCTACGATATTAAAAAAAAAAGAAGAGAGAAAAAAAAAGAGAGAGAAATGATCCTCTTAAGCAACTCAAATGGGTGTTTCAAGTAACCTCCCCCAGGGCTATGGACGCTTGGCTGGCAGTGGAGCACTACTTGATGGAGGCCAGAGGTATCTCTATCAGGACTATAGATGCCTGACTAGAAGAAGAGCTATGCCCAGGATAACCTTGCATGAAACACTATTAATGACTTCACCTATGTAACTATCTACATTATTGAAATGATGGAGTAATAAATCATACGCACACACTTAAGAGTTGATCATGTCTATTTCTCATCTTGGTTGTTTGTTCAAATCACTTATTCATCTTAAATTCTTATACATCCTTTTGAATGATAATAGCCTCATGTATCGAGTTAACCAGAGATTCTGAAATTCTAAATTGCCTATAGTCATTTTTCCCAAACAGTCACCATTTGTTATGCCTAGCATATCTGTTTCCCCATTTAGTCGCCTTGAGTCAAAATATGACCTCCCTTTTCTTTTTCTTCTTTTTTGGTTTTACCTCGGGACTCCAAAGTCCCGAAGTCTTGAGGTCCCTTTTTTTGTTTTACCTTAGAACTCTGGAGTCTCAGAGTCCCGAGGTCCCTTTTTGGTTTCGACCTCAGAACTCCAAAGTCTCAAAGTCCTGAGGTCTTCCTTGTTGTTTGAACCTCAGGACTCCGGAGTCCCGGAGTCCTGAGGTCTTCCTTCTTGTTCCAAACTTGGAACTCTGGAGTCCCGGAATCCTGAGGTCTTTCTTGTTGTTCCGACCTTAGAATTCCAAAGTCCCGAGGTCTTGGGTCTTTTGGACTCAGAACTCTAGAGTCTCGAAGTCACGAGGTGGTTTTGTTTTCCTTTCTGTCAACCTCAAAACCTCGGAAACTTGAAGTCCTGGGATCATGTTTATGGTTTTTGTACGGAAGGATTCGGGAGGCTATATATAAGAGAAAATGAAATTTTTGAGTTCATTTGTGCATTCAGAGCTTTTCCTTCCTAGTCCCTAGTCGCGAACCTTCGGACTCCCAAGCTCTCTGTTGATGTTTGTTGGATTTTCGATTGACCAGGTAGGTGAATTTTTGTGATGTTTTTTAGATTAGATGTCTTTCTTATAGTTTTTTTTTTTGCATTTTGGTTTTTGGGCATGCCCTAGTTTCGACCTCCATTCCACCTCAAATCCCCAGAGTTCCGGGTTTCGACCTCCATTCCACCCTGAAACCCCAGATCCTGGATTTTGGGGTTTTGACCTCCATTCCACCCTGGAAACCCAGATCCCTGGAGTTTCGGGTTTTGACATCCATTCCACCCCCAAACTAGGAGCCCGAAACCCCGGATCCCTAGAGTTCCAGGAGGTTTTATAGACTCCAACTTGGAACCCCAGATCCCCGGAGTTCCGAGCCTTCTTCCTTTGTGCTTACCCTAGGACCTCGGGACCCTGAAGTCCCGAAGTGAATTAAAATTTATGTTTTGCTTGCATGTTCTAGTGGTTAGATGGACTCATCTGCCAACAAGAGAGGCAAAGAGATTGACAAACTTCTAGCCACCATGAAATATCAATATCAGGGATAGGTCCATGTTTGAAAGTTGGATGATCAAATCAAATGGGTCACGAACACCAAAGTAGGTCACATAGAAATTGGGGATATTGGAACCCAATTGGATAACCCAACCTAGATGCTCTCTACCGAAGAATCAAGAGGTCTAGTCTAGTGGAAGCTACTGTATTCCCACAATCGCTACAAGCACTAGAATTTATAATTACCATCGCTCCATCCTACAATCTTGAGACCAGAAAGTGCACTGATGCATAGGGAAAAATTGTTATCGACTTGTCTTCGGATATGCTGGGGTTCATCTTTGGAATCCCAACTAGGGAAGAGACATTCTTACTAACTGAAGAAGAGGCCTTGAAGGCATGGAACGATAAGGTATCGGCTAGCAAAAGACACATGAATAACAACTAGCTGGAAGAAAAAGAGAAAAGAAGAGCTCCCCAAGGTTACTCTACAACAAGAAATCACCAAGGAACCACCAAAGGTTAAGAAGCTGAAGACAGTTCATCACCTATCAAAAACTAGTTCTGGTGAAGTGATTGCAGATGTGGTGGTTCCATTGAAAGTCAAGGGACAAGCTTCTCCCAAATACCAAGTATCACAGATAAACCTAGGTAAGAAAACCAAGTGGGGAGAACTAGATACCTTGGAGCTAGCCACCAGTGTTGTCAGAGGGCACGTGGAAAAGGAGGACACTTGAAATATGGGGCTTAAGGTGCAGCTTGGGCAGTATAAACAACTCTTGATAGAAATGTGTAAACCTTTGGACTCTTGTAGAATGGACAACCTACCTTCAACCTCATCACTGCCAAAGGAAGAGGTAAAGGTATTATTGGAGGTGAGATGAGTAGTTGTGGCCACCAAATCTTGGACTTAGGTGAATGCAACCAAGATTAGATTGTTTCTACAGAATACAATGGAAATATACCATAAGGCGGTACAGGCAGGTGGAGCTTTGGCAACCTGTTCCACATAATGGGAGTGGAAGGAGAACACCTTAAATAAACAACTCCAAATTTTGAAAAGGATACTACGGTTAGGAGAAGAGTTGATGGTAAAAGAAGACCTCTCAGGAGGAGATACTTGTGAGAATTTACAGTCCTACATATACATTTTGGAGCTAAAAATAGAGATGTATCAATAGTATATCAAGGAGATGACTAATATTCGAGCCCCTCTCCTCAGGGAGATTTTTTCATATGAGAATTTTGTGATGAATATAATAGGGCCTTTTGGCCTTAGAATAGCTGATACTGGAATAATGGAGCAGCAACAACTTTTGAATCAATGGGATGCATATGAGGCACAAAACCTAGGACCTACCACCCAGTTCGATGCCACCCTTATGGATAGATACACACAGCTGATTACTCAGTGTCAAGAGGTGGCAAATACAATAAAGGAGTTAGAGGAACAAGGAGTACATGCAGATGAGACTTTGAAGAAATATAAATTTAGAACTAAGCATGTAGCCAATCTGCCAGTCCAAGCAGTTGCATGCATAATTGAAAATTATAAGGCTTTTACCAAGAAATAAAGAGTTAGGCACACAATTGGTAAAGATAGCAAAGCTTTTTCTTGATAAAAAAAAAACAAAACTGCTCCTCCTACTCAAGTCCCAATTTTGAAAGAAATCCTGCATGATTACAAAAATGTGGCTCACCCAGCATGGTCTTCGTAGTGCTTGTGTAGCATCCATTTTGTAGTTGTTAAGTGGAGTATCCAGGCAGAAACTTGCAAGTTAACTGCGACTCTTAATTTTAGTTGTTAATTTAGGGTAGAGTTATTTCCAAAATAATAGGGTGAAGAGCTTCTATAAATTGAGAAGTTGGATTCATTTGTAAGGGTCCCAAATTGATGATTTGTGGCCCACTTAGATATTTTTAGAGTATTTTGCAGATTGTTAAGAAGGTTGAGTTATTTTTATTATATAGTCATGGAGATTAATATGAAAAGCAGCTTGTAGATTGCCTGATCTACATTTATATTCTACCAAATTGTTCTGTGTAATCGGTAATGTCTATTATTTTGAGTTACCAACATGGTAATCTTTATGCCTATCATGTTATGAATCATATTGCGCATGTCAGTGGTGTATGAGAATTACTGTGATAGGCCATATTATTGATGATTCTATGTCCACAGATTTGTGAAATTGATGATTTTGCAGGTATTATGGAAGTCCGTTGTTGAATGCTAACTTGGATAATATCTGATAATTGCTCGAATTGCAAGGAACTAATTGAATAGTTTATTAAGTTGTCATTGTGTTGATCTTTATTATTATTTTCTTGTTTCCCTTACACTTCGCATTTTATTTCCCTAGAGAATTTTAAATCATAAAATACAAAAAAAGAGAGGAAGTGCAATTGTTCGTTAACCAACGAGATTTAGCTCTAACCAGCAGGCCCCTTTACAGGTATAACCACATCAACCATTGAGCTATTCATCACCGTCAAGACCCGACTATAGAGACCTTGGGGTAGTGAGTTCTTCCAAACTTGTTACTTTTAAGGAGAGGTGGTGAGTGTTTGCATAAACTACCTGACTATTGGTGGGTGTGTCAAAACACATGTCAACAAGAGGGTTTAACTGATAGTGATTGAGTACCAGTATAACTGCAACACGTCCAATAGTTGAGAAAATGGGTAAGGTGTGATAGAGAAAGGTGGCATCCAAGTGAGACACAATGAGTTGTGAGACTATGAGAGAGAGAGAAGAGAGGCCAAGAATCAGAGAGAGTGATCTCATAATTGGTAGTGTGAGTTCCAGTAGAGAAGAAAATATTGTTAACCGCTAGTAACCTATTTGATCAAGAGTTGCAAAACTCATTTGCAACAAGAAGCTATAATAGTATCTGAATTGTATTTCAATATACATCACCAAGTTGGAGCTTGGTGCAGGGGTTGGTACCCTAAAGTTTGTAAAATAGTGTTTCACTTGTGAGGCTAGATTGGAGCAGTATTCTCCAGCAGGGTATGTGCACAAAGATGGTGGTCAGAAAAGTAGACACCACGCAAAAAAAACATGGAAAAACAAGCATCGCGTATGCAGTTTTAAAATTTAAAATTCTTGCATACACGCTTAGGTGTTTTCTTCCCGAGCCTAGAGAAGACAATGCGTACATGGTGATTTTAGGAAAATGAGTGCCTACGTGCTATGCCTAGGAAAATGAGTGCGTACACACTAATAATCCAAATATAACTGCGTACACGGTGCCTGGTAAAAAAAGTTTTTAAAAAAAAATTGGGTCTCATTTACTCGTGAATAGCCCATTTTTTACTTCATTTTTTTTTCATTTCCTCTCCTAAACCACGAATGGGGTGCTAGATTTGTCCTCCAAGCTATGGATCAAGGTTAGTTTTTGTTTCTTTTTGTCTTTATTTCCCATTTGTTCAATTTGTTTTACATTTTGAATTTAATTTCATTAATTTTCATTAGGCTTTTTCATTTTTTGTTTCAAAAATCAGATTCTTCTAATCCAGAACAAGAACAACCAAATGCATCTCTTGAAAACCCACAAGAACAACCAAATGCACCTCTTGAAAACACACAAGAACAACCCCCAATTCCTCCTTCTGACCACAAACCCGAAACACAGGAGCAATTAATTAATTAGTTAGGACAAAATACATCTAAAATCAATAGACTAATTGTTAAATTAAAAACTTCTAAACTTGAGCATTATCAATCCCTCACCACTAGCCTAGAAACATTAGCTAGTGGTGCCATAGTTGGTTCCACACAAATTACCAAATGGGGAAGATTTAGGGATAGGTGTCGTCAATTCTATGCCGATGGGCTATCATACGATGGAGTAAAAAACAAAAATATTACTAAAAAACAAATATGTGCCCTTTTCATTGATCCCAAAATTGGTGTACCAATGTGCAGAAGAAGAATCTTTTTTGGTAGAGGTGGTGGATGGTCTTTGATGACCCACCTTATAATAATTATGAGGTGCCATTATATTTTTGAGAAAAGTATATTGTGAGTTTGTGCTTAATGTGCACCCAAACTATTTTGACATGAGAGAGTTCCATGGTAGAGGTGGCTCTACCCAAGATAGACCTGGAGCCCATAGGCGATTACCCGCGGAGAGTTGCCACCCCCTAGCACACAAACCCAAGGTGCATACGCCTATCCTAGTAGAGCTGAAAGAGTTGATGGACCTATAGACTCTTTAGTTGGCCACATCATTGATTGGTGCCATCATCCAGCATGGGACGTCATTAGCACACCCTATTGTATTGGATGATGAGCCATTAGGTGGTGACAGAGAGCCCATCCAGCATATGTGTATCAGTTGCTCGGGGATATGCTCAGGGATAGATGATGCAGCTGGTGCAGATGGATATTTTGTATTTGTTGTATTTTTTGGTTGTCCTTTTATAAATTTAAATGAATATTTGCATATGTAATCCACAATATGAATATAAACAACAAAAATATATGATATAAAACATTGCAATCATGGAATATGATTTGATAAAATTTCTAAAATGTTGAATTAACCCTACAAAACTCCTTGTATTCAGTTCATTATTGTGTATTCATTGTATTTGGTGGCTGCCCTTTTATAAATTTAAATGAATATTTGCATATATAATCAACAATATGAATATAAACAACAAAAATTGACAATATGAATATAAACAACAATATGTGTTTGGTGCGAGAGAACCCTCATGCTCACAATGGTCAAATTTTGTTCATCGTGTGCACAAACCGACATCACGAGCATGTTTGGGTGGGCAGTTTTACGCTAGGCATGCCCCTGTTCTGCATCCCAAAGCACTAGAACGTCGAGAGTCATACTATACCGATGCAATCTCTCGACTGCCCCTAGTCCAAAAAATTATCAAATTTGACAGACTATTTCTTCAAATCCAAGACACATATAGTTGATCTATTTGAACCCATGGGGTTGTGTGAGGATCCTCTACAATGGCCTCTCTTGGGTTTTGACGAGTCGGGGCCATTTTCAATTGGTAGCATTTTTTTGCCTACTGCAAAAACCGTTAGCTGCATGCAATGAAAAGTTGTCAGATTGGCTAGAATTGATTTGGTTCATCGTGTGCAAAAACCTACATTGTGAGTGTTTCTAGGTGGGAAGGTTTATGCTAGGCATGCCCCTTGTTGTATATCCCAAAGCACCAGAACATTGAGAGTCATACCATACCTGTGCGATCTCTTAAGTGCCCTGAGTCCAAAATATTGTCAAAAGTTGATGGACTATTTCTTCAAATCCAGAACATATATGGTTGATCTATTTGAACCCATCGGGTCATGTGAGGCTCCTCTATAATGGCTTGTCTATGTTTTTGACGACTCAGAGCCATTTTCAATTGGTAGCATTTTTTTGCCTGCTGTAAAAGTCGTCAGTTGCATGCAATGCAAAGTTGTAGGATTGGATAGAATTGATTTGATTTATCGTGTGCACAAACCAATGTCACGAGAACATCTAGGTGGGTATTTTTACACTAGGAATGCCCCTATCATACATCCCAAAGCACCAGAACATCGAGAGTCATACCGTACCGGGACGATCTCTCAAGTGCCATGAGTCCAAAAAATTGCCAAAATTTGATGGACTGTTTCTTCCAATCCAGGACACATATGGTCAAACCGCTTGAACCTGTGGGGTTGCGTGAGGCTCCTATATAATTTCCTATCTCATTTTTTTATGACTCGGAGCCATTTTCAATTGGTAGCATTTTTTCGCTTGCTGCAAAAGTTGTCAATTGCATGCAATGCAAAGTTGCAGGATTGGCTAGAATTGATTTGGTTCGTCGTGTGCACAAACCGACATCATGAGCGTGTCTAGGTGGGTATTTTTTACACTAGGTATGCCCTTGTTGTGCATCCCAAAGCACCAAAGTTTTGAGTGTCATAACCTACCGATGCAATGTATAAGCTGCTTGACAACTTTTTTGACAATTTTTTTGACAACAATGACAATTTTTGCTCAAATTGTATCTAGTCTTAATCTATGATCCCTATGACCTGATAATGACTCAAATAATTTTCCATGATTATACAAGAATCAGGAATGCTCATGATTGACCATGGACACATTACATATACTCAATACATAGTCACAAAACATTGACACATAAAATAGTCACAAAACATTGTCACATATTATTCAAAAATTTGCCTCTAAATATGGTCAAATCAACTATTGGCTATTTGATTATACAAAAAATTGTCTTACAAATCATATGATGGGATTTTATACAAAATTTGGCATTACAATATGTGCGATTTAACTCATCGCCATTTTAATATACAAATCATCTCATGGGCTTTTATACAAAATTTGGCATTACAATATGTGCGATTCAGTGCATCGCTATTTTAATATACAAAATTTGGCATGTACATATGTACAAATCAGCTCATTGTCATTTAAATATACAAAATTATGCCCCTAAACATGTAAAAATCAGCTCATGGGCATTTATATATACAAAAACCGAATGTAGAACAATTCTTCGATGATTTATACAAAATTCTCAAAATCATTCTACTCTAAACCATAGAATCAATCAAGTAAGTCTTCAGGATCGGCTTTAACCTGTATTGTGTCAAGTATTGCTTCATGGTCAGATTCATGAATGTTCCATAAAATATTGTTATGAGGTCTACTGCGATACTTCACCAAATGAATATTTGTTGCAACAACAAGGTTAGAGAAATGAAGAATATGTCTATGTGTTTCAAAGTCCTCGAACAACCAAACATCATAATTCTTGATAGAGTATCTCCAAAGCCATGTTCCTATCATGACAACAAACCCTATTGGGTACTCAATACCCTCTCTATCAATGATTGTGGTTGTCAATTTTCTTTTAGGCTCAACACAATGCCACAAATAGTAATATGTTCCTTCTTCATTGTTCTCTTCTACAACAACTGTATACACGTGACTTGCATTTTATAAAGTGTTAGTTAATATCAAAAATAAAGTATGATGTACAACAAAATGAACCAAAAAGAATACTTGCAAAAAATTAACTCAAAAAATCACCTGAATCCACTAGGTCAGATACATGGTCAAAATCCACTGATGTCTCCATCTGGCTCAATTGTAGTGCTTTGGGAATTTGATATGAATCAATGGGAACCAATGGTCTACAAGACCATTTGTCTCATATAAATTACTAGTGAACTTGAATCTGAACTCATAAATGAGTGCATGTCACTCGATCCTACAACTATACAATAATCTAGATAGTTTTCAATGTTAGATTCAGTGATCAACCAAAAATATCTATGAACCATTGACATAATGGGATTACCTAGACCCATCATAGACTTACACTATCGCACAATTGTTTCTGCATCTATCAACTTAGCACCACCTTCGTACTTCAATTCTTCCCTAGCTAGGGCTCTTTTCACACATGATCATGCACCATCGTGCTCTCCCTTACCATGTCCAGCCTCAGTGAAATTCCAAAAATGTTGTACACTGCTTGTCATATGCATCCTTGTCAACCAATAAAACATCCTTTCTTTCTTGAATTGTGTGGTGCAATTATCTGACCATATTAAGTGTCGGTTGTATCGTATGTTTCTTTCCCTTAAACTATCATAGAAAAATTTAAAGTATCCTTGTACAAACTTTGATGAATGAGTATGATCATCACTTATGCAGAATTGATACTCTCTTACAACCTTTCTATCCTCCTCTATGCTATCATCTACATGCATGAATGCTATGTGTACAAAAATAGAAACTTGTGTAGAGTGATAATACATGGATTACACTTCATTTTGAGGTTGTAGTGTATAATTTTCAGCAAAATTAACGATAGAGACAATGGTACCAAGAGGAAATGTATCCTTACATAACTCGAATTGCTAATCTAACCATCGAGCTCTATGTGTATGCATTATGTACTCATAAACTAGTTTCTCTTGAAATATTTTCATAAATTGAACTACACATATATCATTTTTCACTATCTCACATCTCTTCAAATCTTTTCCATCTTTAACTCCATATGTGATTGTCTTGTATTTTCCAAAAGAAACTAGTTTCATACCAATTTCATGTGTGCTCTCCAAATGTACGCATCTTGGTAAACATTACAAACCACCACATATAGCACAAGAACCTTCCAAACAAGGCATCTTATAATAAATGCAACCATCATGTCTATTACATAGCACACTTGAAATAAATTCTCTTATCAACTTAGGAGGTGCTTGTATATTACATTCATGCAAAACATCGTTAGTGTGCAAAGTACAACATAAATGATGAAAAATGTAATAATGCATGAAAAATTACATATGCATCCTACAACAACACGTGGTGCGTACTTGATTAATCTTAATATAAAAAGGTTTTTCCATTTCAAAAAATGTTTGAGAAATTCTTATTTGAGGAAACTTTTGAAGGAATCTTTCATAAAATTTAGTTTGAGTCATATCCAAATAGTGTTTGGCATGTGGCTCATGATTTGTAGACCCAATTCACTTTCTAACAAAATCTCTTTGGTTGGGAGAAACTCTTGTGTTGTCATGCCAAAAAATTTCAATTAATGTTTTTAGTGCATCAACAACAACCTTGTCTTTGCATGGTAGTCTACTCGAGAATGCCCAAAGAGAATTATTGTTAGGTTCCTCTATTTTTTCCTGCCTCTTTAATTCTTTACTTAATGTTGTTCTACTAATGTTTAATGACTTACTTGTTTTGCTTATCGAACGATCTTTTTTTATTTTCTTTCTCATTATGGTTGATGTAAGGACACGTCAAGTAGCATTAGAATCTTTAGTACGTGATTTTGAACCAATAGCTTGATATGTATCAAATAGATTTCTCACAATAGTTCTTTCACTGTTACTTTAGGATGATCTTAGGCCTAGAATTTTCATTCTCTCTCTAAAACTCAAATTTTTAATCATTTGAACAATTAATTGACATCTTGTGGTTTGATTTAAGTTATTAAAATATTTTTGCCATATTATTTTAACCATTCTCCTACAAGTCTGTTCATTCATTTTATTGGGAATTGACTTCAATATATTTTCATCAATGTCAATTAGATACTTTGGTTTCCTACGAATGATTCTAGGAGGTGTTAACATCGGTGCATTATGTACATTCAATTCATCAAGTAGAGAAGGTGTAATATGTTCATCATTTAATTGATTATTCAATGCACTATCTTCTTCAATTGCATTAGGTTCAAATGGTAAATCAAATGTCTCTTCTTCAATTGCATAAGGTGCATAATATTCATTTGGTAAATCGAATTGAGATGTTGAGGATGACATACCTTCTTCTCCCATTGTTCTTATGTCACGCAATTTCTTCATACGCTACCTTTGTCTTTCCTTTTGAGCCTCTCGTTGTTCCATCATTCCTCGCTTGTTCTTTCCCATGGTTGATATCGGTTGTCCTAAATAGAATCATATTACATATATATGTAAACAAAAGTTCATAAACAAACAAATAACCATAAATATGCATCTTATCACTATTTTTTGGAATCAAACTATTAAAAAATCACAATACTATTGACAAAAACTAATAAGAACAACAATTCAATCATTTGAAATCATGCAATAGCAAAAAAATTCACTTACTTCTATGTATAAAATAGTGATAGAAGTGCAGATACAGTTCCAGTGGGGCCCTTCAATGACCTCAAAAACTTCTTTTGAGGCCATTGAGGCTCTTGGGCAACTAAAACTATGTCTATAAACCATGTACGTGCTACATTAATAACCGTGTACGTGTTGTTAGTCCATTAAATGTTGACAATCCCAATGGTATTATTTTTTCCTATTTTGAACTAATAATTAGTGCATACGCACTCCTAAACCTAAAAAAATATCATAGGGTAATGAATAATGGGCTTAGTACAAGTAATAAGTACTGTGTACGTGCTCCTTTTCCTTAAAAAAGTTATGGTAGGGTAGTGAACTAATAGTTTTAGTACCCCATACATACTATTGGTAGAG